>NW_027131927.1:6000000-6600000 GCF_026122565.2 Emydura macquarii macquarii
GCTGAAAAGACCCTGCAGTAATGCATGGGGAGAGGATCCCTCTTTATGTGACCTCACCTGGACTAAACCATAGCCCTAGTCCCTCAACTGTCAGAGCTTCCCAGTGTGGGGCTTTGGTGCAGGCACATCCCAAGAGTGTGGCTCCATCCTGACAGTGCAGCAAATGCTCCTGTGGCAGGTGAGGAATTCATCGTTCCCACAGATGTAGCTTGGGCAGTGAGTTTGGGCTCTGTCTGGACCCCATGCGCCAATTTCCCAGTCCTCCGGGTGTCAGTTCTGTAGCATTGTCCCCATGTGTGCAGGGTGGGAACTGAGATGCTGAGAGTGCAAGCTTGCCCGAGGCCACCCAGCAAGCCGAGAGGGCAGAACCCAGCTCTCCTGACTCCCAGCCCCCAGGCCTTACCCATAGGGCCATCCTTCCTCTCTGCTGCTACGTTCCCTTTCATGTGCCATCTGCCCTGTGGCTGAGAGAGCCACCCACCACGCTCAGGATAAAATGCCGCTGGCAGCATGGAGGACCATCTCATGCTGCACTCTACTTCAGAAAGAAGCTCCTTGGAGATCTGCCCAGGACTCCCCCATTTCTCCCTAAATCTGGGCTGCCTTCTTGGCATCACGGACAAAGTGTGGGAGAGCACAGGACTGCGAGGGGGCAGGTCTTGGGCCTGCTTTGCTGACTTGGAGGAGTCCCTTCTCCGTGCTGTGTCTGGCTCTGGTGAGATTGACCCACCGTGCCTCTAAAGTGCTTGCAGATCCTAGAGGGAAGTTGCCACAGATGGAGAGTGTTATGATTTCCTGCCCTGGGCCCTAGCACTCAGCTCGCCTTTCTCCCTCCCTGCAGGTACCTGGAAGAAGTGGGCTACACAGACACCATCCTGGACATGCGCTCCAAGCGAGTGCGCTCCCTGCTGGGCCGCTGCTCCGTGGAGCTGAATGGTACCATGGAGCCCAGTGACTTGGGGCCGGGGCCTGCTCCAGGGCCCACTGGGCTGAATGGGGGAGAGTCATTGCTTGTCAAACAGATCGAGGAGCAGATTAAAAGGTGAGCGAGCAGCCTCTGTCCAGTCCATGCGTATTGCTTCCCGCCTGTAGGAGGCGTTACTCTTCTGTGCCTGCTCTTGAACTATACCAGGAGCTGCATGGATCTCTTCCCTGTGGCTGTCCCACAGGCTGCTGCACGGATGGGGTTTGGCTGGTAGGAGGGGGGCTCCAGCCTGCCGTGTCTCATGGGGCAGGGTAGGTCTCTGCTGGACGGGGGAGGGGTGGTCTGGCTGGCTGGGGGTGTCTCTGCTGGATACATTCAACCCAGAGTCTGGTTGGCAGTGGAGGAGGGTGATGCACTGCGTGGAGGGGGATACCCCCGCTACAGGGAGGGGTCTTAGCCCCGATTCTGGTTGGTAGAAGGGGGTGCACTGCCTGGATGGCGCTTTGCCAGCAGTCAGTCTCGAGTGGAGAGAGCTGCCCCCACTCCTGCATGACGTGTCTCATCCCCAGTGGGTTGTTGCATGGGCATCTGTTCCCTGCTGAAGTGCTGCAAGTCCAGCCGCAAGGCACCGTGGAAGGGACATCTGGGCCTTGGAGATCTTCTGGCATAGGAAGCAGAACAGACCAGGATTCTCGGTGGCCAGTCCAAGCTGCTTCAGAGGAAGCTGTGACAGGAGATTCCTGTGGCATTGCCTGCCCATGGGGGAAGTTTCTTCCCAACCCCAGGCAGTTGGGGATCAGCTCATGCCCTGAAACGGGGAGGTTTCTATCCCTTCAGCTGCTCTTGTTCCCTCTGCCCAATGGCCAGGCTGGGTCAGGGGCTGCAATGCTGCAGCTTCCTAACGATGGCCTGGCATGACTCTCCCTCTGGCAGGAACGCTGGGAAGGAGACAAAGGACCGGATCAGCAGCTCGGTGATCGAGAAGATACCCTTCCTCCAGAACTGTGAGGATGAGGATAGCGATGAAGAGGAGGATCTGGAAGGCCTTCCTCTCGAGACCCAGCGACAGCACAAGAAGCAGCGAGTAAAGGCAGGTCTCCCGAGGATACAAGAACATCTTATTTCAGGCATTAACGGGTCCTGGACTGCTCTAACCAGCCCTCCCAATAGGTTTCTAGAGTCAGGGGCTGAGCACCAGGATGCCTGTGTTCTATCTCCTCTCTGGGAGGAGAGTGTAGCGGATTGGTCAGAACAAGGATTCCCTGGGAGTGAGGACTTTTGGGTTCTGTTCCCCGCTTTACTACTGCCTCACTCTGTGGCTGTGGGCTGATCCCACCCACGTGCCTCCGTTTCCCTACCTGTATGATGAGGTTAATACACACCCACCTTTGTAAAGGGCTTGGTTAGCTTCTGCTGAAGGGTGCTATAAATGGACAAGTAACATAATGAGCAGATGCTCCTGTGTTTGCCTTGGCAGCTGGATAGGAAGTTGTCCCCTACTGTGGGTGGTGGGAGCTGAAGGTGAAAACTCCTAGCAATGATAATTCCTGGCCTTCTGTTAGCATTTTTATCCAACAATCTCAAAGGGCTTTAATTAATCCTCATGCTCTATCCTACTGGGAGCGCCTGCAGTGTGCCCATTTTACATATGGAGGATCTGAGGCACAGAGCAGGGAAGTGACATGCCCAGTGATAAAGCTGGGGAGACAACCCAGAAGTCCTGATTCCCAGCAGCCCCCCTCCTCTAACCACTAGGCACACTCCCCTCCCAGAGCTGGGGAGAGAACCCAGGAGTCCAGACCCCTGGCTGCCCCGGTGCTTTAACCACTAGCCTATGGTCCCTCTTTTTCTTGGTTCCCCTTCCCCTGCTGATAGGGGAGTGGTGGTTTCTTCTGCAGGGTTCCCTTGTCCCCTTTCAAGTATCTCTGGCTTCTAACAAGACCCGTGCAGCAGCAGCAGCAGCTGTGTGGCGGAGATTGCAGAGGGGGTGCTCTGACCTCTGCTGCCGTAACACACTGATGCCTGAAACAACTTCACCTTCCCAACTGCAGTCTGCCCCGAGGTGAGAGGGACGTGCCGCCCCAACGCTCAACCTGGGGGCATGGTAACGGGACAGCCAGGGAAGCTCTGGGCCATGTTCATGTCGGTGCACACGTGTGTCTTAACACAAATGTGCAGGACCCTCTGCTGTGCTTGTGCATAATAGCAACTGTTGGCCTAGCAGACCTCGTATAGAACAGTTAACCCATTAGTGACTGCAGCCGTATGTGCACATGGCTCCCCCGAAGTGTTCTGCCTGGAGAATGGCAGCGCCCTTTCCATGATGTGCTCTGCCCTAGCTCATCAGTAGTGATGGCTTTCCTTGGCCACTGTCTCTGATCTTCCTTCCCCAGCCCTCCTGTGTGCAACAGAATCTTCCTGGAGTGCATCACAGGGCTGGGTTCATCAGTCCCATGGGCTGGTGTCTCTGCATTGTCTCCCCGGGCTGTAGGGAGCAGACAAAGCTTGGAGTATTCTCCCCTCACCCTAGGCTAACTCTCTCCCGGCTCTGTGTTGCCAGCTTCCCACGAAGCCCCTGATGCCCGAGGTGGAGGATGAAGATGATGATGAAGACTCTGAGGACGCCTTGAACGAGTTTGACTTCTTGGGCTCTGGGGAGAACGGCGAAGGCTCTGGCGACAGCCGGCGCTCAGGGGACGGGAATGAACTCGGTAATGGGAGAGTGTGGCTAGGATCCTGTAGCTCCCGGCAGCCTCCACATAGGAGCCAGTGTCCATCAGATGGGCGTCCCCCTTCTCCGCATGTCCTTGGGGGAAATCATTCCCCAGCTCCTTACAGCTCACGTTAACCCTTGATTAACTCCCTCCCATTGCTGCAGCTTACATCTGTGTGTCAAGCAAACTGATTCCCAACTCTGCTCTGTGGTGACATCCTTCATGTGTATGCAGCCAGCTCCCTTGTCCCCCCGAAACCTTCATCGTAGCTTAGCCAAGCTCTGCGTAGAACACAGGGGCTGCTGGGAGCTGGGGTGCTTGTGTTCTGTCCCCATCTCTGGGAGAGATGTGGGGTCTAGTGGTTAGAGCAGGAAGTCTAGGAGTCAGGAAGACAGATACCTTTACTCTCAACCCCCTCCTGGGATCATTTCTGGTCATCAAACTCCCTCTGGTTCATTAATATCCTCCTGGTACCATGGTGCCTAGAGCTGCACATAGATCCCAAGAGCCCCATACAGAGGAGTTGCTGCTTCCCTTCCCTAAGATGCTTGTACAGCCTCTCACTCGCTAGGATCTGTTGTGTGCTGTGCTTCCAGTCACCCTGTAAACTCCTGTCTGTCTATGCCATAAAATCTCTCTGGAGAGTAATTCCCTTTCTGACCACCTGACCAGGATGGTGACAGTGACTGTGAAATGCTCAAGGAGATTAGAGAGGCTATAAAAATAAAAAACTCAATAGTAATGGGGGATTTCAACTATCCCCATATTGACTGGGTACATGTCACCTCAGGACAGGATGCAGAGACAAAATTTCTTGACACTTTAAATGACTGCTTCTTGGAGCATCTAGTTCTGTAACCCACAAGAGGAGAGGCAATTCTTGATTTAATCCTAAGTGGAGCACAGGATCTAGTTCAAGAGGTGAATATAGCTGAACCGCTCAGTAATAGTGACTATAATATAATAAATTTAGCATCCCTGTTGGAGGGCGGGGAGAGATGACACCAGAGCAGCCCGCCATGATAGCATTTAATTTCAGAAAGAGGAACTACATAAAAATGAGGAAGTTAGTTAAACAGAAATTAAAAGGTACAGTGCCAAAAGTGAAATCCCTGCAGTCTGCCTGGAAACTTTTTAAAGACGCCGTAATAGAGGCTCAGTTTAAATGTATACCCCAAATTAAAAAACATAGTCAGAGGACCAAAAAAGTGCCACCTTGGCTAAACAACAAAGTAAAAGAAGCAATTAGAGGCAAAAATGCATCCTTTAAGAAGTAAAAGATAAATCCTATTGAGGAAAATAAAAAAGAAGCATAAACTGTGGCAAGTGAAGTGTAAAAATATAATTGGGAAGGCCAAAAAAGAATTTGAAGAACAGCTAGCTAAAGACTTAAAACGTAAAAGCCAAAAAATTTTAAGTACATCAGAAGCAAGAAGCCTGCTAAACAACCAGTCTGGCCACTGGATGATAAAGCTGCTAAAGGAGCACTCAAGGGAGATAAGGCCATTGTGGAGAAACTAAATGAATTCTTTGCATCAGTCTTCATGGCTGAGAATGTGAGGGAGATTCCCAAACTTGAGCTATTCTTTTTATGTGACAAATCTGAGGAACTGTCCCAGACTGGTGTCAATAGAGGAGGTTTTGGATGAAATTGATAAATTAAATAGTAATAAGTCACCAGGATCAGATGATATCCACTCAGGAGTTCTAAAGGAACTCAAATGTGAAATTGCAGAACTACTAACTGTGGTATGTAGCCTATCATTTAAATCAGCTTTTGTACCAGATGACTAGAGAATAGCTAATGTGAGGTCAATTTTTAAAAAAGGGATCCAGAGGCAATCCCGGCAATTACAGGTCAGTAAGCCTAACTTCAGTACTAAGCAAATTGGTTCAAACTATAGTAAAGAACAGAATTATCAGACACATAGACGAACATGATATGCTGGGGAAGAGTCAACCTGGGAAATCATGCCTCACCAATCTACTAGAATTCTTTGAGGAGGACAACAAGCATGTGGACAAGGGTGATCCAGTGGATATAGAGGACTTAGATTTTCAGAAAGCCTTTGATGAGGTCCCTCACTAAAGGCTCTTAATGACCGTAAGCTGTTGTGGAATAAGAGGGAAGGTCCTCTCCTGGATAAGTAACTGGTTAAAAGATAGGAAGAAAGGGCAGGAATAAATGGTCAGTTTTCAGAATGGAGAGACCTAATAGTGGTGTCCCCCAGGGGTCTGTACTGGGACCAGGACTGTTCAACATACTCATAAATGATCTGGAAAAAGGGGTAAACAGTGAGATGGCAAAATTTGCAGACTATACAAAACTACTTAAGATAATTAAGTCCAAAGCAGACTGTAAGATCCTTTTTTAATCCTTCCTAACACTGGGTCACTGGGCAGCAAAATGGCAGATGAAATACAGTGTTGATAAATGCAAAGTAATACACATTGGAAAACATCATCCCAACTGTACATATACAATGATGGGTCTCAGTTAGCTGTTACCACTCAAGAAAGAGATCTTGGAGTCACTGTGGCCGGTTCTCTGAAAACATCCACTCAATGTGTATTGGCAGTCAAGAATCTAACAATGTTGGGAATCATTAGGAAAGGGATAAATAACAAGACAGAAAATATCATATTGCCTCTTTATAAATCCATGGTACGGCCACATCTTGCATACTGTGTGCAGATCTGGTCGCCCCATCTCAAAAAAATATTGGAATCGGAAAAGGCACAGAAAAAGACAACTAAAATGATTAGGGGTATGGACCAGCTTCCATATGAGGAGAGATTATAAGACTGGAACTTTTCAGCTTGGAAAAGAGACGGCTAAGCGGGAATGTGATAGAGGTCTATAAAATCATGACCGGTATGGAGAAAGTAAATAATGAAGTGTTATTTACTCCTCATAACACAAGAACTAAGGGTCACCCAATTAAATTAATAGGCAGCAGGTTTAAAACGAACAAAAGCAAGTATTTTTGCACAGAACGCACAGTCAACTTGTGGGACTTCTTGCCCGAGGATGTTGTGAAGGCCAAGACTATAATGGGGTTCAAAAAAGAACCAGTTAAATTCCTGGAGGATAGGGCCATGGATGGCTATTAGCCAGGATAGGCAGGGATTGCTGTTGCCAGAAGCTGGTACTGGGCGACGGGATGGATCACTTGATGATTACCTATTCTGTTCATTTCCTCTGAAGCACCTGGCATTGGCTGCTGTTGGAAAGATACTGGGCTAGATGGACCATTGGTCTGACCCAGTCTGGCCGTTACGTTCGAACTTCCCAAACCGGGGAAGGTTTCTGGCAAGGTGGGAGAGCCACTGACTCCCCATGTCTGCTGCAGGCTCTGGAGGGATGTGGGATTCCCTGTCCCCTCCCCCCAGAGCTGTGCTCTGAGATTTCAGAAGGGAAACACAGACTTCCTGACGAGCAACAGCCCTTGTTTCTGTGTCCGGTCGGGATGATCCTGCTCTTCCCTCAGCCAGCCTTCAGCAGGAAAGCACCGAGCGGCTGCATTTCCTCTGCAGGCTTAATGGCATGAGATGTCATTCCCCCCACATTCCCACATAAACACACAGTCCATCTCCTCCATTCCAACCATCAGTGATTCCAGCCTGGCTCCTGGCAGCGCCAGTTGCGGACAGTGAAGCTGGTCCTAGCCCTTGGGCCTGAACTCTATGATGTGAGCGCCCCCTAGAGCTGCTGTTTTCCTTTACAGCAGCGGTTCTCAACCGGTGGTACGTGTACCACGGTACTTACCGGAGGGCTGGGTGGTACGCGCGGTGCTGAATCCGCCGCCGCCGGACGGGCCCTCCCACCCATCCTTGTGAAACTCTGCTGCCGAAAATGGGGAAACGGCGGACGGGTTTCGGCGGCGGGCATTGTTTCCGCTGCGAAACCCCGCTGCCCGTCTCTCCCCGCCACCGCGAAACCCCGCTGGAAATCCCTCCCGCCGCCACTGCGAAACCCCGCCGCAAGTCCCCTCCCTTTTTTTTCCCCGAGTGGTACTCGGGTCAGGTACAGTCGGGTCAAGTGGTACTTGACCTGACTGTACCTGCCAGCAAGCAAGAGCATTGCACCCCTCCCCATGATTGGTTTGAAGTGACGGCATTGCTTTTACATGGGATGCTGAGGGCAAACCCATGCTAAGTATATTTCAGGGGTCGGGTCCTGTTCCCAAAGCAGCTTGTGCTTCTTACCGTGCTGCCAGAGCCTGGATTGTAACAGTCCTCTCTCACCTTTCCTTCCTCTGCAGATAGCCGGAGAGTTAAGCTTCAAGGCATGCTTGCTGATCTCCAGGACACCGATGGGCTCCCTCCTAAACTATCCATTCCACCTGCCATCTCCAGTCACCCCAGATCTCATGAAGGTAATGCCTAGTCCCTTTGTTCCCCTGAAGTTGGAATTGTCTGGGAGTTGCAAATCCTGTTTCCGGCTGTGGGGTGGGGATTGTGTTATGGAGGGGAGAAGTTGGGGATCCATCATGCTCAGGCAAACTACCACCCACCTAGGGGTGCCCCCAACATTCCCGCCTCGAGCTTGTGGGTGCAAGCAGGGGGTCTGGGGTACCGCCTCCTTTCCTCCAGTTGTAAACCCATTCCTCCTGGCACCCCTCCAGTTAGCCTTGAGTTTTTCTCCTTCTCCCCACGCAGCAGGGTCTCTCGGCTTCTCCTCGGACGTGTTTATCATGGATACCATCGGCGGAGGGGAAGTAAGTCTGGGGGACCTGGCGGACCTGACCGTCACCAACGACAATGAGCTCAGTTGTGACGTAAGTAGCCGGCGTCATCTTCTTGGCTCAGCTTTCCGAGCTGGCCCTTAGCACAGGCTCCATGAGCATTAGTCAGTGCCGCTTATGGTGCCAGGCACCTGTGGGACAGCGCCACTCCCTGCAGCCAGTATATCCCATTCCAGTGAGCACCGAACTGATACCCCGCTGTCCTTCGCACTGACATCTGCCCATCAAGATGAGTCTGAGTCCCGCAAGCGGGGGATCTTTCTGGATCCTGGGGTCCCTGGATGCAGTGTTATCCAGGAACATTTCTTCTCATTCTCCCCCGGGTCGGAGTTAGCAACCATTTCTCTCCACAGACCTAGCTTGGGCTTTGTTGTAATTCCCTCTGCAGGAAGCACTGACGAGGGCTGCAGCTGGTGCCGAAGCTAGCGGCCTGCGTGCTGGGGGGTGTTCCATGTAGGAAGCTGCAGGGCCCTCGGTGCTCCTGCGCTAGCTACCAGCTTATCTGGGTGTGGAGCAGATGGACAGACCACGTGATCTGGGTCCTGTCCAGCGCAGATGCCCTCTTGCTTCATGTGCGCCAGGCAGGCAGTTGGGATCAGGCGGGACATGTCCCCAGATGTGAACTCCGGGGGGGCTAGAGGCGGGGTCTTCTCATGGGTCTGGGACATGTGGAGCGAACTCTGATTCCTGTGGGACCACCAGAACACCCTCCTGCATAGGTAGGGAACATACCAGTGTGACCAGTCTCTACTGGGGTTGCTAGTTTCCCTTCCAGGTACGCAGCCGTTTTGCAGTGCAGGAAGGAGCATGAGGCCAGTTCAGGTTTCTTTCCTGCCTCTTTTAGCTCTTCTCCTACCTGACAGAGTTTTGTTCTAATCCACTCCTGTCCTGAGCATTCCCAGTTCCAGACCTGAGTGCTTGGTTCCCAAGACGAGATAGGAGGTAGACATGCCCCTGCTTCAGTGCAGGGGGATGGACTAGAGGACCTCTTGGGGTCCTGTCCAGCCCAGCAGTTCCATGGAAAGTCAGCTTGCTGTTAACATCAGCAAAAGCATGTAACTGAGCCTCTTGGGGTGGAGAGGAGTGATGGCTCAATGGTTATGACTCTTGCCTAGGACTTGAGAGACCTGGGTTCAAGTCCCTGCTTTGCCATACACTGTTTGTGTGACCTTCAGTGAGTCACTTAGTCTCTTTGTACCTCAGTTTCCCCATCAGTGAAATTATTATTTAGTAGGTGTCTTATGGTAGCACTTAGGAGGCCTAGTCCTGGCCCAGGGCCACATTGTGCTAGGTGCTGTACGAACAAAGAGACAGTAATAATAATACCTCTGCCCTACCCTGCCTCGCCTCACAGCGGTATTGAGAGGATAAATATTGTGCAGTGCTCTGAGACGACTGTGATGGAGGCCATCTAAGGGCCTAATGTAGTTAGACAGGAGTGGTACTGAGCCAGCAAGCAGGCAAATGCCTGGGGTAATTAACCACAAGTGGAACAGAAGAGGATGAGCAGCGGCAGCCTGGCTGCTTGTCCCTGTCGGGGGATCTAATTGGAAATGGACAGAGGTGGTCTGGCCCAGCTCGGCAGAGGAGAGGAAGAGCGCAGCTGCAATCCTGTGGCCTTGTTTTGCGTTCCCAGCTGTCGGACGGCAAGGATGCTTTTAAGAAGACCTGGAATCCCAAGTTCACCCTGCGGAGTCACTACGATGGGATCCGGGCCCTGGTTTTCCACCACGCGGAGTCCGCGCTGGTCACGGCCTCTGAGGATGGCACCCTGAAGCTGTGGAACCTCCAGAAGACAGTCGCTGCCAAAAAGTGAGCGTAGCCTGTGGTTTGGGAAGTGTGCCAGGCTCGGCAGAGGTGATGCGTGTGGGGTGGCACGTGGCCCCCTTGATTTCTGCCAGGGTTTGCTGGCTGGGTGTCCTCCCTGTGCGGCAGTTCCTGGATCAGGCAAGCTGCAAGGTGCTGCTGCAGGGAGAGGCCGCAGCAACCAACTGGCACCTGCAGAGCGGGGCCACTGAGGGTACGGGGGGGAGGCATGCCTGGGAGGGGCTTAACTCAAGCTGTGGGGGGAGTGAACCTTTATATTGTGCATCCCGCTATCTTCAGGTATCAGTCGTCCCTGCTTAGCAAGGCCAGCAGGAGGTGCTGCGGGGGGGGGGGGGGGGAAGGAGGAGGAGAGGGAGGGCTTACATGCCCTGTAAAAACCAAACGTGAAGAAAAGGGTTAGATCTGAGGAAGGGCATCTGTCTAAGGCATCTGCCAGCCAGGAGTCCCTGGGGTCTAGCTCACTTACCCCGGCACCCCACATCATGCTGCTCCTGGGCTGGTTAACTTGGAATGAGGAGATGGGGAAGGGGAGCACTGCCAGCTGTTCACTTGAGCTGTTCAGCTTGAGGTGGGCACAAAGGGGTTAAAATCACAGCAGAGTCCCCTCTCCTTGTCCCCTGATGCTAAAGGAAGGGCCTGCATGCATTGAATCCTGGACCTTTCCCCTGTGGGGTCCTGCAGTGTCCCTAAGCCAGTCCGGTTGGATGGTGGAGTATAAAACACCCAGCCCCGCCAGCAGTGAGTGGCCCCCAGAGGACCTGTGCACCCCCCCCAATCTTTGCCCTTTCCTCTCCTGCCACAGGAATGCTGCGCTGGACGTGGAGCCAGTCTACGCTTTTCGGGCGCACAGGTGGGTCCCGGGGTGTGAGGCGTGTGCCTGGAACCGTGGCCCAAAGGGGCATCTCCCCACCTGTGTGTCGATCCTGAATCCGTGGGCGACTCTCTAATGAACTTTGTGGGCCCAGAGAATCAACAAGCCTGCGATTCTGGAGTCTGGATCCCCAGCCCCAGCGCAGCTGTTGGAACCTTGGTCTCGGCAGTTTGATGTAATGAAGGGGGGAGGCTTAAACCTGCAGGGGGTTGGGGTGAGAGGGCCAGGGCTAAGCCTGAACCCCCATCCTGCCCACAAGTGCAGCTCCTGTGCCCTGCGAGATCATTAAACGACTCAGTCAGTCCGCGGGGAAGGGAGCAGCAAAGTCCAGCCAGGTGCTGTCTGGCTGGAGTGCCTGCAGAGCAGCGTCATAGTCGAGGCTTTGCCACTAGAGGGCGCTCTGACTCCATGAACAAGATGGGCTCCGCAGCTGGGTGCTGCTTCCCCCTAGTGGGCAGCTGTGGTCAGCTCAGCCTGTGTGGCCTGCATCCTCACTAACTCCTGGGGGAGAGTTTCTGTGAGCGTGGTGCAGGGAGGGGAAGCTGCATCCTACAACGTTGGAAGCTGTCCCCCACATCCTTTCTTTGCCCCTCCTTCACCCTGCCGCTCCTTTCTGTGGCCATCCCGTTTCTGCAGGGGTCCGGTGCTCTCCGTCGCCATGGGCTGTAACAGCGAATATTGCTTCAGTGGAGGAACGGACACAAAGATCCGCTTCTGGAGGGTCCCGGATTTGAGCATGGACCCTTACGACAGTTATGGTAAGTCACAGCCGTCTGTCCGTCCTCTCGCCTGGCACTCCCTAGGCACTGAGCAGATCCCAGAGTACCCAGTCCACCCCCTGCCAGCTGGGAGGAGAGGTGAGTGAGGCCCAAATGTGAGACTTTTCGGGTGGTTTTGTCTCCTTGGGACAGATGGGAGGGGAGAGCGGCAGTGCTGGGGAGTTGTGCTGGCAACTCCATCAGGGTGCAGTGGTCCTTGGTCTGTCCTGTGGAGATTACAGCTCCTACATGCATTGTGGCCTGGCCGCTCCGGTGGAGGTGGAGCACTGTATGCTGGGAAGTGGCTGCACTAAGCCCCTCACTGCATTGGCAGCTACAGGGCGTCCCTGGGGCAAACCAGGGTAAGGCCCCCGGCTGGGAGCCAGGACGCTGTGTGACTCTTCCTTGAGCCTGGCTTTGTTTCTGGCCTAGATCCAGGAGTCCTCAGCAACGTCCTGGAAGGCCACACGGATGCGATCTGGGGCCTGGCATTCAGCCCTTCCAAGAACCGCCTGGCTTCGTGTTCTGCAGATGGCACGGTCAGGATATGGGACCCTAGCAGGAGCCCATCCTGCCTCAGCACCTACAACACGGAGCGAGGTGAGAACCCCACCCTGGGGCACCAAAGCATGGCTGGGAAATGGGGGAGCTCATTAGAGAAAATGTTCCTGACTAGATTGAGGCTTTGAGGTGTTAGAAACAGTATGGGGAACTCTCTCTTCTTGGGCCAGTCAACCACCGGGCCCTGCCACAGTCCTAGAGAGCACGGTGCTTGGTAGGTGGAAGGATGGCCCATTGGCTAGGGCGTTAGCCTAGGACTTGGAAGACCTGGGTTCAAGTCCTTGGTCCGTCACAGACTGCCTATGTGATCTTGGGCAAGTCACTTTGTCTCTCTGTGCCTCAGTTTCCCCCATAATGGGAATTATGCCCTGCCCATGTGTATTGTGAGGATAAATCCATTAAAGATTGTGAGGCACTCAGATACTACAGAGCCAGAGGGCCATATATGTACCTTAGAAAGGTGCCCTCTTTCAGGTGAGATGAAAAACTAGGGCCCTTCTCTACTGTGGGCATTGATAATCTTTTGATATCTTCCCAAGAGACATGATGCTATCCCTGACGGGCAGGTCACATTCCAACTTGGGGAATGCCATTCTGCCTCTCTCACAGACCTCTGTTGTTTCAATCGGATGCACTTCCTGCTGTAAATTGGGTGCTGTGGCTGTGTGCATGTGACATGCTCCACCCTAGAGATGGCTGCATTTTGGGGTGGTCAGGTTGAGACCCAGGTGGTTAGAATGCTCTGTTGGGAGCTGCAGCAGCTGTGGTCTTGGCACTGAAGTGTGACGGTCGATCCTGTAAGGCAGCCTTCATTGTTCTCCCTGTGGCCCCACCCTTCCTGCAGAGTACGGAATCCCTACCTCTGTCACGTTCGCCAGCACGGACGCCACCCACATGGTGGCCGCCTTCCGAACGGGCAACACAGCGCTCTACGACCTGGAGACCTCCCAGGCCATCCTGATGCTGGAATCCAGAGCAGCCACTGGTGAGCTGGGACTGGGAGCAGCAATGAGCAGGGCTGACTCCTGGGTTCTAGAGCCAGCTGTGGGAGGGGAGTGGGGTCCAGTAGTTAGAGCGCAAGGGGGAGGTTGGGTTCTGTTCACAGCTCTTACTGATTTGCTGTGTGAAGGCAGGCAAGTCACTACCTCTCCCTGATTCCCCCCGCTCCAGCGTGAAGTGGAGATAACAGTACTGGCCCACCTCCCAGGCAGCAGTGAGGCCTAGCAGTTTAGTTTGTGCTTTGAGATCCTTGGCTGGAAGGTGCTTGTCTGGCAGGGGTGGCAGAGGATGAGCACAGAGGGGCCAGGCCAGCTCAGCTGCTCCTCGGGCTGGGAAGAGGGGGATGAATGGTTGGTCCTAGCCTAACAGCTGCTCTGGCACGGAGCTGGGGGCCAGGGGAGCACAGATGGTTTGGTTGTAACCAGCTCCCTCTCCCGCCTTCTAACCAGGAGTCAGTCAAATCAACCACGTTGTGAGCCACCCGACACAGCCCGTCACCATCACGGCCCATGACGACCGAGGGATCCGCTTCTTGGACAACCGGACAGGTAGGGCAGCCACCTGCCAGCGTTGGCTGGCACAGACCTGCTCCCTGCTGCCCCCCGACCCCAGCAGGAAGGCAGCCAGAAGCCCTGATCCCAACCTCCTGGGAGCGGTGAAGGGCCTTGCTGTTTCCCAGAGCTCCCCCTCACCGGGCCATCTCTCCCACAGCCCAGAGGCTCTTGAGGGAGGATTCCCCCTCCCATCACTGCCCTCCGCTGTGCTTTGGGGTCAAGCCTGGGCCCTGGGTATCCCCTCTTGCTGGGGCTGGGAAGAGAGGCAGGGGGCTCCATTGAAATCCAGACGTGCAGCGGCCAGCTCCTTCCTTTACCAGGCCCCGTCGTGCCGCCTGCCGTCTATCCAGGGCACACGTGAGCCCTTCTCTGGGAGACTCACCCATGGTGGGATGACAGGCATGCCCTGCCTGGGGGCTCCTCCGTCCCCAGGTGACACATGTCCGTGGCCCTCCCAAGGACCAGTCTGCCCCCAAACTCCGCTCACCTGCCTTGAGCAGACCATGTCTGCTGATCCGATGGCTCCAGTCCTCCCTGCTCACCCACTGGGGTTGTCACTGTCTTCTCCTTCCCCACGAGGCGCCTGTCCCCGTCTCTCTCGGTGACAGAGGCCACCGGGGACTCTCTGCACCCTCCCCTGAGCGTGCTGCTCCAAGACCCCCTAGGAGAGGGGGCTGCCTTTCCCATGCCCATGTAAGCTACCCCTCCACGTGGACTGTGGGGAGAGCGGCTGGAGCAGGCCCCAGGCATGGGAGGGTGGCTGCCCTATTCACCTCCTCTCCTCTCTCTGTCCAGGGAAAGCCATCCACTCCATGGTCGCTCACTTGGATGCTGTCACCTGCCTCGCCGTGGACCCCAACGGGGTCTTCCTCATGTCGGGAAGTAAGTGTGTGTCTTGCCCACCCTGACCCCAGCTGCATGCATCTTGCCTGCTTTGGGCCTTGAGAGTCTTCTGAAGGGGGGTGATGGGCAACGAGCCATGGGTTCATATGCAGCGGGGGCCAAAAATTGTTTCTGCCCAAGTGGCCATGGCATGAAATGGGTTTGCTGAATCTCGGCCGCTTCCAGGCAGGGCACCCGCCATCACTGCTGGCAGGAATAGATGTGCTCTCTTGGCTGCAGCAGAGGGGCCGAGGATCAAATGGGTCACGGAGGCTGGGCTGTCCTCTCCCACATCTAGCGAGAGGTGTCCCTCCGGTGTAGGGAGCGATACGGGGGCGCTTGGCCTGGGCATGTTCAGTGGTAGGTGGATCCAGAATCCAGCACTAAGTGCAGTAAACGAGTGACCGGGGGAGGTCTGGGCTTTGCCGGCTGCCAGCTGGGCTTTGAGGGAAGAGGAGGCAAATGGGACTCAGGACTCCTGGGTTTTGTCTCCAGCTCTGAGAAGGGAGTGGGATCTAGTGGTTAGAGCCGGGGGGGCTAGGAGCCAGGTCTCCTGGATTCTGTTACTCTCCCACTGATTCGCTGTGTAACCTTGGGCAAGTCTTTTCTCCCCCCAGTCCCTGGCTGACCCTTCTCATCCGCTGGCTCTTCCAGGCCATGACTGCTCGCTGCGCCTCTGGAACCTGGACAACAAGACGTGTGTGCAGGAGATCACGGCCCACCGCAAGAAGCACGAGGAGGCCATCCACGCTGTGGCCTTCCACCCCAGCAAGGCCCTGATTGCCAGTGCTGGGGCCGATGCCCTGGCCAAGGTCTTTGTATGAGCGGCAGAGGATCCCACAGGTGAGCCGGGGCTGTGGGGCAGGGCGGCGCCGGAGGGGGAGTCCAGAGGCCCATCTGCCCCGCTGCCTCACCTGCTGTGGGTCTTGTTCCTCTTGTGTCTCCCAACAGGTGGGTCCCCCGGACTCCCCAGAGGTGCTAACCCCGTCTGGCGATGAGCATCCCCCCACCTCCCCACAGCTCAGGACCTGCCGCCAAGGGGCGGCTCTTCTCCCCCAGTGGAGTGGCGTGGACGTGTGTGGCGGGGGTGGGGGCGGGCAGGGGAGGATGGCAGCCCCGTGACCGCCCCTCCCCGTGCCCTCAGGGCCCAGCAGCCAGACTCTGGAATATTTTCTGCTTGTTTCAAGGTTGCCTGATTTTATTTCCCAGCCAGAGAGTGGAAAGTGTTCAGGGCCAGACACAGCTAATGGTGGGGAGGGGCTGGGCCTGGGCCTGTGGCTGGGCCTGGGCCCAGCTGTTCCATAACGTCAGGCACCCGTCCCTTCCCCAGAATCCAGGCAGCCCTCGCTGCCTCCTGACTCTCCTGGGCCAGGCTCTGCCAGGCCACAAAGTAACTTCCACCTCCACCGCTCCCCACCCCCGGTACCTTCAGGGTTCACAAACCCTCCAGAAGAGTCTCCTGGCCCAGCCTGCCTCTTTCCTCCCCGAGCTCTGCCCTGCCGGCCCCCAGCCAAGTTGCCCTGCCGGCCGAGGCACCAGCTCCCACCCCTCGTGTGCCAGGCCCCTCAGCAGGAGGGGCTGGGGTGCTGGAGAGCCAGGGAGGAGGGGCACTGAGGGGAAGGGGGGCCAGCTGGGCGGTTCACCCCTCATGTGCCAGGCCCCTCAGCAGGAGGGGCTGGGGTGCTGGAGAGCCAGGGAGGAGGGGCACTGAGGGGAAGGGGGGCCAGCTGGGCGGTTGCTCAGACGGACCTGGGATAATGGGTCCCATGGTGTTGGGTCAGGCCAGGAAGGTTCCCAGAAGGTGGGTCCCAGGTCCAGGCTTCCACCCAGCGGGGCGAGGGACTGGGATGGGACACAAATCCAGGGGTTACAGCCTTGATAATGGAGGGGCTGACAGCCGCTGCCCTTCTCTCTCACCTCTGCAGCAGGCAGCGCCGCTGGCCTGATCTGTGCCGGTCATGCTCCCCCATTGCCAACCTCAGCTGATCTCCTTCTGGCCCTGGCCTGCCTGGCACTCACCTGGATCCCCCTCTCCCCCGCCTGGTCCTGGGGCAGCCCTCGGCCTCCTCTGGCTTCCCACCTTATTGTAGCAATAATCCCTTCCCGTGTGGGGACGGATCTCCGCGCCGGCGGCTCCCATGTGACACTATTGCTTCCCTAGCACAGGTGTGCACCCCTGCCCAGTCATCCACCAACGGTTCTCCTGCCCTCCCACTACAGCCTGCTTCTGCACCTGTCCCCAGTGCTCAGAGCCTGGAGTGCACCCCCAGAACACTAACCCCCCCCCCCCTCGCTGTTCCCAGGAAGTGAGGCCACCCTCATCAGGAATGGACACGGGTGTCCATGGCATTAGCTGGGGTAATTGCTCCAGTCTTTCTCACACCCCCTGGAGCAAGCCAGTGCCAGCAGCCCGGGCAAGGGTTGGACATGGCCATGCACGGAGCCTGACGAATCTCACTGCCCTCAGGGCTGGTTTGTGGGTAGAGTCACCCTCGCCATCACCCCAGCAATAAAGCCCACAGAACTAGGGCTGCCCCAACAGCTTCCCTACCTGCCCCCCACTCTCAGACACCGCTGGCTCCGCTAATGTCATCCACCCGGGAGAGGAGGAGGGGTGAGCGTGAAGTACTGGCTTCTGCTTTAATAGCCTCCTGAATATGCAGCGTGCAGACCTTCCCCTGAAATCACCCCCTGCTAATCTGCATGACTCCCATGGAGAGGGGGCAGTTTAGACTGCAACGCTACTTGAGAGGCAGTGGGGTCTAATGGTTAGGACAGGGGCCCTGCTAGGAGTCAGGACTCCTGGGTTCTATTCCCACTCCTTGGGGAAGTCACTTCCGCTCTCTTTCCCTGTCCCCTAGGGGAACAGGAATTCTTCCTGCCCGACCCCGTTTGCAAAGTGCATGGTGCCATCTAACTGCTGTGTATTATCTTCGCCATGTCGGGAACCATCTCCCGCATCTCAGCAGGGGCGGCTTCCTCACTTCAGCTCGGCCACTAATTCCAGGGAGCACCCCTTGGAGCCCGTGCCATGTCCTGCTTCATGCAGAATCCCATAACACCAGCAACCAGATGGACAAGGGGGAACTAAAAGGGAACTAAATGTTAGCTTTGATCACAGGGCTCTCAAACCTCTCTGCTGCAAGGGGGTGATTCCACCACAGCCGGAGGGGTGCAAATCCCTGCCTCCGGTTGGTATCCTTCTTGGTTTCATCTGATCGCCTGTAACAAAGAAAAAAGTCCTTACATATTCTGTACAAATGAAATCCCATTGAAACCGAACCCAGAGACACCTAAAGGGCTGAAGCTAAAGTGACCACAAACCATGTTATCACTGTGTGATAGTTTCTACTGCTGGCATTTTCAAACCGACTGGCGATTGCGGGGTGCCAGCTCTAAAGGGGGGTCTTCCGGAGCCAGCCGCCCTCTGGCAATCAGGCCCCATTAGGGCATCTGGAGGCGGGGGAGCTCTCCAAGAAATCGAATCACTAGCCGCAGTTGAAAATCTCGGCCTGTCTCCCCAGTATACTGTATGTATCGGTGTGCTGTATTTATCCAAACAGAGCACTCGCCTTTTTAATGCCGTTTAACTTTTTATTGTATATTTATTTGACCTCTTTGGGTTTGTTTGGGTTTTTTTTGTCCTGTTTAATCACAAGACTGAATCGTATGTGAAAAAATCTGCCTCAATAAACCCCCTTTGGAATAAGAAGCAGGTTCTTTCCCATGCTTGTCACGGCATTGAGCCAAGTCGATGCAGCAATCTTTACGTTTAGCACCTTTGCACAGATGGGGGCGCACTCTTGCTCCTCAGTTGAAATGCAGCCACCTCTAGGGTGCAGTGTATAGGACAGGAAGTGAAGGGACAGGATGAGTGTGGGACGGGAAGTGAAGGAGAGCCTGGTTATCCAATTGAAACTGTGGGAGGAATCATCCAAGCTGGGCTTTGCTCCACCACTCAGGTTTGATACTGACTCGGTGGTGGGTGGAGGCAGGGAACGGGACATGAACATAAGGTCTCAGGTTTGTCTGGCCGACAGCGTCTCTAGCAGCGCAGCTCTGCTAGTGCCCACTGCATCACTTCCTGCTGGTTCTTGACCCCTCCCAACCAAGCCCTGGCCCTGGCCCTGGCCCTGGCCCTGGCCCTGCTCAGGCCGGGCTGGGGGGCAGCTGCATCGGGTGGGGTGTCCCCCGTGCGCTCTGCTCATGCGTTTCACACAGGTGCCCCTTTCGCAGGGAAAGCGAAGTATTCTCTGCCTGCTTCCACAGGGGTCAAGCTGGGGAAGGATCACTTGCTAAAGTAGCAGGGATTGCTTTTGACGAGCCAGGAAACTGGGCTCGAAGGGCCTGATCCATAGGAGCAGGGAGGCTGGGGATGAGCCCATTGCTGTGATCTGCAGTGGGGCGAAGGGGGTCCCAGGCACCCGGGCTGTTAAGCTGAACGGGCGGGACCTCGGTCTAGATGGGCCTCGTGGCCTGAACTGGGATGGAGGTGGCAGGGAGGGGCAGATACTGGCCATCCAAGATTTGTGACATTAAAGCAAAATAAATGTTACAGCAGATCCGGCTTGGGGCTGTTCCCTGCCCCGCACAGGCAGCAAGGGTCCCGATTCCTGTCGCGTGGGCCCATCAGAGCCCCCTCTTCCCTGCGGTTATAATTTGTGCCTTCCTTTGGTCCTGGAGGGGCCCCCAAGGCTTGAAACCCCCTTCCCCCCCGGCCTGAGAGTGACTGGCAGGGATTTACTTGAGTGACCAAGTGAGAGCCAGGCTGATGCTCCCCCGCTCAGGCACAGGATCAGCGCAGCGGGATGATGCTCACCTGGCAGAGAAGCTCCTCTCCCCAGGGGCATAGGAGCCTGCCAGGGAGAGGGGTGATAAACATCTGCACACCCCGCCCCCGAACCGCCCCCAAAGCTACCCTAGAGACTGCTCTAATAGTAGCTTCCAGTGCCCAGGGACAGAAATGGGAGCAACTCGGTCTGCGTCCATCTCCCTTGGCCAATGGACGAACACCAGCCAGGTCAGTGTGGCTCTGTACTGCATCATGGCAGGGGGCAGCTCCATGGGGACCCTGATCCCAGCTGCTGCCCTCCTTTGTGATTTCCCCCTCTCGGGCTGGAGATGGCCGGAGGCTCACGCTGCTAGGGTGTGGGCCTTTCCTCCTCTCCGCCCCCAGCAGGGAGCAGAGCCTGATCCCCAGCACTGGGGCTTGTTTGAAACCAGCGTCGGCTGATCGATGGGAGTTTTACAGCAGGGCCCAGTCCTGGCGTGGGGCTGGATGGCAGTGAAGGGGCATTCACCTACCTCTGAGGCTTGGCCACTGCAGTTACGTCCCTGCCAGGGCTCCTGGCATCGCAGGGGTGCCAGGCCCCTGTAGTGACAGTGAGCTCAGCCTACTTTGCCCATTCTGTGGCAGCTGCTAAGAGAGAAATTGCCAGGGGCACTTGGTCTCTTGAAAGGAAAAGGGTGTGTGGGGGGATCTCTTTACCCTATTGCGACTCCATGAAGCTGGTGTCAGAAGGGTCCCTCCACACACCCAGCGGAGCAGGTAGGCGCTGAGACCCCAGCCCCCCAAAGGGAGGAAGACGAGTGGTGATGGGTCTCCAGCAGATAGGTGGGTGCAGGGCACAGGGCTGGTAGGAGCGTACCAAGGGCCTTTGACTGCCTTAGTCTGGCCTTGCTTGTGTGAGTTGTTGTCACCCAGGGGCTGAGACCGGCTGGGCCCCGTGAGCTGAAGGGCCCTAGACGTGTGTGTCTGGGAGGGAGGGTTTCGGGGGATCAGCTCTGTGAGGCAGGGCCTGTCCCTGTTCTGTGTTTGTGCAGTCTCTGGCACAAGGGGGGCCTGTTCCCGAGTGCTATCGTAGTACACCTTGCTAGTAAAAACGTACAGTGCCTGGCACAATGTGGTCCTGGTCAATGGCTCGAGGGAACTGGGATGCCAACCCAGGCACTGCCATAATACACCTAATAGCAATAAAAATGTACAGCCTCCTAGCACAATAGGGGTCTGGTCTGTGATGGGGGCCTAGGCGTTACCATAATACATGTAATAGCAGTAAAAATTGTAAATCCCTTAGCATAATGGCGTCCTGGTCCATGAGTGGGGCTTCTAGATGCTACCATATTGCACCTAATAATAACAGGGAGCTAACCTAGACCATCCGTTTCCCCTGGCAGTGGCTGAGGAGGTGGGGGAAGCGGGATGGGAGGGGAATTGAGAAGTGAGCTTCCTAACAGTTTGCCTGGGCCTAAAGCTCGGGGGCAGGTGCCTCCTGAGGCCTTGATCTCCAGAGGGGCCGAGCCCCCCAAAGCGAATGGGAGCTGCAGGCACATGGGCCCTAAGTTCCCCTGCCCCGGCTGGGCTGAAGATGTCTGTCAGGCTTCTTTATATGGACAGATTGTTTGATCATTTCCTACAAGGAGGTTTGAATGTTGCTTTTAGCTGCTGCTGCCAGGAACCTTCCCTGGCCGTGCACAAGTACGCACACCTACATGCGCACACCCACACGTATTGCACTTATTTCCAAGAAGCAAATGTCCTCGGAAAAGAGGAGGAACTGGTTTTGAACCAGCTACCCTGGGGGAAGAGGCTGGGACTAACGGAAATGCTTCCTCCCGCCCCCTAAATCTCCAGCAAAGATGCCCCGGTTCCCTTATCTCCCTCCTGATGTTTGTTTAATTGGGATGCTCCTTTTTCTAACTATGGTAGTGCTCTCCCAGCCAGGTAAGGGCCAGGGACCAGCAGGGGTCCTATGGGGCAAGACCTGAGCTGCATCAGCAGAGCTGTGTGGAGGGGGAGCTCGGGGCTGGGATAGCAGGGGGATGTGGGTCAGGATAGGGGAGAGGCAGTAGAGTTAAGGAGGAGCCATGGGGCTCTGGGTCGGGACTGAGGAGTGATGGTAGAGCTGGGGGGGGGCCCAGAGGGGTGTGGGTTGGGTTGGAGGGGCAGTGGTAGAGCTGGGGAGGGGAGCCCATCGGGATGGGGGGAGGCAGTAGAGATGGGGGGAGCCTGGGGGCTGCAGGTCGGGACTGAGGAGCAGCGGTAGAGCTGCCCTGTGGCTGGCACAGGCCAGCTCCTTTCCCAGGAGGGGGCTGGTGAAGCAGCCTATCTCTCCCCCCCCCCCTTGCTGTTTGTGTTGGTGGTGGCTGGGGGAGGGACTGGCAGGGGAAGCACCTGCAGAGCCTGCCGCAGAAGCCCAGCCTGCTGCCAACTCACTCTGAGGCTCCTGAGGGGGCGCGGCCGGGCCTGTAAAGCAGAGCCTGCCCTGGCAGGTGGGAGAGCTCCATGTGCTAGTGGGCACCTGGCTCCGGGAGCCCCAGCAAAACCCCCAGCAGCTCTGCGGCTTGGGAGGGAGGATCAGCCAGCTGCTCAAAGACCCCAGGTTGCACATGCATGAACACGCATTGCACACACATGCACTGTACATAGATGCACATGCACGGTGCATACCGTTGTGCAGAAACATACATGCTTGAGGACAGGCCTACACATGTGTCCCCATGAACCGGCGTGCCTGCCAACACCGTGCACACAGCTGTACACACCTGACTGCATGCACGCCCCCACCATGTATGGCAGCATGATGGGGCGCCCACACGTGCACGCCCACCGCACATGCTCACCCACACCCAGGGGCATGAGCTGGGGCAGCATCCCTGCCCGCTGGGGCTGCTGTCGGGGGGCCCGGATGGCCCCAGCTCTGACTGACACGCCTGGGTGGCTGGGGTGGAATGCTGCCCAACCTGTCAGGCTCCTTCCCTCGGGCAGGGAGGCTGGTGCGGGGCCAGGGCAGGACAGCGACTCTGTGCTCAGCCTTCCCTTGCCCAGGGGCAGCTGCCGCTCCATCTCTGCGTGGCCAACCCCCTAACCTGCCTCCTGCCTCCAGCGCCATTAGCCAATAGTCCCGAGGGCCAGGGGCACTGGCTGGCACAATGCCGAGCGAGGTCTCCTCCTCCACCCTCACTTCCCCATGCAGGACTCAGGACAGGATGGGGATAAAGCAGTCTTCCTGGCCTATTAGACTCCTCTGTACTTAGCCTGGCAGCTCTTCAGGGCAGGAACTGGCTCTGTGTTCTGTGTCTGTGCAGCGCCTGGCACAACAGGATCCTGGGTCTCCTACCCAATACTTTAATAAACCTAATAGCGGAAGAAATGAACAGCGCAGAGCACGGGTGCCTGGGGCACAACTGAGTGAGCTGGGACTCAGGCACCCTGGGTTCTATCTCCAGCTCTGCCCGTGCCCTGCCTGAGTGACCTTGGGCGAGTCACTTCCCCCCTCTGTGCCTCAGTTTCCCCATCTGTAAAATAGGGATAATGACATGGACGCCTGGTTGTGAGCTGGCTGGCTGGCTGGCAAGCACTGCAGAAGCGCCCGGGGTGGCAGGATGTGGGCCCTCAGTGCCCAGCAGTGACAATGCTGCTCAGACTGGGAATATTTGGCTGCCACGCTCTAACGCAGCAAGCGCCTTAGACTGGAACCACGGGTTTGGTTTTGCTTGGCCCAAAGGGGAGCCGAGAGAAAGGGGGAGCCGGAGCCATGTACAGAATGGAAAGCTGGGGTGCAACTGAAAGATGAGGCCTGTTTGGAGAAGAAAGGAGGGGGAAGGGAGAGGAGAGAGTCTTGATATCCTGGCACAGGGACGGGAGACCAGGAGCCATGGTCTCTGCAGGAAGAAGAGTTTAAGGCCTTTTAACGGGGCGTGTAATTAGCCACTGGAACAGCTGGTGACAACAGTCTGGTGCCCCTCGCCCAGGGTTGTTGGCCTCCAGCCAGAGCGGCCTGACCCAGGAGCTCCTGCCGCTCCCTACGGCTGGCATGTTCGACTCGGGTGCTTTTCGAAGGGATCTGCTCTGGGGATGTTCTCTGGCCTGTGTTACAAGGCGGCCAGGCTACGTGATGGCACAGGGTCCCTTCTGGCCTTGGGATCTACGAAGAGCCAGTGTCTCCACGGTGGGATCAAGAAGTAACTTCCCTGCTGGGCAGGTTATTGCTGCGTTGTCCACCAGGGGGCACCTTCCTCTGAAGCAGCTGGTGCGAGGGCTCCGGCAGAGAGCGGGTACTGGGGCAGATGGGCCTTTGGGCTCATCCTCACTTCCCAGCCCTTAGGAGAACAGCTCCAGGTCCCCGCTCAGCAGGGCTCCCCCCGGGGCTGGAAGGCAGAGCAGGAATCTGGGCGCAGCATCTCACAGGCCCCTCGGCTCTGTCCCGGCCCAGTCCTAGGGACTCGCAGCTCCTGCTGGGGCTGGAGCCTGGTTCTGCAGCTCCCTAGCCAGCACCCCCTGGTGCAGCAGCCTTGCTAGACAGGTCCTGCCCCCAGGTCTCTGGGAGTGGGGGAACTCCCAGCCCATCCGGCGCTGGAACCGTTCCCTGGGCGGCAGGATGTTTGTCTAAGACAGGCGACGCGGAGACCAGATCAGCCCTGGAAGGAGTAGGGGGGAGTTGGAAGTCTGTGCCCAGCTCCCTTCCCCCTGCCCCCCCTCCGCTCCCTTCCTGGGGGGGGAGGGCAGGGGGCCCACCCCATGGGCAAAGGTTTCTGATGGGGAAACTCGCTCCCGAGATGGTCACAATAGAGCTTCTTCCAGGGTCATGGATGTGCTGGCTGGTGCCATGGCCAGATGTGCAATCACGTGACCACCTGTTTGTGCAAACATGTCCCCGTGCGTGTGCAAAGACGGGTGCCACCTTGCCGCTCTGCGCGCATGCATGTGCAAACACACACATGTGCAAACACGCCCGTGCAGACTTGCCCCTGACGCTGCAGGCGCGCATTGGCGAACGCACTCGTGCAAGCTTGCGGCTGTGCATGCACGCAACTGCAAACGGGCTGGAGCAGATCAGAGAATCTGGCTCCCTCTTCCTTCCCCCCAGCGCTGGCCGCCTCCTTGTCCCCGCCACTGCCGGCCTGAGAGCCTTCTCCTCCGCAGCCCCTGCCCCCTTGCACGGAGCCCCGCTGCGGGGAGAGGCAGAGGGCGCAGCCCCCAAACCACAGGTGGAAAGAGGAGGGCAAATCCCAGCCTGCAGAGGGCTCGGTCTCCCTGGTGCCAGCAGGGGGCACACTCCCCAGCGTGGGGTGCCCGGGCGGAGTGGCGGGGGGGGTGGGTGCCCCAGGAGGTGGCGCCGTGCCGAGGTGGGGGGCAGGGACAGGGCGACCCGGGGGGGTCCCAGCAGACGGGGGAGCGCAGGAGGAAACGTGGAGGGGGGTGAGCGCCCCTTTCCGCCCTGCCCCCCAGCGCCTTGCCGAGCTGGACTCCAGACCCCACTGGAGAGCGGGGGGGGGAGGGGGGAGCTCATCTGCTTCCAGCGGGGGCAGGAGCAGGGGGGGCGCAGCGTAGCGCAGCGCTCCCCCGGCCGGGCCGGGGCGGGGCGGGGCGGGAGCGGAGAGGGGCCGTCGCTGACTTCATGCCCGGAGCGGAGCTCGCCATTGGCCCCGCGGCCCGTCACTCACCGCACTTCCTCCTCGCCCCGGCCAGCGCCCGTAAAGTTTGGGCCGGGGGGAGAAAAGTCGGCAGCGGCGGGCGGAGGCGAGCGAGAGGCGCCGCGCCGGCCGGGTGGGTGCCGCGCGCCCCGGCCAGCTCTTGGCCGTGCGCCCTGCGGGATGCGCTGCCCCCCGCGGCTGTGACAGGCGGAGCCGGACGCCTGGGTCCGTGCCTCGGTCCCGGGGCCACCATGGCCTCGCCACCCGCCTGCGGCTGCCCCCCGGCCCTCCCCTCTTCCCCCGGGACCTCGGGAGGGTGCACGGCAGCCCCGGAGCCCGCCCCGTGCCAAGGGGTCTCGTTCCACATCCAGATCGGGCTGACCCGGGAGTTCGTGCTGCTCCCCGCCGCCGCCGAGCTGGCGCACGTCAAGCAGCTGGCGTGCTCCATCGTGGACCAGAAGGTAAAGGGGGCGCGGGGCGCTGGGGTCCGGGCGCTGCCCGAGGAACGAGGCAACTCGGGCCCCAGAGGAGGAAGAGGCGCTGTCTGTGCGCGTGTGTGTGTGTCTCGCTCGCCCTGTGTGCGTCTGCGTGTTGTGTGACTGGCTGTGTCTCTGTATTGCTGTGTGTATGGCTGTGGGGTGTATGTGTTTGTGTGTGCCATTGTGCGTTCTGTGTATGCTTGTGGGGCATGTGTGTGACTGATTGTGTGTTTGTGTGCCGTTGTGTATATGCTTGTGAGGTGTGTGTGTGACTGTGTGTGGGATTGTGTTTGTGTGCTGTTGTGTGTATTCTTGTGGGGCGTGTGTGTGACTGTGTGTATGATTGCATGTGTGTGCGATTGCATGTTGTGTGAATGGTTGTGGGGCGTGTGTGTGACTGCGGTTGCGTGTATATTGTGTGTATGGTTGTGGGGCGTGTGGCGGGAGTGTTTGCATGACTGCCTATGCATCACTGATGTATGTGCCTGGAATTGCGTGTGTCTGTGGGTGTGTGTCCAGGAGCCTGCATGCCAGGTGTGTGTGTCAGGCTGTGTTAGCAGCATGGCAGTGGGAAGGGTTAACCTCCCTTGTGGTGGTTTGATGCTGTGCCTGGGGGAGGGGACCGGCACGCTGGGATGGGGTGGAGGGGGAAGGAAGTGGGGTGCAGGGGGATGTGGGAAGCGGTGTGGGTGTAGATAGGGTATTGAAGCGTGGTGGGGTCACATGGAGGGGCTGGGACGCAGCCAGCTGGGGTGAGACTGGGTTGGGGTTGAGGGCTGGATCTTGTCTCTGATCAACTCTCCCCACAGGGGAGGGGTTTTTTGTTTGGAAACTGCAACTTTTAAGGTTTAAGCTGCAAGCTCTGTGCTCCTTGCCCTGCCCCAGGCAAGGGGGTCCCCCCACCCCTGCTCCTGAAGCAGCAGGGCTCCAGCCGGCAAGTGGAAACTCTGCCGGGCCTGGCCGTGGCTCCTAGCCAGACAGGAAAGTGACAAGGGTTCACAGAGGCCCGGCTGGGTTCAAGGGGCCTGTGGACCAGCCAGGCCAGGGCAGACCAGAGGGGGCCCCCCCATCTGTGTTCTGGGGGTGACAGGGAAGGAGCTGTGAGGCCAGGCTCTGGTCTGGGTGCCGGGAGCTGTGCTAGGAGGTCTGGGGATCGGGGCTGGGTATCCATGCTGGCAGTGTGTTCTGCAGTTCATCTTTCAGGGACACCCTTGATGGCTTGATTCCCGTTAACAAGCTCCAGGGCTGACCCCCTCCCCTGTATCCACACTGCCCTGGGCTCTCAGAGCACAGGCTGCGGAGGCCTAAAGGGGAAGGGCAGCAGAGGGTCCATCACGGGCTTGTTTCAGTCTCCAAGCCCTGTGCTGGTGGGGCAGCCTTCAGTCTGCACGGCAGAGCTGCCAGGGCTGGGAAGCAGGGGAGGTCCTGCTGGCTGGGGAAAGGGCCCCATCTCCATCTCTGCTGGATCTCCTAGCTGGACCCCGCACGTGTGCCAAGCACGCCCAGTCCCAGAGCCCGCGCATGGGGTGATTTAGCAGCTGGCTCAGGCCCCATGGGCAGAACCGATCCAGATCACCAGCCCTTGAGCTTGGCCCAGACTTGATTCATTCAGCTGCCTTGGATGCAGGTGCTTCTGTCGGGAGGGTGGGCACAGATGATACCCCAGCCTCAGAGAGGCATGCTGTGGGGCTTGGGGGGGTGCAGTGCACTCAGGTGTGTGTGTGTGGGGGGGGGGGGGGTCAGACATGCAGGCAGGAGTCGGTGCTGACTGTAGTGGCCATGGGGCATGTGCAGGAGCTGGCCAAAGGGTAAACAGGGGTGGCTCTTGGATGAGAGACCTCAGAGATGCTGCAGGAAGAGGTGTTGTGGTCAAGTGGAAAGGGCCCAGGATTAGGAGTCAGGACTCCTGGGTTCTATCTTCAGTGGTGGGAGGGGTGTGGGGGCTAGTGGTTAGAGCAGGGGGGCTCTGAACATCAGAACTCCTGAGTTCCACCCCCAGCTCTGGAGTTTAATGTGGCCTAGTATTCAGCACAGGAGACTGAGATCAGGACTCCTGGGTTCTCTTCCTGCCGCTGCCACTGGCTCGCTGTAAGGCCTTGAGCAAATCGCGTCCTCTCTCCCTGCCTGTTTTCCCCAGCTGTACGTTACTGACTCGCCTTGTACTCTGCTGGGCTTGGAGATCCAAGGATGCACAGTGCCACTGAAGAATTACGTGCTACTACCTATAGGGGGTGCGCTTCCCTTGGACTCAGTGTGGGGGTATTGCCTTGAGGCCCCAGGCAGGGACCAGCCCCAGTCTAGTGCTAGGGCTGAGGTGCTGGTGGAGGTGCTGTCTGCCTGGGAGATGCAAAAGCCAGGCCATGATCGCTGGTGGTTATTAAAGCTCCCACGGCTGCTTTCACAAGGGCAGGGCTATTTCTCCAGTCTCCTGGCTAAATTCCAGGCTGGATAATTGTCTTCCACTTCCTTAAATTCCTGCCTATAGTTTCAATTTGATTCGTGCTTCACTTCCCTCTGTGATTGAGAATTTGTGTGGCTGTTAAAGAGCTGCTGCGCCTCACCCCAGAGGTGGCTACATTTCAGTGCTGGGTGAGAGATCCTTGTATAGAGAGCCACCATGCTCCACCCCAGAGGTGGCTGCATTGCAGTGCCCAGTGTTTAGATTTTGCTTTGTGGATCCTCCAGGGCTCATAGGCTTTGCCTTCATCTTGATCTAGCCTTGAATAGAGGGCTGGTGCCTGGGCCGGAGAGAGCTCCCTCCCTTCGGGTTTATTGCCTGCTGTTCTGTGTCTGCTTCCTGCAGATCAGTAACCGTTTTGGCAGCTGCTGGGAGAAGGGAAAGCCTGATGCAGGGATTAACCCTTGGCTGGCCAGCCCAGGAGGAGGAGAAAGAAGCCGGGTTCTTTGGGGACCAGCCCTAGCAGCGCCTGCCGCTCCCTGCCCCCGTTGTGAATTGGCTGGCGCAGATACCCCCTGAGCAGTGACAGGAGGCTATCCTGAGCCCTGCAGGGGATGCTGGATTTGGGGAGGGGTCAAGGAGGGGAAACACTGAGGGTGAGGGAGGCACTGGGAGCCTGCTATGGAGAGGGGTGGGGATTATAGGGGTCTGTAAGGGAAGGGTCTCCAGGGACCACCTAGAACGAGCCAGTTTGCGCCGTTGCTGGGGTGTGTGGTCGTTCCCTCTTCCCCTGGGGTGGGCTCAGGCTGCCTCAATGCTCCCCGCACCTCCCTCCAGTCTTCTCATTGCAGAGCTCACCTTTCTGATGGAGTCCTAAGGGGACACCTCCTGCCCCCCAGCCCTGCCTCCCTAGCTGGAAATCCATTCCCTGCCTCTGGAGACAGAGGAGCAAGGGAGGGAGACAGGCAGCTCCCCCAGGCCTGCCCTGGGAGGTGGTATTACAGGGGAAGGCTCCCAGGGGAGGTGGAGAGGGGATTTGCTGGACAGCAGCTGCTTTTTGTCTTTTATGGCGCTGCCAGGTTCCACCCCAGAGGTGGCTGCGTTTTAGTGCTTGGAGGAGCAGCAGCTCCTCTAGCTGACCAGGAACAAGGCATGAACTGTGCACACACACCATTCTCCCCCACCCCCAATCAATGACTGGGCTCCAAGGGGCTACTGCAATGCATCCAATAGCAATAAAAATGTACTGCACCTAGCGCATTGGAGCCCTGGGCCAAGACTAGGTGCTACCATAATACACCTAATAGCAATACAAAGGTACAGCCTCTAGCACAAGGGGGTCCTGGTGCATGACTGGATGCTACTGTAATGCACTTAATAATTAGGGTCACCTGGGCATTGCTGATCTACAACGGGCTGGGTCCCATGGGGGGGGCCCTGAACCAGGGTAGGAAGAAGAGCTTTTGGGGGCCTCCAAGAGACCAGATATGTTGGCCTGCCTTGCCTGCCAGCTTTGAATATATAGCTAATTGGGGTGGACTTTGAATTGCTGAGATGTTATCAGGGAAAGGGCCCTGCCCATGGAAAATGTGTTGGCCGAGTGTGCCTGTACACGGCTGCCCTCTGCCAGGTGGCATCAGAACCGCTCACCTGTGTGTCATAGCCTCGCTGTTGATGGAGATTCTCCGGTGGCGCTGGCCTTTCCGGGGAGGGGGTCTGGGTTCTGTCCTTGCTGCTGTCGTGAGTTTCAGAGACCAAAGTCTTGGGAGGCTGTGGGTTTTGTACATTACATTAGAAAGCAGGAAGGTGAGTGAAGAGTAATACAAGGATGTCCTGCAGGCCTTGACAGGTGGGGGCTAAAGGGTCTAGATTTTAACCCTTTTGTACTGGAAGATAGAATCTAAAAATCCAGAGCTGTGTGAAGTCTCTCTTTATAATAGTAGCACTCCAAATAATTTCTCTCAATTTAAAAAAACCCAAGCAAATCCTTTAATACCAAACCTTACATTTTAGGCCTCAAAAGAAGCCCAGTGTACTCAGGAAGAGTAAATAATTAATTATTTAACAGAATGTGATAGCACCTAGAGATGTCTAGGTTGGGCCCCATTGTGCTGGGTGCTGTACATACATGGCAAAAGTGACAGTCCCAACCCAGGAGAGCACACAGTCTAAAAACAAGACTTATTAGCAGGCAGAGACCTAATTAATATCTTCTAAGTGGTTACTATATTATTAATGTAGTTAAATAATTCATATAGTTGCTCATTATCTTCTCTTTTGCCCACACTCATCCAGAAAGGATTCCAAACACAATTACAGTTCTCGCCATTTTATTGTAGATCTTGCAAGACTTTGGGTTTGTTTTTTCCCCTCCCATAAATCCCCAGCTGCAGGAGTCAGGTTATTGCCTGCGACTCAGCTTATTTTTTTTTGTAAAAATACATGTCCTTGTGGTTGTGGAGCACAGCTTGAAAACATGGCCCCTGAGATGCTCCAATACCAGAAGGCAAATAAATAACTCCCAAATGTATTATTTTAAAAAAACACAATTATTTTTAAGCCAGTCTCATGATTTTTAGGGCCTCTTTTTTCACAGTGTGTATATAGGACACTATTTATCCCTATGCACTCTCTTCTTCTATCTAGCCACATGCACCCCTCTGCCCTGTGCATCCATTAATCCATCCTAATCTGGTCTCGTTACCGTAGTATCTGAGCTCCTAACAATATCTAATGCATGCATTTCTCTTAATGCATCTACTTCTGGGGTGGCAGACATGCTGCTATCTAACAGCCCCATGGGGTGCTGCCCAGTTGCGTGGGGTGGGGAAGTGAAAAACGCATCCTCCGTTACCCCTGCTGGGAGGATTTAGGCCAGGCAATTGTAACTGCCCCACAGCAGGTTAGGTCCAATGCTGGCATGGGTCTAGCAGCTGGCTCACAGGGTTTTGGACAGTCACAAGTGGTTGGGGCTGTTGGTTTACGGTGCCTTCAGCCATTCCCCTCCCCGTGTTTCAGGGTGGAGGGTGAAGAGCGCCCCCTATTGAGCCACTAGCAGCACTCCCTGCAGCCTGGGCTCTCTGAGCAGCCCATGGCGAAGCCACAGCTTGGCTCGTTGATCCCGTCCGTGACTGTTGCCGAGGCCCACCCATGGCTGGAGCCGCAGCCGGGTGGAGTGGGTGGGGCAGTGCTGTAATTAGCCCCCCTGCAACTGCCACCGCCCCCTCTTCCTGCACCAGGGAGGCAGCTGCGCCTCTTGGCCTGAGCCGTTGACGGGTACATCTTGGGTGTGACAATCGCCAAGGGCTGGACCGGCAGCAGCGGCCGAGGGATGAAAGCAGAGCCACCCTGGGCTCTCGTGGCATGAAGGGCCTGGAAAGAAAAGCTAGGCCCTAGGCGCACACTTTGAATTTGGCATCCTCTGATAGGGGAGTGGGGTTCAATGGTTAGAACAGGGGGGCTGGGACTCCTGGGTTCTTTTCCCAGCTCTGCTTTTGACTCACTGAGGGTCCTTGGGCAAGGCACTTGACCTCTGCTGGGCCTCAGTTTCCCCCCCGTGTGACGGATCCACACAGCCTTCTGCCACCCAGGCCAGGCTGTTGTTGCTGCGCCACGGCTGCATGCAGGAGCCTGGCTCCTCGGGGGGAAATGCCGCGTCGACCCGTGACGCCAACAAGACACCTGCGCCAGCCCTTTGCTGAACTCTCTGGGCCCTGGGCCAAGAGCCCTGCTTCTAACCACGTCCTGACAACAGGCAGCTTCTGCACTCGTGGGGCTGGGGCACGCGTTCTTTCACAGAGGTCCCTAGTGGGTTCCCTGCCTCCCCCCACCCAGAACCGGCCAGGGCTTCCCCCTGCCCTGGCCCCATCCCCTCCCCTGCTGGCTCCAGCTGTCTAGGCAGCCTTTCCTTCCTGGCTTAGGTGGCCCCATTCCTGTGGTATCTGGGCCCCTCACGCTCTTTGGTGTATTTATCCTCATCAGCCTTCCCTCTGAGGCAGGGTGGTGCTATTCTCCCCCCGCGTGGTACAGATGGGGAAACCGAGGCACAGAGGAGCGAAGTGACTTGTCTCACGTCGCACAGAAGAGCCTGTCGCAGAGCTGGGAATTGAACTTGAGTCTCCTGCAGCGTAGCCCAGCACCTTTCCCGCCAGGCCTTTGGTCCTGCCACCCGCTCAGCCCAGGGCACATCACGGTCCCCCGCCCTTCTTCACATCACAAAAGTCCCTGCTTCCTTCTCGACAATAGCCTGCCTGCCCCTGGCCTCGCCTTGCCATCTGTCCTCCTATCCGTCCTTCCGTCCACTGTCTGTCTGTCCATCTGTCCTTCGTCATGCCCATCCTTCTGTCCGCTGTCTATCCATCTGTCCTCTGTCCTGTCCATCCTTCTATCTACAGTGCCCTCTGTCAGTCTATCCAACCTTCCATCCACAGTAGCCTATCTGTCCTTTGATCCATCCTTCCCTCCATGCACTGTCTGTCTGTCTGTCTCTCCATTTTATTCTTCTCTCAATCCTCCCACCACGTCCGTTTCTCTCTCTGTCCATCCATCCACCCACTCCAGGGCTGGCTATCTCAGTGCAGATCTGTCTGTCTCTCGGCCTCCTGATTTTGAAGAGAGGAACCTGCTTTTCTGAGTTGCCAGTCGCTGCAGCGGGCCCAGTTCTGCGTGGGCCAGCCCTGGGGGTGTCTGCTGGGCTCTCCCCCTCGCTAGCAGCTACCTAGGCCCTAGCGAGGGGTTTTTTGGCTGGCTCGTCATGAGAACGAACGAGGTGTGTGTGCGCGCGTGTGTGTCTGGGGGGGTCTCTGCAGATGCCCTGGTGGGTTTTTGGGTTCTCTGCTAACGCTGGGTCGGGGTGGTTCTGATCCGAGTCCCAGCGCCTCTGAGCGCCTACTGGAGTAGGGAGATGGGTTCAACGAGCCGGTCCCGTGGGGAAGGGGTGTTGGAGAGGGAAAAGACGTCTTGCTCCCCTGAGCTGAGCTGGCAGTTGGCTGGAGATGGTCGGGCGCGTCTGCGGGTGTGTGAGAGGACTCCGCCCCCCGGCACCAGTGGAGTGGAACGGGCTGGGCCCTGCTCGGGCTGGAGGAAGGAAGGAAGAGGCCGGAGATCAACTGGAACCAGATCGCTCCTCGCCAGGGCCATCTCGGAGTCAAAAATAACCTCGCGGATTTGCATAAGCAGCTGGAGGGAGAGCGCGGCAGCTGCTGTGCCCCTGTGCCTGGGCTACCTTTCGTGGGCCCGGCCAGCTGACACTTGGGGAGCCATAGCACCCAGTCCCATTGAACAGCTCCCCTGTGCCTCAGTTTCCCCAGCTGAAGTGAGTCGCTCAGGGTGTCTGTGGCAGTGCACAACCCTGCTGGCCAATGATGGCATAACACATCCCCATGTAACAGGCTGCCCCAAGCATCTGTGTGTTGGATTCTCGGCCCCTCCTGGCCGGGGGAAGCCATCCAGACAGCGATGGGGCCTTTGGTCTGGGATCCTTTCGGTCTCCCCCCCAGGGAGCTTGAGCTGCCAGAGACCCTTAAACATGCTGTGTGCCAGTCCCATCTCCTGGCACCAGTGCTGCCTTGGGGGTGGATCTGGGGGGAGCTCTCAGGGCAGAGGATGGAGGAGAAGTGGGTGGGTGACTCTCACTGGCTGGAAGGTGGAGGTGGATCGGTGGGGGGAGGAGGGGGAACTCTCACTGGTCAGGGTCAGGCATAAGAATCTTGCCGGCCAAGAGGGTGCTATGGGATGGGTGCCGCTTGCCTGATCTGGGTGTGCTGCCCCTGCCCCCCCAATTGCTGTAACTGCTGATTGCAAGGTGCTACCAGCTGCCATGCACTAATGGGGTGCTGGGCAGTCTCTCCTCCCCAGCTCCAGACCATGGTAGGACCCCCAAGTCCTAGCTAGGCTCAGCAGTCATGGAAGGTCATGGGGGCAGCTAGAAGTTTGCTGCAATGCAACCACTGCACCCTCCACCCCTGCAACTCCTGTGAGCGAGGGCTTAGAGTAGGGGGGCTGGGAGCTGGGACTCCTGGGTTCTGTCCCCAGCTCTGGGACGGGAGTGGGGGCTAGTGGTTGGATGGGGGCGGGGCTGGGAGCCGGGACTCCTGGGTTCTGTCCCCAGCTCTGTCACTGATCCACGGTTTTATCTTGGGTGAGTCACTTGCCACTTCCGTGCTTCGGTTCCCGAGCGCAGGCCTGGCTGCAGATTGTGGGTCCGGGGGTCTAGCAGCCCTCAGCTAGCTGCTCGCTCCTGGCTCTGGCCTCTCGGAGTCGGTGGCAGGGGGTGTTGGGCTGTATGTGCCCCCAAGCCAAGGTACCCTGGCTCAGGGTGTTTCTTGCCAGCCAACGGGGTATGGCTGCAGCAGCCCCCACTGGAGCCGCCTTCTGCGGGCCGCTCGGTCTGGTGAGCTGTGGGAGGGGTCAGAAGAACAGAAGATCGGTCAGTCCAATGGTCCAGCCAGCCCAGCGTCCTGTCTGCCCACAGAGGGAATGAACAGAGCAGGGCAATTATTGCATGATCCAGCCCCTGTCGTCCACTCCCAGCTTCTGGCAGATTTAGGGACACCCAGAGCATGGGGCTGCGTCCCTGACCATCTTGGCCAACAGCCCCTGATGGACCTCTCCTCCGGGAACTTAGCTCGTGTTTTAAACCTAGTTATGCTTTTGGCCTTCACAGCATCCCCTGGCAGTGGACTGGCTGTGCGTTGGGCGAAGACGTACGTCCTTTGGTTTGTTTTAAACCTGCTGCCTATTGATTTCATTGGGTGACCCCTGGTTCTTGTGTTATGAGAAGGGGTAAATAACGCTTCCCTCTTCACTTTTCTCCGCACCAGTCATCGTTTTATAGACCTCTATCATCTCTCCCCTTAGGCGTCTCTTTTTCCAAGCTGAACAGTCCCAGTCTCTTTAATCTCTCCTCCCATGGAAGCTGTTCATCTCCCTAATCATTTTTGTTGCCCTTCTCTGCACCTTTTCCAATTTTAATATCTATTTTTGGTGACGGTTCAGCCAGATTTGCACTCGGTATTCAAGATGTGGATGTACCATGGATTTATAGAGGGGCGTTATGATTTTTTCTGTCTTATTATCTATCCCTTTCCTAATGATTCCTAACATTTGGTTAGCTTTTTTGAATGCACACTGAGCAGAGGTTTTCAGGGAACTATCCACAGTGACTCCAAGATCTTTCTTACGTGGTAACCGCTCATTTAGACCACCTCATTTTATATGTATACCTGGGATGATGTTTTCCAATGTGCATTACTTTGCATTTAATAACATGGAATTTCATCTGCCATTTTGTTACCCGGTCACCCAGTTTAGGGAGATCCCTTTGTAACTCTCTGCAGTCAGCATTGGGCTTGATTATCTTGAGTAATTTTGTATTGTCTGCAAACTTTGCCACCTCACTGTTTACCCCTTTCACCAGATTATTTAGGAATATGTTGAACAATCCTGGTCCCAGTACAGATCCTTGGGGAGACCCCCGCTGTTTACCTCTCTCCATTGTGAAAACCCACCATTTATGAGCCTACCCTTTGTTTTCTATCTTTTAACCAGTTACTGATGCAGGAGAGGACCTTCCCTCTTATCCCATGGCAGCTTACTATGCTTAAGAGCCTTTGGTGAGGAACATTATCAAAGGCTTTCTGAAAGTCCAAGTACACTATATCCACTGAATCATAGAGTTAGACTAGATGACCCTTGTGGTCCCTTCTAACTCCCAAACTATACATCACCCTGGTCCCCATGTTTGTTGACCCTCTCAAAGAACTCTAATAGATTAGTGAGGCATGATTTCCCTTTACAAAAGACGCGTTGAATCTTCTCCAACATATCATATTCATCTATTGGTCTGATAATTCTTAAAAAATCAACATCACATTAGCTATCTGCTAGTCATTTGGCAGAGGCTGATTTAAGTGATAGGTTACATACCAGTTCGTATTTCTTCAGTTTCACATTTGAGTTCCTTTAGAACTCTTGGGTGGATACTATCTGGTCCTGGTGACTTATTACTGTTTAACTGCTCAGTTTGTTCTGAAACCTCATCTATTGACACCTCAGTCTGGGACAGTACCTCAGACTTGTCACTGAAAAAGAATGGCTCAGGTGTGGGACTCTCCCTCACATCCTCTGCAGTGAAGACTGATGCAAAGATTTCACCTAGCTTCTCTGCAATGCCTTTGTCTTTTTTAAGTGCTTCTTTAGCACCTTGATCATCCAGTGGCCCCACTTCTTAGCTTCCTGCTTCTGATGCGCTTACAAAAAGTTTTGCTCTTTGCTTTTGAGTCTTTTGCTAGTAGCTCTTCAAATCCTTTTTTGGCCAGCCTAATTATACTTGTACACTTTACTTGCCAGAGTTAATGCTCTTCTGTTTTCCTCACTAGGATTTGACTTCCAATTATTTAATATAAATATTATTTTTCTTTCTCGCTGCCTTTTACTCTGCTGTTTAGCCATGATGGCATTTTTCGGTCCTTTTACTGTGTTTTGGGGACAGTATACGTATCGTTTGAGCCTTTATTATGGTGTTTTCAAAAGGTTTCCATGAAGCTTGCTGGCATTTCACCTGTGTGACTGTTCCCTTTAATATCCATGTAACTAGCCTTGTCTTTTTTGTGTAGTTCCCCTTTTTGAAGTGGAATGCTGCTGTGCTGGGTGTCTTAGGTGTTTCCCTCTCGACAAGGATATTGTGTTTAATTACTGCAGAGCAGTTCAGCTACATGCACTGGTTGGACCGGAACCTGTGCCCCACTTAGGACTACGTTAAGAATTGCCTCAGCAGGAGGGTATTTAGCCCAGGGCTCCGCCGTGTCCCCCCGACACTGAGCCAGGGTTTTAAAGGGCAAGGTTGAGCAGATCCGCATGGCTGTGTCTCCTACCCGTCCCATCTCTGTCTATCTGTCCTCACAGTTCCCCGAGTGCGGCTTCTATGGCCTGTATGACAAGATCCTGCTCTTCAAACACGACCTGTCGTCCACCAATATCCTGCAGCTAGTGCGGGCGGCCGGAGACATCCAGGAGGGGGACTTGGTGGAGGTGGTGCTGTCAGGTAACATGCTCGTGTGTCCGTGGGGGAGAAACACTAAGGGAGAATCAGGGCTGTGCGTGCGCGTGCGTGCGTGTGCACCTACACCCCTGCTGCCCCCTTCTGGAGGGGATGGGTCCTGGTGTGTGAGAGACACCAGAACACACTAGCCCAGATGCTCACTGGCTCATCCAAGCTCTTCCCATGCAACTCTCTTTGCCCTGGCTTGTCTCAGTCAGCGCTGTAGGCCGTTCAGCTGCTGATTCGGGGGCTGGGCGAGTTGCTCGCCCTGTGTTGGCAGAACGCTGGGAGGGCAGACGGGGCACTGAGAGCTGGGCGGGCTCTGGGCTGGGGCAGCTGGTGAGTGGGTGCCACGCCTGCATTATGCTGCCCCTTGGCACCATGCAGTACGACAGGCAGAGCCTGGTTCAGGATGCTTCATGGCTGGAGAGGACAGGATGTGGTGCCAGGGGCTGGGAGATAGCCAGGTGGATGGGACATGTCTCAGTGCCAGCGGTTCCTGGGAGGGGCTGGGATATAGCGCCAGGTGCCTGGTACTCCTCCTAGCATAGTCGCTCCGGGACTGGGTGCTGTGGGTGGGTGAGGAGCTACTCCACGCAGGCCCCTTCACATGGCCGTGGGGCGCACCCGGGCACCTAGCTCTCTGCGGCTCCCCGTTCACGGCTGCTCTCGCGTCCGCCGGTGCCCAGGTGCTGTTTTGAGTCAGGGCCGCCCACGCACGCCCTGGCAGGAAGTGGTTTGGGGGACGGCTGCCTGGCATGAGACCTGGCGGGGGGAGGTGCAGGGGCTCGGCAGCTCCCAGGCCCCACAGCAGTGATGGCCCCTCCACACACAGGAAATTCTGCCCCGCCCAATCCGTGCTAGACCGGTGGGCAGGGTCTGTGCTTGGGCTCCCCGGGCTGGAGAACGCTGGTGTTGGGGGCCTGAGCGGTGCCAGGACGGCTCTCGCCACCAGGGAGCGCCCTGGCACTACCCAACATGGGATGTTGGCCATGTGTCGTGGTGGGTGCCGGGAGGGAGATGCAGCCAGGCCCTACCGTTCCCCGAAGGCAGAGGGAGGCAGCTGGCGGGCCTGAACTGGGCCATGCCGTGAACTGATCTCCCTCCCTCTTGTCCCCCAGCCTCAGCCACTTTTGAGGATTTCCGGATACGCCCGCACGCCCTCAACGTGCACTCCTACCGCGCCCCGGCCTTCTGCGACCACTGCGGGGAAATGCTTTTCGGCCTGGTGCGCCAGGGCCTCAAGTGTGATGGTAAAGAGCCCAGGACTGGGGACGTGGGGGTGTCTCCCTGCCTGAGCCCAGGGTACTGGCTGGCTCGGGGGCAGGGAATGGCTGCTCGGTGACCCTTGTGTGTAATGAGTTGAGGGGGGTCTCAGCCCAGAGGTGTGTCTTGGGGGGGGGGGGGGGCCCTTGGGGGAGCAGCCTCTCTAGGGTGGGGGCACACTGGCATGGGCTGGCATTGCTCTTCACCTCCAGGTCATCCCGGCCTGGCCTGGGGGAGCTGGGTGTCTGGCTCCGGGGACGTTCCGCCTTCCACCTTGTGAACTGCAGCCTGTGGCTGTGACCCCTTCACCGCGTGCCCTGCACTGTCCCAACACCCGGGCACAACCAGAGCCGTGTGGGTAATTCACCGACCTCAGGCCTAGCCCAGCTCCCAGCCTTCCCTTCCCCTTGACCGTTCAACCAGTGTCCCAGCCAGATCCACGCGGCGGCTACACGGCCTGCCCCGCTCCTATCCTGGGTACGCTGAGACCGGTGCCCCCCACCTGTCCGTCTGACACTTACATTGTAGGCTGTTGGGGGCAGGACTACCTCGGCACTCAGACAGCGCCTAGCGCCACGGGGCCCTGGTCCTGCTGTGGGGCTATGATCCCACGCTGCTCCCCCTCCCCACCCGAGTCCTCCTGCTGCCCGTCTCGTTAGTGATGTGATGCAGGCGGCTCCTCCGTGTTGCAGGTTGTGGCCTGAACTACCACAAGCGCTGCGCCTTCAGTATCCCCAACAACTGCAGCGGGGCCCGCAAGCGCCGCCTCTCGGCCACCTCGCTGGCCATCTCGCAGTCCCTGCGTCTCGCCATCTCCGAGTCGCTGCCCTGCGCCTCCGATGAGCTGGTAAGAGCCCCCGTCCAGCCCTGTATTCTGGGCCACCCTTGATATGGCCCCTGAACTGCATGTCAGGCCCCCTATACTGCCCCACTCAGGGAGATTCTCCTCAGGCTGGAGGGGCAGGGCCTGGGTGCCAGGGATGGGGGGGCTGGTGTCTGTCCTCACTTCTGCTGGGAAGTTCAGAGCTGTGGTTGGCCGTGACCAAGGGGTGGGTGGGCAGCCCCTGTGTGTCACGAGTTCAAGTCTTGACCCAGGTCTCAATGTATGGGGGTTGCCAGCTGGAAATCCATCCCCCCATCCCCATGGGAGCTAACTGCCCCACCCCCTGCCCCTGACGATGCTGACTAGCCCCCTCCATGGCTGCTGCAGCGTTGGGTTGGCGGTGGAACGTGACTCCCCCTCCACCGCCATGGCAGGTAGGGGGTAGATCATGGGGCCTGCGCTCGGGGGCATAGGAGGTAGCCCGGAGCTCTTGTCTCCAGGGTTTTAATGCCCACTTCCCCCATCTCACCCCTGTCTCTATCTGCACTTCTTCCCTCCCCATCCCCCCGAATGGCCCATCACATCTCCTCCCACGACCCCACATACCACCCCCACTCTCTTCTGCATACCCCTCCCCCGCCTCATTCTCCCCACGTCCCATCCCCCCAGAGCCGCAGCTCCATGGAGACGCTGCCGCGCCGGCTCACCACCGCCTCCTACATCGGGCGCCCCATCGAGCTGGACAAGCTGTTCCTGTCCAAGGTCAAGGTGCCTCACACCTTCCTCATCCACTCGTACACCCGCCCCACCGTCTGCCAGTTCTGCAAGAAGCTGCTCAAGGGGCTCTTCCGCCAGGGCCTGCAGTGCAAAGGTGAGTGGGGGCGGGGAGCGGGCTTAGGTGGCAATCGGCCCCTGGAGGGGAAAGGAGAGGGGAGCGCTGGGTGTGCTCAGCCAGTGGAACTCCCTGCCCCTGGAGAGTCCAGCCCTGCAGCTGGATGTAAGAAGGGGTTGGGTATTGCTACGGGAAAGGGCTTCCACTCTCATGCTTCAAGGCCCAGGATGAGTGTCAGAGGGGACAGCAAGGAGATTCCTCCCCCCGCCCCACCCGCTCCGCACCCACGTCTGTGGAGCTAAAAGGGAGGAGTGAATGCCCTTTCCTTTAGAGCTTTCTTAAGTGGCCACTGTTGAGAGGTTGGCCAGGTTAGATGGGGCTGTGGGTCCGATCTGGGGCATCAGGGAGGGGGCAGGATACTGGGCTAGGTGGGGCTGTGGGTCTGATCAGGGGCAGGATACTGGGCTAGGTGGGGCTGTGGGTCTGATCAGGGGCAGGATACTGGGCTAGGTGGGGCTGTGGGTCTGATCAGGGGCAGGATACTGGGCTAGGTGGGGCTGTGGGTCTGATCTGGGGCAGGATACAAGGCTAGATGGGGCTGTGGGTCGGATCTGGGGTGGCAGGGAGGCCAGGAGAGTGGATATAGAATAGGCAGCTCCTTCTGGGGCGGGGCGTGGCAACTGTCTGTCAGAGAAGAGCAACAGCCCGCAGCAGTTCAGGACAGGAAGTGGAGGATACGCCTGTACCTGCAAGCTGGGGAGGAAGGGCAGATTTCGGGAGGCCTGGGAGTGGATGCAGCTGGTGGGGTTTGGCCTGGACCGGGGCTCGCAGCTGGGCTGGTGCCTGTGTCAGGGGCTCTTGCTCTGCCATCTCACTAGGGGTTGGGGCACAGTCCCTGCCGTTGCATGGGGCCCCCTGGTGAGACTGTGGAGCACTGCAGGGCACTGTGGGTGATGGGAGCGGGGGTTGGGATGGGGGTCAGGGCGGTGGAGAGAGGGGGCAGGAGACCCCCATGCTGGCTCCCCCCTGACACGCTTCCCTCTTTCAGACTGCAAGTTTAACTGCCACAAGCGCTGTGCCACCCGGGTGCCCAATGACTGCCTGGGCGAGACGCTCTTCAATGGCGGGGGTGAGTGGCAGGCGGGCGCGGGTGGAGGGTGGTGCAGTGTCTTGGCATGGCTGCCCTGGGGGTAGAGCCTCGTGCAGTGGTTAGGGGGACGGGACGGGAGTGTGGATCCTGCCCGGGCTGTGGCTCATGCAGCCTGTGGGTTGGAAGATGAGTCTCCTTCACCCCCTGCCTGCCCGGGCGCTGGAGCAGGTGCAGACGTGAGAGGGCGGGTGGGCTGAGATCCCAGTGTGGCTGGGTCCTGTGGGGGAGGGGCAGTTCTGGACACCCTGGGGTCGCAGCTAGGCACTGGCAGGGCGCACCCCCGCCCATTGCTGATCCCACGGGCTCTGGCACCTCCCCCAGACGTGCCCATGGAAGACGCCAGTGACCTCAGCGATGCCGAGAAGAACTCGCTGATGGACGAATCGGATGACTCAGGCATCATCCCCGGCTCCCACTCGGAGAACGAACTCCACGGAGGCGACGACCCCGATGACGATGCTAGCAAGTCCCAGGGGTACAGCCCTGAATCGCCCCTGCCCTGCCTCTCCTTTTCTGCCCTTCCCAGCATCCTGGGTGCAGGGCTAGGGGGCCCTGGCTTCAGGCTTCCACCAGCTGGCAGCTGCGTTTCCTAGTAACGGGAGCAAATATCCCCTGACCACTTCGCCTGTGGGTCTGAGGGACCTTCCCTGGGGTTTCCTGCCCCCCCCTCCCCAATCCTGATCCACAGCCCCTCACCTACCTCATCCCTAGGCTCCCCCTCATACACACAGCTCTGCCAGTGCCCCTCAGTCCTGACCCACAGCCCCCTGCTATCCCAGACCTGGGCTCCCCCCATCCTCCACAGCTATACTGATGCTTCTCAGTCTCGACCCGCAGCCCCTCCCTGATCTCCCACACTGGTGCTCCCTAATCTTGATCCACAGCCCCCTGTTATCCAAGCCCTGGGGTCCCCCACCCACAGCTTTGCTCATGCTTCTCAGTGCTGATCTGCAGCCCTCCTCCACCCCCCGCTATCCCAGCCCTGAGGTTCCCTGCCTCCATGCCCCACTCCCTATAGCTGACATGCCCTGTGGTTGTTCTGCCCTCAGCTCCGTGGGTTATATCCCACTGATGCGGGTGGTGCAGTCGGTGCGGCACACGACCCGGAGATCCAGCACGGCGCTGAAGGAAGGCTGGGTGGTTCACTACAGCAGCAAAGACACCCTGGTGAGTGGGGGCTGGTTCTCTTAGGACTGCCAGGCTCTAGAGCTGCTGTAATAGGATGCTAAACTGTATTATACAGTGCAGTCACTAGGTGGCGCTATGCATAAAACACTTTATTTACTTTTATTTACGCTCAGCCATACCTAGCAGAGCACTAAAGAGTCTAATGATGGACACAGTTGGGGTGGATAAACCAGGCCAGACCTGGTACAGGAGCCTGACATCACCCCATGGGAGTGGAACTAAGAACAGAACCAGAAGAAACAGCAGCAAAGGTTGCAGACAGAAGGAACAAAAGTTGCAGGATCTCGTCAACGTGCCTCCTTCAGCACCCCAGAGAACTTTTATCTTTGACAACCCTTCACAATGGACAGATCGGAAACCGTATTTTGCAAGATTTCTCATTGCTGCCAAGCTCCACAAATAAACTGGAGATATCCAGGTATCATCTTTAACATACGCTATGAGAAAGCAAGAGAGCATGTCTTTAAATTCTTTGACTCTACTGAAGACACACAAAGATGAGGATGAAAGGGTGCTGGCTCTGTCTGCTGCATACTTTATACCTCAGAGAAAAGTGGTGTATGAAAGAGCACGTTTCCACCAGCAAATTCAAGAACCAGGGGAAAATGTTGACTGTGTTTTAAGAGCTCTGCATGCATTGGCTGAAATCTGTGATTCTGGAAATGTAAAGCATGAAAATATCAGAGACAGGCTTGTTGTTAGGTTAACAGATAAAATATCTTTCACAGCAGCTATGACTGAAGAGAAATTTAACCCTAGCTACAGATGTACATGTTAGAAACAATCAAACAGGTTGTCCCAGGGGTGGATTGGGGAGACAGAACCCTTCATTGCCTGCTTGTTCCACCTCGACGCCACGAGTGAGCAATGAGAGGGTTACTTTACAATTCTGTTATCCATAACAGTATGTAAATGTATACATTTTCAGCAACTCCCCATAGACCCTTATTTGGTTACATTGACACTTATAAAATGAATATTAACAACTACATAATGAATATAATTGTACCCGCCCCTGTTTGTTGTTTACAGGATTACCATACAGAGGTCAGGCACATCACCTTGAAACCTATACATTTTACACTAACATTCCTTGAAGTAAAGGCATGCCAGGGGGAGAAGGAAGATAATGCTTTCTGCCCACCAAAAAGCCTTGCACAGGAATGGCGATAGACTTATCCCCTGTGCAGATGGCCAGGAAGGGAGGAGAAGAGGAGAGATAACAGACTCTAACTAAAATTCATACCAATTAACAGAAACAAGGTTTGCCCTTGCCTTGACCCCATTCCCTGTAATTTAGGCCTGACCACTTGTCCAGCTTTAACTCTACTCTCCTACAGGACAGAGAGCAAAACAGTCAGAATTAGTCACACAACAGAACAAAAGGCAGGAGCAACTTGAAAAACCTGAAAGTAGCTTAGGCTTGGTCTATACTGCCAACTTATGTCAGTATAATTGCATCACTCAGGGGTATGGAAAATCCACACCCTGAGCAATTCAGTTATACCAAGCTAACCCCTGGTATAGACAGTGCTATGTTGACGGGAGGTTTTCTCCTATCAACATCACTACTGCCTCTCACAGAGACGGATTAACTATGCTGACGGGAGAAGCTCTCCCGTCCGCATGGTAGCGCCTTCACTGAAGTGCTACGTGGCCCTGTTTTAAGTGTAGACCTGCCCTTAGACTCTATAAACAGATATTTGAATATTAAAAATCATTATCATAAAACTCGCAAGGCAAGGAGAGAGAAGTCCCAGGCTAAGAGGGACAAATTCAAGCCAACGTGCACAAGGTGTGAAAAGAGTCATATCCCAAGAGATAATCCATGGCCAGCCAGAGGCGCATGGTGTAATAAATGCACCAAATATGGACATTTTGCAGATGTTTGCCACACCAAAGCAGTCAGGAAGTTGACTCGTATTACTGACAATCAAGAAACCTGGCTTCTGGGATCTATCGCTTGTGATGACGTAGAGCTTGCCTGGAGAGTAAATTAAATATTCATAGCAAGGCTATTGATTTTTTTTTTTTTTTTTAAATTGACTCAGGAGCTGACGTCACAGTCATCTCAGAAGGGACTTACAATCCACTTCAAACCCCCTCCCCCCCAAGCTAAAGTCACCTGACACAGCCCTGACTAGTCCTAGAGGGATCTGAATTGCATGGGCCAGTTCACCACAGAAACAACTTCCAGAGACAAAAGCTTTGCATTCTGAGTGCATGAGATCAAAGGATCAACAGCCAACAACCTTCTCAGCCATGATGGACCTAGTGAGGAGGGCGGAAGAACTCAATGGAGGATTTGATGATGTTGGGCTTTCAAAAGGGGATCCAGTATAAGTCAACTTGAGAGACAACACTGCACCCTACAGTGTACAGACACCTCTACCAGACAGACCATGGAAGAGACTAGCTGCAGATTTATGTGAATTCAGAGGACATCATTTTGTGGTCACTGTGGACTGTTTTTCCAGGTGTATACAGATAACATATTGCAGTGTTATGTTTTTCAAGTATGTCATCAAGAAACTGATGTGTACGTTTGCTCCCTTCAGTATTCAGAACAGCTAGTGATGGACAACGAACCACAATTTGCCACAGCAGAATTTGTCATTCCAAACGAAATATGATTTGATTCTATTCCTAGCGGCCCACATTACCCACAAGTGAATGGAGGGGCTGAGAGAGCTGTACAGACAGCCAAGGAAATCCCACAGCAGGAAGATCTATTCCTTGCTCTTCTGAGTTACACAGACGCTATCTCCAAAGTGCCCAGTCATGAAGAGAGTAGCCAAAGCTGATAAAAAGGCTACAAACACGTTTGTAATTGTTGTCACTCATTTAGAGAACTGCCGGTTCTAGAACCTGGTGACATTGACAGTTGGATAGAGAAGAAGGATGGACAACTCCAGCTGTTGTAAAGAAAAAGAATTCAACGCCCAGATCATATGGGATGGAGACCGACAGCGGAAACGTCAACAGAAACCGTCGACATTGACCGTTTGTTCCTCAGCAAGAACAATCAACGGAGCAAACTCAATGGCGCCTGCAGAACAAGAAGGCGATGACTCAAGGATTCCAAACCAACCCCAGCAACTGCCGGCTGGCCAGATGGCCCAGTCATTACGCGCTTGGGTTGTGTAATTAGAAAACCAGCACGGTGCAGAGACCCGTGACAGACTGAGCCGTACCGAACGTCACAGCCAGTGTGACCATGTGAATCATATAGAATCATAGAAGATGAGAGTTGGAAGGGACCTCAGGAGGTATCTAGTCCAACCCCTGCTCAAAGCAGGACTAACCTCAGCTAAATCATCCCAGCCAGGGCTTTGTCAAGCCGCAGCTTAAAAACTTCTAAAGATGGAGATTCCACCACCTCCCTGGGTAACCCATTCCAGTGCTTCACCACCCTCTTAGGGGAAAACCTTTTCCTAATATCCAACCTAGACCTGCCCCACTGCAACTTGAGACCATTGCTCCTTGTGTCCCTGGTTGATGGGAGGATAGAACGTGAAGGGGAAGATGGAATGGGACGTTAAATCATATTGCGCAGGTCAGCCACTAGTTGGCGCCATGTGTAACATGCCTTAATTAGGTGTACCTCAGCCGCAACTGGCAGAGCATTGAAGGGATCTGATGATGGACACGGCTGGGGTGTCTGAGCGAGCTCTGTGACCAGTCCTTGGCTGGTTCAGGACCATGATGGGTTGGAGGGACCCCACGCCCCCGAGCAGGCAGAGCTCTCGGGCAGAGCTGCCAGCCCCACACAGTGGGAGAGACACCTCTGTGGGAACTAAGCTTATTTCTTTCCCCTTCCCAGAGGAAGCGCCATTACTGGCGGCTGGACTGCAAGTGCATCACACTCTTCCAGAACAACACCTCCAGCCGCTACTACAAGGTGAGCACCCCTTGCCTGCCTGGGGCTCGGCTTCCATGGGACCTGCCTGGTATAGGAGTCATGGAGGGAGAGCAACCCCGTCAGAGCCCACCTGGTGTGGGGTCAACCCTTACAGCCGGTCATCGTCCCTCTCCCCCACCCCCGGAGGCGGGTGCAGGGATTGCCCTTGACTGTCTGCTCTTCCAGCAGAGAGGGAGACGCCCCATCAGGGCCACCCAGCCCATCCCCGAGTGTCTATTCCTCCTATTTCCCAGGGTTTGTAGGTTTAGGTGTCCTTCCTTTGGGGGGACATTTCTCCAGCCTGGTGGACCAAGTTGTCTTGCTCCGCCACTAAGAGTTTCATGCCATCAGGCCCAGCTAAACTTCTTTATCCATTGTGCCGTGTGTGGGGGGTGGGGGGGGGGAGAGGCGTGCGTGTGTATTGTCATTGCTCCCTTTGTGTCAGAGGCCTTCTCCCGCTGACCTGGGCTGCTCAGAAATCTTTTGACAAAAAAGCCCTTTCCCCTTCTCCTTGTTTTTTTTTTTTTTTTTTTTTAAAGGGCATTTGAGTGGGGTGTTTTTTTGTTTTTGTTTTTTGTTTTTTAATCTCAAAATGGAAATTCTCAGGGAAAAGACACTGCCTTCTTTTTGTATTTTGAAGTGGTGTAAAATTTCTACCATCTCTTTGATTCCTTCTCCCTCCCCCCATTTTTTTCCACCGAAGAAAGTTGGCGGGAAGTAAAAGTGTGTGTGGGGGGGGGGGGAGTTTTTTCCACTTGAAAGTTCAGAGGAAAAGTATTTTTAAAAGTCTGAATTTCTCTAAATTTTAAAACATTTAAACAAATATTTCCCTCTTTTTTTCCTGTGCGAAAATAGGAGAGAACTTTTTGTTAACAAAGAAAAGGGAGAGAAAATGGGGGGGAAATGAGAGAGACGCTCACCAGGGAAGAGTAAATAAATGGGGGGAAACCTTTAAAATTTGGGGGGCTGCTGGAGAAGCCACATTTTTTTAAAAAATGAAAATTTTGCATGAGGAAAGCTGCCCCTGATTGCCCAAGGGGTTCAGAAGCCAGCCAGGCAGGCATTTCTCCCCTGAGCCTGTGTGTGGGTTCCCGTTGCAGGAAATCCCTCTGTCGGAGATTCTGGCGGTGGAGCCAGCACAGACCTTCGCCCTCGTGCCGCCGGGTGCCAACCTGCACTGCTTTGAGATTATCACGGCCAACGCCACGTACTACGTTGGGGAGAACTGCGCCCCCGCACTGTCCACCTCCAGCCAGCAGCACAGCGGGGTGGGGCTGGAGGTGGCCAGGGCCTGGGAGAGCGCCATCCGCCAGGCTCTCATGCCCGTCATTCTGCAGGATGCTCCCAATGCCCAGGGACAGGCCCCGCACAGTGAGTGGGAGCCCTGAGGGCTGGGCTGGGCCCTGAGGCACTGGGGGGATGCCCTGCAATGGTCTCTGCAGCATAGGGCCCACTAGCGCCACATGGGGGCAGTGGGGAGAACGCCCATACCACGCCCCCTAGAACCCTGCTGGGACACTGGGGCCAGTGCTGCCTGTGGGGGGAGAGCGCCCCCTACCTGCAGCACCGGGACATTGGGGTCCTCTGCAGCACGTGGGTGTCTCCCATTTGAACACTGGCTGCTCCCCGTTTGGGTCGGCCATGAGCCCAGCCCGAAGCAGCAGTCTCCTGTCAGGCCCTTCTGAGCCTTGCCTGGCAGCATGGCAGATGTCCTGCAGAGGGAGATGCGGATCTCACCGAGGGAATGCCCAGCTGGGCCTGGAGATGGAGCTCAGCCCTCAGACGCTGGAGCTCCCCGGGGATCAGAGTTAGGGGCTGGGACGGGGAGTGCGGGGGGACTCGACACCTGCTCCCTGGGTAGGATTTCATGCCTGGGACACAGTGTGTGGGGATGGGAGGGGTGTCTGGTTGGGTCAGGCCAAGCCTGTCTGGTGCCAGCTACTAATCGCAGGACCCTTTTCCCTTCCTAGGGCAGGCGTCGCTCAGGATCTCTGTGTCCAACAGCCAGATCCAGGAGAATGTGGTAAGTAAAGGCTCCGCCCCTTCTCTTTATCCCCTGCCCCTTCTCTGTGTATGTCCAGATCCAAGAGAAAGTGGTGAGTAGAGATACCTCCCTCCTCTCTCTCTCTATGTATAAAGAGTGGAAACATGAGCACCCCACTAAAGAGGAGTACAAAAGAATAGCATAAGCATAGGGACAAAATCAGAAAGGCTAAGGCACAAAATCTAGCAATAAGAGTCGTATAAATTCTCAGGAGCAAGAGAAAGGTGAAGGAAGTGCAGGCCCTTTACTTAGCAGGGAAGGAGAGCTAATAACAGATGACATCAGGAGGACGGCTGAGGTGTTTATGGCTGTGTTGCTTCAGTTGCCACTGGAAAGGTCAGTTGTGACTAGGCACTTAACACAATTTACAGCAACCACAAAAGGGAAGGAATGCAAGTCAAAAGAGGGAAAACCAGGTTCAGTAATAGTCAAATCAGGGAGATGTATTCAAATCATCAGATGAAACTCACCCTAGGGTACTTAAGGAAGTAGCTGAAGCAAAATCTCAGAACTGTTGACATTGGCAATTATCTTAGAGAACTGGAGGATGGGTGAGGTCCCAGAGTAGGGCACATGTAGCACATGTCTGTCAAAAGAGGAACAAAGAGGACCTGGGGAATTATGGACCATTCAGCCTAACTTTGATACCTGGAAAGATACCGGAACCAATTATTAAACAATCCGTTTGTGAGCACCTGGAGGATAATCGGGTGATAAGGATTAGCCAGCATGGATTTGTGAAGAACAGATCATGCCAAACCAACCTAATTTCTTTCTTTGACAGGGGTACGCATCTAGTGGATGGGGGAAAGCAGTAGATGTGATTACAGCTTGGTTTTTAGGAAAGCTTTTGATACAGTCCCACATGGCATTCTCATGAGCAAACTAGGGAAATGCAGGTCTGAAATTACTGTAAGGTGGGTGCACAATGGGTTGAAAGACCATACTCAGAGTAGTTATCAGTGGGTCGCTGTCCAACTGGGAGTCCAGGGTCTGGTACTAATAAGCACTTGCATTAATGATTTGTATAATGGAGTGGACAGGATGATTATAAAATTTGCAGATGACACCAAGCTGAGAGGGGTTGCTAGCATTTTGGAGGACAGGATTAGAATTCAAAACAACCTCCCAATTGGAGAACTGGACTGAAATGAACAAAATGAAATTCAATAAAGACAAGTGCAAAGTACTTCACTTAAGAAAGAAAAATGATACGCACAACTACAAAATGGGAAATAACTGACTAGGGATTGTACTGCTGAAAACGATCTGGCATTATAGTGGAGCACAAACTGATTATGAGCCAACAGTGTGATACAGTTGCAAAAAAGGCTAATATCATTCCGGGGTGTATTAAGAGGAGTGTCCTATGTAAAACACAGGCGGCAATAATCCCGTTCGATTCATTGCTGGTGAGGCCCCAACTGGAATTCTGTGTCCAGTTCTGGGCGCCGCACTTTAGGAAAGATGTGGAAAAACTGGAGAGTCCAGAAGAAAGTAACAAAAATGATAAAGGGTTTACAAAGGCTGACGTAGGAAGAAAGGTTAAAAAAACTGGACATGTTTACTCTTGGGAAAAGACCGATGGGGGACCTGGTAATAGTCTTCAAATATATTAAGGGCTGTTTTAAAGAGGACTATACATAATATAAGAATGGCCAAATTGGGTCAGACCAATGGTCCATCTAGCCCAGTACCCTGTCTTCTGACAGCGGCCGACGCCAGATGCTTCAAAGGCAGTGAACAGAACAAGGCAATTTTTCAAGTGATCCATCCTCTGTTGTCCAGGCCCAGCTTCTGGCAGTCAAGAGGTTTAGGGATTCCTAGAGCATGGAGTTGCATCCCTAACCATCTTGACTAATAGCCACTGATGGACCTAGCTTCCAGGAACTTCTCATTCTTTTTTTTTTTTTTAAACTCCGTTCTATTTTTTGTCTTTGCAACGTCCCCTGGCACCAAGTTTCACAGGTTGCTGTGTGTAGTGTGAAGAAGCACTTCCTTAGGTTTGTTTTAAACCTGCTGCCTGTTCATTTCATCGGGCGACCCCTGGTTCTTGTGTTATGTGAATGGGTAAATAACACTTTCCTCTTCATTTTCTCCACACCATTCCTGGTTTATAGACCTCTGTCATCTCCCTCCTTAGTTGTATCTCTTCCAAGCTGAATAGTCCCAGTCTTTTTAATCTCTCATCATTTGGAAGCTGTTCCATCCCCCTAATCATTTTTGTTGCCCTTCTCTGCACCTTTTCCAGTTCTAATATACCTTTATTGAGATATGGCAACCAGAACTGCCCGAAGTATTCCAGATGAGGGCGTACCATGGATTTATATAATGGCATTATGATATTTTCTGTCTTATCTACCCCTTTCCTAATGTTTTGTTCACTTTTTTGACTGCCACTTCACATTGAGCAAATGTTTTCAGAGCACTATCCACAGGGACTCCAAGATCTTTCTTGAGTGATAACAGCTCATTTACAGCCCATCATTTGTATGTATAATTGAGATTATATGCATTACTCTGTATTTATCAACATTGAATTTCAGCTGCCATTTTACTGCCCAGTCACCCAGTTTTTTGTGAAATTCTTTTGTAACTTCACAGTCTGCTTTGGATTTTACCATCTTTAGTAGTTTTGCATAATTTGCAAGTTTTGCCACCTCACTGTTTACCCCTTTCTCCAGATCAGTTAGGAATATGTTGAACAACACTGGTCCTAGTACAGATCCCTGGGGAACACCACTCTTTACCTCTCTCCACTGTAAAAAACTGACCATTTATTCCTACCCTTTGTTTCCTATCTCTTAAACCAGTTACTGATGCAGGAGAGGACCCTTCCCTCTTATCCCATGACTGCCTACTTTGCTTAAGAGCCTTTGATGAGGGACTTTATCAAAGACTTTCTGAACATCTAAGTACACTGGGTCTCCCTTGTCTACATGCTTGTTGACCCCTTCAAAGAATTCTAATAGATTGGTGAGGCATGATTTCCCTTTACAAAAAGGGAGGTTGACTCTTCCCCCCAACATACCGTGTTCATCTATGCTTCTGATAATTCTGTTCTTTACTGTAGTGTCAACCAATTTGTCTGGTATTGAAGTTATACTTTACTGGCCTGTAGTTGCTGGGTTCACCTTTTAAAAAAAAAAACCAACATCACATTAGCTATCTGCCAGTCATCTGGTTCACAGGCTGATTTAAGCGATAGGTTACATACCACAGTTAATATTTCTGCCATTTCATATTTGAGTTCCTCCAGAACTCTTCAGTGATACTATCGGTCCTGGTGACTTATTACTGTATAATTTTATCAATTTGTTCCAAAGCCACCTCTATCGACACCTCAATCTGGGACAATTCCTCAGATTTGTCACCTAAAAAAAATGACTCAGGTGTGGGAATCTCCATCACACCCGCAGCCGTGAAGACTGATGCAAAGAATTAATTTAGCTTCTCTGAGTTGGCCTCATCTTCTTTAAGTTCTCTTTTAGCATCTCAATTGTCCAGTGGCCCCACTGATTGTTTGGCAGGCTTCCTGCTGATGGACTTAAATAAAAATTGTTGTTAGTTTTTGTGTCTTTTGCTAGTGGCTCTTCAAATTCTTTTTTGGCCAGCCTAATTATCCTTTTACACTTGCCTTCTCAGAGTGTATGCTCCCTTTCTGTTTTCCTCAGTAGTTTTGACTGCCAATTATTAAAGGATGTCTTTTTGTCTCTAACCACCTTGTTTACTCTGCTACTTAGCCAGGGTGGTTTTTTGGTTGCTCTTGCTGTTTTATTATTTGGGGTATACATGTAGTTTGAGCCTCTATTATGGTATTTTTTAAAAAGTTTCCATGCAGCATTCAGGCATTTCATTCTTGTGACTGTTTCTTTTAACTTCCATGTCATTAGCTTCATTTTTGTGTAGTTCCCCTTTTTTGAAGTTTAATGCTACTGTGGTGGTTTTTTTGGTGTTTTCCCCCTACGAGGATATTAAATTGAATTACACGATGGTCGTCATTACTGAGCAGTTCAGTTCCCTTCACCTTTTGGACCAGATCCTGGGCTCCATTTAGGATTAAATCAAGAGTCCCCTCTGCCCTTGTGGACTAGCTGCTCCAAGAAGCAGTCTTTAATGGTGTCGAGAAATTTTCTCTCTGCACCCCATCCTGAGGTGATGTGCCCAGTCCACATGGAGCTAGTTGAAATCCCCTGTCATTATTGGGTTTTCTGTTTTTGTAGCTCCTCTAATCTACCTGAGCCTTTCCCAGTCACCATCCTGGTCAGGTGGTCAGTCAGATATTCTGTGAATTGAGTGTGATCAGTCGTCCTCCATGTCCATTGACAGTAGGACAAGAAGTAAGAGGTTTAATCTGCAGCGAGGGAGATTTAGGTTCGATATTAGGAAAATCTTTCTAGCCGTGAGGGTGGTGACACTCTGGACCAGGCTCGCCAGGGGAGTTGTGGAATCTCTGTCATGGGTGGCTTTTAAGAACAGGTTGGACGGACACCTGTCAGGTCTGGTCTAGGTTTACTTGGCCCTGCCTCAGCGCAGTGGGATGGACTCCATGACCTCTTGACGTCCTTCCCCTGCTGACATTTCAGTGATTGATTGATTGTATGCAAGTCCAGTAGCCAAATGCAGGCTAATGATGAGTAGATGCCCCGCCTTCTCTGTGCCCCGCCCCTTCATGTGTTGGACACCCCACCGGACGGGGAAACATGACTCTCCTTTTTTGTGTGGTTGCAGGACATTGCCACAGTGTACCAGATCTTCCCTGATGAGGTCCTGGGCTCAGGGCAGTTTGGAGTTGTCTATGGAGGTAGGTTCGGGGGAGGGGGTAGGGGTGATGCCGGGCCTGCCACTGAAAACCTCTAGGATGGGTGCGGAGGCTGTTTGTTTGGGCATTGCTCACCCAGCCCTGAGATGCAGCTGCCTCTGGGGTGGGACGTGGGGGTGTTTAATGGCTGCACAGGGAAGCTGCAGACCAGTTCAGAAGGGAAATGGAAGAAGACTCCCATGTCCAACCTTGCTTTGGGTGGGGGAGACTGGCTGGCTCGAGGGGTGGGGAATGGGACACTGGCCTCTCTCCACTTGAGGGTGCCAGCTCTTTTTGGACAGGGGATCCTAATGGCTCTCTTCCGGCTCCCCCAGGGAAGCACCGTAAGACGGGCCGGGACGTGGCGGTGAAGGTGATCGACAAGCTGCGTTTCCCCACCAAGCAGGAAAGCCAGCTGCGCAACGAAGTGGCCATCCTGCAGGTGAGAGGGGGACGGACAGATGGACAGCCACAGTGCTCGGCTCCTTGTTCCCCTCCCCTGGAGAAAGCTCCCCCTCTCCTCCCCCTCCCCCCCCGGCTAGGGGCTGGCTGGCTTAGGGGCACATCTGAGAGCTGGCCCTGAGGTTGCCGTTCGCTGCAGTGAGTTGCAGAGGTCTCAGCCCAGGTCCTAGCAGGGCAGGGAGACAATGGCTGAACCGACTGCTCCGGTGCGGCTGTACTGGCCGAGGTGGTGCATGGGGCTGGGGTTTGCTTGGAGCTGGGTGACTCCTGGGGTCACCAGATCCAGGGAGACGATGGGGGGGATTCCTTGCCCGCTCCCTGCTTTTATCCCTCCTCTTCCTGGCTCCCAGAGCCTGCGCCACACAGGTATCGTGAACCTGGAGTGCATGTTCGAGACGCCCGAGAAGGTGTTTGTGGTGATGGAGAAGCTGCACAGCGACATGCTGGAGATGATCCTGTCCTCGGAGAAGGGCCGGCTGCCGGAGCGGCTCACCAAATTCCTCATCACGCAGGTGAGACCTGCTGTCCCCACCCTGCGGCTTATCCCCGGGGCCTCTGGGCGGCAGAGTTCGTCAGGGCAGACTGGAGGGAGGGGTGCGTGTCTCTGTCCATCCCGCTGGAGGGGATGAGCTCTGCTCTGGGTGTGTCCCTGCTGCCCCCCTCGGCTCTTTCCTTGGAGCAGGGGGAACTGGCTGCACCTGCTCCCTCCCCTACAGCGGACGGGGTCTGGCCTCAGAGCTGCAGCTTCCTCTCTCCTCCCTGCGCCCAGTGCCCCACCAGCCCCCTGGGGAGCACCCCCGGCTGGGTGGCTGGGGAAAGGGCCCCCCCATAAGCTCTTGGGACAGCCATGGCCCCTCTGACCCATCCCGTCCTGGCAGATCTTGGTGGCCCTGCGTCATCTGCACTTCAAGAACATCGTGCACTGCGACCTCAAACCGGAGAACGTGCTTCTGGCCTCGGCCGAGCCCTTCCCCCAGGTGAGACCCCCCCCGACCCCTCGGCCGGGACCTCCTTCCCCCAGATGGGACCCCCTTGCCCCTCTTCCCCTCTCCCAGTTGTGACACTCCCATCCCCCCCGTGGAGACCCCTTATCCCCACAACTCCTGGGCTCTTGGGGAGAGTGTCCCCCACCCCCTCCTGCAGCAGCACTGGGGCCAGCCCTGCCCGTGCCAGCGCCCCCTAACACTGCACTGGGGCCAGCCCTGCCAGCTGAGGAGAGCGCCCCCTACTGTCCCCCCATAGCACAGTGCCCCCTAATGCCCCACTGGGGCCAGCCCTGCCAGCGGAGGAGAGTGCCCCCTGCTGGCCCCCTCGCAGCACAGCGCCCCTAGCGCCACACTGGGGCCAGCCCTGACTGCGAGGGGAGAGCGCCCCCTGCTGAGTCCCCGGCTCGCCCATCCTCCCCCAGGTGAAGCTGTGTGACTTCGGCTTTGCCCGCATCATTGGCGAGAAGTCGTTCCGGCGCTCGGTGGTGGGCACGCCGGCCTACCTGGCCCCCGAAGTGTTGCTGAACCAGGGCTACAATCGCTCACTGGACATGTGGTCCGTGGGCGTCATCATGTACGTCAGCCTGAGCGGCACCTTCCCGTTCAACGAGGACGAGGACATTAACGATCAGATCCAGAACGCCGCCTTCATGTACCCGCCAAACCCCTGGCGCCAGATCTCCGCCGGAGGTGCCTGCCTGTGGTGGGGGGAGGGGGATCTCGGCTGGAGGTGCCTGCCCAGGACGGGGGGTGGGGAGGGGGATCTCGGACCGGATGTCCCCATTTTATGCGGACAGTGCTGATATTTGGGGCTTTTTCTGATATAGGCACCTATTCCAGCCCCACCCACACTTGCCGTCTGGTCCCCCCAGATCTTGGCTGGAGGTCCCTGCCCCGGAGGGGGCCGGAGTGTGTGCTCTGGCTGGGGGGGGGGGAGGGGTGGTGCTTGTTGCCTCCTAGTGCCAGGACCCAGCCACTCCAAGGGCTGGCTGCAGACTCCCAGCTCCAATGGGGGAGGGGGCTTGTGGTTTGGGCCAGCACTACCTGCGAGAGGCCAGCCCCCAACTGACATCCCTGGCCCTGCAGCACCGCACCCCCAGCAAGGCCTGTGTTGCCGGGGCGCCATCTCCGCTCTCCCCACACTCCATGGCTCTCCCCAGGGCAGACGGGGCTGCTCCTTGACTCCCCCACGTTTTCGCCCCCTCCAGCCATCGACCTGATCAATAACCTGCTCCAGGTGAAGATGAGGAAGCGCTACAGCGTGGACAAATCCCTGAGCCACCCCTGGCTCCAGGTACGTGGGGGTGGCCCAGCCGCCTCCCTGAGACACTGCAGACTCATAACGGGAGTGACCTGCCCATGTCCAGAGCCGTCACCTCAGGGAGCGCCCAGGAGGAGTGTCGCTGGCGCTGTGGAGAGGAGGGGAAACAGGCGCAGAGTGGGGATGGGACTTGCCCAAAACCCAGGAATGGTACCCAAGAATCCTGGCTACCAGCCCCCTGCTCTAACCACTAGACCCCACTCCCCTCACACACAGCGCACAAGCTGTGTCCTCTCTCGTGCCACCAGCGCCCAGTAAGCTCTGGCAGCCGCTGCCCTGAGTTGCAGCAGCAGGAGGGATTGTGGAGCCAGCTGGAGGTGGCGGGTCTGGTGTCGTCCAGCAGGAGGCAGCGCTGAGGCACCTGGGCCCCGTTAACCCTTTGCTGCCCCTGCAGGATTACCAGACCTGGCTGGACCTCCGGGAGCTGGAGACCAAGATGGGCGAGCGCTACATCACGCACGATAGCGACGACGCCCGCTGGGAGCAGTTTGCCGCCGACCACACCCTGCCCTACCCCGCCCACCTGCGGGCCCCCCAGGAGCTGCCCTCCGACGACGGGGAGCAGGAGCTGCAGGGGCTGACGGAGAGGGTCAGCATCCTGTGAGCAGACAGCAGACCCCTCCCCCTGCTCCAGTGGAGGGGAGGGACAAGACGGATGCCTAGGGGTGGGGGCCGAAGGACGCCCCTACCCCCCTGTCGTGCTGTGGGGATGTTGTTTCCCCTGCTGGTGCCAGAGCGGACATGACAGCTCCCTTGCCCCGTCTGGGGCGCGGGCTGGTGCAGTGTGAAGAACAGCCCCCTGCGTGCCCACCCTCCCCTGCCCACAAGTGACTGAGCAGGGGCCCCCGAGGGCTGAGGAGAGGCTGTTGGGGCCCAGCGACGTGGCGAGGGACTCACGCAGGGGGTGATGCTGGAAGGTGCCCGGGGCCGGGTGAGAGGCTCTGGGCGGGGGCTGGGCCGAGATGGAACAAACTCTGGTGAACTAGGACCCAACCCCAGCCCCTCCCCAATGGAAACCCCAGGTGCTGGGCCCATCAGAAACACTGGATCGAAAATAGACCCTAAATCCCCCCCGGGAACCCAGCTGCTGAGTCGCTCGGTGCGTGGGCGGACGGCCCAGGACAGGGCCAGAACAGAAGAGGAGGGAGTGAGAGGCCCAGGGCTGGGGCCTGGCCCATGGGCACAGACGCCCAGGGACGTGGGTGGGGGTCTGGTGCCATGAGCGGGGTGGGGGGCATGGGGGTGGAGTCCCAGGTGCATGTCCAGGGCCTGGGGGTGATGGAGGGGTCCCAGAGCTGTGGTTAGGGGCTGGGGAGAGGGTGCAGGGTGTGGCAGGGCCCTGTGGAAGTGGAGTCCTACGACTGTGGGGTGCTGGAGCTATGGTTAGAGGCCTGGTCTATGGGTGAAGGGCTTGAGGGGGGGTGGGGAGAGCCTCTGGGGGCATGAAGGGGGTGGTCTCCATTCTCAGGAGCACGGACATAGCCAAGCCTCTCCCCTCCTGGCTAGAGGTGCCCATGCAGGGACCCTCCCTGCCCCCCCAAACACCTGCAGCCTGGCTCTCCCCCCTGCAGCTGGCGCTGGAACCGAGGCCCCAAGCTGTCGGCCAGACGAGAGCAGCCCTAGGCTGCTGGATCCCGACACCGCCCCCCCAGGGGGCCCCTGCTCCATATGTGGCCTGCGAGATCACAGGCCCTCTTGCCCATGCACACCTGTTCATAGCGGGGCCAAGGGAGGGGCCAACTGACGAGGCTGATCCCTGCTGTCCTCCAGTGGATGCTGGGAAGGGGGTGTGTGTAAATAAATAATGAACTGACTCTGCTGCCTGCCTGTGAGCTGAACTGTACTTGTGCGACCCCCTGCCTGGGCCACCACTGAATCATGGCCCCCCCCGGCTGGAATGGACGGGGTGGGTTTGATCACCCCGCAGTGAGGATTGAACCTGGCCCCGCTACAGTGATAAGCCCCAGCCATTGCTTGGGCAAGCACCTCCTGAAGTTCCAGATTTGGCTACACCCCAGAGTTCTGCTCAGGAGCCATGGCTTCTAGTCCTGCTTCTACCACTGGCTGCGGGCAAGCCCTGTCCCTGCTCTGTGCCTCAGTTTCCCTAGCTGCACATTTGGCGTAATGATATGGCCCCTGCTTGGCAAAGTGCTCTGAGAAGAAAGCCTCGCTCAGTGCTAGGGATGGGTGTTAGTTACCTCCCCTGTGGTTTTTTAAAGCAGTGCCTCTTTAGGGTGGGGACTGGAGCCCGACAGCCTCTGCCTACCAGGCTCAGGAAGGAAAACAACTGGATCCTTGCATGTTGGGTCATTTCTTCTCCCGCCTGCGGGGCTGGCGTGGCGGCAGCTCCATGCCCAGCTCCTGTGTGATACGCCGGGGAGGCTGGCTGGAGTAGTGCACATCGACCCTTGCCTGGACAGCAGGAGGCCAGCCCCCCATGGGCAAGGACAGGGGTGGCGCTGAGTTAGGTTCAGGCAAAGGGTAGGGTTGGAAAATGACTCAACCCTTCCCGGTTGCAGCTGGTGGGCTTGGGTCCAGTTTGCTTCTGGGTTAAAAAGGGGGCCCCAACAGCCCTCTAGCGTGGCTGCTTGTTCTGTCACTTTCAGGTGGGTTGTCTGTGTGCAGAGCCCAGGTCAGGGTGTCCAGTCCCACCTTTAGGGCTACCAGAGAGATGGCGCCTTTGCATGAAATGCCCTGTTAGTTGAGGTCGGTTTGGAAGTGCTTCGACCCCCTTGCGTCGTGCATGTGAAGCTGCGCCCTGTTCTGGGGGGGGGGGCTGGTGGCTGCTTTGGGAAGCGTGGCTGGAATGAGCCCCCGGCTGCTGATTTTCCTGTTCAGATCTCTCTGGGTGATGGCCAGAGAAGAGGGAGAATTTGTGACCATGGGGGCAGGCTCCTGGGGCTCTCAACTAATGACGATAATCCCTAGTGCTTTTTCAAGGAGGGCGGTGTTACCCCCATTTTATGGCTGGGGAAACTGAGGCATGGTGAGGGGACGTGTCTTGCCTGTGGCAGACTGGGAACAGACCCCAGCGCTGCCATTCGCTCTATCCACTAGGCCGCACTGGACGGAGAAAAAGAAGTGTAAAAGCACGCAGAGGCGCTTTGCTGAATGGCTCTGGACTGACCCTGGCCAGAGGCTAACCGAGGCAGCACCATGACAGGAAGGCAAAGCAAAGGAAGGCTGGCTGGGGTGGGCTGTGCGAGTCCCTCTGGGCCAATCTGCAGAGCATCTGCGTCGGTTACAGCCCTCCACCCCCAGGGCTGCTCGCTGGAGAGGTTCCTGGTTTGAGCTCCGGAGAGCCCCGGTTCAACCCCCGGGATGGCAGCTGAGGATAGCACCTGTCTTCAAAAAATCAGCCTCTGACTGTCACCCCAGGCACCCCGGCTGTCCTGAGCCAGAGCCGAACTTTGCTCTTGTTTCTCCAACCTCCCTCCCCGAACAGGCCCCCGGCCCCACGTAAGGTGCTGAGTGAGTTTGTGAGCTCTCTCAAAGGGCTCTCCGTGTGCCAGGTTTCCCCAGTTACTGTGGGGCTAGGTGGCTGGGCCTGGCAGGGCGTGGCTAGTTAGCAAACGGGGTTGCCGGCCCCTGCTGTGCCCATGCAGGCTCTTCCTTATGGGGGAGCTGGGAGCATGGCTGGGGGCGAAGGGTGCCCACCCCTTCCTACGACAAGCCCCCCGTTTTAAGTTGCTTGTCATTTCCCAAACGTTAAGTGCTTTGGCCAGGAACGGCCCACGCGGGGCATCTGCTGCGGATGCAATCTTTTGGGGGAGGGGGAAATTGCACCCGAAGGGGGTCAGCCATCCAAGAGACCAAGGCGCAGGAGAATTACATCTCTTGCCCGGGGTGAAAACATCTGGCACCCTTTTCTTTGCCCATCTCCCATCTTCCTAATGTCCAACCTAGACCTCCCCAACTGCAACTTGAGACCGTTGCTCCTTGTTCTGTCATCTCCCACCACTGAGAACAGCCTAGCCCCATCCTCTCTGGAACCCCCTTTCAGGTAGTTAAAGGCTGCTATCAAATCCCCCCTCATTCTTCTCTTTTGCAGACTAAACAAGCCCAATTCCCTCAGCCTCTCCTCATAAGTCCTGTGCTCCAGCCCCCTAATCATTTTTGTTGCCCTCCACTGGACTCTCTCCAGCTTGTCTACATCCTTTTTGTAGTGGGGGGTCCAAAACTGGACACAATACTCTAAATGCGGCCTCACCAGTGCCGAATAGAGGGGAATAATCACTTCCTGCGTCCTGCTGGCAATGCCCCTCCTAACGCAGCCCAATATGCTATTAGCCTTCTTGACAACCAGGGCACACTGCTGACTCATATCCAGCTTTTTATCCATGGTTACCCCCAGGTCCTTTTCTGCAGAACTGCTGCATAGCTCGTCGGTCCCCAGTCTGTAGCTGTGCATGGGATTCTTCTGTCCTAAGTGGAGGACTTTGCACTTTTCTTTGTTGAACCTCATTAGATTTCTTTTGGCCCAATCCTCCAGTTTGTTTAGGTCCTTCTGTATCCTATCCCTACCTTCCAGGGTATCTACCACTCCCCCCAACTTAGTGTCATCTGCAAACTTGCTGAGGGTGCAGTCCACCCCATCTTCCAGATCATTAATGAAGAAGTTGAACAAAACCGGCCCCAGGACCGACCCCTGGGGCACTCCGCTTGTGACCGGTTGTCAGCTAGACATGGAGCCATTGATCACTACTCGTTGAGCCCTATGCTCTAGCCAGTTCTCTATCCATTTTATAGTCCATTCATCCAACCCATACTTCTTTAACTTGCTGAGAAGAATACTGTGAGAGACAGTATCAAAAGCTTTGCTAAAGTCAAGGTATATCACGTCCACCGCCTTCCCTACATCCACAGAGCCAGTCACCTCATCATAGAAGGCAATCAGGGGTGGTCAGGCATGACTTTCCCTTGGTGAATCCGTGTTGACTGTTCCTGATCACCTTCTTGTCTTCCAAGTGCCTTAAAATTGATTTCTTGAGGACCTGCTCCATGATTTTTCCAGGGATTGAAGTGAGGCTGACCAGTCTGTAGTTCCCTGGATCCTCTTTCCTCCCTTTTTTGAAGATGGGCACTATATTTGCTTTTTTCCAGTCCTCAGGGCCCTCCCCCTGTTGCCACGAGCTTTCAAAGATAATAGCCAATGGCTCTGAAATCACCTCAGCCAATTCCTTCAGCACCCTCGGGTGCATTGCATCCAGCCCCATGGACTTGGGTATGTCCAATCCTTCTAAATAGTCTTGGACCTGTTCCTTCAGCACTGCGGGATGTTCACCTCCTTCCCATTCTGTGCCACCCAGTACAGTAGTCTGGGAGCTGATCTTGTCTGTGAAGACAGAGGCAAAAAAGGCATTCAGTACCTCAGCTTTCTCCACATCCTCTGTCACTAGGTTGCCTCCCTCATTCTCTAAGGGGCCCACACTTTCCCTAATCTTCCTCTTGTTGGCAACATGCCTGTAGAAACCCTTCTTGTTCCCTTTCACGTCCTTTGCTAGCTGCAACTCCAATTGTGCTTTGGCCTTCCTAATTTCATTCCTGTATGTTCGCGCAGTGTTTTTATAATCCTCCCTAGTCATCTGACCAAGCTTCCACTTCTTGTGAACTTCTTTTTTGTGTTTAAGTTCGCCAAAGACTTCTTTGTTAAGCCAAGCTGGACGCCTACCATATTTGCTATTCTTTCTGCACATCGGGATGGTTTGCTCCTGTGCCCTCAATAAGTCTCTTTAAAATACAGCCAGCTCTCTTGGATTCCTTTCCCCCTCATATTAGCCTCCCAGGGAATCCTGCCCATCAGTTCCCTGAGGGAGTCAAAGTCTGCTTTTCTGAAGTCCATGGTCTGTATCCTGCTGTTCTCCTTTCTTCCTTTTGTCAAGATCCTGAACTTGACCATCTCATGGTCACTGCTGCCTAGGTTGCCACCCACTTCTATTTCCCCTACCAAATCTTCCCTGTTTGTGAGCAGCAGGTCAAGAGAAGCACGGCCCCTAGTTGGTTGCTCCAGCACTTGCACCAGGAAATTGTCTGCGACACTCTCCAAAAACTTCCTGGATTGTTTGTGCTCTGCTGTATTGCTCTTCCAGCAGATGTCAGGATGAGTGAAGTCCCCCATGAGAACCAGGTCCTGTGAACTGGCAACTTCCCCTAGTTGAGTAAAGAAAGCCTCATCTACCTCATCCTCCTGGTCTGGTGGTCTATAACAGACACCCACCACGACATCACCTTTATTGTTCTTGCTTCTAAGCTTAACCCAGAGACACTCAACTGACTTATCTTCAGTTTCATACTGGAGCTCAGAGCAATCATAGTGCTCTCTTACATACAGTGCAACTCCTCCACCCCTTCACCCCTGCCTGTCCTTCCTGAACAATTTATACCCATCCATGACAGTGCTCCAGTCGTGTGGGTTACCCCACCAAGTCTCAGTTATTCCAGTCATGTCGTAGTTTCTTGACTGTGCCAGGACTTCCAGTTCCTCCTGCTTGTTTCCCAAGCTTCTTGCATTTGTGTACAGGCACTTGAGATAAGTAGCTGATTGGCCTACTTTCTCAGTATGAATCGGGAGGCCTCCCCTGCTGCACCCTCCTCCTTCTGCTTCCTTGTGGTGTCCCTCTTCCCCACTTACCTTTGGGCTTACATCTCCATCCCCCGTCAAACCTAGTTTAAAGCCCTCCTCAGTAGGTTAGCCAGCCTGTCTGCGAAGATACTCTTCCCTGTCTTTGTTAGATGAATCCCGTCTCTTCTTAGTAATCCTTCTTCCTGGAACAACATTCCATGATCGAAGAATCCAAAGCCCTCTCTTCGACACCACCTGCCTAACCACGCATTTACTTCCGCAATGCGATAGTCTCTACCTGGGCCTTTTCCCTGAACAGGGAGGATGGATGAGAACAACACTTGCGCTTCAAACTCCTTTATCTCTTTTCCCAGAGCCACATAGTCCGCAGTGATCCGCTCAAGATCATTCTTGGCAGTGTCATTGGTGCCCAGGTGGAGAAGATAGGTCCATAATAGTGGGTTGTCCCTCATTTAAGTTAGTCCATCAGACCGTAAGTTTCTCATGGTGGCGCTCCGGCTTACTCCTCACGGTACTGCCTGTGTCCGGTGATGTGCTCGATGTAAATGTCCCTCGACCACCGGATTGCGTCAGATACCATGAGATGCCGCATCAGCTGGGCGTAGCATTGACTGACACCGCAGGCCCACAGCACGTCCTCATTTCGGGGGTCCCAGGCGCCCAGGGCTCCGACGATCAGGGCGTGGATCTGCACCTCGTAGCCCTTAGCCCTCAGGGTGTCGGCCAGGGGGGCGTACTTCTCCTCCTTGCGGGCTTGGGCTGCGTGGAAGGCCGGGGTCCGGTTTTCGAACGGGACCGTGATGTCCACCATGATGATCTTCTTCCGGTCCTCGTTCGTGATCACGATGTCTGGTCTCAGCAGGCTGTCGGTTCCGAGGACGGCGGAGTTCAAGGCCACCTCGCCCCAGTGGGCCAGGACGGCCTTCACCAGTCGGCTCTGGACCGCATTGTGCCGGAGCTGCCAGGCTCGGGAGTGGAGCTTGCAGCCGCAGGGGACATGGGGCAGGGTTTCGTTGCTGTACCCGCACTTTCTGCAGCGCTTGTCCCGGTTCCTGTGGCGGATGGCCCCAGTCAGCGGGAGGCAGTTGAGTCGGGCCCAGTGGATGAACCGCCAGTCCGCGAATCGGGTGAACCCGCCGCCTGGCAGAAAGTGGTTGCTGGCGTCCCACTTGCTGGATCTTACCCAAACTGCCATGCTGCCGGGCAATCCTTTAGTAACTAAACTAAAGGTTTATTATATTAGGGAAAAAAACAAATAAGCAGAGAGATGGTACAATGCTCAAAGCAACCAGATACAGACAAATGACTTTAAAGTCCATAGCTGTCAGGTTCTCACCAGAACCGTGGCGTTTGCAGGCTGGCACAGTTCCTCTGGTGGACATCCGGGCCCTGGCTGGGTCTCAGTCTCGTTTCACAGCTGCAGTTGCAGATGAGTTGGGCCAGAGGTAGGAAGCAGCAATGGGGCTGGAGCAGCTCCCTTTGTGTCCCTTTGCCATGCGGCTTATGGAAATTCACAGAAACGATGGAGTCCAGGGTCACCTGGGCGAGTCCTGGTGACCCCCCTGGGTTCTTTCCTTGGGCTCATTGTACCTTTAAGTTCCCTTAATAGGCCATTAAGCAGTGTATTGCTGCCGCCAGCCTGGCTGGGGTGTTGCTCAGACATGCAGGAGGAGTTGAAATATAGATTCACCGAACCCAGCCATAACGTCCAGTACAAATCTGACACCTGCACATAAACAGCGTCGCACTTAGCAAATTCTAACCTCTCTAGTGGTACCTGACCGGGCCTATCCCAGCCGAATTATTGTCATTTTGACATAGTGACCTTAGATAATATAAAAAATGGTCCCCCTAATCCAGACAGTGTCACAGTGGGGCCTAGTGGGTTGGAATAAAGTGGGGCCGGAAGCCAGGACTCCTGAGTTCTTTCCTGAGGGCTGGGGGTGGATGGGCTCCAGTGGTTAAGCAAAAGGAGGTATCCCTCAGCTCCTCTCTTGATGCATTGTGTGATCCAAAACAAATCTCGTCCTTGCTCTGTGCCTCAGTTTCCCCATCCATAGAAGATGGGGGAGAGAGAGAGAGAGAGAGAGACCCCCCCCATCACCTGGCAGCGACAGAGTTTGTTAGGCAAATCTTTTTTGAAGCAGGCCAAACCCAACCCTGAACCTGGGGCCGCAGGGGCACGTGGTGAAAACCTGACGCTAACCGTCACTCGGCTTCGAGCTGTGGGTTTCTGAGGAACTCCGGCTCGCGGCGGTGCGGGTGGCTGAATGACTCTGCGTCACCCCAGGAGCCACGCTGGAATTGCCAGGCCCACCCGCCCCTGGCTCCACCGCTGTCTACCTCCCTCACAGGGCAGTGCACACGGGGGCTGTGGGCTGTCCCCATTTCTCAGTTCTCTGCTGTTGGGAATCCCCGGCGGCTGTCAGACGTAAACAGGAAATCACCGAGAGCAAGGCCTGGGCGGGGGGGGGGGGGGGGGGACACTTCGTAGCCAGGTCCTGGGGTCACCCTGGAGCCCCAGCACAAGGCCAGCGTAGCCCCAGGGGCCTGCGGGAGTCGGGGCAGGGGAGCGCGGTGGGCCGAGCCCTGCAGTCACAGCCGGTGGGTGGCAGAGCCCGTCACCGGGGGGTTGCACAGCTGGGCTGGTTTCTCTAGCTGTACACCCCCCCCGCCCCCTCCCAGCGTGACTCACGTCCGGCTGCCTTGCGAAGCGCTACTTTCGGGGGGTTTCTAGTACTGGTGCTCATGGCTTTCTGAGCTGTCTCCACCCACCCAGGACACGAGTGGCCTGTTCTCAGCGCTGCGGGGAGGGGGCCTGGCCTCGCTGGGTCAGTGATGACCCTGTACCCTGGTGTGCGCTAGAGGGCACCGTGCTGCAGGGTGTGGGGGCTTGGCAGGAGGCGCTGTGGTGCAGGGGGCTCAGTGGGGGGCCATGGGGAAGGGGGGGCAGGAAGGGCTGTCCCTGGCTAGAAGAGGTCCCTGGGCACTTTCCGGGGGGGTGGACGGGGGATCAGTCCGAGCCTGGCCCAGCTCCCGCAGTATCAGCCTGCCCCCTTATGCCCCTGCCCCAATGACTCCAGGGTCACCAGGCCCCTGTCCCAGTGCTGACCCTGCGCTTAAGCATCTGCTCCTGGGCCAGGGATCCAGGCCGGGTCCCTCGTGTACCCGGAGCCACTCACGGACCTGAGTGCTCTGCTCTGTTTGCCTTCGCATTTTTGGCAGCTTGGCCTGTGCTCTCCACAGCCTGGCCCTGCCTCTCCCCACCTTCCCAGCACACCACGGCCCAGCTTCCCCGCCCCCCAGACACACACACCTGCCTTACATACAAGCATTGGAGTTGGAGAGCACCCAGCCCCAGCCAAAGCCCCAGCTTGTCCCTGGGCGACGGGAGGGTGTTTTGTGCATTTGATTTATTCCCCCCGGCCCACCCACACTCTATCCCCCACCATCCATCCACCCACCCTCCATCCTGCAACTAGGCCACCATCTTTCTGCACTGGAAAGCGCCCTCATTTCTACTCAGGGGCTGGAAGGGCAGGAGAATTGGCTGTCACGCAGGGTGCGCGGTGTGGGGAAGCCATGTATTTGCCGTGTGCGGCATTTGGTGAGTGTGTGCAGCGGCCGTGCACTGTGCGAGGGGAACTGTGCAGCAGCCGTGCACGGTGTTGGGCAAGTGTGCGTGGTGTGAGGTGGCTGTGCGTGAGCGGGTGTGGCGTTGCGTGAGGGTGGCTGTGCATTGGCCGTGTGTGATGTTTGGTGAGTGTGCAGGGCGGCCGTGCAGTGGCCATGCTGGGCGAGTGTGCAGGTTGGCCGTGCGCTGGTGGTGCTGGGCGCTGGGCGAGTGTGCACAGCAGCCATGATTTGGCTGTGTGTGATGTTTGGCAAGCGTGCAAGGTGGCTGTGCATTGGCCGTGCTGGGCGAGTGTGCAGGGCAGCTGTGTGGTGGCCATACTGGGCGCTGGGCGAGTGTGCACAGCGGCCGTGCGTTGGCCGTGTGTGATGTCTGGTGCGTGTGCACGGCGGCCGTATGTTGGCCGTGTGTGATGTCTGGCGAGTGTGCACGGCGGCCGTGCGTTGGCCGTGTGTGATGTTTGGCGAGTGTGCAGGGCGGCCGTGCGTTGGCCGTGTGTGATGTTTGGCGAGTGTGCAGGGCGGCTGTGCGACGGCCGTGTGTGATGTCTGGTGCGTGTGCATGGCGACCGTGCGTTGGCCGTGTGTGATGTCTGGCGAGTGTGCACGGCGGCCGTGCGTTGGCCGTGTGTGATGTCTGGCGAGTGTGCACGGCGGCCGTGCGGCGGCCGTGTGTGATGTTTGGCGAATGTGCAGGGCGGCCGTGCGTTGGCCATTTGTTATTGTTATTACAGAGCCGTGTTTTCCTCTTGCCAAGACCAGAGGTGATGGGCATGGGCACTTATCATCCAGCACCTCCCACGCCGCCAGCCCTTCCTGCCCCCCAGACGCACACGTCAGGGGGTAGGCGGACCCAGGACTGGGCCACCCCCGCAGCCCTTGGAAACCCCCTTGCTGGTGTACGTGAAACTCTGGACCATGCTTCCTTGGCATGGCTAGCATGGGAATGCGGGCAGGAGGCGGGCAAGGTGCCTGCTGGCGAATGACAGCGGGGCGGGCGGGGCTGTCAGCCACTCAAATGTCAGCTGCGGGGAGCCTTTGTCTCGGCTGCTTCGCATCCTCAGAGGATGCACCTGTGCCCCCGAGTGGTTCCAGTGCCGGTGTCCCCCCCGGCTGTCGGCTCCCATTCAGCTCTCCAGAGACTCTCCCCCGGCTCGGTATGTTCCTGCCCCCTCCCCAGGCACTAGAGACCAGTCCCGGGAAAGGGGAACGAAAGGGTTGGGGCATGTGGCTGTACGAACCCCCCGCCCCCAAGCAGGGCATGCTTCCTGAGGGGTGAACATCTGGGGGAGACATGGGAATCTGCCTGGTGCAGCAGGGGAGGGAGTGTGGGGGGCAGTGAGCAGCGAGCCCCTCTGTGCGAGATGCCCCCTCCCTCATGGGCCCCACATGTAAATAAACTGCAGGGGGCACGGTTTTGGGGGAGGGGGTTCTGAATGGGAGGAGAGGGCACATGTGGTATCCCTGGCGTGTGGGGGGATAAATAGGGGCCGGTATAGGGAGGAGGGGAGGGGGTGCTAAGGTCCCCCCCATTTGTCTTGGGCCCACAGAGGTGGCGCCCCATCTCACAGGGCTGTATGGGGACACAGGATGGGACGAGCCCGCTGTTTGCCCCCCAACTTCTCCGAGAGCCAGCACCCCTCCCTAGGGCCCTGAAAGTCTCCAACTTCCATCTCCACACACCATGCACGCGCCCAGCACACGTGTCACCCACTGTCCCCAGGCTCACAAGCACACGTCACTGTTCCCCGCCGTCCCGAGCGACAGGGATGCCACGTTTCACTTCCCTCCCCCCCAGCCCCTGTGCAGCACCAACACACACAGCCACGCGACCCTGCCACAGGCACACAACACCTGGCTGGTAGAGAGCTGCTCCCCTGTCGCGACAGCCCCTGGCCAAGGGTGGGTTGGTCCCATTCGCCCCTGTGCCCCGGATGGTGAAACTGAGGCACAGAGAGGGGAGGTGACGGGGCTCAGGGCAGTGACAAAGCTAGGAACGGAACCCAGGAGTCTGGATTCCCCAGCCTCTCCCCCACGCTAACCACTACACCCCCGTGCCCCTCCGCTGCCAGAACTGAGGCTAGAACCCAAGAATCCTGACTCCCAGTCCAGTGCACGGTCTACTGCACCCCCCTGCTTCCCTACATACACCCCCGCCCCCGTCCCCCAAAAAACCTGCCAGCTGCATCTGCCACCTTGGCCCCCCGGGTGAGGTCAGTGCCCCCCCGGTGCACACAGCGCCCCCCCCAGAGGCCATGAGCCGCAGCTCTGCAGCCACCAGTGAGCCCCCACTCGCAGCCACACGCTGGCTGCCGCCCACACGTTCTCTGCGGCTCCTGGCGCACGTGTCTCGTGCTTGGGTGGCCCCGGCAGGAAACCAGCCCCTGGTGAAGCATGGTGCTGGGAAAGGAAATGGGCCTGCCGCAGCGTGCCTCTCCGCCCTCAGCTCCGGGGCTCGCTCCGAGAGCCGCTGGAGGCACATGCGGGGTGGGGGGGGATTGGGCCGTGACCTGCTGGCGACATGCATGGACATGCTGAAGTGGGAGACCTGGGGAACGGCTGCCGATGTCACTGGGCAGGATTGGCTGTTTTCAGAGTCAGCCGACGGGCTCGGGGGTGAAACCCCGGGAGATGCCGCCTTGCCAGTCGGCCAGCCCCAGGCGGCAACGTGCACGGCAGCCCAGCAAAAGCCTGTGAGTGTGTTTAAAAAGGTGTTTGTACCACGGTAGCACCTAGGAGCCCCAGGCGTGGCCCAAGCCCTCATGGTGGTAGGAGATATGCATGTGTATTGCTCTTAGGTATATTACGGTAGTGCTTAGAAGCCCCAGTTGTGGACTAGGCCCCCATGGTGCTAGGTGCTGTACACTTGTAGTACTCTTAGGTATATTATGGTTGTGCCCAGGGGCTGCAGTCATGGCCCAGGTCCCCTTCGTGCCAGGTGCTCTACAAGCAGAGAACGGAGACCTCACCTGGCTGCTTATTGGCTCCTCACTGTGTGTGACACTAAGGCATGTGTGCTCACATGTGCACGCACAGTCCCCAGCAAGACAGAGACCAATGTGCAGTGATTGGGAGCAAACAACCCCCACAAATCCAGCCTTGCCCATTAGTTAATGCTCTGCTGCCCAGCCCCACATCTACCCCATGCTCCTGAGCCCAGCAATTAGCAGCACATCTTCCCAGCCTCACAGCGCTCTGCGCCCTCCTGCCCCGTGTCCGTTCATTTTCTGCTCCCAGCCCTTGCTTTACTTCTGCCCCAGCCCATTTCAATTCTGCCCTCAGCCCCATTCTGCTCCTTGCCCCCATCCCATGTCAATTCTGCCTCTCAGACCCACGTCTAGTCTGCCCCCAGCCCCACATCTGCCCCTTGCCCCTTGCCCCCCAGCCCTACGTCAATTCTGACCCCAGCCCCACATCTGTACCCAGCCACACCTCTGCTCGCTCAGCAATTGTGGAGGCTCTTCACCCGCCTCCCCCCTAGGCCTGGAGGAAAGGGGCAGGGATGGCTTGTTGCAGGGATGGTGGGGGGGAGGAAGCAGCAGGGCCACCCACAATCCCTGTGCCTCCCTCCCCCACCCAAAAACTTCTGTACGGTGGGGAGGGGGAACCGTCTGCCGGGGCTGATGATGTGCTGATTGGCTGCTCTCCCCCAGGAGGCAGTGCCAGTGGGAAAGGACAGCCAGTCAGTGCGCGCGTGTGTGTGTGTTTGTGTGTGCTGACCCCTGCTGGAGATGAGCCCTGGTGTGTTTGTCTGCTACCTCCTGGTGGATGGAATAAATCCTGGCCCTCCCCCCAGCCTGGTGTGTGTGTGTGTGTTTGTGTGTGTGTGTTTGCTACCCCCTTGCTGAAGCGGACGAGCCCTGCTCCATGTAGCTGTGTGTGAGAGAGAGCAGGCAGGAATCAGGGCACTCTGTGTGTGTGTGTGTGTGTGTGTGTGTGCACTAGCCCCAGCTGGCGGGTGTGTGTGAGTGTGACCCTGCTGGAAGGGATGAGCCCTGCTGTGTGTGTGTGTGAGAGAGGGAGACCAGGCAGGAATCAGGGCTCTCTGTGTCTGTGTGTGTGTGTGTGTGTGTGTGTCCCAGCTGCCCCCTGCTGGAGGGGACGAGTGCTGCGCTGCGTGCAGGGCACGTGTGCGCTAAAGACCCTGTTGATCGGGGGCCAGGGGATCTCCCGCTGCTAACCTTGCTCTCCCTTCGCAGCACCCCGGCGCCATGCAGAACGCCAGCACCCCCTGCCCGTTCAACGCGTCACGCTGCGGGGTGGATTTCCGGACCGGCCAGGAGCTCGTGGTCTCTCTCTACGGGGGCGTCTTCCTGCTGGGCCTGGCCACCAACGCGCTGACCCTGTGGCCCATCGTGCAGCAGGTCCGGCTGGGCAACGTGCTGGCCGTCTATCTGCTGGGCCTGGCTGCCTCTGACCTGCTCTACCTGCTCACCCTCCCGCTGTGGGTGCTATACGTGTGGCATGAGCACCACTGGCCCCTGAGCCGCCTGGCCTGCCACGCCGCCGGCTTCGTCTTCTACTCCAACATGTACGTCAGCGTCCTGCTCCTCTGCCTCATCTCCCTGGAGCGCTACCTGGCCGTGGCTCACCCGCTGCGCTCCCTGGGGCTGCGGAGCCGCCGCGCGGCCGCCACCGCCAGCGCCCTGGTGGCCCTCCTGGTTTTCATTTTCCACCTGGGCGTCTCGCTGCACTCCCAGGACCTGTCCAGCGCCTCCTGCTATGACAGCTACCCGCTGCAGCCCGGCGTGGCCCGCTTCAACTACTTCCGGGTGGCCGCCGGCTTTGCCCTGCCCTTGGTCATCCTGGGGGTCTCCTACCTCAAGATCTTCCAGGGGGTGCGGGCCAGCAGCTCGCTGGTGGGCTGGCAGAAGGCCAAGGTGAAGCGACTCTCCCTGGGCGTGATCGCCATCTTCCTGCTCTGCTTCGCCCCCTACCACCTGCTGCTGCTGGTGCGGACGGTGGCCTCCACCGTGCTGGACCGCTGCGCCCTCTGCGCCTTTGAGCGGCGGCTCCACCTGCCCTTCTCCCTGGCCCTGGCCCTGTCCAGCCTCAACAGCGCCCTGGACCCTGTCCTCTACGCCCTCGTGAGCGACAGCATCAAGGGCGACCTGAGGAAGGCGTTTGGCTGTGTGGCATGCACCCGCTCCCCGGCATCCGGCACCGCCACCTCTCTGGCCTTGTGACCGTGGCTAGAGAGGCTGGATGGGGGATCCCTGATGGCACCAGAACAGGGAGCTACCGGCTTAGGAACATCGGGGAGACAGACCTGGAGTGGGGATGCCCGAGGGGTAGCTGGATCCGTGGGGGGATCCCAAAGGCCCAAGGGGAGGGGCAGGAGGCCCAGCAGCAGCTGAGGGGTAGATTAGGTGGCTTGCCAATGAAGCTGCAGAGACGGGGGCGTCGTGGGGAGATGACGCTCAGCGGCAGAGGCAACCCACCCTGGAGCAGTCGCCCTCGCTTGCTGGGGTCCCAGGTGCTGTGCGGGATTTGGGGGGAGCCCTGCAGAGAACGGGGTACTGGACGGGCGGTGTTCCGAAGGGGGTGAAGGATTATTTAGGGGGAGCGATGGGGGTAAATGAAGACAGGGGAAACATCTGGCAAAGCTGGGGGATCCTCTCTTCCAGGGACGGGGCAGGAGCCCCTGTCATCAGGTGCTTCAATCGAGGGGCCCATTGTGGTGAGAGGGGGGCACCTCCCCCCAGCAAGGGATAAGGTGTTAACACAACCCTTGTGCACTATCACAGCACTACAGTGTGGCCAGGGCTGGACGTCACGTTCCTGCCCGTGACGTTTGCTGAAACAACCTCCGATGAAAAGCTTTTCAACTTTTTCCTATAGAGACACTGAAAAAGAAGGAAAAAAACAGCAGCAGTCCTAAAGGAGACGTTTCTTTTAACAGGGGATCTTATGGCCTTTGGTCATGGAAAGTTGCTCTAGATAAAGTCCCTGTTTGACAGTTTCTTAAATGGCTTGTGAAATGGTATGACCTGTTCTTTTTGGGGGCGGGGCGGGAGGGGATAACAAGGGAGTTCGGATGGTCTGAAGCTGCCGCTGGAATCCAATTCTGATTCCTTTAAGACAAACTCGCACTAACGGCTGGGCAAAGAACAGCCAAGATAGAAAATGCAGCGTCCGTCGCCAGCGCTGTCTCTCACTCACGGCCTCGCTGCTGGAGAAACACAGGCCCAGCTCAAGGGCTGATCAGCCATTCCAAGACCTGGCAAACTCATAGCACCGTTGGGGCTCTTTAGGGCCTGCTTTCAGCTGCCTTTTTGGTCACCGGCTCACGGTGCCATTGCAAACGCTGGAGTTGCACCGGGTGGCAGAGCCAGGAGGTGCTTATTACACAGCTTCAAAAGGAGGCAGGAGGAATAATGAGGGCAGGGAAAGTGACACATGCAGGGGGGAGCGGTGGGGTGGACAGCAGGGAGGAAATCTCCCAGCCCCAGTGTTCAGGATTTAGCCGGAGCGGCTGGAGAAAGATACATTCACGCTGGAGCAGGTGCAGAGACCGATCAGGGCAACGGAGCGCTGACCTGAAGAGAGGAGGGGGAAAGAGCTGGGCTTGTTTCGTCTCAAACCCAGGCTGCGGGGGGATCCCATTGCGTGGGGGGGATCCCGTTTAAGAGGGGGATGAGCTAGTGAGGTGAAGGGGGATGTTGGCACCAGAACGAATGGGGAGAAGCCGAGCAGAGATCAGCTGAGGCTGGAGATGAGCAGGTTTCTCCCATCAGAGGAAGGAGGGTCTGCAACAGCCTCCCAATGGGAACCGTGACTGGGGAGACAACCAAGCTAGTTTGCAAGGTGATGCCACGGACTGGACTGCACGACGCAGGAGGTCCTGTGTGCTGGCAGCGTCCTCCAGAGACCTCCCTCCGGCCGGGCGGCCTTTTAGGCCCAGGATGAGAAAAGCCCAGTGGTGTCACGGGGGATCCTGGGCTCCCAGGAGGCAGTGTGGGGGAGTCGCTGTGCTGGCAGAGCTGAGCCCCAAATAAACACGCTCCATGCCAGGCTGGCAGCGCCACCGATCCAGTGAAATGCCTCCTGGTGACTTCAAGCTTTTCCTCCCGTTTCTAGACTCTTTCAGCCTGTTGCCATGCTGACCCCTGACGTTCCCAGGGGCCCTGCAGCCCTTTTACCTTAAACGATCCCCCCTGGACCCCTCCATCTGTTGCCAACTTTTCCTGGCTTTTCTAACCTGTTTTCTGCAACAGATGGATGACTTTTGCCCCATTAGACAACTGACAATCCGGGCGTCTTTCCAACGGGTCGTGGAGCGCAGGCCGAGAGGATGTCCTGCTCTGGGGGTGATGGCACCGAGATGCTGCTGGCTGCGCTCTGTGTGGTACAGGCTGATGGTGAGTGCCCAGCTAGTGAAGAAGGACCAATGTAACATCCGGGATCCTGACCCTCGTCCTTTCTACTCGCCCATTGTTACCCAAATAACAAATATCACAGGATCTTATTAGGGGATAAGGCGACAAGCCACGTTTATTGTGAACACAGACACTTGGTAAATAGTATTAAAGAAAAGAAAAGTATCAACACTGTAATAACATTAATATTGTGCTCTACTTAGTGAAATAGCATTCATCATAATGTAAACACTAGGACAACAGTATTAACATGATATCAATACTACAATTACAGAGACACGTTTCAATTGATGCTTTCATTCACACTCACACACACTGACAGGCATACACAGACAGGGAGACAGACAAACATACATAGGGATCTTCCAGATGTCATAGTTACCAACCTCTTGGTGCTCATGATAGTCACTGGCCAGGTGACTAGAGCATGAGGATGAGGAGCAAGGTTCTGCCGATGCGCATCGGTACTCCTTGCTGATGTGATGTTGTAGACCCGAACCTCCAGCCTTCATCTTCTTGTCCCATTTTATAGGGAAAGGACCCCATGTAAGTCTATGGGTTTTGCATTGTCATGCTGCAACTGCATTCTTGGTGTGATCTTTAATTACCCGCATTGTTGCAAGCCTGATCAGATTTTGTCCTTTGAAATGTGCTGGCTCCAAAGTCATCAGGGTGGGCTCCTCTTCGGCCATTTGATCATCTTTGCTTCTTTCTTCTTTCCTCAAGCGTTTTAGGCGAGGCTGGTGTTTTCTTCATGTCTGTTTCGATATCCCTTACTCAGACCAATTGTTCAATCACTCTTTTTGTCTACACCCAACTCAATTGCTCAGCCATTCACACTTCAATCACTCAGGGCCAACTCCTAGCTGAAGAACTTACATATTATTTTTTAGAGCAAACCTTATTTCATTTTTGACAGTGTCTTTCACAATTAGATACATTACATTGCACAGTGTGGCTTTTGTACTTAGAATAGGATTTTTACAAATATATTGGAAGCAGGTAAAATTAACAGATAAACTGGCCAGTGGACATAGCACAGACATTTACAAACAATCTTAAAATTATACAAAGTGCAGACAGACTTGAATTAACATTTAAAAGGGTAGAACAGTAAGAGTCAGTTTGAGGTTTTAGCTTTTGGTTCAGACTGAAGTGCCTTTTGGTAGGAAGGGGGGGGGGGGGGAAGGGTTTATGGCTCTGTTCTTACATATATTTCAAAAACAAGATTTTGGCCAACAATAGTCCTTCGGGGCTATGCCCTACAATTTGCATCACCCTCCCCCAACAACCCTCCCCCTCCGTCCCTCTTCAGGGACCCCTCTCACGAGCAACTCCTCATGCAGGAGGTGGTCACCCTCCTCAACCTGGGAGCGGTGGAAATGGTTCCCCAAGACAAAAAGGGGTTCTATTCAAAGTACTTCCTCATCCCCAAGGCGAAGGGGGGTCTGAGACCCATATTAGACCTGCGTCGTCTAAATAAACGACTCAGACTTCGCATGATCTCCCTAGCCTCCATTATCCCTTCTCTGGATCCAGGAGACTGGTATGCCGCCCTCGACTTGAAGGACGCATACTTCCATGTGTCTATCCTCCCCAGCCACAGGCGTTTCATGGTGACTGGTTCCCATTACCAATTTACAGCCCTGCCCTTTGGCCTCTCGTCAGCCCCCAGGGTGTTCACCAAAAGCATGGCGGTAGTGGCTGCCCACCTGAGACGCCGAGGTGTGCAGATCTTCCCTTACCTGGACGACTGGTTAATCAAGGGTAGGTCCAGGTCCCACATGCAGAACAGCGTGATCCTCACTTGCTGTAAGTGCAGCAGGCTGGGACTGCTCCTAAACGAGCAGAAGTCCACGCTAATCCTGGTGCAGAGCATAGAATTCATTGGGGCCACCCTGGACGCTTCCCAGGCCAGAGCCTTCCTGCCTCAACCACGGTTCGAGGCGATGGCCTCTATCATTGCCCAGCTGCACCGGTGCCCCATGGCAACAGCCAGGCACTGCCTATGACTGTTAGGCCACATGGTGGCCTGCACGTACGTAGTGAGGCTAGCTCGCCTGAGGCTCAGGCCACTTCAGGCGTGGTTGGCCTCGGCATACGTGCCGAGCAGACACCCCTTGGACAGGGTAGTCACAGTTCCCCCATCAGTCCTAGCCTCTCTAAACTGGTGGCGAACTCCCAGGGCAGTGATGAGGGGAGTTCCGTTCAGAGACCTGGTTCCGTCGGTCACCCTAATTTCTGATGCCTCGGATGTGGGATGGGGAGCCCACATCAGCGCCAACCTAAGCACTCAGGGGCTCTGGTCGGGGGAGGAGAGGCACCTGCACATCAACATGAAGGAGTTGAGGGCAGCTCAGGTGCAGGGTGTTCCTCCGATTCCTGACGGGCAGAGTGGTGCAGGTGCTGACAGACAACTCCGCAGCCATGTTTTATATAAACAGGCAGGGGGGAGTGCACTCTTCGGCCCTCTGCCAGGACTTTGCTGTGAGGCATGACTTCCATTTGTCTGCCTCTCACCTCCCGGGGGTGAGGAACAATGAAGCGGATCATCTCAGCAGGTCCTTTCTACCCCACCACGACTGGTCGTTGCACCCGGAGGTCGTGACTTCGATCTTCCACAAGTGGGGTGTTCCCCAACTGGATTTGTTCGCGTCGCCCTGGAACAAGAAGTGCCTGAGGTTCTGCTCGCTCCGGGATCGCGAGCCGGGATCAACATCCAACGTGTTCCTCATTGTATGGACGGGGACCCTTGTGTACGCGTTTCCACCCATTCCGCTCCTGCTCAAAGGTCTCTTGAAAATCAAGAGGGACAGGGTGGATGTGATACTCATCGCCCCGGCCTGGCCGAGACAGCACTGGTACAGTTTGCTGATGGACTTGTTGATCGCCCCGTTTGTGGAGCTCCCGAGATAGCATGACCTTTCCCAGGACCACGGTCGCCTGCTACACCCAGACCTGGAGTCCCTGCACCTCATGGCCTGGAGACTGTGGCTGACAGAGGTAGAGAGAGCCTGCTCAGCGCAGGTCCAACAAGTCCTGCTGGGCAGCAGAAAACCTTCCACACAGGTCGTGTATTGGGCTAAGTGGAAGCAGTTTACCTGCTGGGCAGAGTCCCAGGATATTCTACCCAGCCTCTCGCCTATTCAGGCGATCCTGGAGTACCTGCTCCAGCTAAAGCTCCAGGGTCTGGCGCTGGCCTCCCTGAGGGTTCACCTGGCAGCCATTTCGGCCTTCCATCAGCCGCTAGAGGGGAGATCCCTGTTCTCCCACCCCATGTCAGTCAGGTTCCTCAAGGGGGTGGAGAGGCTTTATCCACAGGTCCGTGACCCGGTGCCTCCCTGGGATCTCAACCTGGTCCTGTCGAGACTCACGGGGTCCCCCTTTGAGCCCATGGCTTCATGCCCCCTGCTCATGCTTTCATGGAAGGTAGCCTTCCTGGTGGCCATTACTTCAGCTAGGAAGGTCTCCAAGATTAGGGCCTTGACCTCGGAGCCCCCTTATACAGTGTTCTATAAGGATAAGGTGCAGCTGAGGCTGCATCCAGCCTTCCTGCCCAAGGTGGTTTCCCAATTTCATTGTAACCAAGATATTTTTCTCCCCGTGTTTTTCCCAAACCACACGGTTCGGAGGAGGAACAAAGATGGCATTCGCTGGACGTGAGATGAGCCCTGGCCTACTACATCGAGCGTACAAAGCCGTTCCGGAAATCGACGCAGCTCTTCGTCGCAGTGGTGGGCCAGATGAAAGGCTCACTTGTCTCCACCCAGCGCATCTCCGCGTGGATCACATCCTGCATCAAGTGCTGCTACGAGCAGGCGAATGTGCTGCTTCCAGGTGTCATCACAGCGCACTCAAGCAGAGCTCAGGCCTCCTCTGCGGCCTTCCTGGAGAGAGTGCCCCTGCAGGACATCTGCAAAGCCGCCACCTGGTCCTCGGTTCACACCTTCACATCCCACTACGCCATCGTTCAGCAGACGAGAGAGGATGTGGGATTCGGCAGAGCCGTGCTGAGGGCAGCCCACCGGTAACTCCTACCCACCTCCGAGGTATTGCTTGTTAGTCACCTGTATTGGAATGGACATGAGCAAGCAGTCGAATAAGAAAACAGGGTTACTTACCAGTAACTGATGTTCTTTGAGATGTGTTGCTCATGTCCATTCCATAACCTACCCCCCGTCCCCCGCTGCCGGAGTTGGCAGAAAGAAGGGACTGAGGGGCCGTAGGGTCGGCAGCGCCTCATATACTGCGGCATGCGTGTGGGACTCCAGGGAGCACCAGAGCCGGCCCTACAGTATCTGCTAAGGGGAAAAAAGTTCCGGGAACCGTGCACGGTGGCGTGCACACACCTATAGTGGAATGGACGTGAGCAACACATCTCGAAGAACAGCAGTTGCTGGTAAGTAACCCTGTTTTTCCCCCTGTGCCTGTACGGCCATGACACATTCTGACCACCAGAGGGGGGTATTAGCTTCTACAACTGCATGAGCCCAAACCTGTTCTCCTTTGCTAGTGCTGGGGTGGTGGGCCTGTACTGGGGAAGCAGGCCAGGGTCACTGGGGGAGCAGGCCATGGGCTGGGGGCTTTGGGCTGCAATGCCAGCACCCTTCACCAGCACTAAATCCCCTTAGAAATTAACCAGAGGCAGCTGCAGCGTTTCGATCCCAGCTCGACCTCTGGACACGGATCCTTTTCATTCCCTGCCCCATCCCTAACCCCGCTGGAGCTGGTTAAATCCTCCTGACCCCTTCCCGCCTGTGCTGGCTCCTCACACGCTGCCGGAGCCCTGGGAAAGGGGCAGCCTTCCTGCCCCCGAGCCTGCAGCAACTCTGCCCTCACTGGACCAAGGCTTCTTCCCCCATCACTGCTCCTCTTCCTGGTATTGTCCTGGCCCTTCTCACCACCATTCTCCTCCGCCAAAGAGAAGGCGAAGGGGTAACTTGATCCCCACCTATCAGCACCTTGTGGGGCACAGCTGTTGAATAACGGGCTCTTCAGGCCAGCAGAGGAAGGTCTAACGTGGTCTAGTGGCTGGAACTTAAAGTTGGACAAATTCGGACAGGAAATGAGGCTGTGACCCGTCTGTGCCTAGGGCAGCCACCTGAAAATGCCAAGGTCAGGGCAGGCTGTAAAAGGAGAGCAGATTCTCCCAGCACTGGTGGGTGACACTGAAGTCAGACTTCCCAACCAGCCACAAACAGTGCTTCTGATTCCTCACACCAGTTATCAAGAAGTCAAAAGATAAATACACACAGCCCCCTTTACTGCATTTCAGTCTCTGGCTCCCAATCAGCCACTAGGTCCAGTACAGAGACCAGTTATTTAAACTCTATCTATGCTCTTTACTAAAAAGGTTTCTCCTGACCCCAAAGGGTCAGCCACAGTGCCAGATCAATATAAGTTTGGATCTTACCCAAAATACCATGCTGCCAGCCAATCCTTTAGTAACTAAAACTAAAGGGTTATTATAAAAAGAAAGAAAGAAACTATAAGAGAAATGTTAAAGGATTAAAGCAATCAGACAAATACAATTGATTTGAAAGTCCATATATATCAGGTTTCTAATAGAATTGTGGAGTTTGCAGGCTTGTATAGTCCCTCTGGTGTACATCCAGTACCTGGATGGGTCTCAGTCCTTTGTTTCACAGCTTCAGATGAGTTGATCCAGAGGTAGGCTGGAGACAGAAGACTGAAGACAGAAGACAAAATGGATCTCGTGCAGCTGCCTTTTATGTCCTTTGGTCTTTGCCATGTTGCTTGTGGAAATTTACAGGAATAAGATGGAGTCCAGAGTCACATGAGTAAGTCCTGGTGACTCATCACGTATATCCCTGGCTTCTCCCCCTGGGCCCCCTGTACCTGTGAATTTCTTAATGGGCCATTAAGCAGGCTAGTGCTGCAGCCATCCTGTCTGGGGTGTCACCCAGACACAGCACAATTTGAAATACAGATATATCAAACATATCCATAACTTCCATTACACATATAACACATGAACATAAACATTATCATCTTACTTAGCACAGTGTAGCCTTTCTAATGGTACCTGACATGGCATATCTCACATGAATTATTATGATTCTGATGTATTGATGTTAAAAAATATAATAAATGCCCCCCCCCTCCAGTCCAGCCAGTGTCACAGAGGCATTAAACGTTAACAGTGAGAGCAATTAGCCATTGGCACAATGTTCCCGGGGTCGGGTGGATTCCTCATCCCGGGCAGCTTTTAACTCAAGATGGGACGTATTACGAACAGACCTGCTCCTGTTCAAACGGGAGTTAATTCAGGGCCGTTCTCCGGCCTGTGCGGTACAGGGGGTCAGCTGATCTCCGGATCTGACCAGTGTGGGCCCGGCTGGCGTGTTGCACTCTAGAAATTACTGTCCTCGCAGCAATAACTTACCACATCCATGTTGAGCCCAGCCCGGCCCACTGGGCAAAGCAGCCCCCTCCGCTGCGCAGGCACGTTTCGGGCCATTTTTTATGTCATGATCAAAGCTGTCTGTGACCCACGTGCTGATTTCCTGCTCCAGGATACAGCCTGTGCCTCAGTGGGGCTGTGCAGGGGGGGAGCTGTTGGGGGACGGGAGCCAGTGCTGTCTACTGGGGGGGAAGCAGCACATTGGGGAGCCTGGGGGTGGAACAGGAAGAGTGGGCGCTGGGGGGATCTGGAGAGGCACTGCAGGTGTTTGGGGTGTGGGGGACAGCAGGGGCTAGGCAGTACTGGGAGGGGCTAAATGGTGGGGGGTCGGCACTGGGAGCTTAGAGATTGGGAGGTGGGGGGCAGGGCAGAAGAGGGTGAGCTTTATGGTGTGTATGGAGCAGAGGGACTGAGGGGGGACCTTAGATGGGGGGCAGGGTGGGGTTAAATAGGGGGCACAGTATGAATGGGGGAGGGGTTGAATGGGGTGCACAGGGAGGAGGTGGAGAAGGGTGCAGGGGCCTGGATGAGGGGGTCACAGGAAGCCTTGGCTTGGGTGTACTGGGGGAGGTGTGAATGGGGGTGACAGAGAGCACCTGGGCGGGGACTGATTAGTGGGAGGGCGATGCATTGAGGAGGGGAAAGAGGGAAGGTGGGGCAGAGAGCAGGGTAGGGAGGGGGCATTGGAGAAGAGGTTTGTGGGAGGGTGTATTAGGGAGGGGGTGCATGGGCGAGGGGGTTCATGGGGGTGCACTGGTGGCAGGGATGGGGGGCTGTACTAGGTGTCCACTGGGTGAGTGAATAGCAGGGAGGAGGGGCATGAGGGAGGGAGTAGTGGGAGTGCATTGGGAGTTATTGGGGTGCATTAAGTTCAGCTGGGTGAATAGAAGGGCCACTTTATCAGAACCAACAGCTCCCCACTAAATCACCCCTCCCTGCTCCTGGGGCTACTTATAGTAGATAACCCAGGCACTCCCCAGGTACCAGCCCATCAGCTGCTTGAACAGACCCCTGGTGGGCGGGGTGAATGATAACCACACCCCTTTTGGGTGTGACCATCTCCAGTGAGTCCTGGGGACACAGTGGATGAACCAATGGCTACTTGAGGGAGGTGTGTTCATGCAGATTTCACTCAGTGTATGAGCAAATGGCAGCATCCACAGGTGTGGCTATGCGGATAAGCATGTGCAAATAAACCAATAGCTGGGAAGGGGAGGTGACAATTAAAATAAGATGGCTGGAGCCAATGATTAAATTTAGGGGAGAGGATATACAAATAAAACAGGACAAGCAAGCCAATTGCTTCAGATGAAGGTGTGGCTATACAGATGAGGAATGGCAGGAGAGCCAATGAGGTGGCGTGAGGGCGTGACTATGCGGAGAAGGCAGGATGACAGAACCAATGGGTTGAGATGGGGCGTTGTCTATGCAGATTTAGCAAGTAGGGAGAACCAATAGCTTGATCCGAGGGTGTGGCTATGCAGATAAAGCAGTTCAGGAAAAATAATTGGTTGGTTCAAGGGTGTGGCTAGAGCAAGTCAATGGAAGTGAGGGGGGTGGCTATGCAGATAAGGCCGGGCAGGCGAGCCAATGGATGTCGAGGGGGTGGTAATGCAGATATGGCCGGGCAGGCGAGCCAATGGGTGTGTGGGGGGTGGTTATGCAGATGAGGCCGGGCAGGAGAGCCAATGGGTGTCTGAGGAGGTTGTTATGCACATGAGGTCGGGCGGGAGAGCCAATGGGTGTCTGGGGGGGAGGGGGTTATGCAGATGAATCTGTGACAGCGCGGAGCTGCCGCAGCCGGAGCGGTTCGGCTGCGCTGTCCGGAGCCGCAAGGCAGCAGCGGGAGCCAAGCCGAGCTGAGCCGAGCCGAGCCGGAGTGATGATCCGGGCGTTCTCGTTCCCCGTGAGCCCGGAGCGGGGCCGGCTCCGGAGCTGGCTGGAGGGCAGCCTGGCCGGGCTCTGCGAGCTCCACCTGCTGCGGGAGCGGCAGGAGCGCCGGGTGCGGCAGGCGCTGCGCCTCGGGACCGACCCCGCCGAGCAGGCGGGGGAGACCGAACCAGGCAGCGCTGGCGAGCCGGCCCCCGAGGAGCAGCTGGTGAGTCCCGGCCGGGGCCCCGAGCGGCTGGGGTCGGGGTCTGGAGAGCTGGGCCGGCGGCGGCGGGGCATCCGGGGTGGGGAGATGGGGGATTTGGGGGTGCGGGGCCGGGACTCGCTGGGCGCAGTCGGACTAATTCCGGGCCGGGGGGCTGCGTCCGGCCTCCCCAGAGCTACGCGGTTGTCTCGGTCAACAGGGGCACGGTCCTGGCGGTGCAGTGTGGGGAGCGGGGCTGGCAAAGGGCTGGGGAGCGGGGAAGATGCACGAGAGCGCGGGCGGAGCCCCCAGCTCTGCGGTGTGTGGGGGTGTTAGGGGGGTGCGGGGGGAGCCCCCAGCCGTGCGGTGTGTGGGGGTGTTAGGGGGGTACAGGGGGAGCCCCCAGCTGTGTGGTGTGTGGGGGTGTTATGGGTGTGTGTGGGAGCCCCCAGCTATGCAGTGTGTGGGGGTGTTATGGGGGCACAGGGGGAGCTTCCACTGCGTGGTGTGTGGGTTTCCTGGGGTAGGTGAGCAGGAGGCCTCCCCTCCCCTTCCTTTGTATGTGTAACTTTCATAGAAACATCTCTGACACCCTGGCCTCTGGGAGCCCCTGGGCCGGGCCTGTTGCCTGACCCCAGCAGATGGCACCGCCATGTCCTAGGTTGCCTTGTCTCCTGCCCTGTGGTTGGAATCTGCTGATCTTTGCATGTTTTCTCTATTGCAGCGTGGTCAGAGCAGGGGCCTGGGAGCCAGGACTCCTGGGTTCTATCCCCAGCTTTGGGAGGGGAATGGGGTCTAGGGTGGAGGTCCCGAAACTGTGGGACGTGCCCCTCTAGGGGGGTGTGGAGGAATGTTGGGGGGGATGTGGCAGGGCTTGGGCCTGCCCCCATTGGGGTGTGGGAGGGAGCGCCACCTAGCCCTGCTCTGCCCGGAGCTCTGCTCCACTCCTGGTCCCCCTGCCACCACCCCGGTGCCTGGCTGCGGCCTAAGCTCCCAGCCCAGTCCCCTTGTCACAACCCCTGATCTGGACCCAGGTTCTGGCCGTGTCCTTGGCCCCTAGTGTCTGGCCTAGCTGCAGGTCCCTGGTGCCTGGCCGCCCAGCTGCAACCCCTCGTCCGGCAGCATCCCCCCAGCCCTCCGGCTGCTGAAGTCCACTGACTGCTGTGGCTGGCCCCAGCCCGCACCCCTCTCCCGGCCTCAGCCCTTGAGGGGGGCATGGACAGGAGTAAGGGGGTGTGCAATGTAAAAAGTTTGGGGACCACTGGTCTAGTGGTTAGAGCAGGGGGCTGGGAGCCAGGACTTCTGAGTTCTGTTCCCAACTCTGGCAACCCAGGCCATCTTTTCTTCCTGATTTGTATGGACTTGCATAAATACGGTAAGCAACAAAGTACTGAATTATTGTGTGATCGTGAGCCATTATTTGGGAGATTTTCCATTAAGTATAATAGCATCTGGGCTTTTAGCATTGGGTTTTTCTGGGAGCTAGAGAAAGGAGGGTATGCCTGACACCTCTGGAATGGAGGCAGACTTGATGGGAAAAAGGGGGCATGTGAAACTGCGAAGCGATGAACTGAAAGCAGAAGAAAATTAATTCTCTCTTGTGCAGCACAAAATTAACTTGCAGAATTCCTTGCCACAGGATGGTACCAGTGCACAGTACCTGGGTAGGTGTTGGGGAAAAAGTTGAGATTGTTTTTTAATACAAAATCCCCAGTGGGGGAAAAAGTTGAGATTGTTTTTTAATACAAAACCCCCAGTGTTGGCTAGAAGATAAGATGTTTGAGGCCATTCACTCTTATGCTTCAGGGCTGATCACTGGCTAGTGGTCAGGAAGGAATCCTTTTTCCACTGGCACCAAATCCAAGGTCACAGTTAGGTCCATTTCTTTTGTGCTCTCCAGGGGAGACTGTGGATCTAGACTGGCCTGTTAGTCTGATCTGTCACAGCAAGGACAGAGGTGGTGGGGACACTGGATTCAATGGACCATTGATCATTTCTGCCTTGGCGTCTTTAGTAACAGAATTCAGTCTGTGCCCAGCTCCAATGCTAATGTGGCAGTGCCACGGGTGGGGGAAGGGCTGTCTTGCAATTAACAAATTAGACTAAGCACCCATTGTCTTCTCCTTCCTGTGCGGGGGGAATGGAAAGATCCTGTAGCCTGTGGGGGGGGGGGGGGGGACGCTGGCAGAAGGCAGCTCAGGGGAGGCCTGAGGTGGCAGGTGAGGTGTTTCTCTGCATCATGCTGCTGAGGTCGGACTGGTATTTTGTGCTGAGGTAACAGCTGGGGGATGCTGATTGGGGTCCGGGGCCCTGTCGAGCTGAGCGCTGCGTGGATAAGCCATAGAGAGTCCCTGCCCAAAGACCGTACAGTCTGGGGCCAGATCCCTAGCTGGAGTAAATTGGCTGTAACTCCATTAGAGTCAATGGGGCCAGCTTCCCAGCTGGGGTAAATCAGCTTCGCTCCACTAGCTCCATCGCAGCGGGTGTGAAATCGTAGCCATCTCCCCAGTTGCCTCGTGTTAAGCTGGCATCCAGCTGGTACTTCTGCTGAGGTCGAGCCTTCTTCCTGCAAGGAAAGGGACTGAAGTTAGCAAGGAAAGCGGGCGGGGTGGCCATGGCAGTATGGGGGGGGGGGGGGAGGTGCTTCTTTGGTTAAAAGGTGCCTTCCTGGAAGATTGTTGGGGGGTGTGTCCCCATCCATCCGTCTCTGCCTTGTGTGGCGCAAGAAAGTGTTTGAAAAGCCATGTGCAGCGTCTTTCCTGTCCATCCAATTCTCTGCCAGCTTCAGGGAGTGCTATGGAGAGCCCTCTGGGGGGCAGGGTGTCTGTCTGTCTGGCAGAGTTTGTCAGCTCAGCTGGTGCATGGGCTGCGTCCTCCCCCACCTCGTTCTCAGCCTGCTCAGTGGGGGGATGGGGTGGGTGTCGAAGGGGGGTGGGTCACTCACAGACATGCGATTGTCCGGTCATCGTTTAGAAGCAGCAGGTTCCTCCGTGACCCCAACGTCACTGTGCCAGAGTCGGCTAGGACTTCGGTTGTGTGGCGAGCTTCCTTGAGGCAGTGTCCTAGCCAGGGAGGGGCTGGGGTTGTGGTGAGCTTCCTTGCAGCAGTGCCGTAGCTGGGAAGGGGTTAGCGGTGTGGTGAGCTTCCTCACAAAGGTGCCCTGCCTCTTGGAGCTCAGCCTGTAGCAGTAAGTGCTGGGTGGGGCAGATTTCTCTCTGGCCTAAGGAGACCATATCGGGGAGGGAATGGGACAGGCTGCCTTTCCCTGGCGTATGGGGTAGCTGCTGGTAGGGTCTGTCCCGCTTCTGAGGTGACTCTAACCTATGACCCTGCAGTACCAAAGCAACTGTCCCCAGTGGCTCCTGGAGTGGGGTTGGGGGATGTTGTGTGGGGTCTGGTATGTGGGTCTTGTGTCACTTTGTGTAGTAAGCTGCTCACCTTTGCCCAGGGCTTGTGCCTGTCAGGCCTGCAGGACCAGCTTATCCCTTGGAAAGTGGCTTCTAAAGCTCATTTCAATGGAGTCCTTCCCTGGGTGAATCTGGGCCCCTCCCTGTCTCAGTAGGACAGACAGATGGACAGCACTGCTGTGCTGTTCTCCAGACCACTGCCCCTCTGGGGAGAGTTAGACTAAGCAAGGTCATGCTCCAGGGCAGGAGCTGGTCCCTGGAGCAGGGTCAGGAAGGGGATTACTCACCTGCCCTGCAGCGCATCAGCCAGGAGCATGGTTGATTCTGAAGCATTGGACATTGATTAGTGCTGGTGGCAGGGTGCTGGGCTGGAGGGGCCAGGGGGAGTCTGACGTGATGTAGCAAATAACTTCACCCCCACCCCCATGCTCTAATCTAATGACTCTTAGCATTGCTGCAGCAGGGGCAGCTAGGACTTGAGTGGCTTGGTGAGCGTCCTCCCAGCAGCAGTGACCTTGGTGAATTTAAGATATAGGGAGAAATGGAGGCACAGATGGGGGAGTAACATGCCCAGCAAATCGGTGTCAGAGCCAGGACTAGAACCCAAAATCTCAAGGCACCAAATCTCTCTGCTGTAAGTGCTAGTTCTCCTCTCAGAGCTGGGGGTAGAACCCAGGAGTCCTGGCTCCCAGGCCCACTGCTCTAACCACTAGACACCACTCCCATCCCAGAGCTGGGGGTAGAACTCAGAAGTCCTGATTCCCCCTCCCTTGTGCTCTCTCCATCAGCTGATCCTTCCCACCTCCACCCTCTTGCAAGGTGCTGGGCGTTTTCATTGTCCTGGCTGTACTGTCTTGCTGATTTCAGCCATGGGGGCTATTTGCGTCTCTGACCAGGTATCACTTGGCGTTACTGGTCCCTAATGCTGCTGCGAGGTCTGTAGGGTTCCTGCTAGGCTGGATACATCTCAGCCCACCCGTCCCGCCCCCCTTTCAGCTGCAGCTTTGCCAGCTATTTACTGATTTAATAAAAAGATTTTGCTGCGTCTTTGCCCCCACCCCGAATTAATTAAACCGACTTCACGTTTGCGGAACCGCTGTCAAAAAGCCCGGCAGCATCTTCCAGCAGGGGATTAATGGGGCGAGCAGCCGGCAGCCAATGAGAGGTGTCTGCTTTGCATAGTGATGAGATCCTCTGATGGGGCTGGGGTAGGCTGGTCTGGAGGCTATTCCTTGGACTTTGTTTTGGGGGAAGGGGGCAATGGAGCCGTGCGGCCCCGGGGACGAAGCTGCAGTCAGATCCAGATGCTGAGTGCTGGGTGAACCCTTCCCACAGCAGACACAGGCCTTGGTGCTGATAACGCTGCTCCAGCAGTGGGATAATGGGCCGACAAGTCCTGCTGTTGCCCTGAGACTGTCTGGGCTACGGCGGGGGTGAGTCAGCCAGAGAACAGGCTGTCTGGACTTCAGGCCTCTGAGTCCTACTCACACCCCCCCTGCCCCTCCCATCTTGGCTGTGTGTCAGTGGCGTGGTGAGCTGCCTCTAAACAGTGTCCTGGATGGTGGCAGGGCAAAGCAATCCCGGATGCTGGGCCCAGCCTTGCATAGGGTACTTCCTTGGCCCCGCCCCAGTGCTGTGACTCCGCCCCCTTTGTGTTGCACAGGGGTCACGCTCGAAGCCATCCTATTCCCCCAACTCTTCGGTCTTAATCTTCTGGCTGGGCTGGGGTTCCTTCCCAAGATGGGGAGGCCTCTTTCCCCGCACCCCCCAAGACAAAATGTTTGACAAAATGTTTTTTTCACTGGGAGACGCCGATTCATCAAAACCCAAAACTTTTTGTGGGAAAGTTTTGATTTTGACAAATTGCCTGATCAGGGAGGCGATGAAGGGGGAGGAGTTAGGAATTGTCCCCACATCCCTGTCGTGACGTTTCCCAAAACGAGAAGGTTCCAGGTATTTTTGGGGCTGAAACGGAAATTTTGAAGTTTAATTTATAGGAAGACGAAAGAAACTGAAACCTTTTTTATTCTTATTCGTCTGGTTTACATCAACACGAAACCTTGCGATTGGACCCAGTTGTCGTCTTCTGCTTTGATTGCTGGGTGGTGAAAATTTTCAGGATTTTTGCTTTTCATCTCGATTCAGGACAGGAAAAATAGAAAATTCTCAGAGGATGGGCAAACTGTTTCCTGCACAGTTGTGATTTCCCGCCGCCACCCCACCTGTGTATGTGGGGGGGCGGGGGAGAGAGAGAGAGAAAAGGGCTTCTGACACCATCTCAGCATGGTGTGGTGAGCTTCCTTAGGGAGGTGTCCTGGCTGATGGAAGTTAGGACCACCCCTCCCCCACCCAGTGTGGTGAGCTTCCTGAGGGGAGTGCCGGTGGCTAGGTACGATTTCAGCGTTGTCAATGTCTTTAGCTCTGGCCTGGCTGTTCCTGGCTGGCCGGGTCTCCATGACACGCTGTCCGGCCTGTGCTCTCTCAGGTCTTCTCCTCAGCCTTCCAGATGGGGCTGGGGCGTGTGGGAGTGTTGGAGCATCGGCAGGGGAAACACGTGAGCCGTCTGGAATGGGCGATGGTGGAGCCGGCGGCCGCCGAGCTGAGGTCGGCTCATGCCTGAGACATGACGGTGCACGAGGCTGTGGCTTGGCGTCTGGAGTGGCCCCGGTTTAGGGTTTCCTCGGGAGAGCTGCTCAGACAAAGCAAAGCCCAGCCACGCGGCCCTGGCTGCAGCGTCCGCACCTAGCTGGCTCCCGTTGGAGCTGCCTTTCCTCCAGGAGTCTGGTTTCTCCTCTCTGCTCCTCATTTCTTCGGAGGAAAAAACCCTGGTTGCCGTCTCGCAGCTGTGCGCTACGGCCGGGGTTGGGATCCAGGGGCGAAGCGCTGCCTGTCCCTGGGCCTCGCGCTCCCCATCCGTAAAACAAGGGCAATAATCCTACCTAGCGGGCGAGCTGCTCCCGGCGTGTCTATGCCGTGGCTGCGCCGGGGGGGGAGGGCAACAGCCCCTCCATCCCCACTGGGTTTTAAATCCTGGGGCAGGGCGAGGGCTGAGAGCTGTCTGCATGGGGCAAGGGCCTGGCAGTGGTTGCTGGGGGCGGACTGGACGTCTTGGCTGGGCTGGCTGGAGCAGTTTGGATCTGCCTGGCCCTCCCTTCCCCCACCCCGATTCCCACTGGCGGAGGGATGCTGATGGGGTGCAGGGGGGCAGTCTCCTGCCTGGTGCTCAGCCTCGCCCCCTCCCCCACTCCTCCCTCCTGTGCCTTATCTCTGCTTTATTACTTATGGGCCATAACTGCTGGGGGGAAGGGGAGCTGTGCGGAAAGGATTGAAACTCCGGCCTGGATTGTTGGGGGAGGGAGGGAGCTGTACCTGATGAATCGGTGCATGGGGATGGATGGGGCAGGGGAAGCTGCTGGCGCCAGGATGGGCCCCATTACTTCAGGGAGTCCCTTCCCCATCTGACCCCAACACAGACTCCATTATCTTCCCCCTTCCTTGGTCACTGTGTGTCTGGGCAGTGCCTGGTGCGACAGGCCCTGATCTCGGTCACTGTGTGTCTGGGCAGCGCCCGGCGCGACGGGGCCCTGATCTCGGTCACTGTGTGTCTGGGCAGTGCCCGGCGCAATGGGCCCTGATCTCGGTCACTGTGTGTCTGGGCAGCGCCCAGCACGACGGGGCCTGATCTCAGTAAAAAAAAAAACAAGAAAGAAGAAAAATAAAGCCCACGTGGCAACAAAAGTTGGCTCATACGTCCAGCAGAGCTTCGTATTTGCTTCTGGATCCACTCACAATGACCTCAGCCACCCTTCCCAGCTGGGGAAACATACGCAAGGGCTGCACCCCATCTCATCTTCTCTGGCTCAGTCCATCCTCTTCTTGTATCCCGTGCGTCAGCATCAGACATGGCACTTCTGTTTGGCTGGGTCCTTGTATGGTCCCCATCACCATGGCAACTGTGCAAACCCATCACCATGGCAACTGAGCATTTGATCTTTACAGCACCCCATTTTTCAGAGGTGCCAGTGCTGTGCCTCAGTTTCCCCAGGGTCACACAGGGAAAGTCTGTGGCAGAGCTGGGACCTGAAATCTGGTTTCCTGGTACTTAGCTCACTGCCTTACCCACAAAGCCAGCCTTGCTAAAGAAAAGTTGTTGACTCAAGGCTAGAGTGTGAATAGCAGGCCCAGATGCATGGCTGGAAGCTTGTGTATTCTGGGTGAATACTAAAAAAACACAAAAAAATCTTGGAATAAGAGTAGGGATCTGCTCTGGTGCCATTGGCCAAAAATCTACCCCATCCCTGTGCTGTGCAGGCCTCCACCCCAGAGGTGGCTGCATTTGAATGCTGCTGCTGAGTGTGTTTGCCCAGCTTGTGAAAAGGTTTGATGTCCATTAGGGGAATAGTGTAACAATTTCACAGCATTGCCCTCTTCTGGATAGACGTGGAACGGCTCTGCTGTGTGTCTCAAGCCCTATACTGCTAACACCTACCTCACGGGAGATTCTCCTTCTGCCCCAGATGGACTTTTGTGGCAGAGGGCTCTGAATTCTATCTCCACTGTTGCTGGGAAGCTCTCATCTACCACAGACCTTTCTCCAGATTATCTTTCTTGAGCATGTCAGTGGCTTGCTGAAAAGATTACCACGCCATGCCGTGCAGCTGATTGTGGCTTCAGTTCAGGTGGAGGCATTAGCAGCTGTTAAATGCCGCAGGAACAAAAGAAACTGCTTTTATGCAAATATCCCTTGTAATTAAGAAGGCGGGGGGGAAAAAAAACCCTACCGAGGGGGCGGAAAGCCGCAGAGAAGATACTGAATGCACTGCCTGGGATGTTCTAAGTATAGCCGCGGCTAAATCATCCACGGTGTAATGCCTGTGAGAAGCAATGATGTAACAGCCCCAGTAAGTTTTTAAGAAATAGTTTGGATCCAGGCACCATGTGCAAATCCCTCTAAGGTCTCCAATAACCTAATAGGGAAAAGATCATTTCTAGGTATATGAACCACACACAACACATCTAGAGAGAGAAATATACATGGATTCACATTTTATTTATCACTTGCCCTGGCCCAAGACCAGTGCTTAATTTCTAATGGAAGAGGTGCCAAGGCTCAAGCAATAACTGACGCAGGACTATGAACTGCCAACGTACCGGTGCGGGACTCAGCCCTGTCAAGCCCTGGCACAAATTAAGCACTGCCCAAGACTACTTAGAGAATAGGGCACACAACGGCATTTGGTGTAGAAGGAAAAAAGCCACCCCAATACCCACCCAATAAGATAAATTTCCCCCCCTCCATATGTATTTGCCCATATCTAGCCAATTACAGAAACTCTTCTGGTAAGAAACCTAGCCTGTTTCCACCAAGATCTTTTCCTCATCTCCAAGGCTGAGGTTTCGTTTGAGTAGGGGATGTTTTTCTAAAAGATCTGCTATAGTTCAAACAGGAATTCATTGGGGGTTATATAGGAAGTCATACTAGATGGTCGCAATGGTACCTTCTGGATTTAGATTGCTATAAATGCTCATCCAAGACTCCATCAAATTAAACCAACCTGGATTTTTGTTCTGTGAAAGGATGTTGTATTCCCCCCCATGAGATAGGAATCAATAACAGCCTTGAATTAATGGTCATTTAAAAGTTGGTTTGAGAGGCTTTAGAAGACAAGACATTTCGTGCTTCGTCGAAATCTGTGTGTTAATTTTAACCACCCGAACACAACTGTTGTTCTTATCCATGTTAGTGAAGTGAAAGCTCTGCAGGAATTAAATGTTGCTATGGGAGCTCCTGGTTGGTTTTTTTTTTAGCAAGCTCTTGTTCTAACGATTTAAATCTCATTTCAGAAATTAAGGCTGGGAATCTAGGGGGATTGGCTGTTTATGGAATTCACGTGCCTAACTCCTTTAGGAAATTCCAATCCCGTATATTGAGTGAGGTGCTGCATTGTTCAGTCCGCTACCCAGGGCAGAGCTGGTGTCAGACGCTACCTTTCGCTCTCGTGGCGTTTTCTATTCTAGTCTGCCTGGGTGCATGTAGGGCACTCATCAACAGCAGCACCTCAGTGTCTGACAGGCCCTGACAAATGTTTATCCCCCCAGCTCCTCGCTGCTGCGTTCCTGTCGTATAGCTGGAGAAGTGAGCCTTGCTTGAGTTCACAGAAGGAGGAATCTAAATCCATCGCCTGCCAATGGGAGTTAGGCATTTCACCGGGTCAGACCCTTTTGTAAAATCCCACCAGGTGCCTTTTTGCATTTTGAGGCATTTAACTCCCTTGTAAACCTGGGATTGGAGGGGGGTGGGGGAGAAGCACTTATAAGCACGGGAAGTTTATTTAAGTTCTTTTCTTTTAAAAAACCATTTAATGCTTCCTATTTGTATGGCGTTCTTTGGCCACAGGACGCAAAGTGGGTTAGTATTAGGGCCCCACCCCCTGTTTTACAGAAGGGAAACTGAGGCACAGAGCAGGGAAGGTAATTCACCCAAGGTCCTTCAATGAGTCAGTGGCAGAGCTGGGATAGACAGGAGTCCTTACTCCCAGACTCCTGCTCTAACCACTAGACCCAACTCCCCTCTGAGCTGGAATAGAACCCAGGGGTCCTGGTTTTCAATTCCCCTGGCTCTAACCTCTCTCTCTCACAGCTGGGAGTAAAAACCCAGGAGTCCTGAATGCTTGAGCCGTGTGGTTTCCTCTGTGCGAGTGTTTTTTACACACAACGTATGTCTCCAACCGTTCCTTTTTGTTTGTACAGCCGCCCCCTTTCTCCCCTCGGGAAAGCAGCCCGAGAGGAATTTTCTTGTGGAGAAAGGGGAGCCCTGCTTCCACCCAATAGACTTTTATGGTCCCTCATCTCCTCTCCTCTTGGCAGCGTGGGGAGGGGTTGGATGGAGCGAATGCTGAATGGCAGCTTCTTCAAGGGAATGCGAGAGAGAGAGACCTGAGAGAACCGATACAAAGCGCAAGCTTATTAAACCCTGCAATTCCCTGGGCGCTGCTGGCTATCTGAATCCAACGTGTTAAAGGAGCTCTCTGCAACTGCCAGTCGTGCAGTCTGCTCTGAACTACACTGTGGGGACCAGCCATAATGAGCAACTTAGTACAATGGTTCCCAGCCTCAGCAGCTCAGCCGTGCTGGCGTGCCGGGCCGCTGCTATTCCTGCTTTGGATGGCCCCGCTTCCCCCCCTGAACCGGGGATAGTGCGGCTTAGTGGCTAAAACACTGGCTTGGGACTCAGGAGACCTGGGTTCTGGTGCTGGCTCAGCCACTGGGTGACTATAGGTGAGTTACCCTGCCTCTGTTTCCCAGCTGTAAAATGGGGGTAGTGATCCTGCCCTTCTTTGTAAAGTCCTTTGAGATTTCATGGTGAAGAGCGAGGCTCCCCCTGCTCTGAAGCCTGTCTGCCCCGCTGGCCCCCACCTCCCGTTCAGCTGTGGGGTGCTGCCAGCCCCAAGCGTTCAAAACGCATGAGTTGGTTTCCCTCAAAAGCGTGAGACGGCCTTACGCTATTCCCAAATAATGAAACGGGGTGGTGGGTTCCTTGCGGAGCCTTCAGGGGTCCCGTTTGGTAGCTCTGCCTGCCCTCCCATGAGCCTGAGAGACACATCTGGGGTAGATCAATGGTAACGGTTCATCTAGACAAGCCCTTGCTGTATTGAGGAGAAATAAATGGAAGCTGATGTTCTCCCATGATTCCGGGAGCAGGGGGTTGAGGAAAAGCACCACATAATTGGCCACACAGGACATGTCACTTTCTATCACAGCACCCCTCCCCCCGCCAGGCACTGCACAGACACACGGTCCCTGCACCGAAGAGCTCACAGTCTAAACAGACAAGACAGAAGGAGAGACAGAGCGAAGAGCCGTATCCATTGGCCAATGCTAGCTCCAGCTGCTCCAGCCTTTCTCCGTCAGAGGCTAGTGCAGTGTTGGATATGCTAGCCACCATGGCCAGGCTGGGAGATTTACTAGCCTCAGGGCTAAACCTGCAAGTCAGATGCTGATTTGGAGCATGCGGGAGGGCTGTATGGTCCTAATGAGACCAACATCTGCCTAGATCGTCCCACTGCAGGAGAAAAGAATGAAGGCTCGAACGCTTCCCCATCTTTGCTCTTCTGGATCAGCCTCTGTTAAGAGGCGTTGTGAATCTGAAGCCACCTCTGGGTGCTGACTTGGTGAAGGGTGGAACAGTGAAAGAGAGAGAGATGCACTGCTACCATAGTATCCTGTGGAACTCCCTACCACAGGATTTTATTAAGGCCAGAGCATAGCAGGGTTTTAAAGAAAGGGTTAGACGTTTAAATGGAAAACAAGAATAAGAGATTTGTTAATAGAAGGGATATAAGCCTGCATGCTTCAGGGTGTACGTCAACCCCCTAACCTAGAGGTCTGGCAGGAACTTCTCCCCTCAGCAGGGTATTCCATCATTGCCTGGGGGCGAGGAGATTCTTGCACCTTCCTCTGAAGCAGCTGCTGCTGTTGCAGACATGGTTCCAATTCTCATCTATGCTCAGGCCCTTTATCCTTCCCTGGCATTAAAATGGGTGGGAACGGCTCTTGAGTGTCCCTGCCATGAAGTGTGGAGCTGGGGTAAGGACCTTGATCCTAGCGCCCAATGTAGGGTCTGGATCCTGGGAGACGTTGTAACACACTGTGCTTCGGCTATTCTCTGCCCCCCCAGGTCCCAGAGAGGGTGGATATGGGGCATGGCTGGAACACACAGCGCTATAGCTGTTCTCTGCCCCCCAGGGCCATGGGTCAGATTGGGGCATGGCCAGGGCACACCGCACTGTGGCTGTTCTCTGCCCCCCAGGGACAGAGGGGATAGAGTGTGAATTAGAGCAGATCTGAGACTGCACTAGCTAACACTGGGGGTGGGCGGGGAGGCCAAGAATACGACAAGGGGGGATGGACTGTGCAAAGGGGCTTAAAACCATCTCCCACCATCCCTGCCACAAACACTGGGGTAGGATAGCCGGGATCGGGCCCATGATACTGCACTCGATGAGGTGCTGGTCCGATCCGGCCCAGCAGGTCCTAGGTCAGATTCCTAGTGCCCGTGTGGCATGCAGCGTAGCTGTCATCCATTTGATGTGCTAGCCACAGCGGCTCTGCGGGATGCTTGCTTGCTGCACTGAGATCACTTGAACTGAATCCTGCATTTTAACCCTTTTTTAACCTTGTCCTGAGCCGTGAAAGGCACAGAGCTTTATCCGGCTGGACTGAACCAAGCCCTGGCTCTGGGGAAGTCATGGGATCTGACAGCACTTTTCCACTTCTGGTTGCTGTGATCTCTGCTTAAACTCCACTCTGCCCAGCTCCCTGCTTATGGCTGTTAGCTGGACGATAACGGCTCGGCCGAGGTCTGGCTTGTGTCTTTGTCTCCTTCTTGTTGCTCCAACATCCAAACGTGTTTGAATACAGCCAAATGCAAGATCATGTGTCTCGGAGCAAAGAATGCGAGCTAGAGGGGGGACCGTATCCTGGAAAGCAATGGCTCCGAGACAGACTGAGGGGTCACGGAGGCTGTTGCCTGATCGTGAGCTCCCAGTGCAGTACGGACTTCTGAGCTTCTGGGCTATGTAAGCAGAGGAATCTCAAGTAGCAGCGAGGAGGGGGAGGGATGGAGAGCTGGTTGGAAAATGCAGATTCATCAGACTCTGAATTTCCATGACAAATTTCAGTTTTAAGGAAACATTTGTGGGGATGTTTTTCAGGTCCAAGATGGGACCAAGAGACCCCACACGCAGCCAGGAGCCGGGACACTTGCCCAATTCCACTCCAAGTCCCTACTCCAAGGATATGTTTACACTGCACACTATATCTGGGCTCTGACTCAGGTTTCAATCTGCCCCCCTTCTGTCCACACACAAATTGCTCTGACTTGAGTCAGCAAGCACTCACCCGGTTCCTAGGACCCTGCTAGAGGGGTGGCTCAGAGCCCTGGTCCTGCTGTGATTCAGGTCCAAGCACCTTCATTTTGCAGTGTGGACGCAGTCCGAGCCACAGACCCGAGTCAGGCAGCAGACCCCGAAGTGCAGTGTGGACATGTTGGCACAGCTGTGAGACCCGGGGCCCAGCAGTTGTAAGCCCAGGTTTAAAAGCAGTGTGGACGCTCACATGCAGGCTTGGAAATACCAGGCTCACATTGCAGTGTGGACACATTGTCTGTCAGTCCCATCATAGGCCTGACAAACTGTCTGTGCAATCACTTCAAGTTCAAGTCTCTGGTCTGCTGGCATTGGAGTAGAGACTTGAACCTGGCCTGCAGTATCCCCAGCAAGCGCCCTGACCACTGAACTCTCCCTTCTGTCTCTTTCTGGCCCAGTGACTAATTAATGACCTCTACAAAGTGGATCAGCTGTTATGCAAAGGGGCACAATTGAGGCAGCTTCCTGAGCCCTGTGGTTAGAGTGCTCAGTGGGGAAATGGGAGACTCTGGTTCGATTCCTGTCCTGGACAACATCTGGTTCTCATTCTAATGCTCTGCTGGAGAATTGAACAAAACATGTTTAGTTGTACAGGGATGGAGTGGAAATTAATGGTTAGAGTAAGGTGGTGGGGGGGAAGTCAGGTTCCTAGCTCTGGTGGTCTAGGGCCACCACCTGGAGTGCCGGGCTCAGGGCCCTGTTTTTGTGGTTAGTGACATCGGAAGAAGAGACAAGGTGGTTACGAGGGCAGAGATGAGGTGATGAGATGCTCGGAAGAAAAATTCAAGAGGGAGTTTTTTGCTCGCTCATTGATGTTGCCCATCGAAGAAAGGTTCGGACAAACGAAGCACTGCAAGAAGATGTGGGGTTTTTGTCTGACCTTAGTAAACTGCTGGCGGACAGGAAAACACTCTGGAACAATTGTATGGAGCTGCACGGATGCTGACACACTGGGAATGTTCGGACGTCGGCGATAAAGACCTCTGTGTCAAATTGGACAACATTCGTCTCGTTTCACCACTCAGGAAGCACTTTCCACTCCAAATCATTCGTGCTGCAGAGCTGAAGGGCACTTTTCCTAATGTGTGGACGGCTTTGAGGAGTCTGCTCACGCTGCCAGTCACGGTCACGAGTGGTGAGCGCAGCTTTTAAAAGCTCAGGCTCATTAAAACATCTTCAATTGACGATGGCCGACAAGAGACTGGCATCGCTTGCTATTTTATCGCTGAAAATGCCACTGGCCGGTCTGTAGATCTCTCTGACGCTGGCTTCAGTTCGCGAGTGAGGGCACAGGTGAGAAAAGCGACCGTTTGAACGAAAGGACGAGGGTTGACGTTCTACGGCTGTCATGTGCCATAACGCTGTTTAAGACCGGCCCACCCAGTGTTGGGGTACAGCTCCATTTCTTGGTGGTAGCCCATTTCCATTATTCTTAAAATTAAAAAGTTTTTAGAAGCTTAGAGGAAACGAATTTGTTATGTAATGGATGAATACAGATTTACAGGTCCTAGTGTGCAAATTCATCTTCTGAGCTGACAGGGAGAAACTGTGCCTGCAAACCGTGCATCCAAGTCATGAAACAGGCTACAAATGTAACACAAAATAAGGGATTCAGAAGTTTAACAAATGGAGGGGGAGCACCAAACGGTCTAGGGTCAGCCCTGGGGAGAAGGGTCTAGTGGGCCAGAGAAGGGGGCTGGGTGTCAGGACTCCTGGGTTCTATTCCTGCTCTAGAATGGGAGTGGGGTCTGGGGAGTTAGAGCAACTGGGGCTGGGAGTTAGGACTCCTGGACTCCATTCTTTGCTCTGCCACTGGCTCGCTGATCTTAGGCAAGTCAGTATGCCTCGGTTTCCCCATTTGTAAAACAAGGATTGTGCTGAGCAGATGGGGCTGGAAATCAGGACTCCTGAGTTCTATTTATAAGAACGGCCAGACTGGGTCAGACCAATGGTCCGTCTAGCCCAGTAGCCTGTCTTTCGACAGTGGCCAATGCCAGGTACTTCAGGGGGAATGAACAGAACAGGGTAATTATCGAGGGGTATCCTGTTGTCCAGTGCCAGATTCTGGCAGTCAGAGCTTTAGGGACATACAGAGCATGGGGCTGTGTCCCCAACCATTTTAGCTAAGAACCATTGATGGACCTGTCCTCCAGGAACTTAACTCGTTCTTTTTTGAACCAAGTTATACTTTTGGCCTTCACAATGTCCCCTGGTGAGGAGTTCCACGGGTTGACAGTCTGTGAGTGGAGAAGTATTTCCATGTGTTTGTTTTCAGCCTGCTGCCTATTAACGTCACAGGGTGACCCTGGTTCCTGTGTTCTGTGAAGGGGAAATAACCCTTCCCTAGTCACTTTCTTTGCACCATTCCTATTCCTGGAGGACTTGAACCTGGTTGTCCCACAACCTAGCAAAGCATCCTAACCTCTGAGCTGTTGGCTGTTCCAGGCTAGAGTTCTCGTTTTCCTGGTTTTTTGTTGTTGTTTTTTGGTTTTGTGAGAAATTTCCAGTGGTCTCGTTTCTTCCCTCGCAAAATGAAAACAAAATTTGAAACCTCAAAATTTTCTGCGGAGGGGGATTCGTGTGTTCCAGCCAGCCGCAGGGCTACCTCTGTACACAGCTACTAGGATAGCATCCACATTCCAGAAAGGAGGTGGGAAGCTCAAAGAGGATTCGGAGGCAAGCAAGGCCAGGTCTGGAAAAGCTTCTTCCCAGCAAGAGAGGGAAGGTCTCTTTAGGGTCTCAGTCTGTTTATCTCATTGAAAGAACAGCTAAGAGGTGGCTTAGTCACAGTGGATAAGCATTTACAGGGGAAGATCTCTGGGTGCAAAAAGAGCTTGTTAATCTACCACGCAAAGACATAACAAGATGCAGTGACTGGAAGCTGAAGCTAGAGAAATTCAGACTAAATAAGATTCAAGTTTTTGGATAGGAAAAGCAATTAATTAATCATTGGAACAGCTGACGGAGGGACAGTGGTGGATTCTCCATCTCTTGGAGTTTTTGCACTGAGATCAGACAGCTCTTTCTTAACTATCCTCTCTAGCTCGACCACAAGATATGGGCTGGAAGCAGAATTCTCTGGCCTGGTTCTATAGGTCAGACTGGCTGACCAGAATGACGGTTCCTTCTGGGCTTAAAATCTCTGAATCACGATGGTAGAGGCCCCCATTGTCCCTCCTGCAGAACTTCCACCAGTCCTGCCTCTCTGATCCCAGATCTCCTCAGTCCACTTTCTTCATGGAGCCCAAGTGCTGCGGTGATTGTCAGAATTCCTCTGCCTTCCTGTCTGTGGCTCCAGGCCGTCCTGTGTGAATGTATCCCCCCTACAATGTCTGTACGGGGCTCTGTTCTGTAATTTATCCCAGACGCTCCCCCCTGCCCTATCTTTAATTTGGCGGGGGATTGCTCAGAGCAAAGGCACTGTGCAGAATGAATGTGGATGAGCCCCACACCTGGTTCTCATTTGAGCTCTCTTTTGGAGAACTGTATAATCTATGTTTAGTTTGAAAGGGGACGGGACGGGGTTTAATTGTTAAAGGGGCGGGAAGGTGGGAATCTGGACTCCTCGGTTCTATTCCTAACTCTGGGTGGGGAGTGGGGCCTAGTGAGTTAGAGGGGGGGGGGGCTGGGAGCCAGCGCTCCTGGGTTCTATTCCTAGATCTGCCATTGATGGTAGGGCAGTCGGTATGCCTCAGTTTCCCCATTTGTAAAGCAGGGATAGCACCGACCTGGGGAACAGAGAGTTAATATTTGTACAGTTCTGAACGTGCAGCTTGCCACGTACGTGATTATATTTGCTGCCTTGTGCTGGTGAGAGACAAGAAGTGGAATCGATTAGAATCGGAGTGAAAACAACCCAGCGCTTTTCAGGGTTCCTGAGCTAGGTGAAATGCAGGCAGGAAACCCACAGCATCAATAGGGTCTTTGCAATCTCTAACCTCTCAAGAGATCAGATCCATTTCCCTGAGGCAGGCTGCCTGATACTGCGCTGCAGCTAATCCTAGCCACAAAGCCAGGAGGAATGTAGGCTAGATTTAAATATACACCAGGTCTCTTAACGCGGGTTTGTAAAAATGTAATCGCCTATGATTTTAAAAATTGGGAGGGGAGAGGATTTCATCCTGTGGAGCCGTATTGACCTCCCCATACATGCGGGGCATCATCGGGCTGGGATAGCTGGATGCACAGCATAGTCCTCTGCCACTTGAGCTATCGGTAACTGTTAGCATCAGTAGGCTGTTATCTTCTATGTTGATTGGCCACTAGAGGGGGACGAGACACGCGCTTTGCCTGTAGGCTTCACAGCTATTTGCTTACAGCAGAGGGATGTTGAGGCTCATGACTAACGGGTCCCATTGGCACAGCGCCTGCTCCTACCCCACTCCGCTTCTCTCTTCCTCTCCCTACTCACATCTCTTCTTTTCCCCCCTCCAGCCCCCACATTCCTCACCCCACTGCACTCCAGCCTGGCAGCTATTTCCTCCTCCTGGCTGCCTGGGGGCCAGCAGGGGGAGCACTCGGAGCACAGGAGAGAGAATCTCCTTGCTCTTGGCTCTGCATTGCCCCCTTCCTGTTCCCCCCCAGCATCTGTAAGGAGCAATTTCCAGGAGTCTTGCTTGAACCCCTGCAGCCCTAGGTTGGAACATATTCAGTTGCTCTGCGGGGATGGCATATGGGCGGTCTGGTTGGCACACAGGGCAGATTCTCACGTGACCAGCAGAAGGCACATCTCTGGCCCCAGGGTGGCCCCGCTGCCAGATTTCAAGTCCCTGCCCCAAAGCAGGGGGGCGCTAGAGCTTCTCCACCAAATGGCTGCAAAACACATTTTTTGTGGAACATGGCAAAACCCGCAGCTTTTCCTCTAACTTCGTTCTCACCAACGGCTGAACCGTTTTAGCTGAAACTTTCCAGAAAAGCTCAGCCTGAACAGCTAAAGTTATAAGTAACCAAAACAGGCTCTTACAATGGAAACTGTCAGGCAACCTTAATGCTTGGCGTCGCTCCCTGGGCTGCCCATAATACACCCATGCAAAAACCACAGGTTCAGCACTCATTGCCGTTGTATCCCAGGCTGTATCTTTAAGCTCCATCCTTTACCAGAGGCTGATCATGGCTCCTGACTGTTGGATTGTGGCTGTTTTTTCAAACCCGTGTGTGTGGGGGGGGGGGGGGGATTTAGTTGTTTGGAACACGCCAGCACCAGATATTACAGAGTTTAGCAGGATTCCAAAAAGGATTAGCCATTAATATGAATAATAAGAACGCCTGTGGCTACATGCACTGGGATGAAAATTGACGTGGGATATAAATCCGCCTGCTTCCGGGTATAAGCCCACTGTGAAGCCATGGAGATGGGGAGAAATTCCCTCATAGGCAGGTTGATTGGTTACAGCTCAATCCACAGTGCCTTGCACATGGCTCTGAAATGCCTGGCCCTAGCCAGGGGGAGCCGGGGTGCTGGGTGAGCTGGGGCACTGCTGGGATCTGGCAGTTTCAAGGGGTGGGTTTCAGTCTTTTTCCAGTTTTAAAAATCTTTGGACCAGAACCTCAGCTGGTGCAAACCAGTGTAGTGCTGTTTGCTTCAATGGGGTGATACCAATTTAGACCAGTGGGGGATCTTGCCCCACTGACGCCAGTGGAGTAACACCCATTTATATCAGTTGGGGGCTTAGACCCTTAGCTGACATTGGTAACTCAAGGAGAATTGTTTGGTTTTTTTTTTAATTTTGAAAAAAATTCTTTCCATGCTGTCAGACTAAACAGACTGCATCTGCATCTTTACGGTTGGCATTTTAACTCGCAGGACTCCTGGGTTCCCAGCTCTGGGATGGGAGTGGGGGCTAGTGTGTTAAAGTGTGGGCCAGGACTCCTGGCTTCTATTCCTAGTCTTGGGAGAGAAGCATGATTTAGTGGGGAGGCTCTCAAATTTCCAACCAGCCCCGTACGCCTTAGCTTTGAGCAGGTCTTGATGACAGAGTGTTTAAAACTCCAATGGCTGGATTGTCTGGCCCTCCAGCAAGGGAAAGATGCAGTGAGCACATGGGTGATGCATGCAGGTCATTTCAGTCCTGGTCCAGCACTGCCTCTACGCACGTACTTAATGGGACGCCTCAGTGCACTGCTGGAGACCGTGAACACGGTATGGTAACGTGCCCAGATACTGGGGTGATAGGCATAGGATAAGGACCTGACTAGAGAGGGCTGGCACCATTGGAGGATTTGATGGGGCAGAAAGTTCAGTGGCCAAGGCCATCTAGGGCCAGGTTTTCCAAGGCCGTATCCACAATGGGGACCTCAGCCCCCAACTTATTTAGGTGTCTAAATGGTAACTCTGGCCTGGCTTGTGAGTGCTGCCCCCTTCTGGATACTCCATGTAACAGCCACCTCATTTCTGGTCTCCATTAACATAGCATTAGAGCACCCCACACACTTCAGGGTAATCATCTTCAGAGCATCCCAGAGAGGCAGGACAGGGCTCCTATCCCCATTGTAGAAATGGGGAAACTGAGGCACAGAGAGCCTTGTGTCCAAGGTCACCCAGGGGGGCTGTATAGTGAGCAGTGAATTGAACCCCCTTCTTTTCAGTCTGAGGCTCATGCCCCTAACCACTAGGCTATCCTTCCCCCTCCCTTGCCAGCTGTGCTCTTTCTCTGCTGCCCAAACCCTGCTACGCTGATGCTGAAAGACCCAAGGAAAACAAACCCTCAGGTCCCCCTAAAGTTTTACAGTTTTTTGGGGGGGCATAGTTGGGACATTTGCCATTTTTACATCCAGCCCCTTCTCGAAGCGGCCGGACTCCCCGCATCAGCCTGACACTGGGGCCCCTGGGAGACAGACGATGGAAATGGGGGGTGGGGTGCTGGGTGGGCAATGAGGAGTCGGGGTCAGGAATGAGGAGGGGGGGAAATTGTCAAATGTCCCTAGAGCAGCAGGATAACCCTTGATTTAGAAAGTCACTCATGAACGGGGGGACACAGGTTGTATTTATTGAGGAGGGGGGTAGATATGGGGGGATAGGAATATCCCCCCCCCACTCCGCGGCCCCTTTGTTTGCAGCCCCCTGTGCTGTAATGTATTCATCAATGTCTCAGTTGTGTTAGGAATAATTAATTTCCTCCGTAGCTGCCTGGGTGTCGCCTCCCCCTTTCCCAGGAGCCGTGATAAATGAACCCCCCGCCCCGCAATCTCTGAGCTGAGATTCACCCCAGGCGAGGGGAAGGCAGCCAAGCGTGAAGCAGAGATAGCGGGGATTGGGAGGGGGAGGCCTGTGTGTGTGTGTGTGTGGGGGGGGGGGAAGGAAATGGGGTGGTCTGTGCTGGGGGGCAAAGAAGATCTTCCTGTCTCTCTTTTTTCCCCCTCCCTTGTTCTGTCACTCATTTGTTTCTCTCCGTTTTTTGGGGGCTGGGGGGTTGTCCTCACTTGTTTTCTGTCTGTCTGTCCCCATGTAACCCCATCTGTCTGTCTGGATACACCTCTCCTTTTCCCCTCCTCTCTCACTCCCTTTTGTTCTCTTGTTCAGTTTCTTCTGTCCCATTCTTTTTCTCCTTCTCTGCCTTCCCCTTCCCTCTCTCTCACACTTCTCGCCTGGGCCGGGAGAGCTGGTTTGAAATCTCCCCGGGGTGGCGCGGTGTGAGGCGTGTGACGGCGGCCCGGCTGCAGACCCATTCCACCTTTTATTCAGTGACTTGGAAGCTGGACGCCCTTTGGTGGCCGGGGAGTGTAAATAATAGTTGGACTGAACTTGGTGGCGATGATGTTTTCGGATCCAAGTTGAACGTCCACTGGGTGTGTTGGGCTTGCTTTTAGCCCTGTCTTTGTGTACAACGTTCTCAGGGAGATTTAGTGAAATGTTAGGTGAATAAAGGTGGTTTTCGTGACACATTCTCTCCTTTTTCTCCTTCTCTTGCTTTTCCTCTCTCGTCTCCTTTTCCCTCCCTCTCTTCTCTCCTTTCCCTCACTTTTCTCTTCTTCTTTTTCTTGTTCTCCCCCCCCCCTCAGCCCACACCCCATCAAACACCCTCCCCCCCTCAGGAAGTCTCCCTCCCCCTGCTTCAGGCCCGGCGCGCTCGGATCTGGCTGTCTCCTGCTTTCCTGACCTTATAGGGGCAGGAAAGAGGCCAGCGCAGGCTCTGAAGGGCCTGGGGCCCATCTCCTGGCTGCAGCGCCCTGGGGCTTGTTTCCCGGGCCAGCTGCACACCCCATAGCTGGGGGTGGGGGCTGGGGTATCCCAGAGCTGTGGGCTGGGCAGTAGCCGCTGCCTCTCCCCCCCCCCGCCCTGGAGCTCTCAGGCCCCCTGCCCTGGGGTGAGGACGTCCCCCCCCTTTTGTCTCCAGCAGAGTTTGAGCGACAGCCCCAAATGGGTCCCATTGTCTCCCCGCCACCCATCTGTCTGGAGGTCAAAGGTCACCCAGAGACCCTACCCCCCTTCCCGACATGGGTTGCCAGCCGCACATCCCCCCTCCCGCTGTGATGCCCCACAGGGTTCAAGATTCAACTAAATATAAACATGGGGGGGGGGTGCTCAGGGTCCAGCTGGCCCCCCATGACTACCTACTGCTGCTGGGGGTGGCAGTTTGACCCCAGGTTTTGGGAGGGGGCTGAGGGGGGTGACTTGCTGCAGTGGGTTCTGGGTGGGGGGCCACTACTGTGGGGGTAGCTCAGCCCCCCCATGGGGGCCGGGAAGCCCCCTGTTTCTGGAGGATCGAACTCGCTAACACCCCGCCCCTCTGCTTTCGCTTCCAGGATGCGCTGCCTGGGCTGATGTGGGAGCTGGAGCAGCAAGTGGGGGGGCTGCGGCTGTACCCCGAAAAGGCCTGCGAGGAGGTGGCCGAGACGGACAGCTGGCCCAGCTCGGGTAGGAGCCCCAGCGGTGTGATCCGGGCGTGTCTCAGATGGGGGGAGAGACGCAGCTTGTCCCCACCTCCTGTTATCCCTGCAGGGAAATGGGGCCCCAAAACTGCTTCTCACACCCTGGCTTCCAGGCCGTGGTCCGCCCTGGGAAGGGGCCAGCTGGCTGCCCTAGGGCTGCCCCCATCCCCGCCACTGGTCCACAGATGGCCAATCCATCCTGCCCCCATCGGCGGTTCCCACAGGCCGTGGGTGGGTCCAGCAGCGATTCCACCCCCGCACCCATTCCCCAGTGCATGGCACCTCGTCTTCCATCTTCCCACACCACCTGGTCCATCACTGCCCCCCATCACAGTCCCCCCCTCTCCCCAAGGGCTGTGTCCCCTGCCCAAGTTCTCCCAGCTGCCTCTTCTCCCCCTTCCCTGCCCCCCAACTGATGGCTGCCACCTCCCCGCCCCCCAGCTCACAGCTGCCACCTCCCCTACCCCTTCCCCGCCCCCCTCCCCTCCCCCAGCTCATGGCTGCCATCTGTTGCAGGTTTCTATGAGGATGGCTCCTCTGCCTTGGCCTCGGACTCAACGGCCTCTGGGTTCGGGGACTCTTCCGGCTTCCCTTCCGGCTCCGGCTCCCGCATCGGCCAGGCCGAATCGCGTGGCAGCTACGCCAGTGAGCGTCCCAAGTCTGTGGGTGAGTGGCTGCCCGGCTCCTGAGAGACCAGTGTGGGGCTGGGGTCAGCTGGCTAGTCCAGGGGGCGGAGGGTATACCTGGCCAGATGGGCCGTGGGTCCGATCCAGGGGGGATACCGGGCAGGATGGGTGTGGGTCTGATCCAAGCGGGCTAGGGGCTACCCGGCTAGATAGGCCCAGGGTTCCCGCAGTCATGGTTGCTCCCATGTGATCTCTGGCTGGACAGACTGTCAGGGATCGTCAGACCCTGGCAGAGGAGGGGTGGGGGGGCAGCGAGGGAGGCTGTCTTCGTCCCATGGGAGTGAAGGAGGCTGAGTGCAGCCCCGGTGCAGCCGGAGCCTCTGTCTGTGGGCCCAACCCTCCATCCCTGGGGGCCTGTCCTTCAGTCTGTTTCTCTGTCCTGCAGGCGAGGTGGGAAGCAGCAGCAAGGACGGTGTCGGGCGGGGCATGGTTCCCCGCTCCTACTCGGCCCCCTACGCCAGCTCTCAGGACCACCCCACCGAGCTGCCACCACGCCACCCCCCACGGGACAGCCTGGACCCCTTCCTGTACCCCAGCCCCCTTCACGCTGTGGCCATGCAGAACCCGCTGCTCCGAGGCTGCCTCTATGACGCCACCTCTTTCTCGCCGGGCAGGGGCTATGGGGCAGAGCAGGCCAGGGGGCTGGAGGAGTTTGGGGGGCAGGAGCTGCCCTGTTACCCCGAGGCCACGCACTGCCACAGGGTGGAGAGCTATATCTCACGGCTGATCCGCCGACGCAGCCAGCTAGCACGGGGCGGCAAGCCCCGGACTAGCCTCAACGCCGAGCCCCCGGCCAAGGGGGTGGCCCGCCAGAACAGCCTCTGCCAGCGGCCCTCGGAGCTGCTGGCCCCCCAGGCGGAGCGCAAGCACCCCCCGGCCATGGAGCGGGGCAGCAGCACCCCCTCGCCCTGCGGCTACGAGGGCGGGGCCGGCGCAGCCGCCCGGATCTGGTCGTCCTGGGATGCCGCGGCCGAGAGGACGCTGGCCGGCAAGGGGGCCCTCGAGGGCTACGCCCCCCCCCACTCCAGCCTCAAGAAGCCCCCCACGCTGCAGGCCCTGGCCCACCTCCGGCCAGCTCTCGCGGTGAATCACTATGAGGAGGCGCCAGGCGAGGACGTTGGCCCCACCAGGAACGGTCAGGAGCCCCCTCCCTACGAGGAGAGGGGCGGCCGCCCCCCGCCTGCCTGCACTGAGGACGGGGCCTGCCAAATGGTGAAGGCCCAGTACATCCCGGCCCAGCAGCCCCCCCGGGCCCAGCAGGCCCACCGGGGCGCCAAAAAGAAGCCCCCGCCCCTGACCAAGGGGCGCTCGGTGGAGCTGTCGCCAGAGCGGGCTCCGGTGACGCCCCGGGAGAGGCCCCGGGCAATGGCGCTGCCCAAGAAGTGCCGCTTCACCGAGGAGGGGGGGGAGGCGCCGGGGGGCCGCCGGGGCAGTGCCAGGAAGGGCTCCCCCCGGGGCAAGAAGGCGGCGCGCTCCCAGTCGGAGAACAGCCTCCTGAACAAGCCGGGCCCCTCGGGCACCAAGTACCACACGGTGGAACGGGACGAGGTGGCGCTCAAGCCGCCCCGGCAGCGCCGCCCCCACCCCAGCGCCGCCGGCTGCCGGAAGTGGCGCTCGACGGCGGAGATCTGCCAGGAGGAGGCGGGTGCCAGGGAGGCGCGGCGGAGCCGGCGGGCGGGGCCCCCCCGCCACCTGCTGTACGGCTATGCCGGGAGCGACTCGGAGTGCTCCGCCGGACGGGGTGGCGGGGCGCGGCCGGCGCCCGGCTGCCGGCTGGAGGAGGGGCTGGCCTACGGCGACAGCCAGTCCAGCCTGAGCGAGGGCGGCTCGCCCGCCTTCAGCACCGGCTCCAGCGACACGGACGAGAGCAGCGGGCTGGTCTGGCCCCAGCAGCTCTCGCCGCAGCTGGTCGCCAGCGGGGGGCCCGGCCAGGCCGGCGGGCGGCCCAAGGTCTTCGTCAAGATCAAGGCCTCCCACGCCCTGAAGAAGAAGATCATGCGCTTCCGATCGGGCTCCCTGAAGGTGATGACGACGGTGTGAGACCCTGGCGGGGAGGGGGAGGGAGGATGAAGCAACCCCCCCCGCGTAGCCTGGGGGTGCCCCCCAACTCACACCCCCTCCAGCCTCCTCCACCCTGCCCCAGACCCCCCTGGCCCACCCTCAGTGACTATCTGCTCAGTCTGGGGTGCCCCCAGCCTACCCTGCCCCATACACCCCTTGCCTGGGCGGGGCACTGACCACCCCCTGTCTACTCCCTCCAGCTTGGGAGTGTGCCCTGCCCCATACCCCATCCAGTCTGATCCAGCTCACCCCCTACCCCCTGGCCTGGGGAAGCCCGGCCTCCCCCTCTGCGGGTGACCCACCCCTCCACTATGATCCAGCCCGCCGCAGCCTGGGAATGTCGCTTGAGCCAACCCCCAGCCTGATCTACCCCCTGCCCCGACCCTCACTAGCCTGGGGGTTCCCCTCAACCCGCTATTCCACCCCCCGCAGCCTGGGGGCGCCCCTCTGACCCACCAGCTGGCCTGGGGGCCCTTGACCTCACGCCTCCCAGCCCTGCGTGCCTCTTGCCTGGGGAGGGGCACTTCATCCCCCCAGCCGTCCGGCGTTGGGTCCCCTCTGATCTCCTTTCCTGCTGGTTCAGCTCCCCGCCCCCTTCGCCCCACCCCCAGATCCTTCTCCCCAACCTGCCCAGCCCCATACCTCCCCCTCCACCCCACCCCCATCTCTGCTGTGGACGGGGCCTCGTGATGGAAACCTTGGGCTGGAAGCTGGTGGGTTCAAGCCCCCAGGTTTCATTTTTAGCGGAGGTGCAAGATGCCCCCGTCACCACCAGTCTGCATGGGCGGGGGCAGGGATGTCATGAGGAGGGGCAGGGGGTGCCAGCTGCTGGGGGTCTGGTGCTAACATTAATTGGGGAGGGAGATGGGTCTGCATCAGCTGCAGCCTGCCCTGACTCTGCCCTGACTTCCCTTCACCCTTGTTTGGGGCTGAGCCATTGGGAGACCCTCACTGCCCACCCCACTCCTGCCCCAGGTGAAAGCGGGGCACTGGGGAAACGCTGGCCCCTGGTGCTGGGATGCTGGTGGTAAAATCCTGAGGCCGAGCTGCGTTGGAGATGCTCATGGGTGCTGGTGAAATTGTGGGCCCTGGGGTAAGAGTCTCACGTGGGGTGTTGAGCTGCATGTGGGGTGCTTGTGGGGAGGGCGTGTGGCGGAAGCAATCGTGCCTGCACGTGTGTGGGGCTGAGCTCCTTAGGTCCGTTAATGGTGATGCCGTGGGCACGAATGAACTTATGCCCCTAGAGAAACACCCTGGCGGCTGGCACCCAGTTGTGGCCAGGGCACAGGGTGTAAGCGTGACCCACGAGTGTGAATCACGAGCAGATTTTGTGGCCTGCTGTGATCTGTGCCCTGCCAGGCGCACGGCGGCGTCTGGGTCAGGACGGGCCCGTCTCTTCCACTGCGCCCAAGGATCGAGCCCCGGGGCTTCAGCCTGATGGATTAAGGGTGCTGAGATCCCAGCCTCTCCCTAAGGGACCCTGGACTCTAGTCGCCCCCCACCCCCACATGCTGCCACTGCTGTAGCACATCAGATACTCAACCAGCCCAGCTGTGTGTGCGGGAGGGTGAGTGATGGCATCACCGTCCCACGGGTGATAGAGGAGCCTTTCCCCTCTGGCTTCCCAGTTCCAGCCCAGCTGGGTAACGCTGCCCCCTCTCCCTGTGTACAATGAGTTCGTTAAGTCTCAGCTCGCACAGGGAGACACCATGGCCGCCCCCCTTCTTGCCAGGGGTCCCTCTGCCTGGGGCTGAGACTGGCTCAGGCCAGCGTTCGGGTTGCAGCTGTGAGCTGCCCGGGGCGGTGCCCACTCTGTGGCTAGGCAGGGATCGTGGTTGAACTCCATCGCATCTGTGATAAAATTCCCAGCCCTGGTTGTGCAGGTTTAATCTCGCTGCCAGAGAGTGCAGGGAGCCCAGAGCCGGTTACTAAAGAGATCTGGCCCGTTCCGCTCCGTTGCTATCCGCAGATAGACGCCCGGGCCCCCCACTCAGATCAGAATTAATGTGCCAACAGGGACCCAGCTTCTGTGTTACTTCCCTGTCCCGCTAGTGGGAAATCGCTGGGCCAGCATTTCCATGGAGCGACGCTCACCTGGGCGCCTGCTGATTTTTTAAAAAAAATGAACGTATTTATTATTCTGATTTTGTAACGTAACTCCCCTGGAGTCTGCACTGGACAGAGGTACGTCCCTGCAGTCCGTGGCAAACCCGCTGCCAGTCTGCTATTTCTATTGAGAATTCCCCCTCCTCTTCGCTCCTTTTGTAAATAAAAATCAGTGTTATTTGTGGAAGTGCCGCTTTACTGGGCGTCAGGGAATAAAGCACCCACCGCAGTGTTATTTGTTATTATGGTAACACACACAGAGCCCCAACGGAGATCAGGGCTCCGTCTCGCCGGGCGCTGCCCAGACACACAGTGACCGAGATCAGGGCCCCGTTGCAGGCAGTGCACATCCATGACTGTGCAAACGTGGCTTGTGAAGTGGCACTGAGGTGTGCCACGCTAGACACCCTGGTGTGGGCTGGGGGGCGCAGGCCCCGACTCTCAAGCTAGGCCGACCGTAGCAAAGCCCCGTATACGCCCCGGGACTGAGTGTGGCTGGAGCTCTAGTAGATCAGACTCTGGCGTTTTATCCACCTCCCCGTGCCTGGTGTTGTTCAATCCCCCCCGGGGCAGCGCGATCCAACCGCTCACACCCATGGTGCGTGTGGAGGGCGATTGCAGGCTGCAGTTATGCTGACAGCTGCGTTGAGCGCCAGGCAGTCAGTTCAAACGCCCAGCCCAGAGCCCCTTATGAAAACCAGATGCACGGAGCAGCCAGGAAAACGTTCCTGCCTTCCAAATTCTTTCCCTCGGCCCCAGGAACGTCAGCGCTTGGCCCCCCTCCCCCCGGCCCTTGCTCGGCTGAATTATTACGAGCTGTGGACAACATGCACATTCTCCTCCTCGAGCCGCGCTTGGAAGCCAAAGTGTGGCGCCTAGGTCTGCTCCTTGCCCCCTCCGCCCTGGCCCTGCACAGGGGCTCTGCTCCTTGCCCCCTCCGCCCTGGCCCTGCACAGGGGCTCTGCTCCCCCCAGCCTAGGCTGCCGCGTCTCCCCCGAGGTCTCTGCACCCCACACCTGCGCTCTTGTGCTTTCTGCACCCCCCAAAGCTGGCCTCTTACGTCCCTTGTACCCCCAAACCTGCTGTGCTCTGCATCCCCAAACCCTAGCTGCGGAGCCCCTCTCCCCATGTACCCAATGCTGAGCTGCTCTGGTTGCTGCACCCCCAAACCTGAGCTGTGGAGTCCCTCGCCCCCAAACGTCTTCCCCACCCTGCCCTGTGTATGATACAACTGGGGGTCACCCCCCCATGCCGCTTGCTCCGGGGGGGAATGGGACACCCCCCACTTGATGAGGCAGAAGGTTCTCCCCCCATTCACACTGGTGCTGCAGGCCTGGCTGACTGCACCACCACCCCCGGGTGCCCCGTCACCTCACAATGGCCGGGGCTTGGGGGGGGAGGAGGGGGGAGAAGCAGGGAGCGTCCGGCTGCCTCCCGCTGGGGGAGCCTGGGGTTGGACAGAGCTGGGGGGGGGGTTGGTCCAGGGGAGGGGACCACACCCTTTAACTTGTACCATCTAAGACTCATGCTGAAACCTGAGCAGAGGGGGAGCGGTGGGGAAGAGGGTATCATGGGGATGTGGGGGGGGGTAATGGGCTAGGTGTGGGTGGGTAATGGGGTAACGAATATGTTGAACTCCTCCTCCTGGTGGTGGGGGGTATTTGCAGTGGCTGGGCTCTGGTGGGGGGAGGGGAGCTGGGCTGGGGGGGCTGGTGAGTAGGAAGGCTGGGGGGGGGGGGGCTGTTGGGGGGAGGGGGCTGAGCTGTGGGGGAGGGGTGGTGGGCTCTGGCAGTGGGGCGTTGGGCTGTTGGGGTGGGGGAGGTGGCTGGTGTGTAGGAGGGCTGGGGATGTGGGGTGGCAGTGGGGGCTGGGCTCTGCTGCGGGTGGGGCTGTTGGGGGGCTGAGTTGTGGGGGAGGGGTGCTGGGCTGTTGGGAGGGGTGGGCTCTGGTGGGGGGCCAGGCTGTGGCGCGGGGGGGCAGGGGAGGGGTGGTCTGCTCTTGCTGACCGAAGCGGCTGGGCCTGCGCCACACCGGGTCTAATGCCTGCCAGATGTGAGACAGCGGCCCCCTTTCATGGCCTGCCCCAGCCAAACCCACCGGCCGCTGGTGTGTGTGTGTGTGTGTGTGTGTGTTGCTTAGCTCGGGGGGGAAGGGGGGAGCGTGCTGGGGCTTTGTGATCCCCTCCCCCAACTCCCAGAGGGGATGGGGCTGCTCCCAGACTGGGGGGGGGCAGTCAGTAGCGGGGGAGCTGTGCAGGGTGGGTGGCACCAGACCTGTGTGTGGGGGCAGGGGGTGCCCGATTCCCCGGCCCTTGATCCCTGGCCCCCAAAGCTGGAAGGAAGGGTCCATTGCGAGCAGCTCGTCTGACCCCCTGCGTGGCACAAAAGGGCCCGAAATAATCCCAAACGCAGATGCTTTAGCGACACATCCAGTCCCGCGGTGTGGGGGAGTGGCAGGCGTGGGGGGGGGCATACATCTCTGGCAGCGACACTAGATCTTTGTCCCAGCAGAGGCCCAGGCCTGGGAGGGTATGGGTCTCTGAGGACTGTCGTAAGGTCTCCCAGCAGCAGGGGTGGGAGTCCTGGGGAGGTGGTGGCGGGGGGGGGCTCATCAAGGCAGTGGGGCTGGACTGTACAGCTGGGAGCTGATAAACGCCACTTGCCTCTAGAGGGGCATTGGCACCATGCGAGCCTGCGGTGCTGCGAGCTTCCTTACAGTAGTGCCCCAGCACCCGACACAGGCAGACGTCGAGATTTTGGTGTGGTTGCCAGTGTGGGGCAGTGGGCGCTGGGGGCAAAGCCCGTCTGGCATCAGGAGGGTGTTAGCAAGGAGGAGGCTGGCCCCTTGTAGCCCTTCTCCAGCGATTCCTCAGCCTGGGGCATGCTGAGCTGTGCTGCTCTGCCCGCTGCTTCCTCCCCACGCACCCCCCAGGCTGCCAGCAGGGGCCAGGTCCAGCCGGGGAGCTGCTAAACTGCAGGGAACATGAAGCTGAGTCAGGCAGCACCTTCCCACGGCGCTGCTAAAAATACCTCGTGAGCGGGTGGTGGCAGGGCCTGAGCGCTGCCAGACTCTCCCCCTCCCCCGGCCCCTGGTCCCCAGATTGCTGCAGCATTGGTGCTGGGCTCTGCTCCCCAGACCCCCCAGGAAAGGGACCACTCTGCACCAGGGAGGGGCCCTGGCTGCCCCCCACAGCTGCTTCACTCATGCCCCTCTGGGCACATGGCACTGATCACAGGCAGCCGGCCAGATTCCCAGCTCCCCACTCCCTGTGCTTGGGGTGGGGGAGGATTCACAACCTGTGTGAGCCTCACATTTAGGGCTCTGCCCAGTTCCCAGCATCAGAGCAGCCTCAGGGCTGCATCCCCTATGGCCCTGGGGGGCAGGGACTCGCCACAGCGGGGTGCGTCCCAACCATGCCCCCCAATCCGCCCCTATGGCAGGTGTTGGACGTCAGCTCCACAATGAGCAGAGAGGCCTCTGTGTGTGGGTCAGGGTAGTGGGGGGAGAGTCTCAGGGGGCTGTTTCCAGCACAAGGGGCCTGAGTGGGACTGAGAATCAAGCTGGAGCCCCACTCCTCACATGGTGTCTGCCTGTCCATCCACCTGCCTCCCTTAACACCGAGCACTGCAGTGCTGTGAGCTTCTCCAGGGCAGTGCCGGCTGAAGAGTATGGTGCAGTGTTTCAGGCACCACAGGGTTAACAGACAACCTTACCCAGGGCTGGGTGCTGCCCCCTCGGACGGGCATCCCCTCGGGCAATGAGCTCGCTGGGCCCCCTGACACGCTGCCTGTCGCTCTACCACGGCCCTCGCCCTTGGGCTGGGCCCAGGCACCTCTGGCCCTGCGAACAGGGGGTAGCAAGCCAGGATGGTGGCGAGAGGCAACTGGCTTGCTGGGCAGCAGGGCCAGAGGGTAGTTATGCGCCCTGCGGGGGCTGATTGGCCTCATTCCCCTGGCACCATGGGGCGGGGGTAATTGATGGGTTTGGTGTCATAGGGCTAACTTTCCCGGAACTGCTGGGATAACGCGTCAGCCTGGGAACAACTGCGCACCCCGTCCGTGGCCCCACAAAGTCGCGGGACCTCTTCGTCAACCTCCTCCTAGCCCTGGCCAAAATGGCCATCTACAAGACCAGGGAGAGGAGGTTGGCTGGGGGGGGGCGCTCTGCGACTGTGGGGCCTGCTTCCGTTCCCTTGTGCACTCATACATCGGGGCAGAGTTCCTCTGGGCAGTGTCCGCTGGCTCCCTTGACCCCTTCCGGGAGCAGTGGGTGCTGTCCGGGGTTCTCTGCTTGGTGTCCCCTTCCAGTTCCCTCCGTCTGACCCTGTGACCCCCACATCCCCTCCTGTTTTTTCATTAGTTGTCCCCCATAATTAGTTGTATCCTGGGCTCAATGGCTCCTCCCCTTAGGCTGAGGGAGGGGCCTTTAGCAGTGGGCGGGCTGGCTTACAAATAGTAGCATATGGCCAATGTGGTAGCAGGGGAGATGGGGAGAGGTAATTAATTAAGGTGGCATCATGGGGCCAATTAATTAGTCAGGGACCACAGGGGACAATTAGATGGGAGTTGTGCACTGTACCTATGTCCCCCATTGGAGAATGACCTGGCCTGGGGCCGTGAGGGGGGGCAGTTACCAACCCCACGGGTATCTTCCCAGGGAGAACAACCAACTCTAAGGGGACAAGGAGACCGGGCTGGGTGCGGGCTGAGGGGCCTATGGATTCTGGGGCAGCAGGGCAGCTCTGCCACACAAGCAGGCCCCGCAGCTGGGAAGTCCTGCGTTGTGAACTTCCCCAGAGCAGTGCCCTGTCAGCACCCAGCCAGGGACCCCAGTGCTGTGAGGTTCCCCTCTGCAGTGCCTGGCCATCCTGGGGACTGCTGGGATATCTGAAGGATGCTCTAGCACCGCCCCCTGCTCCCTTCCCTCCCCACTTGCCTGCAGCAGCCAGGATTGGGCTGGCTCTGGCTGGAATCTAAAGGGGGCTCTCCCTGGAGGCTGCTGGGCCCCTGGTGGTTCTGTGGGGCACTCCAACCTGGCATTGCCCCTCCTTTTCCCCAGGCCTCAAGGAGCTGTGCACCATGGGAAAGCCTGGGCAGAGGAGGCGCAAGCAGCCAGGATTTTCCCACAATGCACAGGTCGGTCTGGCGTGAGCAGGCCAAGATGGGAAATGAGGGGCTGCATTGGCAAGTGCCGGGAGCTAGCTGGCTCCTCATCTCAGCATCCTGGGGACATCTTGTGGGTCCAGACTCACCCATGGGTAGAGCCAGGGGGCTGAGGTGCGAGGAGCTAGGGCAGACACTGGGATGTGCTGCCTGCTCTGAACTGGATGCGAATCTGGGAGCAACACAGGAGGGTCTCTCCAGGTCCCCCTGCAGTGACCAGGACCAGGAATCAGCAATGCTGAGAAAGGCTGGGGGAATTGGGCCAAGGTGGGTGTCTGTGTTTAAATCCTTGTCTATACAGCTGCTGTGCCTGTGCCCCACTCCAGAGGTGGCTGCATCTCAGTGCTGGGTGTAGAATCACAATATAACGAGCCCCTGCATCCCACCCCAGAGGCAGTTGCATTTCAGCACTGGGCAGAGGATCCTTGTATACACAGCTGATGTGCCCTACTCCAGAGGCAGCTGCATCTCAGATCCCTGTATAAACAGCTGCCACACCACATCCCAGAAGCGGTTGTAGCTCTGTGCTGAGTGAACAATCCCTGTATAGCAAGACCCTGCATCCAGCCTTTAAGAACTGAGTGAAGGATCCTTTTATAAACAGCTACTGTGCCTCACCCCAGAAGTGGCTGCATCTCAGAACTGGGTGACTTGTTCCCTAACATCACAAGAGGGACAGGCACTAGAAATGTGTGAGATAATTTGTAGGAGCCTTTCTCCATCTCATTTTCCTCTGGAATGTGGCTGATTCCTCCTCCCCCGCCCCCCCCCCATCGCTCTTAACGAACCGACACATCGGCGACTCCACACCCCGCTTTCTTGTTTCACTTCCACCCCTCGCTTCTTCTGGGCTCGGAACTAGCTGGTGCCATCACCATGGCGACCATGTTGCAAGCGCCTGCCTTTGGATAAGTGGGCGAAGGGACAAGAGGATTATGTTAACCCTTCCACGCTGCCCTCCGTGCAAAGGTATCCGAGGGCTGGCCACGTAATTGAGGGGAAAAGCAAAGCCACCTTCCTTCAGGTCCAGTCTACACTAAGCTAGGATATGTTGCAACAGTGTGTCTGCAGGGTGGCACTATTTGGTCCATGCAACGGGGATGAAGCCTTTAGCTCAGCTTTGACCATGCCATGGATCCGCTGCAGCACGGATAGGAAGCCGTGTGTGTTGCAGCTGGTCCCGACCCACAATGCACTGCTCTGCACTGGGCAATTACCCACAGCGCCCAGCAGCGGGGTTGGCACCACCCATGGGAGGAAAGGTGTGGATTTGTGCCCCCCTCTAGCGACTGCTCCATGACTTCACGAGGCAGGTCTGCCAGCCGGTTCTTTCGCTCCAACAACAGAGATGCAGTTCTGGCAGCCCTGGGTTCGAATCATGAGGGAGATGGGCCGTCCCAAAATGCAGCGGGGCACAGGGCATCATCAGCGCAGAGGGGCTGAAAAGGCTCTGCCAAGGAGCAGCCATTTCCATTTCCATGCGTCTGACATCCCCTTCCAAAGGGCTGATCTACACCGGAAACTTATCTTGGCATAGCTACATCTCGTGGTGTATGAAAAATCCAAGCGCCTGAGAGACGTAGCCAGAGCAAACTAACCCCCAGTGTAGACAGCACCAGGTCGATGTGCCACTGTGCATTTCAAGTGTAGACAGGTCTGTAGGGCAGGTGCAGCCCGAGACTCTGAGCATCTGAAAGGTGGGTGGGATTGTTACAACGAGGGGGGTGCCCGGGACAAGGGAGATGTTTGCAGCAAACGACGTCTCGTGAAAATGCTGCCTGGTTGTAGGTTTGTTACTGGAACCAGCCTGAGTAGTGTGGTTGCAGCATTGCCTTCTGTTGTGAGGAATCAACACTGCTCGTGTCATAGACTCTTCACTGCTGGTGGAGGCGGAGGATTTGGGTTTTATCCCTGCTGCTGCTAGGAAGTGTTAGGAAAGGCTGACTATTTAAAAACTATATATATAGGAGTCGCTACAACAAATCTTGCATCTCGGCCGAGGGTTAGACTAGATGACCCTTGCAGTCCCTTCTAACCCTATGATTCTATTATTCACACAGCTGGAGATGCAGCCGCTTCTGGGGTGGGACATGGCAGCTGTTTTATACAAGGACCCCTAACTCACTGCTGAATTGCAGCCACCTCTGGGATGGGGCACTGTTATATGCAGGTATATCCCTTGCTGGGTGCTGAGCTGCAGCCACCTCTGGGGTATGACCCAGCAGCTATTTATGCAGAGATCCCTCCCCCAGCATGGAGATGCAGCAGCCTCTGGGGTGGGACATGGCATCCATTTAATGACAAAACAAACCTTTGTTTGGGACAGAGAGCCAAAGAGCATCGCTTTCATTCTATCCATCTCTCTCTGTTGCCCCCACCCGCTGGCGGCCCCCCCCACACACTTCCCTCTGCCATGTGGCTCCTTTAATGGTCTCCTCTGCCCATCGCCTGTCCTGCGGTGCCCCCCTGTGGGCAATGCCAGTGCTGCGCAGGGGGGGCGAAGGCACAGAGGGCAGAGGGTCGGACTCAGGCTCCCAGCGCCAAGGACTGGAAGACACAAAGCACAGTCACTGCATATACCAGGGGATGGGGCGTGGGGCTGGGCAGGGCCCCCGGGGATTCTGGGTAGCAGGGAATGCAATTGGCAAGGTCTGGTTGCTCCCTCATTGTCCTGTCCAAGTGCAGTTACAGGGTAGCCCCCTACATTTCGGGGTGCCCTTCTGCCCCATGGGCTGGAGCCTTCCTGGGTGCGTGTCTCGAGGGGAGTCTGGGTAAAGCCTGCTGAAGGCAAAGGGGACACAGCCCTTTAGCCACCCACTTACACACAGCCCGCTTGGGCTGCAGCCCGTGAGCCTTTCCCTCCAGGGGACATGCACCCCCTTGCTCTGGGGCTGGGAACGCCCCTGGGGGCAGCCGGGCACAGGCCAATGACCAGTGCTAGCGAGAAGGGCGCCCACAGAATTCTGGGGCCTGCTGCTCTGTGTGTCTGCGGGGAAGGCAGGGGAGAAGGGCACGTCCACAGCCGAATGGTGGCACGTTGCGCCCCTTGGCATTGGGATACACGACGGAAGGGGCAGAGAACAGGTCCTGCGAGCTGAACGCGTGTGTCTGTGCATTCGGCCAGCTCTGTGTGTGCGTGTGTGTGCGCACGAAGGCTTCCGTGCATGGGTGTCCAACTGACCAGTGTGTGTCTGTCCGTACATTGTGATGGGGGGGTGCCTGAGTGTGAGTGTATGTCTAGCTGGCTTTGGGTGTGTCCATCCACCCCTTTGTGTGAGCATGTGTGTCCCCGTCCGTCTAGCTGTGTGTGCGCCCCCTGGCTGTCCGTCTGTCTGTCCAGACGCCCGTGGGTATGTGTGTGCCCACGTGTCCATGTCTATCAAGGGGTGGGGGGTGGGGGTGTTTGCCCTTGGGTCTGTGTGTCCGTCTGTCCACGCGTGCGTGCCCATGTGGCGGTCCCCCTATGTTGTGCATGCCCATGTGCCTGTGCATGCTTGCGGCATGGCACGTGTCCGTGTGTCCGTCCTGCCACGTCTGTCCAAGCACGTGCATGCTCACGTCTGTCTGTCCTGCCGTGTGTGATCACGGGGCTCTGATGCTGGCCCTGCCTCCCCCACTCTGCCTGCCGCTCTGCGGAACCCCTCCCCCGCCCCCCGGTGGGCACGGGGAGGTGACACTCACAGACGCTCCACACCAGAGGCTCCTCACTCCAACCAGAGAGAGCGAGAGACCCGGACACTTGGCAACAGGTAGGAGCTGGCTCGGGCCCCCCCGCCTCTCGCGTCCCCTCCAGAGTGACCTAAGTCCCCCTGGGCTGGGGCTTTGCCATGGGGAGCCGTTGGGCAGCTGGCACAGCGCCATGTTGGGGAAGGATTGCTGCCCGCTGTAATGACCCCGCTCTCCCCTAGGAATCCCTGGGACCCAACCAGCATGGGGCCCCAGCTGCTCCCGGAGCATCCCACTGCCACAATCGCCATCGGCCAGGGGACAGCTAAAGCCCCCCCCCCCCCGCCATGCCTCGTCCCCCTCACCCCAGACTGCTCCATGCAGTGCCTGCAGGGGCCGTCTCCCTGCCCTCGGCGGGTGGATGGTAGGCTGGGTGCAGTAACAGCCAAGGGGGCATCTGGTCCTTCTTTGGCCTCTGATCCGAGCGTCCCAGAGCCTTTGTCACGCACAGCTACCACCTTCCTCTCCCCAGCACACGCTCAGCAAGCGAGTCAGGCTCCTTGGCCCCATTTCACAGAGGGGGACTCAGGCACAGAGAGAGGAAGGGATTTGCCCAGGGTCCCCCAGCAAGACTGTGGAAGAACCTAGGCTAGAACCAGGCACCCTGGCTCCCTGTCCCCCCGCTCTGACTCCTAGACCCCACTCCCCTCCCAGAGCTGGGGATAGAACCCAGGAGTCTTGGCTCCCAGGTCCCTTGTCTAATCTCTAGATCACCCTTCTCTCCCTCTGCTGACACCTGCTCATTCTCTTGCATTTGCACTCCCCCAGCGACAGGGGCCAGCTCGGAAAAAAAGTACGAACCTCCGTGCCCAAATCTCTGCCCATTCTTAGAACTGAACAATCTTGTCCAGAAACAACAGAGCTTGGCACTGATCTAAGAACATAGCTAGATAGGTAGAAGAGTGTGTACAGGGACAGACAGACAGACAGACAGACAGATAGATAGGTAGAAGAGTGTGTACAGGGACAGGCAGACAGACAGACAGATAGGTAGAAAGAGTGTGTACAGGGACAGGCAGACAGACAGACATAGATAGGTAGAAGGGTGTGTACAGGGAAAAATAGATAGGTAGATCAATCCCCATACGTTCTGAAAACTCCTTATCCCCACCTCACCTTTGTTTCCAAGAGCTGCCCCCATACAGAACAACTCACCAGGGAAGGTGAGTTCTAGGCAGGTCCGGATCCATGCTACAGACCCTAAAACGGAGCAAGATTCCTGGATGGGTTTTGCTAGCTCAGCAGCTTCTGATCCATTCAGGTCAGCACCAGAATCAGCCCCAACCCCGGGCTCTCCTGAGGCAGGGGGAGGAGGGAACGTGCATTCCACCTGGCTCTGGGACCTCAGCTCGCCGTGCTGGGACGGAGTGGTCAGAGGTTAGCGCGTCTATCTGCCCATCATCACTCCTGTGCCCATCCCTGCGGTAGCAGAACATGCCCCATAGTGTGGCTGGTGGGATTCCCGGTCTGTGGTGTGAGGGGTGTCCTGGACCTCCAGGGCATGAGGGAGATTTGCTTTGTAATAACCCCCCTCCACATCCCTCTTTCCTGCCCCGTCTCTGCCCCGCCACATGCATGCCAGAGTCCCTGCAGGTGGCAGTGCGGAGCCAGCTGTGCCATGGATTGGCTGTGGCCGGTGAGGCATGAGTCCTGCTGGATCGGCAGATCTGGAAGGAAGGAGAGTGCCTGTGCCTCCAGCCACTGACAGGGTCAAATCCCTGATGCCTGAGCAGAGGGACAGAGCTGGAGCTGAAAAACAAAGCAGCTGAGGCCCAGCCCCTCTGTTATTTACCTGCCGAGAGCAGAGCTCAGGGACCCGCGTCTCCCCCAGCAGCAGCTGCAGCGCTAGGGATGGCCTGGGGTGGGGACAGGAATGCAGCTGGCACTGCAGGGTGCTTGGGATGTCTCCTCAGAGCAGGGCCATGTCTGCACGTGCCCACCTGCACGCACACACCTTGCACACGCACACTCGTGCACATCCATGCACACACGTGTGCACATCTTTGCACTCTCCTGTGCACACATGTGCACGCTTTAGCACACACATGCCCTCCCCACTCAGACACAGGCCCATAAACCCTTGTATTCACAGGCCCTTGTGCACAAACACACATGCAAGTCCTTGCACTCCCATGTGCACACTCATGCACTCCCGTGCCTGCATCCCTGCGGGCACAGATGGGGGCACATACCCCCCCATTCAGACATAAGCCTGTGGTTGGGCACGCAGCCATCCATGCACTAACACATGCCCTGGCACAAGTGTGCCCGTGGCTGCATGTCAGCGTGCCCGTGCACACCAGCACGTGTACCGTTAGCTCTGCTGTGCCACGTGCACACCCTGACAGGCTCAGATCCTAGCCATGCGAACCCAGCCGCCGATGCCCAGACTCTGCTCCCCACCCCAGGCGTTTTCTGTGCGGCAGAACTGGCTCGGGGTGGGGGTGGGCAGGGCCTTTACAACAGCGCAAAGCAAGCGGATTTGCCTTGAACCATCCGCCCCAAACTCTAACCAGCCCCCTCTCACGTCTCTGAATTTCACTAACCTCCCAGTCACCCCTCCCCAATATTTTAACAACTGCCTCTGCCCCGTGGGGCTCTGGTGGGACCCAGGTCCTGACGGAGACGGTCAGCCACCCGCATGGCATTTCGAAGACCGGATCAGCACCTAGAACCTTCCAAGATTTGCAGGGGTTCAGCGCCCCGCACCCTGGTCCCAGCACTGCTAAGGGTGGCGTTGGGTAGAGACTTCAGGCACCGTCCCTTTAAGGCCCCTGCCCTGGGCTCCTGGCCATGCAGTGCCCCCTGCTACGCCACTTCAGCGCTCGCCTGCCCCGTGCCAGTGCTGGAACCGGTGACATTTCCCTGCACCCGGCTGAGCAATTAGCCGGCTGCTTTGAGCATAGCTGATCAAAGGCCTCCTGCAGGCAGGGCTAGAGGGGACATGGTAGGGGGAGCTGCTGAGATGCCCTAATTAGCCAGGTCCCCCCAGACACGGCCCCCCTTCTTCCCAGAGCGCGGCTGATTTCCCTTTCTTGGATCAAGTGTGAGGCAGGGGCTCCCCGCAGTCCCCAGCACAGCGAGCCTCCAGCCCCCTTCATCTGCAGCCCCCCCTCCTGGTCCAGCAGCCTTTAAAGTTTAGCCCTGTGTCGGGGGGGAGGCGTGGATGGAGCAGAGAGCACAGGGTGGGCAGGCGTGTGTACTCTGCTTCCCGCCCCGGGCTGGAAGACGCGCTCTGTGCAGCTCAAAAGTTTGTACCCTCCACCAACAGATAATGCCTCATCTGCCTTGTCTCCCCATAGCTACACACACGTCTAGGTATGCACACACACACATGCACATGCACACACCTATACAAGAACGCGCACCTACACATACGTGCATGCACACACCTATACATGAATCCACACACGTACATGCATGTGCGCACACATACCCACCCACCCATCTATGCATGCATGCACATATATGCTCGCCCCCATGCCAGTGTGGCTCTGCCCTGCCCTAGAGGGACTGTCTCTAGGACCAGGGAGGGCAGCTCGCTCTGTGCCACCGATTCCGCCCACAGCCCCCAGTGGGGGTGGTCTGTCCAATGCCTCTGGAACGAGGATTGAGACCCCATTGGATCCTTGCAGCTGAACCACTGAGTGGGGATGACTCTGTCAATACTGACCTGGAGCCGTACTGGAGCCAGCACCCGGAGGGGAAGGGCCCCATGCCCCATTGCCTGCCCCCTTGAACCAGCCAGTCCCCATTGCCCCAGGGCTGGATTGGAGCTGGCGCCCCCTATAGACAAAGGTGCGAGGAACCTGCGAGGGGCAGGCTCAGTCCTGGGGCTTGGGGAGTCGTGCCCCAATGGTGACAGCAGTCTGCGTTCCATGGGCTCTCTCTGCCCCCCCATGGCCCATATCCTCCCTGCTCCGCTCACCCCCCCACCGGTTCCCTGCAGGGCAAGTGTCTGGCTGGGGAACCATGGCCAACAACATGGCCAAGATCGCCGAGGCTCGCAAGATGGTGGAGCAGCTAAAGCTGGAGGTGAACATCGACCGCATGAAGGTGTGACTCTCCCCCACCTCCCCCTCACATGGCTGTGCAAAGCCCCCCCCCTGTGCCACTCTCTCCTCTGCTGTGGAAACCCCGCCCCCAGTGCCACCCTCTCCACCTCTGGGCAGGGGTGCTGGCTGTGGGGGGAGCTCCCGGCTACTCCCAGCAGGGGGCACTGTGGGGTTCAGGGCAGGGCGTTGGCTGGGTGGGGGAGCTTGCAGCTATCCCAGCCTCTCCCAGCAGGAGGTGCTGTAGGGCGCAGGGCAAGGCATTGGCTAGGTGGGAGAGCTCCCGGCTACTCTAGCCCAGCCTTTCCCAGCAGGGAGCGCTGTGGGGTGTGGGGGGGCGGGGTGTGGCTGTGGATGGAGCTCCTGGCTGCTCCAGTCCCGGCCTCTCCCAGCAGGGGGCTCTGTGGGGCACGGGGCAGGGGTGCTGGCTGGGTGGGGGCATGCCCAGCTACCCCAGCCTCTCCCAGCAGGGGGTGCTGTGGGGCGCAGGCAGGAGCGCAGGCTGAGAGATCGTCCAGTGGCTCTGTTGCCAGCAGAGGGCGCTGTCCCTGGGCTCTGGCTGGCGTGTTTAACCCTGTCCTCCCCATGGCAGGTGTCAAAGGCGGCGGCGGATTTGCTGGCCTACTGCGAAGCGCACGCCAAGGAGGACCCGCTCGTGACCCCGGTGCCCTCCTCAGAGAACCCCTTTCGCGAAAAGAGGCTCTTCTGCATCGTGCTGTGAGCCCCGGGCTCAGCGCCTCAGTGCACCCCTTGGGCTGCAGCTCACAGCAGCACCATTAGTGTTAGCGTAGATTAGCAGCGTGGCTCAGAGCCCAGCAGGGGAAAACTGCGGGGCAGGGCATGGGGTGTGGGCTGCACCCCCTGCCTGACCTGGGAGTCTGGCTACCCACACTGTCCATCCATCTACCCATCCACCCACCCGGCCAGCCATCCATCCGGCCACGGAATCCATCTGTCTATCCATGGAACCCGTCAGTCTAACCTGTCTGTCCATCCATCCACGGTAGCTCTGTATCCATCTACCCACCTTTCCATCCATGGTACTCATCTATCCATCCATCCTCCTATGGAATCTATCTATCCATCCTTCATGGTATCTATCTGTCGGCTCAGCCATCCATGCATGGAATTTATCTATCTAGCTATCACAGCAGAACCATGGTGTCTTCCTCACCTGTCCTCCCTTCTCCCCCCCCCCAGCCCCCGCCGCTCTCCCCTACACTGGATTCGCCCCTTGGCTGCTGTTTCCAAGATCAATAAACACTGAACACTGCTGAGTGACTCCCCCACTGCCCCGTCTGTTCATTGCGTCCCCAACCCCTGTCCTCCCAAATGCCAGTTCTCATCCCCCTGGCTGCCATCACCTGCTCACTCAGCTCACAGGCCCCGTCTCTCCCCGGAATAGGACCCCCAGGTTCCATCTGCCCCCACCTGGTCACTGAGCCCCCAGGTCCTGCCTCTCGCCTACCCCTGTCCAGTCACTGAAAGCCCAGGCCCTGTACCCCCAAAATCCCCATCAATCACTGCACCCCCAAACCCCATCAATCACTGCACCCCAGGCTCTGTACCCCCAAAACCCCATCAATCACTGCACCCCCAAGCCCCCATCAATCACTGCACCACCAACCCTTCATCAATCATTGCACCCCCAGGATCTGTACCACTAAAATCCCCATCAATCACTGCACCCCCAGGCCCTGTTCCCCCAAGCCCCCATCAATCACTGCACCCCCAGGCCCTGCACCCCCAAACCCATCAATCATTGCACCCCCAGACTCTGTACCCCCAAGCCCCATCAATCACTGCACCTCCAGGCCATGTACCCCCAACAACATCCCCCCCATTGCTCCGCTCTGGTCACTGGCTCCCCAGACCCCATCTTTCGGGGGCGGAGGGGGCTGCCCAGCAGTTGCTGAAAGACATTCAGGGACTGGGTCCCCTCCTGTGTAGCAGGCTGCGGGGGCCCATGGCTCCAGTGGGAGGCGATGAGTCCATGTGCCCCAGGCCTCGCGTAGGCGCTGTCTCCCCGCTGGGCAAGGGCTGTGTGGCTGTGAGGTCTGTGGACGCTGTGTCTCTATGAACAGGGATGCCATGGCGAGGAGCAGGGGGTAGCCCGCTGAGTGGGGGAGAGGGGGATTCCCTAAATGCCCCCCATCCCAGTGAGGCCGGGGGAGAGGGGCCCAGAGTCCGCCATGCTGCCCCGCCCCCATTATAACAGGGGGACAGTTGGCTCTGCGGGAAGAGACTGGACTTTCCTGGCTCGCCCCAGCAGGCTGGACACAGGTCAGAGTGACTCTGGGTTAAGGAGCTGTCACACAGCGGAGCGGGAGCCTCCTGCTGCATTGGGCGCTGTTACACAAGGCCATGCGCACGCACAATGTAGACATGTGTGCATGGATGGCCATGGTTGTGCACACATGTGCATGTATGAACACGGTTGCGCGCACACACACACACACACACACACGTGCATGGATGGCCATGGAGGCGCGCGCACGCACATATGTGCATGTATGAACATGGTTACACCCCCACACACACAGACTCACACTTGTGCATTGATGGCCATGGAGGCAAGCGCGCGCGCGCATGCACACGCACACACGCGCGCACACACACACATGCATAGACACACACATGTGCATGTATGAACACGGTTGTGCACACACCCACACACACGTGCATAGATGGCCATGGAGGCGCACACACACACGCACACGCACACACGCGTGCATGTATGAACACGGTTGTGCACACACACACCCACACACACGTGCATGGATGGCCATGGAGGTGCGCGCACACACATATGTGCATGTATGAACATGGTTACACCCACACACACACAGACTCACACTTGTGCATTGATGGCCATGGAGGCATGCACACACACACACACATGTGCATGTATGAACACGGTTGCACACACACACGTGCATGGATGGCCACGGAGGCACTCACACCCACACACGTGCATATATGAACATGGTTGCATACACACATGCATGGATGAACACACACACGTGCACACACATACACACGGATGCACGCACATACAGGCATGTGCACACATGTACCTGCTCAGACACCTTCCCCCCCTTCCCCAGCAGGAGGCCAGTTGGGGGTCAGGCCCCCTTCCCAGTCAGACACTTGGAGGCAGCACATGTCACACTGGTACTCTGGTGCCAGCCCACCACTGTGGCCATCGGGTGAGTGCATGTCAGTGCACGCGGTGGTGGGGCCGGGCGATGGCTGGCCCGGCTGGGAGCGGGATGCGCACTCAGGACCGTACAGCACCCTTGCCCCTCATGCTGGCGGTCCCCAGCTAAGTCGTGTTGTACCTGGCAAGAGCTTGGATGGGAGACTCCCAGGAAAAGCCGGGGCTGCCCCAGGAATGGACGTGAATCAATGCCCCACGGCCCCCCCAGCTAGGGGGGCAGCGTCACCCTGTGGCTAAGGCACAGCAGACCCAGGTTCTGCTCCCAGCTCTGTTAGACTCGATGATCCATCCTGGGCGAGTCACTGCCCCCTCCCTGCCTCAGTTTCCCCTCCCACGTGTGGTGTATCTAGACTGAGACACTCGGTGTCTGGGAGCATCGGGCGCAGAGGGGCCCTTAGGTGCTACCGTAATGCCCATAATAGCATGGCTGTTGTCCTGGGCTGGGGGCTGTGCTCAGTGGGGTGGCTGGGGGTCAGTTCAGGCAGGAGCTGGGGCCTGGTTGTTTATTGTGTCACTTGGGGCGGGGCAGGGACTGGATGCTGCTGCCCCCAGATCAGCGTGCTCTCCCACTGGGTGCGCTACGGCATGAGGAAACCCCAGCACTGAGAGCCTGGGGAATGGCCCCTCCGGAAACCGATCCCCTGGGGCCCCCTTGGAGACCAGCCCTGTCCACCTGCTACCTCCCCAGGGAAAGGCTGGGGCAGCTGCCCCATCACTCAGTGGGAGGGAAAGGGGCCAAATGACTCTGGGCTAGACTCCCACTGACTCCTGAGGCTGGGCTCCCCCCCATGATTCTGAGCCCCCACCCCCGTGATTCTGAGCCCCCCATGACTCCTGCTGGCCTCCCACCCGTGATTCTGAGCCCCTCCCCACCATGACTCCTGCTGGGTTCCCTCCTCCCCCCAGGTTCCTGGCTCCGTTCCCCTGTCCCTGTTTCTTGTTCTTTGCGGCGTCCCTGCGCTGAGCCAGCCCATACAGCACTGTGCCTGCTTTCCTAGCCAGCCGCAGCGTGAATACCTTTCCCCTAAGAGGAAGAACAAACAGGTCCCTCCGTGGCTGCCCTCCCCCAGTCATGTACATTCATGGGCATAGAACGAAACGAGACCCGGGAGACCCAGTTGGCCCAACATAGCCCAGATCCAGAGCAAGACATGGCCCTCCCTGATGCAGCCCGAGATCCCCGCTCCCACCTGTTCTTCCAGGCTTCCCTCTGAGCCCTCAAATCTCTGCATCCTGCTAATGTGGCCCATTGCAGCCCCTTGACCTGCCCAGTGCACCCCCTTCCCCAGTGTGTGCCCCCCACCTCATCTGCCTCCTTGGTGAACTCAGCCACTTAGCAATTGCCAGTTGCTATCCTGGTTCGCGGGCTGTCAAGGGACTTTACTCCTAGATGTTAAAGCCCAAAGGGACCATTAGATGATCTAGGCAGAGTGCCCTAGGCGAGTCACAAGCTACGACCTTTGCCTACAGCAGAAAACATTTGGTCCGGGGTTCCCTAGCAGACATCAAATTCCCCTCGTGTCCACACAGGCAAGTGCTCCCACCCACTAGGCTTTGAACTCTGCTCCACCCCAGATGTAGCCGCATTTCAGACCCCCCAGCCTGGCTGGGAGCATGCCCCTCTGTCTGGAAGCCCCAAGAATTATTATGCGGCTCAGAGCAAATTATTGCTGCTCATGCCCGCCAGTGCCTCCGTGACTTCCCTTGCGTGTTTGGAACGTCTCAATTGCTCACCGCTCCCTCGACTGGATTCTGATCTCAGCCATGCTCAATTATTTACAGCCTTATTAGCCACTATTGATTTACAATCCTTCCTGCTAATCAGCGCGCTAATTGCATCTGACTTCCCTCCGTCTTCCCCTCTGCGTCTAGGCCTCCAGCTCTGAAACTTGCCTCATGGCTGGAGCCCTGGCTGGGCTGCACCCAGCTTGAGGTTAAAGTGATACAGCCCTTCCCTCCCCCCTGCAATCCTGGAGTGCCGCCGCAGAAATGAACAACGCTAACAACATGCTGGGAGGTTGCAGAGCCAGTGCTGCCTGGAGATGCTTGGAGGGCTGTCTTTGGGCTTCGGGCTGTGTGCAGATTCAGGCGGAGAGCTCCGGGCTGGGTCCTGTTTGGGAGGCTTTGCTCATGAGACCTTCAGGGCAAGGGAAAATTGCGAAGGGTCCAGAGAAGAGCCACGGAAATGAGCGAAGGCTTGGCGTAAACGCCTGGCACCAAACTCAGCCTGCTCAGTCAGTGGAGGAGAAGATGGAGCGGTGACTGCTTACAGCGTGTAAGTGCCTTCCCAGGAAGAAATGCCCGGCTGCGAAATCTAGTGCAGATCGGGAACCAGTTGCTAGAAGTCAAAGCCAGACACATTTCAGTGAGAAACGAGGCCTGATTTTTAGCAGTGAGGATGCCTGAGCCCTGGAGCAAACTGCCCAGGAAAGCAGGGGATTCTCCAACTCCAGTGCAGACTGGTGGCCTTTCTGAAGGAGATGTGTTAGCCAAACACAAGCCAGTGACACAGCACAGGGGAACCGGGTGAAGTTCTGTGGCCTGTGCTATACACGAGATCAGCCTAGATAGTTCAATGGTCCCTTCTGGCCTTAAACTCGCTGAATCTTCCTCGGGGCTTTTGCAGTGTTCAATGCTCTCTAGATTGTGGGTGCTGCTGTCAGGTAAATAAGTGCTGAGAATAACTCTCGGGCTACTTAAAGCCAATTTAAATTCTATGGGATACGGTAGGTCAACAAGGAAATGCTGGTACAGTCAAACCAGCAGGAACCCAGTACTGGGTACTGGATTTCAAGTTGGGCTGGGTGAGCTGTGTCTGGTGTGTCATTAAGGTGACAGACAGGAACATGGGTGGCTGGAATCCATTTATAAAAACCGGTCACGGGGCTCTGCAAAGTGTGGGTTTGGGTGTGTCGCACACGCAGGGGTGGTGGTGGTGTCAGACTTGTGATTAAGGCAGCTGCCAAACCTCAGGCTGGCTGGGTTTAGTTCCTAGCCTTGTGACTGGGGTGAGTGACTTCATTGTACCTCAGTTCTCCTGTCTGTATAATGGGGGTAGCAATACAAATACAGCTCTAGCGATGCAAATGGCTACATAAGACCAATTATTAGCATCTGAGTCACCAGTTTCTAACACTGGAGACCAGACTAGCTCAGCCACGGGAGTTTTCTGATTTGGCATAAAACAAACCACTAATGAAGAAGATTGTTCTTATTTATTTGCATTATGATAGTGCCACCTGAGATCACGGCCCTGTCGTGCCGGGTGCTGCCCAGACACACAGTGATTGAGATCAGGGCCTGTCACGCCGGGCACCACCCTGATGCACAGTGACCAAGGTCAGGGCCCCGTCAGGCCGGGCACTGTCCAGACACACAGTTGCACCTGGTGCTGCCCAGACAAAGTGAGACAGTCTCTGCCCCAAAGAGCTCCCAGTGTGAGGACAAAACAGACAGTGGAAGCATTGTTATTCCACAGGGTCACACAAGGAGCCTGCGGCAGAGCTGAGATCTGAGCCAGATCTCTGGGGTCCCTGGCCAATGCCTGGCCATGAGATCAACCTTCATCTCCAGAGGAGCCTCACCTGTGCTACGCTGGCCAGGCAGGGCTGGCGGGGGCAGGAGCGAAGGTGGACAATTGTACCAGGGCCCTGAGCTCAGGAGGGCCCCAAAATTGTACCAGGACCCTGAGTTTCTTTCGTTCAGCCGAGGAACCTGCACCAGCCGAAATCTCGCTTCTTCCAGCTCGGACCAAAGTTGGCGGCCAAGGGAGGTGGCGATGGAGAGCTCAGCTGGGCACAGCACCCTGGGCCAGCAGTAGCACTTGCTGCTGACAGGCAATGGCCTGACATAACTCTATCATGGCCCTGGGGAAGGCAAAGCCAGGAACACATGCTCCTAAATCCCCTGCTCTAATCGCTACATCGCACCCGACCCAGGGCCAGAAAGAGAACCCAGGAGTCCTGACCTCCAATCCCTTCCAGAGCCACGAACACAGCCCAGGAGTCCTGACCCGCGTCTCACCCACCGCGGGCTCTAACCACTAGACAATGCCCCCTGCTAGTGCTAGGAACGGCACGAGGAGTGCCTGCTCTGACTGGCCCATCCTGCCTCCCCACGCAGGAGCCGCTGCTTCCCACAAAGAGGCTCCAGGTCAGCGACACTCCCAAGATCCCCACGCAGAGAGGAGGTCGCAGCGTGCAGGGGGAGCAGCACGGACAGTCCCATTGTCAGGATCATGTCACCCCACCCAAATCCAGCCCCATAGCTCTGTCCCTCAGGAAAGCCACCCAGCCTCCCCTCCAAGAGCGCTCGCCCAGGGCCCAGGGCAGCACCCACGCCCCAGCCCGTGACAAGCCGGGGGGATCGCTAGGAAGAAAGGGCCCATGTGGAGGTCGGGAAAGGGGCCAAACGGAGCAGGGTGAGTCATGGAGACACATGGAAGTTATTACCGGGGGATGGGGGAGGAGACTCCTTCTCCCCATGCCCCGACCATGGGATGCCTCAGGGCTTTGCTAACAGCCAGCTTGGAAGGTCCAGCCCAGTCACACCCACATGGCCGGATGCTGTGAATTTGGGAGACGAAGGCTTCATAGCTGTCTGATGGGGAGGAGTATCTATCTATCTATTTACCTATCTATCCCCATATACCCCCTATCTATCTATCTATCTATCTATCCCCATACACCCCCTATCTATCTATCTATCTATATCTATCTATCTATCCCCATACACCCCCTATCTATCTATCTATCTATCTGTCTATCTATCTGTCTATCCCTACATGGTTACCAGCTCAGCAGCATGGCATACCACATTATAACAAAGCCAGAGCCAGTTAGGGTTTAGCTGTTCTCCCAGCTACGCACACAGGCCACTTGGCCCTTCCCGGCCCCAGAGAAGGTACAGCTGAGACCTTCCTGCTTCTGAAGCCCAGGCCTCCCGCTATTTGAGCTAAATCTCCATTTGATCTTCGCACCGTAGGGCCTAGGACACATTGCTGTCATGCCACCTCAGTGGGCGTTTTACTCTAAAAAGGCCGGGCTCACCCTTCCCAAGCCGCATCCTTAGTCCCAGCAAGTCAGAGGTCTCATGCCCTTGAGATTAGACCCGACTTCTCCCTAAATCAACTCTTGCTAATTGAAGGCTAATCGCCTTCACGCCGCTGCCCTAGTGCCAGATTAGCCAACATGGGGGGTGATTTCCCTTCAAACTGTGTTGGCCTGGCTCCAGATGATCCGAGAGTCAGAGCTAATCCCCCTCGTGCTGCTCTCCCGTGCCAGGGCTAATCCCTCACACCGCTGTCCCGTGCCAGGTTATCAGGGCTAATCCCCCCCACCGCTGCCCAGTTCCAGTCTATTCAAGACCAAGGGGTATATCCTCCTCGAGTCAGGTTGTCCCAGCAGCAGATTCTCTGCGATTGAGGGCTAATCCCCCTCACACCTTTAACCCAGTACAGCCTCATACAGCACAGAGAACTTCCCTCCCTCAGATCTGTGTCCTGTGCCCCTGCCAGTCCCTGGCAATGTGTGACGCTGCAGAGTAACCAGCTAGGTGGGTGAGAAAACCAGAGACCCCCAGACTCCGTCCCATCTGCTGGGTGCGGCTGGGCCCTCTAAAGCCGCCAATTCCCTGTGCAGCCCAAAGGGATCAGGCCCCATTTCGCCTGCCATGGGCCCTTCTGTGCCAGCCCAGTATTCCAGCACCGCTGGCGCCGCTCACCCTGGCCAGATGCAGCCACTGGCTCTGGTTCCTTCCCCTCATTTCCTCCCTAATTAATTGGGCACTTTGGCTAAATGAATTGCAACTGAATGGTGCTTTCAGAGCACACTGCAGGCCTCCACGCTAACCCCTTCCCTGCCGCTGATGGAGGGGCTGGACCTGGGAAGACGCTGCCCGTTCTAGCACAGCCCCGGCTGGCCCATGGGGCATTTCCCTTCAACCAGGAAGGAGGGGGGGGGGGTGGCTGGCTCAGGAATCGGTCTCTCGGCTAGAGAAGGGGGCTGGGGTCTCCACAGAGCTAGCCTAGGTTCTGCAGGCTTCCTAGAGATCTTGCAAGAGGAATGGGGACAGAGCCCTTGTGACATCTCTTCTGGCATGGGGTCGATTCCCAGAGAGCAATGAGGGCAGCTGTCTTGTGAGATCAGGGCGGGGTTGAAAGGGGACCTTTGGGGAGCTGACTTGGAGAGAAAGCCAGGACGCTTGAGTTCTAGTCCCAGCTCTGGGAGGACGGCTTGCAGCGGAGAATTCCTGGATTCTCTTCCTGGCCCTCCTGCAGACATGCTGTGCGAGCCCCTTACCCACCATGTGCCTCAGTTTCCCCAGCTGTACAATGGGCATAATGAATGAGACCCAGGGAAGCTGTGAGGGTTAACTGATGGATGGAAGAGACTAGAGACCAGCAAAGCAGCCTTTGGTCTAGACCCACTCAGCTGGTCTGGGGACAGGGAGCAGCTGGGGTGGGAGGCAGATGGGAAATACCCAGGGGAGTAAGTGGGGAGGAGAAGGGGCAGATGGGGGCCACCTGTGGCCCCTGCAGTGACACTGCATGGGTGACTCCAGCTCCCTGCAGTGCTGGGGCACTTCTGGTCCAGCCTCCTGGAGTATTTTTGTGAGGGGGGGTGCTCCATCATCGGGTGGCAGACCGGAAGGACGATCCACCCAGACTTGGGACAACACCACCTTGGGTCCCATTAACCCCTTCTTTTCCTTTGCCCATGTTCCCTCTGGGTGCCCGGCATGGAGGCAGTTCTCCCTGGAGGGGCTCCCACATTTCCAATCCCCTCCCGCCCCATCGCAGCTCCACTGCCTGCACTTCCCATGGCTCTGCTGGGGACTTGTGTGGGGGCGGAAGGTGCTGAATCACCTGTCCCGGGGCGACATTGTGACAGGTGACCTGCAGGGGCGACTCACACCCCAAGAGGCCCTCGCTGCTGGGTTGGGCCAGGAGTGTGTGTGGGGCACAATCCTGCCTTTGGCCAGAAGGGGTCGCTAGAAGGTAAAATGCTCCAGACCCTAGAAGCATTGAACCCACACACGGTACAGCTGCTGACCCCTGGGAGGTGTTGGGGGTTCACCCCCAGGCCGTGAGGAGTTTTGTTACCCCCCTGCCCTGTAACCCCAGCTGCTTCTCTGCTGGGCAGCTCTGGCTCTGAGCCCGGACACTAGCAGCCTGCCCATGGCGCAGTGGCCTCACCCTGGCTTCCCCCAGCCCCAGCCCATCTCCCCCAAGCCAGCTCCAGTCCCTTTTGCCAGGTACCCCAGGTTGGCTGCCTCCCCAGAGCCAGTGCACGCAGCAGCTTGCTAGCTCCATTGGGCTTCTGTGCCCCACCTTGCCGCACAGCCCTGAGATGGTCTGTGGGAAAGCTGGAATAAGTAGAGTAACAGAATGGAGATTTACGTGATGCGGAGCAAGAATAAAAGAGGCAGGGCTGGTTACGAGCAAAACCAAACCAACCCAAACCCGCCTTCTACTGACGGAAACTTCATTTGAGCAAGTTACAATCTTTGCCGAAGCAGGTTTTTGCTTCCATCCCGTTGCAGCCTTTCCAGCCCTCCAGGCGAGGATCTGACTTGCCTAGGCTCCGAGGGGGCTGAAGTAGCCTTTTGCTTCTGCTCCTATTGCCCCGAATTCATTGTTTTGTCAGAACAATCCCCGGCTGTTCTGCCCTTCCTGTGGATTTCCCAGCCCCCTGCTGATTCCTGTGTAAATGGGGCTTCCCTGGGTTTGATTCCATCATGCTAATTTCATGGGCGAGAGGTCGGTAGCTGCTGTCCCTCCTGTCTGGGAGAAAACCTGGTTCTCCCTTTGTCTGGTCACAGACTTCAAAGGGTGAGTGCCCAGAATTCCTCATGCAGTGTTAATATAGTCATTTCACCACTGTGCCACCGGCCCTACACGCTCTGAGAGTGTAATAACGTTGTGTACAATCAGTTCTCTCAATTGCTTATTCTTTGGGGTTCAGCCCCCCTGTCCTGCTCCTGGGGTGTTGGAACCCTGATCATCACCCCCTGCCTCCTCCAAGGTGCCAATGCAGACACCTGCCTGGCTATCACAGTAGGGGATCATATTCCTGTCCCTGGTGCAGGGCCCTGCTTGTTCTATACTGCAGATGCACAACCTATTCAGAGTTATTTGCACACACCGATGTGCGTGCAATACTAGCATGCATGCAGTACAAGAATGCACACCTGGTACACACATGCATGCATGCAGGTACACGGAGCCACACATGCACACAGACACACATGCCTGCAGCACAGCTGTGCATGGAATACAGGCCTTCACATAACCATGTACACATTTACACAGCCATGCATGCATGCAACATGGACACGCATTAGTGCAACACAAGCATGCAAACACACATACCAGTGTGAGTGTAGCCACAAAACAAGCATGCACATGTGCAAGCCTGTGTACATGACATTCAAACTCACAAATGCCTACCAAAATGCAGGCAGACATATAGGCAGGTGTGTGCAAATGTATGCCCTCCTGTGCATGGATGTGTGCATTTGGAGAAAGTGCTCACACACAGACACAATTGCATGCACACATAGCACATGTGAACACATGACTGTGCACTAATACAAGCACTTAGCATGCAGTGTCTTGGACTGGAGCATCCTCCCATTCAGCTCAGCCAATGCCTGCTGCTTCATCCGTCAGGGATACAAGGCAGCATTTGAATCTCCAGCCTCCTGCAGCAGAGAGTTCCACAGATGTCCATGTGCCAGTTTTGCATGTTCTGTCTTCCAGATCCAGTGAGCCTCCTCCTGGCTGTCTCATTGCAGGCAATGGTGCTGGTGAGACCCCACCAGCCCCTCGGGAGGGCATCCGGGTTGTAGGACAATGGTGGCCCAGCAACAGGGTTAGCAAAGGCCGGTCGCCCCTCCCACCCCCTTGGCTTGAAGCCACCTGTCACCGCCCGGGTGCCTGCCTTCTCCAGACTTTGCCATCGGAATGTCAGGCCAGGTGTGTTTGGAACGGGCTCCATGGAGACCTATCTAAGCATTGCAACCGCCGTCAGCTGCCTTTCCTAATAAGTGCGTGTGAGGAGGGCTGTGCCAGGCCTGATGGGGATGCAGATAAGATGGTGACAGGCTGGGGGGGCACGTTGTGGGGCACGGGTAAGCCATCAGCACAGGTGTGCCCCACCCCCAGAGCAGCAAGGCTGGGGGTGGGGGAGCTGGGTCGGGACCCTCCCGCCTGGTCATTGGGTCTGCTTTGGGGTGCAAAGCTGTCTGTGCTGTCCCGCGGCTCACCCCTGCCCCGTGGACCTTCTACTCACACACAACACAGTGCCCCCTGTTGCCCGGGACTGGCAAGAACCCGGAGTGACGGAACCTCAAATCCCGACGCTGTCGGGTTCCTCGGAGCCTGTTTCCCTGCACCCAGCCGGGGGCGTTGAAAGAGTTTGTGCAGCGGGGGAGCCGAGAGCCACTGAACAAAACTGTGAACCCTGCGCAGGGAGGAAGCCGCTTCTAGCCGCACCCCCAGCACCCCTAGGTCCAGCACCCAGCGACCTCTGCTCTGCTCTTGCCTTGGCCTGGTGTCGCAGGACTTAGTCCCACGGGTGGCTGGATTAGACAGAGATGGGCGCAGGGAGGAGGGGAGGGATAAATAGATGGGGGGTGTATGGGGGTAGAGAGAGATAAATAGATGGGGGGTGGGGGGGTGTATGGGGATAGAGAGATAGATAGACAGATACGGGGGGAGTGTACAGATGGGGGGGTAGAGAGATAGATAGACAGATGGGGGGTGTATGGGGGTAGATAGATAGATAGACAGATGGGGGGTGTATGGGGGTAGAGAGATAGATAGACAGATGGGGGGTGTACGGGGGTAGATAGATAGATAGATGGGGGGTGTATGCGGGTAGATAGATAGATAGACGGATGGGGGGTGTATGAGGGCATAGAGGTAGTTAGATTCTGCCAGTGCTGTGTCTCATCCCACTGAAGGGCAGATGACACTGGACCAGCGGCTGGGTGCTCAGCCCAGCCCTTCTCTCCGGGAAGGCCGCGCGGATTGAGCCAGGGCGGCTGGTTAATAACAGATGCCCATTTCCCAGCTATGCTGAAACAATCCTGTGGGCGGCAGGAGGCTAATGCCTTTAAAGGGCAAGCAGTGCCAAGCAGTGCCAAGTAAACTGCTCTTAAATCTCACGTAGGAGACTCAGAAATGACTTGGCTGGTGGGATGAGCCGGAAGGTTAATTGCAGGGCAAGGCAGGGGTGCGTGAGAGGAGGCAGAGGTGTGAATGACAGTATAGTGGTGTGTGTGTGCATCTCTCTGCATGTGCTTTTGCATGTCTATGCAAGTGTGGTGTCTCTGCACGTGTGTGTCTGCAGTGTGCATGTGCGTGTGTCTGTGCATGTCCGTGTCTGTGAATGTGTGTGTCTGTGAGTGTGTGTGTGCATGCGTGCATGCATGTGTGTGTATGTCTATGCATGTGTGTGTTTCCACGTCTGTGTGTGCGTGTTGTCTGTGCGTGTGTGTGTGTGCATGCGTGTGCGTACGTATGGCGGGCTGAACTGTATTGGTCCATCAGGGAAGCTGTGATGCTCACAAGCGCAGGAATAAAAGAGACAGGTTCCTCTTTGACCAGGGCAGAGGGCAGGTGGAGAAGGGCTCCCTGACTCTGGGTGCGCTGGGCCGGATGGAGCATGGTGGAGGCGTCTAGCGGGGACAGGCTGACCAAGCGCAGTGGGGCCCAGGGGCTGAGATCTAGAGCCCGGCTGATTGGTGTTGCGCACCCAGGCCTGGCGTCCGGTGACAGGGACCCAAGCACGTCTGGCTTCATGGAGGCGGTGCCAACCCAGGGGGCGGGTGGATCTGCAGAAATGCAGGGTGGGTGGAATCCATCCCCTCCATTAGCCGGGAGAGGGTGGCTCCGGGTTTACTCAGTAGCTGTCTCCGGCGTATTTGCCTAGTTATTCCATGTGGACTCACCCAGCCCCGGTCCCAGGCTGGGAGCTCCGGCTACCGCCGTGGCCGGCTCACTGGAGGTGCTAACCATCTCCTCAGGATGCTGCTGTGTCGGCAGCTTGCAGCCGGGAACAGGCCTGAGCCATCGGCAACTGGAAATGGGGTGCCCTTCCCAAAGGCATTCTCTGGGCCTTTCCCTGTTCCAGGACCCCTTCGCTCCCCAGGCCTTGGGCCTCTCTCTCTGCTCTGGGTCCCACCCAGCCCTGTGCCTTCCCAGGCCCCTTTCTCTGCTCCAGAGACTCCCCCATATTTCTCCCCCTGCCCCAGATTCCCATTCATTATCACTACTCAACATTAGCTTTCTGCCCACGCCTCTCCCCCGCTGTCGAGATCTCTTCACACACAAACCCAGCTCTGCCCCTCGCCCTCCTGGAGCGCCCTCCCCACATCCTCCGGGTGCCCCGATGTGGGCCCCATTCAGCATGTACGAGTGATTCTCAGGGACCCAGGACTGCATATGATGTCACTAGGCCACGCACACACAGAGGCTAAGGTAGACCCTGCCACAGCCCCTTGATCCCAAGAAGAATCCTCACCAGCTGCCGGCAGTATAGGGGTCTCTGACCCATAGATGAGTGTGTCTGATCCCCCGCGGCAGAGGGCAATGATGTGCAGGGGCCGGGTGTGTTTATTGCCGGCTGGCAGGCCCTGGCCTATAGCCCGAAGCAAGCACTGCCATGGGGTGGGGTTGCTGGCCAAGTTGCCGTTGCACCAGTGCAAAAGAGCCAGGAGGTGATAATTTTTATGCAAATAAAGAAAAGTTATAGCAAGAGGGGGTGGAGGGAGGAAGGGGAGTGTGGGGATCTCAGCACTGGGAGGGTGTGGCAGGAAAAATGTCAGGAGAGATAAGGGGGCTGTTTACATGGCTGTTGACTGGTACATTAAGACTGTGGTGCCAGCCTGAAGCGAGCAGATTCAGCCACTGGAAGGGCCCTATGCCCACCGGCCAATGTGGGGGGGCATGGAGGGCACAGGCCTGCACCCTGGGGATTGGCAGCTACCATGATCGCTCCAGGGTGTTGCATGTGAGAAGCCGGGAGGGGGAAAGAAAGGAGCTTTCTTTGCTGTTTGGGTTTTTTAAATGTTAGAAATTCAGGCCTTGGGTGTTCCTAGGGGCAGCTTTGGACCAGGTGGGAACATGTGATCAAAAATACCAAAGACGTGAAATCAGAGCAGCTGGGGTTTTTCCTCCCGGCTGGTCAAATCGCTTTCTTTTTATGACTGCTGATTTCACTCAAATGCTCAAATAGCAGTTGGGAGAAAAGCTCTCATTGTTAAAGACAGACTGCATTGCCATGATGTCACACCTGGTTTACACTGGGTTGGAGTTCCCATGAAGTTATGCCTAGTTTACGCTGGTTTGAGTTTCAGTGGAGTTACTCCTTGTTTACTCCAGAATGAGTTTCCAGTGAGTTACTCCTGGTTTACTCCGGTGTGAGAGAAGAATGTGGTGCAGCTGGGTCACAGAGAGCGGTCCCTCCTCCCCACGGGGCAGCAATGGTGTGTGTAGCTACATATGGCAAATGGGCGCATCATATTTCCAACCTCCCCAGTTCCCTCCCTTCTGCCCCACAATTGGACTGTTGCTCTTAAACAGCTGCTTGGCTCCACCCCAGGGGAGTCGTAGCTCTGTGGTGAGCAAAGCCATCCTGGCAGTGCTTAATTTGTGCCAGGACTTGCCAGAGCCTGGCAGCTCCTAGCCCCGGCACCTCCAGGCCTGGCAATTCCTAGCCCTGGCACCTCTGAGAGCTTGTCTACACTTACCTCGGAGATTCAGCGGCAGTCGACTGGAGTTACGCAAACTATTAAAAAAACTTGTGTAACTCCCGTCGACTTCTGTGCTTCTGTTCTGCGTGCCATCTTCACTGCACTGTGCCCATGGGAACCGCAGCGCTATGCCACTTGCGAAGGTGGTCTTAATACGGCGATTTCTGGATCGACTGAACGGGTCTTCACTGACCACTCAGTCGATCCAGATAAGTCGATCTGACGGCGGTGAATGTGCTGCCGTCAGTGAAGACATAGCCTGGATCTGCTGCGTCAGTTATGAATGTAAAAAAATTGCTTGCACCCCGGCACCTCTTCCATTACAATGACGTGCAGCATCCCGGGATGTACTGGGACAGATCCCCAGCTGCTTTAAACCAGCCATCGATCCTCTGGGGGCAAAGGAGTCAGGTCCCCGGCTGGTGTGAACGGGAGTCACTCCGTTGGAAACTGAGAGCTGGATCCCCAGCAGGGGTGTGGTGACACAGTCGCACTGGGGCTGATGGAGCAACCTACGTTGTTATGTGTCGAAGAACTGATCTACTGCCTGAGAGCACGCCGGGACTTTCCAGGTAGGGCTGTGCTGTAGGCGTATGCAATAGCGTGGCCACGAATCTGAATGAACAAATAATGTTTACAGGAACGGTTCAACACGCTCCAAGGCCCCAAGTCTGCTAATTGTGAGGGAGGCAGAGAACTGGCCAGGACTTCTGGGTTCCATGCCCTGCCTGGAAAGGGAGTGGGGACCTAATGGTTTGAGCAGGAGACTGAGAGCCAAGGCTCCTGGGTTCTGCTCCCCCCATCTGGGAGGGGAGTGATGTCTAGTGATTAGAGTGAGATGGCTGGGAGCCAGGACCCCTGGGTTCTATCCCTAGCTCTGGGAGGGGAGTGGGGTCTAATGGATTAGAGGAGGGGAGCCAGGCGCCACGACTCCTGGGTTCTAGTCTCAGCCCTGCTGTGAAACTTTGAGCAGGCTCATTTTCCCTTCTGTGCCTCAGTTTCCCCCACTGTAAATGAAATTATTGTTGTACCTCCTTGGGGGCAAAGGACATGCTGCTAAATTATTTAGTGCCCATAGACATCTAGCTTCATGCCACATGACCTGAGGCCAGATTTCCCCTCCACCCCGCCCAGCCCCAGCTGGTCTACATCACGCTGCCCTGTGGAGCTGGGTGGGTTTACACCAGCTGGGGATTTGGCCCCATTGCTTGAGGGGAGAGCGGCAGGGTGGCTGCGAGCCTGCTCAGCTGCTCCACTGCAATGGCTGAATCTGTGAGATTGCCCTGGGAATGAGCGTGCCAGACTCAGCCGCTCATGCCATGGACAGAAGGGATGCTGCGGTTTTTATCTGTGAAAGGCACTGGGGAGGGGAGGGGGAACCAGGCACAGATCAGGGGGAGGGGCGGGGAAGTGTGATGGGCTGATGCTCCCCACCAATCATGGGCAGTGGGAGTTTCTGCCTCTCCCCGCCCCCCGAGGTGCAGTCCCATCTGGGTCTGCTTGGTCCAGGGCTCCCACCTCTGCAACCCAGCACCAAGAGGCAGGGATGGGGAGAAGGGCTCGGGGAGTCACCTAGTTGCCGACTGGCTGCTCGTCCCACACGTCGGGTCCACTAGGGAAAGTCTCTGGTGGGGAGTGGCCAGAGGAAGGGGGTCTAGGAGTCAGTCCAGCTAGCCCAGAGTCCTACGTCCAACTGCAGCGGGTGCCAGGTGCTTCTGAGGACTAAACTCTCCAGGCAAATAGCGAGGGATCCAGCTCATCACCCAGGTCCAGCTTCAGGCAGCCAGAAGTTGAGCGACACCCGGAGCGCGGGGCTGTGTCCCTGGGCAGCTTGGCTATCCCTTGATGGACCTGTCCTCCAGGAACTTCTCTAGTTCTTTTTTGAACCCAATTATACTTTTGGCCTTCACAGCATCCCCTGGCAGTGAGTTCCACAGGTTGACTGTGCGTTGGGTGAAGTGCTTTCTCATGTTTGTTTTAAACCTGCTGCCTATTAATGTCATTGGTGACTCCTGGTTTGTATGTTATATGAAGAGGTAAAGAACACGTCCTTAGTCACTTTCTTCATACCAGTTGTGATTCATAGATCTCTGTCATATCCCCATCAGCTATCTCTTTTCTAAACTGAAATGTCTCCGTTTTTTAATCTCTCCTCATATGGAAGCTGTTCCATCCCCCTCATCATTTCTCTGTATATTTTCCAGTTCTGATCTATCTTTGTTGAGTCAGGGCGACCTGAGCTGCATGCAGTATTCAAGGGGTGGCGGTGCCTTGGCTGGCAAAAGGATGGATATCCAGGGCCTGATCCCACCCGATGTTGCTGTTCCAGGACAAAACCTGCACGGAGACCAGGCTTAAGCCTATGGCACCGTAAAGGGGCTGTAAATTACATGACTCAATTCATGCAGCCCCAAGGTCTGAGCCCAAACTCACTTGCCTTCTGGTCCCGCAGGGCCCAGACTCAACAGCTGTTGGCGCTGCAGGGAGGGGGACGCAAGGACTCTGGGACTGAAGGACTCTGAGCTAGGCACAGGACCCCACTTGGGTGGTCTGCTCAAAGCCAGATGGGGTAGGACGCTGTTCTCTGCCCCAGCACGGGAGGGCTTCAGGCACACGGCCCAGAACTGTGTCACCATTTACTGTCACTGCATCATATCTAAACTGCCACCCAGTCCCCACACTGGGGCATTTCTGGGCCGGTGTTCCTGGGAATGTCCCCTCCCACAGACTAAACTGCATCTCAAACTATTCTCCCTTTGACTGTAGTTTACTCATTGATTTTTTTTTTAATTTTCCATCCAAATATCTAACCTCTGAGTCCTTCATTTTTCCAACCAAAGTTGGTGCCTCAGTTTCCCCAATTGCCCAGTTCTGAGACTGACCTGGGCAAATCTCCCCCATCTTTGTACCTGTTTCCACTCCCATCTTTTGTCTATTTTGACTATGAGATCTTCGGGGCAGGGGCTTTCTCACTGTGTCGGTGCAGCACCCAGCGCAATTGGTCCCTGATTTTGGTTATTGCTTGTGCAGCGCCTGGTGCGACAGGGCTCTGATCTTGATCACTGTGTCTGGGCAGCGCCTGGCAGGGTTGGGCCCTGATCTCAGTGGGGTTCAGGTGTTACCATAATACACCTAATAAATAAGACTCAGATCTCTGGATCTCTCTATTTTGCTGTATATGACAGAATGACCCAAAGAATCCATTAAATCTGACTATAAAAATTGCCCGGAGCACATGGAAGCGCCACACCAGGGCTGCTGAGGCTGGGAATCTGTCTCCGGACCAGGGCAGGTGTTTGCTGACTTCCCCCCTTCTCCTGTGGTACTGAGCAGGGAGATGCTCTCTGGGTCCCCTCCCCAACCCCATCCCGAGGTGCTTGGACACAGCTGAGCCTGGCATCAGGAGTGCTCAGTCTGGATTACCAGGTATCTTCCCCCACAAAGAGTCTGGTGCCAGGAGCCTGCTCTGTGACTTCCTAGGGCATTGTGGGTTCCGCAGGGATCAGTTCCGGGTCCGGTTCTGTTCAATATTTTCATCAGTGATTTCGATAATGGCATAGAGAGTACACTTATTAAGTTTGCGGTGATACCAAGCTGGGAGGGGTTGCAAGTGCTTTGGAGGATTATAATTATAATTCAGAATGATCTGGACAAACAGAGGTAAATAGGATGAAATTCAATAGGGACAAATGCAAAATGCTCCACTTAGGAAGGACCAATCAGTTGCATGTGTACAAAATGGGAAATGACTGCCTACGAAGGAGTACTGCAGAAAGGGATCTAGAGGTCACAGTGGATCACAAGCTAAATATGAGTCAACAGTGTAATGCTGTTGCAAAAAAAGCGAACATCATTCTGGGACGTATTAGCAGGAGTGTTGTAAGACATGAGAAGTGATTCTTCCACTGTACTCCGCACTGATTAGGCCTCAACTGGAGTATTGTGTCCAGTTCTGGGTGCTACATTTCAGCAAAGATGTGGACAAATTGGAGAAAGTCCAGAGAAGAGCAATAAAAATGATTAAAGGTCTAGAAAACATGAGCGATGAAGCAAGACTGAAAGAACTGGGTTAGTTTAGCCTGGAGAAGAGCAGACTGAGGGGGACATGATAACAGCTTTCAAATACATAAAAGGTTGTTACAAGGGGGAGGGAGAAAAATGGTTCTTCTTAACCTCTGAGGACAGGACAAGACGCAATGGGCTTAAACTGCAGCAAGGGAGATGTAGGTTGTACATTAGGAAAAACTTCCCAACTGTCAGGGTGGTTAATCACTGGAGTAAATTGCCTCAGGAGTTTGTGGAACCTCCATCACTGGAGATTTGTAAGAGCAGGTTAGACAAACACCTGTCAGGGCTGGTCTAGATATTACGTAGTCCTGCCATGAGTGCCGGGGACTGGACTAGATGACCTCTCGAGGTCCCTTCCAGCCCTAGGATTCTATGATTCCGATTATGGAAACATGCTATGAGTGGGCTGTGGTGGATGGGCTGTGGGACCTGTACCCTCTAGAGGGTGCTGGCTCTGATCTGGCCCCGGGTGGGTGGACAGGGGCTGGGGTCTGGCCGGCTCTGTGGGTTGCAGGGGAAGGTTGGGGAATTGGAGATGGAGCATTTGATGGTTCCACAAAACCTGCTGCTAAAAATCCGACTCTGGAATATTGCCGGGACACAAGCTCAGGAGGGGTCTGGAGAGAGGGTCCTGGGCCAAATCCTCAGCTGGTGTAAATAAGCTGGCAGGGTGTGTGGTGGAGAATGGGGAGATTTGCATGTGCACCGGGGTCTGGGCTGAGATCTCAGCTCGGCAGGAGAGAGAAATCGTCAGGGCTGGTGGTCTCTTTCCACCCAGCCTCCCTCTCCAGCAGTAGCTAACCATGCCCCATCTGTGGCATTAGCTGGGCTTTAAAATCATTGCTGGGCTCTAAGAGCAACTCTGAGCCACAGCTCTGGGCAAATTGTTCCTTCCCAGTCAGCCACGTTGCATTCCCCTAGGGCGGCTGGTTATGCCCGTGCGATGGTGCCCAGCGCCCAGAGCCTGCTGCGGGAACGTGGCATGGCCTATGGCCAGAGAGCCCTGCACTGGGGCTCCAGAGACCTGGGGTCTATTTGTATCTTGGCCACTGGTCGGCGAGGTGACCTTGGACAGGTTCTAGCCCCTCTCTGTGCCTCAGTTTCCCCCTCCGTAAAATGGTGATAATGATACTGACCCCCTTTGTAATGTGCTTTGAGAGAGCCAGGGATTGTTATTAGCCATCCCTCCCCCCCACAAACCCCCCAGCTCTCTGCCCCCCTCTATCTGCCCTCCCTCCACACCCCCTCCACTCCTCTATATCTCTGTCCCCATCCTTCTAGCTCTCTCCCCCATACACCCCCTCCGCTCCGCTCTGCGTCCCGAGCTGGGCAGTTTGAGCCCCCTGCGCCCCGCCCAGGAGGGGGCTGATGTTGGCAGCTCCCCCCCTCCGGCCCCGCCCGCTTCGGCTTTAAAGAAAGGAAACAAGTTGGCGCCCGAGGCACCGCCCCGCCTCCACCCCGCCCCCGCCCTGCCCGGCGCGGCAGTGCGGAGTGGACTCGGGCAGAAGCCGCTTTCCAGCCGCCGCCGCCGGAGGGTCCCGGGCTGAGCCGAGCCAGCAGCGTCTGCAGGACGCCGATCTCCGGGGGACCCACGCGGGTGGGTCTCATCTACAGCTGCCCTAGAGCCCGAGATAGAACCCAGGAGTCCTGGCTTCCACCCTGCCCCCTGCTCTAACCACTAGACCCCACTCCCATCCCCGGGCCAGGGGTAGAACCCAGGAGTCCTGGTTCCCCTCCTCCTCTGCTCTAACCCATTAGACTCCCCTCCCAGAACTGGGAAAAGAACCCAGGAGTCCTGACTCCCGAGCCCCCCTGTTCTAACCACTAGACACCACTGCCCTCCTCAAGCAACGGACTGACCCCAGGAGTCCCATCCCTGCCGATGCTCCTCCTGCAGAAGAGCCTGGGTCCTGTGACATTGCCCCCCCAGGGGCCCGTGGGCAACCTGTGTGCCAACACCACCCAGCTGCAGGAGGATGGCAGCCCGGTGCTGAGCTCCCTGATGTTCTCCGCTGGCGTGGCGGGCAACGTGGTGGCACTGGCCATCCTGGGCGTGCACCGCAAGGAGCTGCGCACCAAGTCTTCAGCCTTCTGCATCCTGGTGACCGGCCTTGCCGCCACCGACCTTCTGGGCACCTGCTTCCTCAGCCCCGTGGTCTTCGTCAGCTATGCCCGCAACGCCTCGCTGCTGGGCCTGGCCGAGGGCGGGCGGGGGCTGTGCCAGCTCTTCGGCTTTGCCATGACCTTCTTTGGCCTGGCCTCCATGCTCATCTTGTGCGCCATGGCGGTGGAGCGCTGCCTGGCCATCAGCCACCCCTACTTCTACTCTCAGCACAACGGGCGCGGCTGGGCCAAGCTGGCGCTGCCGGCCATCTACGCCTTCAGCGCCTGCTTCTGCAGCTTGCCTTTCCTGGGCGTGGGCCGGCACAAGCAGTATTGCCCCGGCACCTGGTGCTTTGTGGAGATGGCGTCCGGGCAGCCGGGCACCACCGCCTTCTCGCTCACCTACGCCACCCTCATGGCCCTCCTCATCCTCGCCATCTTCCTCTGCAACGGCTCCGTCATCGTCAGCCTCTGCCAGATGTACCGCAAGCAGCGGGCCCGGCGCGGCTCCCTGGGGCTGGCCCGGCGCCGCCGGAAGAGCTGGTTCGGCCAAGGGGAGGAGGAGGTGGATCACCTGGTGTTGCTGGCCCTCATGACCGTCATCTTCGTCATCTGCTCCCTGCCACTCACGGTACGCGCCGGCCAGCTCCGGGGGGGCGGGCGTGGCAAGGGACCGTGATTCCCGGGGACCCTGGCGGGCTGGGCAGACTGTGGGTCCCTGGGAGTGCACTTGGGCAGATGCTGAGGTCCTGGAGTGGCGTCAGGGAGACTGTGAGGGGCTGGGTTGGGGACATGGCAGAGGATCCTGGGTGGTTCCCCAGAGCTGCCCTGATATTTGCCGTGGCCAAGCCCCACCAGCCGCCAGTGCCTGGAGAGGGGGGCTGTTGATCCTTCCCCACTGTCCTTGTGGGAGCCGGGCTCACGGATGGCACGCGGGGCCAAGACAAACACAGCTGGGCCCAGTTCCCAGGCGCTGTTTGCACACAGGTCCAGCATGCCCTCGCCGGCTTTTCCACTCACAACCCCCAGATAATAACAGCCTTGTTGAGCTGGGGGGTGGAGGGGAGGGATGTTGTCAAGGATGCTAGAGGCTCCTGCAGGGTAGTGGATTGGGGTGGGTGGGTTGTGAGGCTTTCTATAGGCTTCCGGGACGGGGTGTGTTTAGATCCATTGAGGGGAATGGGGTTGTCAGAGACGCTGTAGTTCCTGGGGGGATCCATGGGTGGGGGTGTCAGATCAGGAATGCTTTATTTCCTTGCGGGGGGGGGTGTGTGTGTGTGGATCTGTTGGGGGGGGGGTGTCAGGGACCCTGTAGTTTCTGGGGGGGGGGATCAGTTGGAGATGTGTGTCAGGGATGCTGTAGTTCCAGGGTGAGGGTGATCCGTTGGCGGGGGGGTGAAGTGTCAGGGACGGTGTAGTTCTTGGGGGGGAGATGGATCCATGGGGAGCAGGAGGTGTCAGGAATGCTGTAGTTTCTGGGGTGGGTTGTGGATCAGTCGGTGGGGGGGGGTGTCAGTGACTCTAGTTCCTGGGGGGGATCAGTCAGGGGGTGTCAGGGAAGCTGCAGTTCCTGAGGTGCGGGTGGATCTATTGGGGGGTGTCAGTGACTCTGTAGTCCCTGCCAGAGGGGGTGGATCCCTCAGGGGTATGTGTCAGGGACGCTGTAGTTCCTGAGGGGGGTGATGGGTCAGTTGGGGGAGGTGTCAGGGAAGCTGTAGTTCCTGGGATGTGTGTGGATCAGTTGTGCGGAGGGTGTCAGGGAAGTTGTAGCTCCTGGGGGGAGGAATGGATCTGTCGGGTGGAGGTGTCAAGGAAGCTGTAGTTCCTAGGTGGGGTGAATGAGTCGGGTGGGGTGTCAGGGATGCTGTAGTTCCTGGGGAAAGTGGTGTGGGTCCATGGGGTGCAGGGGGGTGGTGTTGGAGAAGCTGTAGTTCCTGCGGAGGTGAGGTGGATCTGTCAGGGTGCGTGTGTGTCAGGGATGCCTTCTATGAAATGGTGACTGGCTCTGCGGATGTGGGGAAAGCGGTGGACATGATATACCTTGACTTTAGCAAAGCTTTTGATACAGTCTCCCACAGTATTTTTATCAGCAAGTTAAAGAAGTATGGATTGGATGAATGGTCTATAAGGTGGGTAGAGAGCTGGCTAGATCACCGGGATCAATGGGTAGTGATCAATGGCTCCATGTCTAGCTGGCAGCCGGTCACAAGTGGAGTGCCCCAGGGGTCGGTCCTGGAGCCAGTTTTGTTCAACGTCGTTATTAATGATCTGGAGGTTGGGGTGGATTGCACCCTCAGCAAGTTTGCAGATGACACTAAGCTGGGGGAGTGGTAGATACACTCGCTGGGGGGCAGGGATAAGATACAGAGTGACCTAGACAAATTAGAGGATTGGGCCAAAAGAAATCTGATGAGGTTCAACAAGGACACGTGCAGAGTCCTGCACTTAGGACAGAAGAATCCCATGCACAGCTACAGACCGGGCACCGACGAGCTATGCAGCAGTTCTGCAGAAAAGGACCTGGGGGTAACAGTGGATAAGAAACTGGATATGAGTCAGCAGTGTGCCCTGGTTGCCTAGAAGGCTAATAGCATATTGGGCTGCATTAGTAGAAGCATTGCCAGCAGATCGAGGGAAGTGATTATTCCCCTCTATTCGGCATTGGTGAGGCCATATTTGGAGTATCATGTCCAGTTTTGGGCCTCCCACTGCGGGAAGGATGTGGACAAGTTGGAAAGAGTCCAGGGGAGGGCAACAAAAATGATTAGGGGGCTGGAGCACATGACTTATGAGGAGAGGCTGAGGGAACTGGGCTTGTTTAGTCTGCAGAAGAGAAGAATGAGGGGGGATTTGATAGCAGCTTCAACTACCTTAAAGGGGGTTCCAGGGAGGATGGAGCTGGGCTGTTCTCAGTGGCGGCAGATGACAGAACAAGAAGCAACGGTCTCAACTTGCAGTGGGGAAGGTCTAGGTTGGATATTAGGAAAAACGTTTTCCCTAGGAGGGTGGTGAAGCACTGGAATGGGTTACCCAGGGAGGTGGTGGAATCTCCATCTTTAGAGGTTTTTAAGCTGCGGCTTGACAAAGCCCTGGCTGGGATGATATAGCTGAGGTTAGTCCTGCTCTGAGCAGGGGGTTGGACTAGATACCTCCTGAGGTCCCTTCCAACCCTCATCTTCTAGGATTCTATGATGCTGTAGTTCCTGGGGGTCTTGGATCAGTCAGGGAAGGTGTCAGGCATGCTGTAGTTCCTGGGGTGTGTGTGAATCAGTTGTGCAGGGGGTGTCAGGGAAGTTGTAGTTCCTGTGGGGGGTGTGGATCTGTTGAGGGGTGTCAGGGATGCTGTAGTTCCTGTGGGGGGTGTGGATCCGTTGAGGGGTGTCAGGGATGCTGTAGTTCCTGTGAGGGGGTCGATCTGTTGGGGGGGATGTTGGGGAAGTTACAGATCCTGGGGGAGGGGTGGTCTGTCAGGGTGTGTGTGTCAGGGAAGCTGTAGTTCCTGTGGAGGGGTGTGGATCTGTTGGGGGAGGGTGTCAGGGAAGTTATAGATGTTGGGGGAGGGGCAGTCTGTCTGGGAGGGTGTGTGTGTGGGGGGGGGAGGAGGTTGGCAGGGACCCTGGAGGCTCCTGGCTGCAGGGCCCCAGGGTTCTGGAGGGATGAATGGGGGGAACACACCTGGAGTGGGGCCCAGCCCAGCCCTCCACCTGCTGAGAGGCAGCAGCTGCCCCTGGTTCACTGGGGAAGCTGATGGTTCCTCTGTGTGTGGGAGTGGAGCCAGACTCGGGCCCTAGGGAAGGAGCAGCAGGAGTCTGGGGAAGGGCCCTCATCGGCTTATCAGAGACCCAGGAATCCACCACTGCAGTGCAGCCACCTCTGGGGCGGGGCATGGTAGCCAGTTAACACTGCATGGGAACATTAAACTATTCTATCCCCCTGCACATCCATCCATCAGTCTGTCTGTCTGTCTCTGTTGCTACATTTATTTATCTAACTGTCTAAGTATATCCATCCCCATACACACCCCTCTGTCTATCTGTCCCTTGCAAAGTTTATTTGTCCACCTATGTCCAGAGAGGTGATAGGATGGATGATGATTGATAATACTGTGGGTGGATGCCTTGAATTGAGATTTCTTTCTCGTGTCGGCGGTTGAGGAGCCGTGTGAGAAGGCAGGACCGTAAATGGAGACAGCCCAGGTCGCTTGGAGTGTCATCCTTAGACTCCAGGGTTAACACACAATGAGCTCGTTGAGACTAGAGGCGTTCACCCCTCTTGGAGCTGGCAACAGGGGAAGTTTTTTTTGAAACCCTGCAGGCAAGGGGCGGCTGGGCTGTGATCCTTCCCTGAGGCATGGGCTGACAAGCAGACTCTGTAGTTCTCTCCAAGCACCCACGTGGGGATGTTAAGATTCAGCCGATGGCACTGACAGCTTTGCGTCTGCTTCTTCTCTCTCCTGGGCATAGGAGGATGGGAGGCAGATTCCAGGCAGCTGAGATTCCCTGCTGCTCCGCAGTAAATGGCCAGAGATCAGGATTTACAGCCAGGTGTGAGATGGGAACCCAGTGCTGAGGCCTGGAGCTGGTTTTGGGGTGGTGGGGGTTGTTCTGTGATCCTCGAGGGAAGGGATCAGAGATCTGGGGGGGGATTGTTTAAAATCCAGCAGAGGAAGGGGGAAACCGGGAGTAGTTGCCTGCTCCCTTTTGTTGAACTGTTGCTGCAAACAGCTGTGGCTGAGGGTGGAAAGTCCCATCCACAGTAAGAACCAAGTGGTGGTAACTGTAAGTTTCCAGGGCCGCCGGGATCTCATGACACCAGCCCAACTGCCCCTGGGGCGGGTGTCCCAGACGTCAGGGACCAGGTCTGTAGCTCGTGTTTCCCTAGCGCGGCTGGGATTGAATCCAGGGCTGCTCGCGCTTTCCCACAATGCAGTGCACCTCTCCAGTCGGAGCGACTACTCACAAGTCCCTTGGGCCTAGCTGCAGCTGGCATTCCAGAAGCCTCTGCACTCATTTGGGGGGTGGGAATCTGGAAGGGGGGGGATGCTGCCCCCCCCCCAGCTCTTGAGGGATGGAGGGTACGGTCCGGATGCTGATCTGGCTCCTCCTCCGTAACCCCACCAGCCCCAGTGACAGCCCCTGTTCAGAGCTGAGGCAGCCGATATCAGGGTCATGCTCATGGAGGAGGCGGCAGGCTCTAGTGCTGAATCTTGCACACCGGATCCGGGAGTGAGTGCTGGTGTCAGTGCCCTGGCTACGGGCCCCGTTTCATGCCTGGCTACAGGCCCCGTTGCACACCGGATCCAAGAGTGAGTGCTGGTGTCAGTGCCCTGGCTACGGGCCCCGTTGCACACCGGATCCGGGAGTGAGTGCTGGTGTCAGTGCCCTGGCTACGGGCCCCGTTTCATGCCTGGCTACAGGCCCCGTTGCACACCGGATCCAAGAGTGAGTGCTGGTGTCAGTGCCCTGGCTACGGGCCCCGTTGCACACCGGATCCGGGAGTGAGTGCTGGTGTCAGTGCCCTGGCTACGGGCCCCGTTTCATGCCTGGCTACGGGCCTCGTTGCACACCGGATCCAGAGATTCGAATCCTGCTGTGCTGCTGCTTTAACAATCGGAAAAACAAATCCTTTCGGTGATTATCAGGCAAACAGGCTGTTTATTGTTCCCTGATTGTTAAACCAACATGGGGGCAGGAAGGCGACTAGACGGGTTTGCAAAGAGCTGCTGAAGGAGAGCAGCCTGGGCTGGTATCTTGGTTCTCAGTCGTGACCCAGTAAATACCTTCATGCAAAAACCCTCTGGCTGGGTCTCTCTTACCCCCGACACTGGCTACATACATGAATGTGAGAAGTACTACAGAAATGCACCGTGCCTAGCTGCCGCTCCTGTCCCTTGGAGCTGGCTGGGCTTTGCTCAGCTCCATGCTCCCGGCGTTGCAATCTGGTGGGGGGGCAGCGCTGCTCAGGTTTGTCCCAGCCCCCCCCGACTGGGCCAGGTGGGTTAAATTTGTGTGACTGGCATTACGAGCTGGTACAAGTGGCCCAGTGCTTCTCGCTGCCCATGATGGAGGAGTGGCTGGGCCAGACCTCCATGGCACTGCGCCCCCAGGTGCCAGGCCACAATGCCTGGAGCAGGGAGCCGAACCTAGCCAGCCAGGGGTGAGCTCTGCAAATACCCCTGAGGGTCTCCTGACCCGACACCCCTCCCATGCGACCCTTCGGTGCCTTCTGCCAACCTAGTTTTGGGTCTAGGACATGCGGCATAGGCCAGGTTTCTATCCCCAGGGCGAGGGGGCAGAGCAGGGAGGGCTGGGAGCCAGGACTCCTGGGTTCTGTTCCTGGCTCTGATGGGTGGCTCTCGGGAGGTCACTTCCCCTCCCCATGCCATGCCCCCACCATTTATAAAACAGACATGGCAAGAGCCATCCCAACGTGAGCAAGGGCTCTGGGCTGAGAGGTGGCATGTACGTTAGCACAAAGTGCTATCCAACCCCATCCATGTGCATGCGCACTCTGTGTGTGTGTGTGTGTGTGTGTGTGTGTGAGAGAGAGCGCACTGTTGCCTCCTAGTGGATGGCATCAGAGCTGTTCATCCATGTGTCACAGCCCCTGTACTGTTCTCAGCTGATGGTGATTTCCCTGTAGTTCAGGCACCGGACATTTGGGCTTTAGAAGCTGGTCAGATCAGCTGCAGCGACTGCTACGGTGTTGTTACAGCATTCGCTGTGATCCTGGCAGCTCATGGGACTCCACAGCCTTCCCCGAGGTGCCTGGAGCAAACATTGCCATGGGGCGTCTCTCCAAACGCGGCTCCTAACACGCTCCTTGTCCTTCCAAACCCTCCCTGCTCGATCGCGCTTATCGGCTGCCCGGCACTGATAGAGCCTGTTGGGCAGCTCCACCCCAGGCTTTCCTTCACCTGTTTCAACATTGCCTTTCCGTCCTATCGCTTCCCCTGGCGGACCCCTGTCGCTCCAGCAACACATAACAAGCGCACAACACCACAGCGGGCCCGATCCCCAGCCGGCATAAGTCAACCATAGCAGCCCCGGAGTCATCTGAGCTGTGCAGATTTACACTGATCTGGCCCAAGAGATCCTGGGGTCAGAGCCCCTCTGCTTTTGCCTCTCCCCCCCCCATTCCCATGGCATGTCTAGAGCCCCCAGTGTGCACACATCGGCCTGGCACGGCGTCTCTCTCAGCGTGATTCATTCTTTCCTCTTTGGATTTAGTTCTTCTCCTGTGTCTGTAAATTACAGAGGGGCCTCGGATCTGATGGCCTTGTTCTTGCGTTTCCCATTTGAAGCTTTAAATAGAGAGGGCGATGATCATGGGGCCTGACTCGGATCTCTTCGACACCGGGGGCGTGATTTCTGATTTACACGGGCATGAGCAACTGGAAAGTTGAACTCCAGTTCTCCGTTTGCTCCCACTGGGTGCAAATCGGGGGTAACCCCCTGACATCAGGGCGGTTACGCTGATCAAAAATCAGCCCCTCGTTTTTAACATGACCCCCAGGGGTTCAGGGCTGTGAATCAGCTGCAGCCGGCACATTTTTTTAAGACCCTCTTTCTGATGTTTCTAATTACACCTGAGATTGCTAGGGTGACTCTGCCCTGCCATCCACACCTGGGTAAGATGTGGGTAAAGACAGAGACCCAGACTGGCTGGCCAGCATTTCACACTCATTTCCACTGGAGTACGAAATCAGACCAGGTGCAGGGCAGAGAAGAAATACTCCCCTTCTGTGAGTGTGCGTGTGTGCCCGTGTGTGTGTATGGGTTTGTGCAGCCCGTGTGTGTGCATGCATGTGTACGAAGTCTGTGCATACGTGCAATTTGATTCACTTGCTCTGGTTGTTGTCTGTGCTCCTTCTCTGGCATGTCTGTTGCACACTCACATTGGTGCAAGTTACACTTCTTGGCCACATGCACCAGTTTTCTCTCCCATCTGCAGGCCCCCCAGGCCTGATTCTGCTCTCACTCCCCCTGCTTCTGTATCACACTAGTGTCACTGATGTCCAGGTCTTCCTCCTGTTTTCTCTTGGGGTGACCGAGGGCAGCAGCTGCCTGTGGGAGGCTGAGACCCCGATTCTCTTCCACCATTGATCATGTGTCAGTCTGGGCTCTCCCGGGCGCGTGGGTCACCTTCTTCCTTAGAAGGGACACTCGCTATCAGGTTAAACACTGACATCAGGAGACCGGAACCTGTGACTCTGGGTCACTTTTGATTTACACCAATGTAGCTGCTTGAACTGTAATGGAGTCACTTCTGTTTTACACCAGTGCTACCCCACTGGCTTCAGTGGAGTCACTCCCGAGCTACGCCTCAGGAAGAAGAGAATTAAGCGCGTTGCCACTGAAACCTTTGCTTCCAGTTTTCACACGGGCCTATCTCTTCTGCCTTCTATAGAGCTAGTCCAGATTTACACGGTGGTGACCAACAGGGGAATTATCCCTGCTGACTCCTGCGGAGTTACTGCTCCTTCATACCCTGTTGTGAGAGCTGAATCGTGGCCCTGTCGTTAAAAAAACCAACACAAACCTGATCCAGTGTCATGAAACATTCACAGACGGTCAAATTAGAGTGTAAACAACCAACCAAACCTCTCGGTCCTATTCTCTCCATTTCTGCTATTTTGTGGTTGGGTTTTTTTTCCTCGTTTTTTTTTCTCAGCAGGCACTATGAGAATCTTCAGTCAGTTTCAGTTCCCTTGAGAGTCAATTTCTGGCCAATTTCATTTCACGCCCTCCAAGTCCTCTGCTCGGATTAGGAAAAAGGAGATGTTTATTTACAATCTGCTCCTTCTTCAGAGGGGAACTTGGCTGAGGATTAATTGGAGCTGTCTGCCCAGCTCTCGGCCGTGGGGCATTGAATTTAATGAGGCGCCCGGTATTGAATTTAACGGGGATACGTGAAGCAGGAGGGGGGTGTGATGGGATACTGATGAGCTATGTCCCGTTCTGTTGTCCCCACTTCCAGAAGGACAGATTGGAGAGGTCAGAGTAGATTGACGTAAGGACTGAAAAATTGTCCTTATAGCGATAGATTGTTATTGATTATGTGGTTTGCGGTAGTGCTCAGGGCCACATTGCAGTAGTGCTCAGGGACTGTACAATTTTTATTGCTATTAGGTGCATTACGATAGCACTTAGGAGCCCCCATCATGGACCAGAGTCCTGTTCCACCAGGTGCTGTACATTAATTGATATTAGGTGCATTACAGTAATGCTTAGGTACACCAATCATGAACCAGGGCCCCATTATACCAGGTGCTATACATTTTTATTACTATTAGGTGCATTATGGTAATGCTTAGGTGCCCCAATCATGAACCAGGGCCCTGTTGCACCAGGTGCTGTACATTTGTATTGCTATTAGGTTGTTCTGGGTTTGTACAGCGCCTGGCGCAACAGGGCCCTGGTCTGTGACAGGGGATCCTAGGTCCTACCCTAACACGTCTCTGTCCCAAAGAGCTGACATTCAACAGTTGGCCGTCAGACAGACTGACAGATGGGGGCATACAAGGAAACAATGAGACAGCGCTGGACAGCACCAGGGGCTCCTCTGTGAAGGCCAGTCTCCAACACATCCACAGTTGGTGAGGTCCATTCCCGGCTCTGCCCTGGCCTGCTGGGTGACACCTGCCCCTTGGTGCCTCAGTTTTCCCATCTCTAAAAGGGGGATAATGATTCTGACCCTCCTTTGTAAAGTGCTCTGAGAGTTACCGCTGGGAAGAGCTAGATAAGTGCGAGGGATTATAGAGCAATTATTATTGTTCCTGAGCTGAAGTGAGAGGTTCACGCCCCGAAGGTCGCTGAGATAGCTTGGAGTTGTGGGCCTGGTGCCAGCTGGGCCGGGCCCTCTGTCCTGGGTCAGTCCCTGTCCATCCCAGCCCAGCATCTGTCCACCTTTCTCTCTTTCTCTCATGACTCTACTTTACCACCCTTAGAAAAAGAGGTTTGCAGGGAGATGGCTCTGAGGTGTTTGGAGTCATAGCGTTCAAGGACAGAAGGGGCTGTGACTAGGAGATCTAGGATCCCTTGTGGGCTCAAACACTATGAAAATTCTGGTTGGACTCTCATCACCTGAGAGTCCCACTCAGCCATTCCTCCCTCCAGCCCATATCTGGTGGTCGAGCTAGAGCGGCGCTTTTAGACAGACACGCCTGACTTCAAGTGATGGAGACCCTACTCCATCCTTTGGGAGCTGCCCCTGGGGAGGATTCCTCTCCCGGTTACAGATGTGCACCTTATTTCCGGTCCAAATTTGTCTCGCTTCAGCTCCAGCCATCGCATTTCATTTGGCCTGCAGGTGCTAGACGAAAGAGCCCTCTGCTCTCTGAAATCTCCTCCCCGGGGAGGCACTTATAGGCTGTAATCAACCCTTCCCTTTGACAAGCTAAATAGATCAAGTTCCTCTTATGCATCGTTATTCGTATCCCTTGTTTCCTCCCACTCCCTCCTCTGTCTGTCTCCACTTGGTGTTCCTGGCGTCATTCTTAGATTGTGGTGGAGATCGGCCTTGCTGCGCTGGACTCGCGAGCCTGAGGGGCTAAGAGCTGTCAGGACCCAGATTCCACACACCCTCCCCGCCATCCCTCCTTGGGTTGAGTGGCATTTCTCCAAGACAAGTCAGTTACCTCTCCAGGGAGCAGCCTCCAACCTGACAGGGATGAAACTTATCCTGTGTCCAGCCTGGTGCTGCGCCATTGAGCGACTCCGGTTTCACACCAGGTTGGGTGAGGGAGGTCTCTCTGCAGCTGGATCTGCCTTCCCAGGCAGCCCCGACTATCACCAGGGGCAGGAAAGAGATGATTTTCAAAGGTGCCCTTTGACGAGCCAAGATCTTGTTAACTGTCCACTGGAAAAAGTGCCGGGGCTCATTTCCAGTCTGGATTCGACTTGTGTCAGCTGTAGGTTCTAGATTTGCCCTGCGATAGCCACTGGCCCCACACAGACCCTGTCTGCCCCCCAGTAAAGGAGTCAGGGCTGGATCCTTGTCACCGAGGGGACCCTGGTCAATAGGAGGAGATGGTAGAGACTTTGCTTCTCCTTGCCACCTCATCCTGTCACTTAGTAACCACCCCTCTGCCTCCAGGGGCGCTTCCTGGAGTGGCCCAGCGGGGTGCAGCCAGGTGGGCACTGGTGAGTCGGCATGGCACAGCCCCGGTTTGTGTGGGCGGCCTGGGAGGAAACCGGGAGGGCTGGGCATGAGAACGAGTCCTCGGGCCCAGCAGGGGGCGCTCTCTGGGGAAGCTGTGTGGCCCAGCGGCTAGGGTGCCAGCCAGGGGTCGGGACACATGGGTTTCATACCCAGCTCTGCCATTGGGCTGTGGGGGGGGGAGGGGTCATTGCTCCCTGTGGCTCAGTTTCCCTGCCTGCCTTGTCTAATTTAGATGGACTCTGTGCAGCCCAACGTGTCTCGCTGGGAGCTTTGTGGCCGGACGGAAGATGCTGCCCCCGTCTGTCCCCTCATTGACCCTATCTGCTTCTGCGCCCCTGGGAGTGAAATGAGCATGGCCCACGTTACCCGGCCTCCCAGCCGGCTGACAGGTCTCAAACTGTAACTAACAGGAAATCAGCATCACAGGGAACCGTTTCCAGCGGGGTCCCACTGGGGCTTGGCCCTTTGCTGCTTAACATAAAAGAAAACATGAAATTATCCCTGGTAAAGTTTGCAGAGGCCCCCAAAACTGGGGAGAGGTAAATGATGGAGGGGACAGATCTGGCTTGCTGGGTAAGCGGGGCGCAAGCAAACACTACGTTTTTTAAACATGACTAAATGTTAATGTATCGATCTGGGAACTGAGGATGTCGGCCGTACTTACAGGCTGGGGACCTCTCTCCTGGGAAGCAGCGACTCTGAAAAAGATCTGGGGGTGGGGGTGGAGAATCAGCTGAACGTGAGCTCCCAGTGTGATAGCGTGGTCAAAAGAGCTAATGCAGTCCTGGGATGTATAAACTGGGGGATCTGGAGCAGAGAGGGTATTTTCCCTTTGGATTTGGCACTGGTGAGACCGCTGCTGGAATCCTGTGTCCAGTTCTGGTGCCCACAATTCAAGAAGGGTGGTGATGAATTGCAGAGGGGTCAGAGAAGAACCATGAGGATGATGAAAGGATTAAAAAATCTGCCTCATAGGGAGTGACTCCAGGAGCTCGATCTATTTAGTTCAACAAAGAGAAGGCTAAGGGGTGACTGGATCCTCGTCTATCTGTACCTGCCTGGGGAACAAATATTGAATAATGGGCTCTTCAGTCTAGCAGAGAAAGATCTAGCATGACCCAGTGGCTGAAAGCTGAAGCCAGACTGTGAATATGGTGTACATTTTTCACAGGGAGAGTAATTAACCAGTGGAAGAAGTTACCCAGGGTTGTGGTAGATTCTCCAGCCCTGACAATGTTTAAATCAAGCTGGGATGTTTTGCTAAGAGCCTTGCTGTAGCAATGATTGTGGAGCTGTTCTCTGGCCTGCGTCAAGAGGGACGGCTTGGAATCTATGAATCTGCCTCCTTCAGCCTGGCCAGCGAGCCTGGCCTGGGTCTCTGGGGGTGGGGTGGGGAGAAGGCAATTAAGGCCATGCCCGAGGCCCCTGCTCCTAGATTTTCCTGATCCCATATGCCATAATTTTTTTTTAATTTAAAATGAAAAAGGGTGTTTCCAGCCCTTGGGGGTGGTGAGAAAAGCTCTACAATGGGACAGTGAGTCTGCGCTGCCTGAGTCTGCAGACCTGAGCTGATTGCTCCCAGGAGTAGCTGCCCTGTGCATCCCCGGTGCTCCTTGCCACCCCCACTGCTCTGTGTGGGGAGGAGGAGGGGAGCGCAGCAGGTCCAGCCCCCCTGCAAGCAGAGGCGCCCCAACTGCTGGAGTGAACACTGGCAACCCCTGCCTCTGCCAGGAGGGGGCGGAGCCCTAGCACAGGAAGAGGGCGGAGCCTGTGGGTGTAGGTAAATCCAGCCTTGTATGAGCCCGGGGCTTTTAGCAGATGCTCTGCTGGTTGACATAAAGGAGCAGCTCCCCCAGCATGCAGCTGTAGCAGACTCTTGTCCTCTGGAGGGTGACCTGACCCCATAATCTCCCAGGGGTGAGGGATTGTACCCCCATCACACACAGCTGGAGAGCAGACAGAAAAGCCTGAGCACATGGGCACCCATGGGGGTGGGAGGGCCAGCAGCTGGGGACTCGCCTGACACTGGCCCCTGGTTGCTCTGGGAAGAGTGGTGGCTAGTGGTTAGAGCAGGGGGGCTGGGAGCCAGGACTCCTGAGTTCTAGCTGCAGATCCAGGGTTCGGCTCACCTGGGGGTGTCCCGCATGGGTGGGTTACCAGCACCGGGCTGGCGACCCGGGGACTGTGGCTCTGGGGGGCAGCCAGGGTGTGTGTGTGTGTGTGTGTGCGTGTGTGTCAGCTTGTGATGTGGGGTCAATAAGTAGAACCACTCGGGGGGTTAAAGGTCACAGAGCTGAACACCCCCCCCAGCTCCAACCCCTGGCTCCTCCTGCTCTGCATCCCCTCCCGCAGCTCCAACCCCCTCTTGTAGTCTCTTTTAACATCACGTCCCCACAGGCAGTGGCTGTAACCCTCCTTCTCCCCCCAGATCCGTGCCTACATCGGTGGGCTGGCCCCGGACGGCTATGAGAAGGGCGACATGGTGGCCTTTCGCTTCAGCGCCCTCAACCCCATCCTGGATCCCTGGATCTTCATCCTCTTCCGCAAGGCTGTCTTCCGCAGCCTGCGCTCGCTGCTCTGCTGGCCCTGGGCCGGGCGCCGGACCCCGGAGCCCCGCACGTTGGACAGCGTCCCCTTCCCGGCCAAGTTCTCCAGCTGAGATGTGGACCGTGGGTACCGTGCAGGCACTGCCAGGCCTCGCCGTGGGCGCCACAGACACTGGCCACAGGCACCGACTACGGGCACCTGGGACTCTCCACCCAGCCCCACCCACCTGCGACAGACGCTGCTGGGGGCAGGGGAGGCAAGCCGACTGAGGAAGAGGAGGATGAAGAGGAAGCCCAGGTCACATGCCAGGGTGGGGGCAGGACGACGTGCGCGACTGGACAGAGTGCGAGCAAAGGGGCCAAGCGGCGGAGACCCCCCTCCTATTGTGGGGCAGAGCCACCTGGGGGGAAGGATGTGGGTGCCCCTCCGGGGCATATGAGGGACACTTGGGGTAGAAGTTGGAAGCTGGCACCAGTGGCTGAGCCCCCTGGGGGGGGACATCAGGTCAGGGAGGGGACAAGGGATGGGATTTTGGCCCCTGACTCTGACCCCACCCCCCACCCTGGGCACAATCCAAATGGGAGGTGGAGGGGGCCATGGACATTGGTGGGTGTGGCTGGGCTGTGCGCCCCCCTCCCCTTGTGGAAATGGTGCGGGCCGGCCTCAGGCTCGTTAATTAGTGCTTCAGTCGCTCTTATTAAAGAAAGTGTAAAAGTCGCTTCCCAGTCATCACTGTGTATTAGTGTGGGGGGGGGAGGGATCCCGGGCTGGGACGGCAGGGGGCTGCGGGTTGGCAGTGAGGGGCACCAGCAGAGATATGGGCAGTAGAGCGGGGAGAAGCTCAGGGCTGGAGTGCCAGGGGGCTGTGGCTCCGGAGTGAGGGGTGTTGGAAGAGCTGTGTGCCTGGATGCCATGGGGTGACCCGAGGGTTGTTTGTGCCCCCAGTTAAGAACATAAGAATGGCCAGACTGGCTCAGACCAGTGGCCAATGCCAGGTGCTTGAGGGAATGAACAGACCAGGTAATCATCAAGTGATCCATTCCCTATCGCCCATTCCCAACCTCTGGCAAACAGCAATCCCTGCCTATTCTGGCCAATAACATTGATGGACCTATCCTCCAGGAACTTATATAGTTCTTTTTTGAACCCCATTATAGTCTTGGCCTTCACAACATCCTCTGGCAAGGAGTTCCACAGGTTGACTGTGCATTGTGTGAAGAAATATTTCCTTTTGTTCATTTTAAGCCTGCTGCCTATTAATTTCATTGGGTGACCCCTAGTTCTTGTGTTATGAGGAGTAAATAACACTTCCTTATTTACTTTCACCACACCAGTCATGATTTTATAGACCTCTATCATAGCCCCCCTTAATTGTCTCTTTTCCAAGCTGAAAAGTCCCAGTTTTATTAATTTCTCCTCATATGGAAGCTGTTCCATACCCCTAATCATTTTTATTGCCCTTTTCTGTACCTTTTCCAATTCCAGTATATCTTTTCTGAGATGGGGTGACCAGACCTACATGCAGTATTCAAGACGTGGGTGTATTTATAAAGATTTACAAAGAGGCAATATATTTTTGTTTTATTATCTATCCCTTTCCTAATGATTCCCAACATCCTGTTAACTTTTTTGACTGCCCCTGCACATTGAGTGGATGTTTTCAGAGAACTATCCACAATGACTCCAAGATCTCGTTCTTGAGTGGTAACAGCTAACTGAGACCCCATCATTTTATATATAAAGTTGGGATGATGTTTTCCAATGTGCATTACTTTGCATTTATCAACACTGAATTTCACCTGCCATTTTGTTGCCCGTTCACCCAGGTTGTGAGATCCCTTTGTAACTCTTCCCAGGCTGCTCTGGACTTCACTATCTTAACTATCAATTGCCTCAGTCTCCCTGCTCCGACCCTCCCCTTCCTGCCTCCTGTCCCCGCTCTGCCCTCCGGCTGATGCTGCTTGCCTGTCCCACAGGGCTGTGCCCCCCACTGGGATCCAGGCACTGGATCAGCTCTGCAACCAACGCTGAGCTGTGTAAATATTTCCTTTGGTGAATTAATCCCCCGGTAGCCTCCCCCGCAGCCTCCGGCTAATCCCCTCCTGTCAAAATATTTGCAGCTGTGCTCCGGGGCGGGCAGAGTCCCAAACCCCACGGGGCCACGTCCCCCTTCTGCTCCCAGCACCCTCAGTGCTGGCAAGGCTGGACAGTGGGGCCGACCCAGGGTGGCCACATCACTGCCTAGTGGCCAGAGCCAGCAACGCCAGCAGCCTCTCGCAGAGCCCCCAGCGTCTCGGGGAGCTGCCTGTCGTTCATGTGTTTTTTGGGGGGAATGCAGAACCTGTCAGCTCCCCTTTTCCCTGTGCTGGGGGGCTCAGCCTGGTGCAGACCTGCCACGCCCGTGCAATGCCAGCCATGCCCTCTCCGGGGCTCGACCCCTGCAGCAGGTGTTTCCTGCCCCTGCTCCATCCTGGGTCTCGGCTCATCTCGCTGAGATCTCAAGCCGCTTGCTCGGGGGTGGGGGAGCAAAGGGGGAAGGGCCTTTCTCTGCGTTTGAACAAGCGCCCGGCCGGGCAAAGGTAAGGCCACAGGACAGAGCAAATCCGTGCCTAGGAATTCAGGTGAGTCGCTGCATCAAACACTCAGCACGGCTACAGCCTAGCCCCTGCCCCGCTTCCACCTGCAGAGCTGCAGGGGACTCCTCCAAGAGCTGAAAGCAGTATAGGGGTCTGTGACACACAGGGGCAGTTCTGATTGTGTCCAGTAGAAGGCTGGGGCACACAGGCAACCAACCACAACAAGGCAGTAATCAATAAAGGAATTAATAACACATGGCCAATTAACACCTTCCCCCGCACCTCCCACTCATTGTGCCTCAGTTACTTGGCAGCGCCCGGCACGACGGGGCCCTGATCTCGGTTCCTGTGTGTCTGGGCAGTGCCCGGAGCAACGGGGCCCTGATCTCGGTCACTGTGTGTCTGGGCAGCGCCCGGCACGACGGGGCCCTGATCTTGGTCACTGTGTGTCTGGGCAGCGCCCGGCACGACGGGGCCCTGATCTCGGTCACTGTGTGTCTGGGCAGCGCCCGGCACGACGGGGCCCTGATCTTAGTCAGGGCCTTTAAGTGCGACTGTAATGAATGAATAAATAAAATTAATTAGATTCAATAAAGGCCTGGTGTCAGATACTGCAAATATCAAACCTGGTATCTGTTTGTATTTGGTCAAATTAATTAAAAACATAAATAATCATGATAAAAAAATCTATAAAGCGCTGATGGCGGACGCACGTTTCCCAAGGCTGGAAGGGCTCAGTGTCAAAGGCACGTTGTTCCCCTGACATTTTAGTGGCCAAACCCATGTGAATTTTCGCCCACTCTCAGCTTTCAAACCGGTCCCCCTGGGTGGGAGATGCTCTCGCAGCGTCGGGACAGTCGGCTCATGCTGGAGTTGAGGTTTGTAGATTTAAGGCCAGGAGTGACCACTGGGTGTGTAACAGGTCATTAAACTCCACTCAAATACCAAACCCACTGCTTTAGTGAGTGCAAAACGTTTCAGTCCTCAGGCCTCAAAAGTATTTTTGCGCCTACCTGACACTGCAATCAGCAGCCTGAATATCTTTGTGGCGCTGGCCACAGACAGCACCTGCAGCACAGGGTGGAGGCTGGCTTGCAAATCTTAAGGTAACATCAGGCTCTGCGATCAGGTGAAGGCTGGGTAAAAGACACCGCTGGCCAGTGGTAACATGGCATGGAACCCAGCTCCCACACGACGCTGCGTGGAGATCTGCAGAAAAGAGGCAGATTGTGGGGTGGGGAGCTGCTTTCACCCCCTCTCACCCGTGCATCAGGACACCAAGAGAAATTATGCTGCTGAGGCTGCTTTAATAATTGTGTCTGATGCCACCATGTCCAACACACCCATGGTAACACCAGGGGATCTTTCTCTCCCTGCTGGCTGGGCCACGGAACAGGTTTCCGCATGGCATTTGTAGGCGCGGGGGTGTAGAAATGAGATGGTAGCCTTTTAAATAGTTGTGAGCTCTCTGATGGGCACTCCCTGGGTTGTATGTTGAAGAAGCCACCAGAAGCCAGAGGGAGAGAGAGAGCGTGTGTGTGTTGACCTGAGCAAAACTTTTAGGCTACGTTTTTGTTTTCAGGCAAACACCGGCAGATTTTTGTTTTGCAAATCCGTGCTATTTGGTTGAACTGTTCAGGGTGACATTTTTTTTTAAATAAATCTTTAAAAATAGCAAAATGTTTTTGAAAATTTAGATTTTTTTTTTTGCTTCTAATTGACTTTTTGTTTCAAAATGTCTATCAGTTTTATTTTAAAAAATGCAACGAAAAATGTTTTTAAAATGCTCAAAAGGGCAACGAGCCATTTCATTTGATCCCAGACTTGACCACTGATAAAGTTTGCAGACAACACAAAAACTGGGGGGGGGGGGGGGGGGGGTAACTGATGGGGCAGACAGGTCACTGAGATCTGGACTGCAGGGTAAGCGGGGGTGCAAGCAAACAATGTGTGTTTTAATATCGCTGAATGCAGACATCTAGGAACATAGAGTGTTGGCTGTACTTACATGCTAGGGGACTTTCTCCTGGGACACAGCGACGCAGAAATATTTGAGGGTGGTGGTGGATAATCAGCTGAACGTGAGTTTCCAGCGACGCTGGGGCCAAAGAACTAATGGGATCCTGGGATGTATAAACAGGGGAATCTCAAGTAAGAGCAGAGAGATTATTTGATCTCTGTATTTGGCACTGGTGCGACCGCTGCTGGAATCCTGTGTCCAGTCCTGTGACCTGCAGTTCAGGAAGGATGTAGCTAGATTGGAGGGGGGTCAGAGAAGAGCCACAAGAATGATCAAAGGGTTAGAAAACCTGCCTTGTCGTGATAGACTCCAGGAGCTCAATCCGTTTAGTTTAACAGAGAGAAGGTTAAGGGGTGAGTTGATCCCAGCCTATCAGTGCTGACATGGGGAGCAAATATTTAACGATGGGCTCTTCAATCTAGCAGGGAAACATCTAACAAATGTACAATGGCTGGAAGCTGAAGTTAGACAAATTGAGGCTGGAAATAAGGTGTATATATTGAACATTGAGAGTGATTAACCATTGGAACCAAGGGTTGTGGTGGATTCGCCATCACAGACAGTTTTTAAGTCCAGATTGGGTGTGTTTCTAAGAGATCTGTTACAAGGAATTATTGGAAGGAAGGTCTCTGGCCTATGCTATACAGAAGGTCAGACTAGATGATCACAGTGATCACTTCTGGCATGGGAATTTATGAATCTATTAAATTTTTTTTTAAATGTTCAATTTGCCAACATTTCTGAAAATATATCATTTTCGCTTTGCCCTGAAACGATTTCTTTTTTCCTGATTTTTCCAACTGGCTGGGAAGGCAGTTTTTCTCCTGGTAACTGCTCCACCACAAGTGTTTATACCGGTATAATGTTATCGGTTAAAAGCATCACACCCCCAACCCATATAGCGATACTGGGACAAACGCTGTATGTAGAGCAGGGCTTAAGCTAAACAGGTATAAGAGCATCTGAAGCTGATTGTGCTACACACAGAATTGCACCTGTTTCACTAAACCTGCTTAAAACCTCACCTTTAGTTACGTAGATTCATGGAGTCTAAGGATAGGAGGGAGCAGTAGGTTATGTAGCATTAGATCATCAAGGCTGATCTCCGGCGCCTGTAATACCCAGGCTATGTCCCTATGGTCAGCCTGATGACTTGAGTTAGACACTAAACTTCTGTGTGCCCACGGGCAGAAAACAGAAGAGACTGAGATGCTACAATGCCCACGGATCGTGCAACGGCAGGGATCGGATGAGGTGAGCTATGCCATGCTGTGTCAGCACAATCTGAGTGTGCAGCAGGCCCTGGGCCTCCGTTTGCACAAGTGGCTAGTGATTCTGGGTGCCTGAATTCCACGCCCTTAAAGGGAAACTGATCAGAAGGAGACAGTGAAATTGACCAGGGAGCCAAGCGCAGAGCCAAAGCCAGTCCAAGGGGATGTGGGGCGAGAAAGTGCACGGGGCCTGACATTCTTTCCGAGTTAATAATCAAAGGAGCTATTATTAGGAAGCCAGATAAAGACGTGGTTGGTGTTAAGCTCAGGACGTGTTTTTCAACACCAATCACAGCACCTGGAAAGGGAGCAATCCAACTGCCTGGGATTTGGGAAATGTGCCCTGCAGACTAAACTGGGTGTCCGCCCCAGGAAGCGTTTAACCCTTTCCATGCTGCTGGGCCGTGATGGGGAGTCAGTGCTGCTTCCCAGCCCTGCTCCTCGGAAGGGAAGGCTGATCAAACCTCGCTCCTGAGCTGCCGAAAGGCCTGAGTCAGGCTTCCAGGACGGGGGAGGCGTCAGACACGGTGACTCAGAAGCAGGCAGCTGGTAGGGGGAGGACACAGTGTCCCAGAATTTGGTGTGTGCATGTGTAGGGGACCCAGTGTGATCCTGGGATCCAGTAGGAGCAGAGAGGTGATTTTCCCTGTCTTTGGCAGGGGTGCGACCGCTGCTGGGATCCTGGGGCCAGTTCTGGGGCCCACAATTAAAGAAGGACATTGATACACTGGAGAGGGGTCAGAGAAGAGCCATGAGAATGATGAAAGGGTTCGAAAACCTGCCTTACTGTGACAGACTCCAGGAGCTCGACCCATTTAGCTTAACACAGAGAAGGTGAAGGGGTGATTCGATCCCCGTCTCTCAGTACCTACCAGGGGAACAAATATTTAACTAGGGTCTCTTCAGGCTGGTGGAGGAAGGTCTAACTAACACCATCCAAAGGCTGGAAGCTGAAGCTGGACAAATTCAGGCTGGAAATGAAGTGTAAATGTTGAACAGAGAGTCATTAACCATAGGAACAATTGACACAGGATCATGGTGGATGCTCCATCGCTGGCAATTTTAAAACCAGGACTGGATGTTTCTTCTAAGAGATCTGCTCTAGGTCAAGAAGGATTTAATTCAGGGCAGATCTCGGGCCTGCGTTATGCAGGGGGATCAGACTAGATCAGGAGTTCTCAAACTTTTTTTGCTGGGACTCCCTTTGAAAATATTTCAGGCTGTGACAACCCCCCGCAAAAACTGATGACCCCCCCCCATGCCATGCCACCCTCCCTCATGTCATGCCACCCTTACTTGCACTGCTGCTGAGGGTGGCGCTGCCTTCAGAGCACCTGGCCAGCAGCTGTTCTCTGGCCACCCAGATCTGAAGGGCTCTGGCTGTCAGCCATGCACAGGGCTGACAGCTGCAGCCCCAGCATGTGTGGGGGCTGACCACTTGTGGCCCCTCCTCCCCATAATAACATCACGACCTCTTGAGGGGTCCCGACACCCAGTCTGAGAACCCCTGGACTAGATGGTCACAATGGGCCCCTCTCTGCGCCGGTTTGCAATGAGCCGGCTGGCTCTGCGGGAGCTGCGTTCAGGATGACAGCCTCGCCTGGGCTTGCGTTGATGGTGTCTGGGCAAACAGGGCCCTTCCCGAGCCCCGATTCCCCCACTGGAGGCAGCCCCAGGTCTTGCAGCCCGACCGGGCCTGAAAGAAGACAGAACAAAAGCCGTGTCTCAGGCAAGGAAAGAGTATGTGGTGTGTATCCCGGGCTGGGCCGGCTCTGCTTGCAGAGTGGCACTGGGGAGATGGGGACTGCTCAGGTGGCTTGGAGGGAACAGAGCCAAGGCTGTGGGCCTTGGCCGTGGCTGGGTGCTGGGTCGGGCGGGACGGACAGGAAGGATTTGATCTGGGAATTAACGCCCTCTCTCTCCTGCCCCCAGCACACCTGAACTGTGCTGCAATGTCAGGGCTGGCGGGGCACAGGGGAAAAGACCAACGCCCTGCGCCTGGCACTCTCTCAGTTGGGCCAGGGGAAGGGGGTACTAAGCCCTGCTTTAAGGGGCCCTTGGCTTGGGGTGTTCTTGCCTCCCCCGGAGGGAGCTGCCGCCCCTTCGAAGGCAGACGGGTTCCCCAAAGCAAAGGGACTTGGGATCCTGGCCGGGCCCCCAGCGATGCCTACTTTGGGGAAAGACCAGGAGGGAATGGCCGGGAGGTGGGCAGGGGCCAGTGTCCCTCCCCCTTCATCCACAGAGCAGGTACCAGAGTAGGGGGGGGGGGGGAGTGGGAAGTGATGGAATGATACAGCTCCCAGCTCTGGAGGGATCCCAGGGGGCACGGAGAGGGAGGGCGGGAGAGAGAGAGAGAGCGAGCCGGGAGGGTTACTGACAAAAGCGAGGCTGGCACTGTGCACACCGCACACACACACAAAGACCCACAAATTACCCCACAGACACACACAAATACATACTTATGCACACTCACCACATATGCACACCAGCCCTGTGCCAGGTGCTTCACAGTGACAGACACCCTCCCCCAGCCGTGTCCTGTCTTTCCACTGGCCCCCCTGGTCGCCGGGGGAAGAGGGGGCCTGTGCCACAGGAACTGAATGCGGGAGACACCCCGGGACCAGCAGAGCTGCAACCCCAGCCCCAAGGAAGCCCAGTGAGAAAAGGGCTCCTGGGGGCTCATTTGTCTTTTGCTGCGAGGAGCCACGAATCCAATCAGGGCCAAATGTTCGTGATAGTGCCCAAAATCCCGCAGCATCAAACCCACAGAGGCAGATTGTCAGCTGGGGGAATCGGTGCTGCTCCATCAGCTCCAATGGAATGAGACCCCCTTTGCCCAGGCTGGGGCTCTGGCCCATTGACTCCAATGGAGCTACGGCCGATTGACACCGGCTGGGATCTGGCCCATTGACGCCAATGGAGATACAGCCAACTGAGAACAGGTGGGATCTGGCCCACTGATTCCAGTGGAGCTACAGCCGATTGACACCAGCTGGGATCTGGTTCATTGACTCCAGTGGAGCTACAGTTGACTGAGAACAGGTGAGATCTGGCCCATTGACTCCAATGGAGCTACGGCCGATTGACATTGTCTGGGAGCTTCTAGTGCACACTTGGCTTTGTTATTTTCTGCACAGAGCACCACCCGAAACCACATGCGACCTATCCCTAGGACAGAGTGCCTGGGGGAAATGACAATGCAGTAACAAGCCTGAGCTGTGACAGGTCCGGATGCTGCTTCCACGGCAGCTTGTGGCTGGATGCTGCTTTCATAACAGATTGCATCACCCCTTCCTGTTTACGCTTCCTTTGTTACTATTACGTGTATTACGGTAGAGTCTAGCAGTCCCAGCTGAGAGTGGGCCCCACATTTTGGTGGGTGCTGCACTGACTCGGCTGAGATCATGGCCCCCCTTGCACCAGGCACTGCAGAGAGCTGGGCTGAGATCAGGGCCCCACTCGTGCCAGGTGCTGCACAGACACAGAAGGAGAGACGGCCCCTGCTCCAGAGCATATCCAGTCCAAATAGACAGAGGGACTGTAACCCCTAAGAGTCCCTTGTGCCAAATGACAGAGGACACTCTGCCCTCTGACCCCTAGCAGGCCTGACACACTCATCACACCTAAGGCAGCAGAGGCGAGCGGGTGGCCGTCTGGGCACTGATGTGTCAGGTAGCGTGTGAAGAGTTAGGTGTGTGTTGGAAATCGGGGCCTACAATACAGTCAGCGCAGGCAACCTTAGAACGGCCGATCGACTTTGTCCTCAACACAGGCCTGGGGCTACCCTAGCCTGCCTGAAGCCGACACAATAACCCTCCCAGCTGCGTCGCAGTCATGGGGCCAGCGGCCTGCGAGAAGGGTGGGGAAGCCAGCATGGTGGCAGCACAAACAGCAGGGAAAGGATCTTTCTCTGAGCCATGCTTCACTAGCCCACATGGCAAAGGGGCCTGGGCTAGAGGAGGGGAAGAAAACCCCTTTGCAAGCCAACTCCTAATGGACAAGAGGGCACTCTTGGAAAGGTGGCGCCTCCAGCCATGAGGGAGGCGGATGGGGCGAAATTACCTGAGCCTAGGGGTAGAAGCTGTTACATTTTACACCCCCAGAAAGCCTACGTCATTTGTAACCATGTTGCTATTCGCCCTTAAAGCACTGGACTTTATTAATCAACATGTTTGTTGGTTTCACTGTAAAATCACCTCCTGGCTGTGTGTTAAAGTAGGGTCCTGGTGAAACCAGCAGCTGACGCATGCCGCAGGCAGTGGCCGTGTCTGGTGCAAGGGGCTGGATCCAGTGGAGGACCCCCTCTAGTCTGGTAGGGGGTCTTCCTTGCTGTGGTAGAGGGTGATGACCCAGTTCTGGGTGCCCCAAGAGGGCGTCACTTTCTGGGCAGGGTATTATCCCCATTGATTTGCAGATGAAGGGCCTCAGGCAGGGCTGGGAATTGACCTGAGAGCCCCCAACTACCAGCCTTTCTCACTAGATATATGGGCCACTAGCCCAAGGCTGCTTTCAGTCGTAGCCCACCTGGAGCCACCCTAGGGCAGCCCAGTTCAGAAACGCCTTGGGAAAATGCTGCCAAGGGCTGAGCCAGCTCCCGTGGCTGGTGGGCAGAATCAGCAGTGCTCTGGCTGGGCAGATGGTACAAATATTGGCCTGGTGGGGTGGGCTAAGCATGGGAGCAGCACCCCAGAGGTCAGGGTGGATTCTCCAGCACTCGGAACTGATATGTCAAGCTCGGGTGCCGTTTTCTAGCTCGACCATCAGATCTGGGCTGGGTGCCGGTCTCCTGCGGGAGGGTCGCGGCCTGTGCTAGCCAGGGGCCCAGCACCAGTTTGTTTATGAAATTGACCAGGCTGGGGAAAGGGCCCCGGGCTGGGCTAAGCTGGCTCGTTACAGGGCTGAGACGGGCCAGCAGAACTGTAACCCTACCGCATTTTCTTCCCGGCACGACTAAGGCGGGGGCTGAGCGGGAATTTGGCTGCATTTGGACCATTCGATACAGTGTCAGTGAAATCTCCCCCCCATCTGGTCCCCCTGGCTCGGATACCAAAGGGGAGGGCCGTCAGCAAGGGGGCAGGCTGGGGCCCAGGGTGCTGGGAGGGAGAAGGGCCAAGGGAGTGGGGTGGAGGAAGCAGTGGGGGACAGGGTTAGAGCTGTTGTGCAAGGCTAGATCTAGCCTGGTCCCCCCCCCCCCCCCCCACACACACACACACACACACACACCAAACTCGACGGTGCAAAACCAGGGGCTGGGAACTGGGAGCTCGGCCCAGGGCACTCAGGCAAGGAAGCCCGGATGGGTTTCTGCAGCTTGTGGCCCCAGGGAGCAGGGAGGGACCGACCTCGGTGAGGACCCCATGAAGGACCCTGGTGAGTAGGGTGGGATTTGCCAGTGGATTCCCAGCAGAATGTGCCTAGCCTCTGGGTGCAGCGCCAGGCTGGCAGAGGAGATGGATGCGGGGCGAGGCCGGGGGAAAGGCAAGAGAAGCGTTGTGATGTCGGGGGCAGCCCGAGGAGCTGCAGGCTGGGGCTTGGGACAACATGGGGGAGAGCCACCCCCCCAGCCCGGTGAGAATCAGCTCACACTGAACCCCCGACTCCGGCCTTGGGGACCGAGGCCAGCACCTGTGGGCCTAATTCCCAGCTGCCCCAGCTGTGGGCCAAAGATATTTTAAACCCCTTTAGTGCTCCAGGGATTCTAAGCCCTGCTTGGCCAACTCACTGCTGCCCCTCTGGCCCTTGGGGGGCCGAGAACAGTCACAGGGCTCCGGCCACACCCTGACCCGCCCCCTGCATCCCGGGCTGGTAGCAGGACCCCTAAGCCAGCTCCCCACTGGGAGGGGAGGGGAGGCCCTTGCGTGGGGGAGACTAATTCTCCATCCACTTCCCGCTGTACCCCTCGGGTGGAGCCAGGTTCCCCGCAGCAGCAGAAGCGCCCTATAAAAGGCCAGCTCCCGGGAAACCTTCCACGGAAAGTTCCCCCCTCTCCGTCCCCACGGGCCGGGTGCGGGAAAAGCTGAGCCGGGAGCGGGGAGCTGATCTCCCGGCCCGGGAGGATTGAAAGGGCCGGGCTCGCTTCGCCTAGCGAAAGGCAGGCTGCAGGGGAGCCGATCGCCCTGCCAGAGCCGCCGGCGGGGCGGGAGACGAGGCGGTGAAGCGACAGGAGGAGAACGGCTGAGCACGGCCAGGCCCGGGCTGAGGCTCAGGCCGGGGGCAGGGCCAGCTGAGGCGGCGGCAGGGAAAGGGACGGTGTCTCTTTAAGGCCCGGGTCCGCTGCGTGCCAAGACACCTGGCCCAATGGAAAAAGTGCCTGCCGCGACCTGGCTCCGGCGGTGTAAACACAGCCAAGGCAGCGCTCTGCGCCTCATCAATCCGCGCTGCGCTGCCAGCGCGCCGGGATTCGGCCCCCACCTCCCGCCTTCCCGGCCGGCAGCCAGCCCCGGCCCGGCCCGGCCCGCAATGCTGCCCCGGCGCGGCGGCCCTGCCAGCCCGCGGGGTGGGGCGCACGGGGCCGGGGCGCAGTGCGCGGCTGGAAAGGGAGCAGGAGCCGGGGTGTGGGGCTGCGCCAGGCGGGGGCCGTGGGGCGGGCAGGAGGACTTGAGCAGAGCCACGTGCTCACAGCCTCCATGGCCCCTGCCTGCCCCGTGCCTGGCTCTCGTCTGCCGGCTCGGACAGCTGTGCCAGGCCGGGACCCACGGCTCTTTATGTTCCCACGTGGTGCACGGCCTGGCTGACAAACAGCTACAACCACGCAGGGAAACTGAGGCACGGGGAGGGGATTTCACGGTGGGAACAGCCAGGAGTCCTGACTCGCAACTCCCCCCTGCTCTAACCACTAGACACCACGCCCCTCCCAGAGCTGGGGACAGGACCCCTAACCTCTTGTCCAGCAGGTGTAGCAGCGGTGCTGGCTGGAGACAAACATCCCAGCAAAGCTCTTGACCAGCCGCGCCTGGGCCTGGAGTGCGGACGTGTCTATTTACGTAGGTGTCCTGCGGCTACAGGGATGTGTTCTCCCCCCCCACACACACATCTGCTCTCTGCCCGGCCTGCCAAGTGCCAGGGCTAGTGCTCTGCTGTGCATCCAATGGGGCAGGGGGAGGAAAACTGCATCTTCACTTGGGGGGCTCCTGGGATTTAGCCCCCAGCTCCGGGGGGCGGGGGGGGAAGTAGGGTCTAGGGGGTGGGAGTCAGGACTCCTGGGTTCCATTCCCAGCTCCGCCACAGACTTGCTGGGGGAGCCTGGAGGCTCACTCAGCTCCCCAGCCTGTTCCTCAGTTTCCCCAGTGCTGTGCTGGGGTGTCCAAGCTACTCCCCTTTTCCTGCAGACTGTCCCTGGGATTTGTTTTGTCTGAAACATCAGGTTTCTCTTCCCCCTGCCCCGCCTGACCAGAGCAGCAGCCCCTTGCTGCACCCAAATGTGCCAGTATCTGTAACCCACAAAGTGTGTGTGTGTGTGGGGGGGAGGGGGGGGGGAGAGTCTGGTCATCATCTGCTGTGCTAGCTGTGTGTGGGGCAGGGGGCTGGTTCAGGGGGTGGAATCTGCCCGGTGCATGGCAGGCCGCTGTCCACCTGCACAAGGGCAGAGGCCGGGAGCTAATTAACCCCCGCCCCACACACACACACCTCAATGTGCCCTGCAGCTAGAACCACAGCGACTGGTACAGGCAGCGACAGCTGGGAAGAGACAGACACAAAGAATGGGGGGGGGGGGAGGGAGGGGCGGGTGGCCTGGCTCAGGTCATGCAGGGAGTCGGAAATGGAACCCAGGAGTCCTGCTCCCAGCTCCCCCCATCAGCCTTTGGTCTCATTTCAACCAGTGGGTTTAGTGTGCAGGAGGGGCAGCTGGCCTGGGATCAGACTTGATGCGCTGGGGATCCCTTCTGGCCTTGGACTCTGGAACCACCAGCCCCCCCACGGCGGGGATAGAACCCAGGAGTCCTGAGTCTCATGGTCCTGCCTCCAAACCATTGCAGAGCAGGGCATGGCTGGCTAGGACCCATGCCAGCAGGAGAGGGCAGCTGCCCCACCCCTTGCCCTTGTCGGCCTCCCTTAGCCAGCTGGGTCCCTTTCTTTGGTGACTGGCTCCCTCCTGCGTCCTTCCTTGTAACTGCAGCACCAGAGCAACTAGCTCCAAGCCTTCCCCGACGCAGGGATATTTCCCCCAGCCAGGGCCCATTGTCTTTGTACCCAAACTCAGGCCAAGCCCTGGTGGGCAACAATAGCAGGCCCTGCCTTTCGCTCTTTCCCCCTCCACTTTTAAGCCCACCCCTTCTCCAAGGCCTGGGGGTTTCCCTCCCCCCCCGCCACCCCAAGAGAGGCCGCAGCTGAACACGTCTCTTGCTCAGCGCCGATGTTCTGCGGTCACCCGCCTGCCTAGGAATTTCAGTGGCATTTGGATGCATTTTTTTTTAATAAAGTAAACCCAGCCCTAATTCTTGCTGCTTGCAGCACTGCAGCTCCAAGGCAGCGAGCACAGCAGAGGCGATATTCATCAGCAGGGCCCAAATATAATTTTTTGGGGCCCAGTACAAATTTGTAAGACAGGCTCCCTCCCACACACATACCCATGCGGGTTGCAGCCTGGGCTGGACTCCCCAGGGGCTTCAGCCCTGGTAAAGTGTACCCTTTTCACCCCCCATACGGGGGCCGTGTTCAGCCACAGTAAGCAGGCAGAATGCGCCCCAAACAGCGGCTTTGACAAGGTTTGTACGTTTCAAACCAGATTGATGAGCTGGGTCTTTTTACTCCTGCTGGGAGGCGGTGATAAAGCCAGCTCTTAAGCCTAGCTGCAGCCATAGCCTGGAGCAAGCTCTCGACTACTCACCGTTATTTGCAGACTTTAAGGTCACCAGCGCCCAGCATGATCCAATAGTCTGACGGCCTGCACGGCGCAGCCCCTCACCCCCCCTGCGCCTGGAATAAATGGCTAACTTCTGGCGGCGTTACTGACGCGCTCAGGTCATGATTTAAAGCCAGTGCTTGCTTGCCAAGCCGAAGGGGGCAGAGCTGTTAAAAGTCCCATTTTGTAAGCCTGCCTCTCCCGCGTGGCTGAAAGGGGTGCCGGCTTTCCAGGCAGAGGGGGCAGCCAGCAGGGCCAAGCATAATTTTTTCAGGCCCAGTACAAACTTGTAACACAAACCCCCTCCCCCACACATAGCACAATCCCTCATCCCAGACATACACTCATGGGCCATGAAAACATTTTTCTTCACGGTAATGGGGGTCGTAGCATGGGCCGGGCACCCCAGGGCCCTGTTCAAGTGTACCCTTCCCCCCCCACGTGGGGGATCGGGCAGGTATTGAAATAGAAACAGCCTTTTCCCAAGGCAGCAGCTGCTGGTTTAGCACATCACAGTCAAATGCACCAGGCCCTGCTGCTGTTTCGTGGCTGCTGGTGGTTGGATGATGCTGGCTGCCAGGAGAGAAGGGAGCCCATGAGATGAAGGAGGCTACGAGCCACAAGCTATGGTTCTGCTCTCCTCAGTTTACAGGTAATGGATAAGGGAAAACAGGCCCTGCCTTTGCCCCATCTACCACCTGCTGAAACACACTACAGCCATGGTTTTCAAACTGGGGTACGTGAGCTCTGGGCAGTGGGTATGCAAGAAAAATCCTGTAGTGGCAGACGTTTTATTTAGCACCCAGGGTTTCAAATTGCAGTGATGCCAAGCGGTTCCAGGCCAGCCCCTGGCAGCAGGGCTTGGGCAGGAAGCGCCACCTCCACCCCCACCTCACGGCCCCCCCCCCCCAACCTGCCTGCCTAGGAAGGTGCAACCAAGAATTGTAACTCAATGGGGGTCTGAGCTCATGCCCCCAAATGTTCCTCCACAACACACCCCATGGTTTGAAGACCTCTAGAAGCTGTTGCTAAGTGGAAGGCAGAAACGTAGGTGGCAGAGGTGGCTTCTGCCTCGCAGCTGGGGGTACACGCTGGACAACATTATCTGGAAAGGAGGACACAGCCTAAACCATTTGGAAACTACGGCACAAGAGCAGATGGAGGAGGAGCGGCAGCTGTAGGTGGATACGCCAGGCGAACATAACCCAAAGGTCAAGCCCTGGCCCAGCCCACGCCCCCTCCAAAGTAAAAGATCAGAGCGAGATCATGCAGTTACCAGCAACACGGGTAACACCTGCTGTCTTACCCTGATGGAGTTTATGGGCAGCATGGCAGAGTTTTAAAGCAGCAAATGGCAAGCGCCTGAAAGGTGAAATTTAACCAGCCAGCTCACAGCTGACGGGTTTGTTCGGTTGTTTCTTTTACACATCGTTGAACTCCACAGTCTAATGCCCACCCACCGGAAAGAAAGGGTCTCTGTGAAAGATGCTCTTACGTTGAGAGCATACTCTATACATCCCCCCCATAGAGCCTCTGGCTGCCAGAGCAGACATATCTAGCCTCAGGTAAGAGGGGGACCCTCAGCGCTGTCAGGTCTTCACCGAAACCTTCAATCCAGTTTTCCTCCCAGCCGCTCAGAGCACTTGAATGATTGCTCCCATTTTTATACTTAAGAGTCACTTCTGTTAGTCAGGCCTCACGGGTTGTATGTTTGGGGTCTCCTTTCCTAGCTCACCAGCTGGCCTTTGGAGCTTGCCAGGAATCAGAGCCCGATCGGACCACATTTCTGTGGCAGGAGAGAAGCTGAATTAAGTTCAGGCCTGCTGGCTGGGGCGCCAGTTACAAGGGCCCTGAGGATGGGACTGGGGCGCAGGGAAGGAGACACAGGGCAACAGTGTCAGGTAGTCACTGTATTTTATTGGAAAACATTGATAAGAGTTTTATTTTCACAGCTTGAACTGAACACAACATCGCCCGCTTTCAGACAGCCTCGCTCCATCAGCCCCACAGCCCGGCGCTCAAACAGGCTTCCCCTCCCCCAGGCCTGCTCACAGCTAGGGGGCCCAAGGGGCACCGCGGATCGCACCACAGGGCACACAAAAGCACCCACTTTCCAGGGAACAAAAATTCTGCTGCTTTTTTTTCCTGAGCGCCCTGCCCCTTCCCCAAACTTTAAAAAAAATTAAAAATAAAGAGAAGCAAGTTGCCGGCTCATGCTCTCCACGGCGGGTTGGCCAGGCAAGGGGGGCTTAGCAACACGAGCACAGACATTAAGAAAGCGAAGGCAGGTCACAAGGTGCAATCGAGTCACTACAGAACAGCAGCAGCGCCGGTGACGCCCACCCAGCCCACGATGGCTCACGCTCACCCCCTCCCGCCTGCTAGCTCTTGCCAGTCAAAAAGCAGCCATGCCTTGCGCAGGGCGGGGACTGGATGGGCTAGCACCAGTATTTACACAGCAGCTCTGAGAGTGGGATGTTGTTTAGGAATCATCGCATGGACATTTACAGTTTGTACAGGGCTACGAGCAGGGAGAAACTAGTCCTGGTTTTAGGATCACATGTCAAGAGCCAATTTTTTAAAGCTTTTTTTTTTCTTTTCTTTTCCTTTTTTGGCTGTTACAACCCTCCCCTCCCCCCACCATCATCTTCCCTGGATGGTGTGACAAGGTCACCGGAACCCACTCTCCAGGCTCACCATGCTTTGGGATCGTTCCCCGCCCCTTAGAAAAGACGAGACAAGAGGCTTTCCGTCCTGCCGACCCCCTGCCGTTTCCAGGGGCGAGACGCTCTGAGGCTGCGGGGTGAATGCACAGACCCACAGGGCCAGACGCATGCAACACGGTTAAAGTTTGCTCTCTCCGCGCAGACGCGTGGCTAGTGAAATCAGCGTGCCGGGGCACGGGCCAGCTCTGGCCGCAGAACAAAGAACCCCCCAAAGGAACTAAAGACATCTGCAAGGCTGAGATTTCCGGGGGGTGGAGGGGATGGGAGGGGGAGCTGGGCTAGGGCCAGAGGGATGAGAGAAAGAGAGGAAGGGAAAGGAAGAGAAGAGGAAAGGGGCAGGGACAGAAGGGACCGGGCACAATCATGCAGTTTGGGAAAGTAAAATTTTTGTTGCTTAGTCAGATTTATTCCACAGCCGATTGGAGTTTGCTGAGAGAACCAGGTTACTGAAGTAAGAGTGTTGGAGAAAAGTATCGAAGGAGAATGGGCATCGCCAGCCGCCCGTCCCGCAGCCTTCACTTTGCGGTCATCATCTGCACAAACTCTGCGAGAGAGACAGAGGCGAGGGTACAGGATCAATGAGCCAGGCCAGGGGAAAGGGGAGATTCTCAAGCTGCAGGAATAGCCCCTTCGCCTCATTCCACAACAGGCTCAGGTTTGGTGAGACACCGTGCTCAGAGCTGTCTGGAATTGGGGGATGGAGAGCTAAACACCCCATGGTACAAGGAGGTTGGGGTACCCCTCAACGCCCTCTCGGCCAGTCGGATCTCTCAGTAGCTAGTTAGCTCTTACACAGATCTCAAAGCACTTTAAAAAGGTCAGCATCATCTCCACTGTACAGAGGGGAACAGGCATAAGAGGAAAAACAAGATGCCCAAGGTCACCAGCTGGCCAGTCACTGAGCTGGGACTAGCACCCAGCGCTTGCAAGTTCCAATCCAGTGCTCAGGTCCTCTGGCACTGTGACCCAATGCTGAAATGCAGCCAGCTCTGGGGTGGAACTCAGCAGCTGGAACAGCTACACAGCAGTGCTAGGAGCTGAGCGCTCCCATTCTGGGTATGTAGCTTACATGGTAAGTTTAAGATTGCAGACCTCTTGGTGCATTGTCCAGAGGGCAGGACAGCACCGTCCAGGACCTGGTCAGGTGAGTGGAGCTCAACTCCAGGGAAGCCTCTTGGGTTACCAGGCCCTTGCACACAGCAGCCCAGCAGAACAGCACAGATGAGGCGGAAAGGGCTGGGCATCTCCGCATCCCTCTCGACTCACCTTCATAATTGACCTGCCCGTCTCCGTCAATGTCAGCCTCTCGGATCATCTCGTCCACCTCCTCATCAGTCAGCTTCTCTCCCAGGTTTGTCATCACGTGGCGCAGCTCCGCCGCGCTGATGTAGCCATTGCCGTCCTGTGAGGTGGGGCAACGGCCACGGAAGGTGGATTTAGCTCAGAGTACAGGGATCTCCCGCCCCCTCCTTCCCTCCCTCACAACACAGACTTATGGATGCGGGGCTCGCTGGGCTGCCAACACCCTGCCTCCCAGAGGGACGCTCACCTTATCGAAGACCCGGAATGCCTCCCTGATCTCTTCCTCGCTGTCCGTATCCTTCATCTTCCTTGCCATCATGGTCAGGAATTCTGGGAAGTCGATGGTGCCATTGCCTGGAAAGGAATCGCTGCCTTTGAGCCAAGGGGACTAGCCGGACGCCAATTCCCTGAGTGAGGCCAGGGAAAAGCAGCCTGGGATAAGGGGGAGGCAGGGCCAGGCTTGGAGCCTGATGACCTGTTTGTCTGCAGTATGGACAGCGCAGGCAACATGCTCTGGTGGGATCCACCCCTGAGGACAGGGCAGGAGCTCAGAGCCCATGGGGCTGTTCATCCAGGGCTTTTCCACTGAGGCTGCCTGTACAGTGGCACTATGTGATGTGGCACTGGAACGGGGTCTCACGGAACGACTGCAAGCCGCCAACAGCCGGCGCTGGCCTTGAACCACCCGCATGCAGATGAAATGCCCCCAGAAGCCCACCAGGTCAAAGCCTGGGAGGCCTGCTGGGACAGCCAGGACGTGTCAGCAATGCAGAGTGCACAGGACGCCACGCACAGCAGCGGGGGTGGAGGGGTCTGTTCCTGAATGCTGCCCTTCCCCCCTCCTCCCCCCAGCAGACCACCCGTGGACGCTCACCGTCCGCATCCACCTCGTTGATCATGTCCTGCAGCTCTGCTTCAGTGGGGTTCTGGCCCAGGGACCTCATGACTGTCCCCAGCTCCTTGGTGGTGATGGTGCCATCTCCATCCTTGTCGAAGAGGGAGAAGGCCTCCTTGAACTCTGCCAGAGGGAGAGACCCGCTAGGGTTAATGAGGCTCCTCCAGAGCTGAGCTGCTGAGCACGCCTTGGTGGCCATCAAGGAGCTTCCTCCGTCAAACGGCATCACGAGACAGGCCCAGCAGCGCGGCCGTTCAGAGGCAAAATACCCAGGCACCCCAAATTCCCCACCCCCATCCCCTTGCCACTGCTTTCCATGCTGAGTCTGACCCTACGGTGAATCTGTTTTGTCCCACTGAGCATCTGAAAATGGAGCGATTAGTCGTAAGAGGCCTAGGTTGAGCGCTGGCCGCTGTCAGACATGGGATGAGATGGACCGTAGGCTGGTGATTCCTACACTGGCCAGTTTAGGCCGTTTGATGGGAATCGCCAGCGCCCACATAGTTAAAGAGCACCTCTCAGTCTAGGGATGGTTAGAGTCTAATGCTAAAAGATTGGCAAGAAGCTAAAATAAAGCTATCAGCAGGGGCACAGGGCACCATCCAGGGGATTTTCCCTCTAAGACAACCCACTCTTGAGGGTGGCAGACTGACATTCCTGTGTCCGTCCTGTTCCCAGTCATCTCCCCCAGACACAGCCCCTTTGCTCGGTCCCATCTTGGGGTTCATCCTGGGGCCAGGTTTGAATTTTCAAACAAAATAAGTCTGTGACTTTGACCGTGCTAATCACAGTGCCGCTCAACCCACAGGCATAGGCCAGGCAACCAGAGAGACAGCCCATTTCAAGGGTTGCGGGGTCCCCAATCCCAGTCTAACAAAACCCCTAAAGTGTGCTTAATGTGCTTCTCTCTGTGACCACTGCAAATGGGGAACAGCAAAGCTGACTCTGCACAAAACCCAGGGAAACAGGCTGTCATCAATGAAAGACAAGAACCAACCTTCCATGGTACCCATAGCAGAGACGATATTTTAAATCAGATTTTTAAGGTGACTGTCTTTAAGTGCTTAACAGGGGGTGGGGGAGAAGAGGTATATACTTCTGGAGTTTGTCCTCATATTCTAGGTAGCATTTGGGGGGAGAATCTCATCTACTGGCTGCCCATTCCTGGCCCCCAGCAGCAGAATCCTTCTATGCCTGCCCTCGGTGATCCCTTGGCTCCATGTCAAGAGGGGAGCTCTGGGAGAGGGACTGCAGAAGCTGCAGCAATGAGGGATGAAGACTTAGCAGTTATAAAGCATCGCTATGCCTGAAACAGTCACCTACACACAGTGGAGAACCTAGCCAGAACCCTGGAGCACGCTGTCCTGCAGTTGTGGGAAGCATGGCCAGTTATGGGGCCCACCCCCTGGAAATCTTTATCATGCCCCACTTGCAGCATCTGCAGCAAAACCAGAGACTCCTCCCTTCCCCTTGCTCAGTCAGGGCACAGGAGGATGGGAAGATGAAAAGTGGGAGCTAATAATGGACTGAAAAGTCACTACAAATATACTGATTCTTCACTGAAGCCGTTCGTGGAGAGACATTCACCCCACTTCCCTATATGTAGGTTCCCCTGTATTTAGGCTGAACAGCTGAACGCCCCGATTGGTTGTTCTGGCCCAATATGCCAGTGTCACCAGTAGCTGTGGTGGGTATGAAAGACAAGAGGTGCACCCTGGAAGCTTTGGATACTGGGGTTTTCACCCCATTCTTCAGACCCCTGGGCTTGGTGGCGATCGCTACAACGCAGAGACTTTGTGAGCACCATGTCCTGTGGGACGGGTAACAGCAAACACTCAGCCAGAGGGAGGGGTGGTTTGGGACTCACCTGCTATCTGCTCCTCAGTCAGCTGGTCAGCCTAGAAGGAGCAGAGGGAAGTTAGTCACCGGGGCATGGAAACGGTTGGTTGTTACTAGATCTTAGAAGGCAGCTCTTGGCGAAAGGTGCTGACCGACAGGGCTGGCCAGCGCCCTGCTCTCTGATTCAGATGGTGGCAGCGTAGCCAGCCCTGCTTTAAGAGCATCACTTCTAAGGTAAGTCATTGATCTCGCTACTGAAAACCATAATCTATTACATGCCGCCTCCCACAGCCCACATAAGCTGCTATGACCCCAAGCCTGGAAGTTAAGAGGGCAGGTGCCACTCGAGTGGTAGCCACTGTCACAACCAATACTGCCCGTGTTCCAGCACCTGGGGCCAGGACTCTTTGGCTCCATTTCCAGCCCCACTATGGACTGCGTGAGCACGGAGAGCCTCTTGCCCCACGTGTGAGATGGAGACAACATCTGCCTTACAGGGCCCTTAGGTCAGTGAGGTTTACACAGAGCGGTGAGTCGAGGCATCGTAGTACGTTGAGAGCCTAGCCATTCCTTAGGCTGCAAAGACACCACCAGCCCCAAGCACCCATCAGCTCTCCGCTGGAGCAGCGTGCCTTCAACAAGCACAGAACGGCAGTAATATCGGCGATGCAGGCTTCCTACCCTTTGCTGAGCCATATGTGCCAGCACCACGATTAAGGGGGAGCCCCAAAACGTAGGGTTTGTAAAAAGCTACTGACAAGTCTGGTGGAGTAGGGTTTTGGTGCACAGCTTCGTTTGGACCCAACGCTCTGCCTTCAGTTTTGGGAACTGCTGTAACAGGAGGCACCATGTGACTGACTAGAAATGGTGACATTAATGAGGCTCCACCATGAAACGCCATCTAACCCCTAGCACCGTGGAAGAAAGAACGGCGCCGTGTCTGGGGGCTTTTGGAGCAGAGCAGCAATTAAGGTTTCATACTGCAGCCCATCACAGTCGTATCTGGGTGCCTCCTGTGTCAAATGAATAGCCACAGTGAAGTCCCTGGTGGCCTCTGTGGAGTCACTCCCTTCAGGGAAGCGGTGCCCTGCTCCAGTTAAAATCCCGCTGCAGAAAGCCCCAGGGTAGTGTTTGGGGACTGCTCTGCTACGACTGCAACAGCCTGGTGGCCAGCCAGGGCGGGAGTCAAGGCAATAGAGCAACAAAAAAGCCTGAGTGACCCAGCGGTTTGCTTTGGATGATGTGTTTTCCCAGCCATAGGGGGTGACGGGGAAGGGGTCAGCTCTCCACAGGGGGTCAGATGAGGGCATTCATGCTTGAGGCAGAGACAATCAGCTACAGGATCAAGCTGCTCCATTCTCTAGCTGCTTCTGGCACTGGGCGTACGGCGGGAGCTGGCATGGAGCGTTTGTCATTTTCATCTTTGCTCACTAGCTTGGGGACTGTCGCCCCCCAAAAGCTAGATCAAATTCTGCAGTCCCCAACCTCGGACAGCTTTGGTCAGATCTTGTGAGCTGAAAGCAGGGTGAGGTCATGGGAACCCTCCAGGGAAGATAAAGAGCAGCAATGGAGATTTCCAACACCAGGCGGGCATTGAGGTGGCAAAGGTATCTTCAACTGAGGCATGAAACATCCATACGGTCATTAAAAATCCCCAAATCCAACTCAGGCAGATCCATTCGGCCTCCCTAAACTCCCTGGCCTTTCAGTAGGATAGAGCTCTTATCTTCCTAGCCTGACCAGCTGCGTAGCACTGCTGAAGCATTCCAGTAAAGAGGCAGGCACATCCTGTAAGACCCTCCTAGATAGCTCAGGTGAAAGGTGCTTTAGGAACACAGGATAGTAAGGAGAGAGCAGTGAGCAAAGATCCATCAGGCAGGAACATCTATCAGTCAGCTGAGAAGCGGAAAGACAGCCACCTGGCCCCAGGGCTGATGGCAGTTTGGGGAGGGGGAGGGGAGAGAAGGAGAGAGAGAAAGAGACTCCCTCCCCATGGCTTGGTGTGCCTCAGGCAACTCCATCCATGGAAGTGGGAGGTCATTACACAGCTCCCCAGTACTGAGAGCAGCACTCTTGTCCTGCTGCAGCAGGGAGAGATTGGAGACTTTGGAGGGCATCAGGGGAAGGAAAAGATCCTGCCTCTCCTCATCAGAGACAATAAAAGGCCGATCAGTCAACACTACTTTTGTAAAGGAACATCATGCCACATCGATCTATTAGAATTCTTTGAGGGAGTCAACAAACGTGCAGACGGGTGATCTAAGGGATCTAGTAAACATGAACTTTCAGAAAGTCTTTGACAAGGTCTCGCACACCAGAGCCTCTTAAGGAAAGTAAGCAGCCATGGAATCAGAGGGAAGGTCCTCTCCTGCTCAGTAGGTGGTTAAAAGATAGGAATAAATGGTCAGTTTTCAGAAGGGAGAGAGGAAAATAGTGGGGCTCCTCAGGGATCTGTACTGGGACCAGTACTGATCAACATATTCATGAACAAACTGAAAAAAGGGGTAATCAGTCAGGTGGCAAAGTTCGCAGATGATACAAAATTACTCAAGATAGTCAAGTCCAAAGCAGACTGTGAAGAGTTACAAAGGGATATCATAAACTGGATGACTGAGCAACAAAATAGATGAAATTCAGTGTTGATTAATGCACATAATCCAACTTTACATACAAAATGATGGGTCTAAATTAGCTGCTACCACTCAAGAAAGCGATCTTGGAGTCACTAAATAGCTCTCTGAAAACATCCGCACAATGTACAGCAGCAGTCGAAAAAGTGAACACACTGTTAGGAACCATTAGGAAAGGGATAGATAAGACTGTAAATATCATAATGCCACTATAAAGTGTGGGCGTGCCATGGCTTTATAAATACTACATGCAGATCTGGTCACCTCATCTCAAAAGAGATCTATAAAAATTGGAACAGGTACATTAATGGGCAACAAAAATGATTAAGTGCATGGAACAACTTCAATATGAGGAGAAAGTAAGAAGGCTGGAACTGTTCAACTTGGAAAAGAGATGACTAAGGAGGGATATAATAGTCTAAACAGTAACTGGTGTGGAGAAAGTGACTAAGGACATGTTATTTATCCCTTCACATAACAAGAACCAAGGGTCACCCAGTGAAATTAATAGGCAGAGAGTTTAAAACAAACAAAAGATAGTACTTCACACTACGCACAGGAACTCATTGCCAGGGAATGTTATGTAGGCCAAAAGTAAACTGGGTTCAAAAAAGAATGAGCTAAGTTCCTGGAGGACAGGTCCATCAATGGCTACTAGCCAGGATGGGCAGAGAGGCAACTCCATGCTCTGGGCATCCCTAAATGTCTGACTGCCAGAATTTGGGATTGGAGGACAGGGGATGGATCACTCCACAATTGTCCTGCTCTGTTCATTCCCTCTGAAGCACTTGGCACCGGCCACTATCACAGACTGAACACTGGGCTAAATGGGCCATTGGTCTGACCCAGTCTGGCTGTTCTTATAATTTTTCTGATCTTGACAGGGCCTGTAACCTCACAAGGCAAAAGACCAGAGCTCAGTGTGGCATCCCTATTGGCATGGAGTGAGCACAAGGATCTGCTGCCCAGCAGGAGGTCGACATCCTAACCATCCTCCTCCCCAAAAAAGAGCCTCTATCCCTTCCCTAGGGAGAGGGAGTTTAACCCGCGGACGTGCCCTGCTGGATGCTTGCTCAGTGGGTTTCCCTTCCAAGATCCTGTTCAGGTAGCAATCTCTTTCCTCCTCAGCCTAGCTCTGCTCCTTACTCATGCTGAATCACCCACTGCAGCCTCCTGTTCTCTCAGCACTCCCACTGCCAACAAGTCTCCCCCCACCTACTAGCTGCCCACTGAGTTTCTTGTACCCTGCTCTGAAGCAGCTGGTGATGGCCACTCTCTGGGACAGAGAACGGGAGCCCCTGGACTGATCCAGTGTGGTGAGCCCTAGGTTCCCAAGCCCTCTCCGCAACACGTGCCAAGGTCACATTCCTTATGACCAAGCTCCTTGGTGCTTCAAGCAAAACCCCTGCTCAGCTGCTCCTTGCAACTGACCATGGGCTCTGAACTCCAGTGATCCCCCCTCCCCACACTCTTTACAAGCCCCCTCCCACCGCAACAACCCTGAAAACGCCAGGAAAATCTTCCTGCACCCTCCCACCAGCCATCCTCAAGGCCATACCCAACCTAGACCCATTCCCATCCTCTCTGTAAAACCACACCAAGCTACCTCTGCCAACCACTCTCCCTAGCCAGCACAGAACCTCCCCCAACCCCCACCATCCTCTCCCTTCCCACCCAGCCCCTGTCCTCTCCCACTCAGACTTCACTGCCAACCTCCATCCTCTTCTCATCAGCTCTTTGAGTTCCCCCACCAAGCCCTAGCTCATGTAACCCACACCGAGCTGGCCCCACACCACATTCCCCAAAGGCCCATCTTCCCCAGACGTCTCCCCTGTAACCACCCACAATGCCTAGTTCCTATATCCATAACCCCATTCCCTGAGCTCCTTCCCAGCCCACACACTTGCCTCCAAATCCGTAGATCTCCAGTCCTTTCACTGCCTCTACCCCCCATAGCCCCAAGCCCTCCAGCTAATCTCCCCAAAGCCTCTAAACCACTTCCCCAACCCCAGAGAGCGGGGTACAGGGGCCAGGGTGGAAGCTATATCCCTAAACTGCAGCTTCCAGATCCCTAAGCCTGTCACCCACACCTCCCTGTCAGCTCCCCAGCCACCCTGCTCAAACTCTAAGAATCCCCCAGATCTCCCCATCCCCTGACCAGTCACACCACCACCCTTCTCTCTCTGGGACAGCCCTCCTTAAGTGCTGCCCACCCACCCGCATCCAGTACCCCAACACCCCTCCACGCAGCCTGCTTTCACAACACCCCATAACACAACCCAACCTGCCTGCCCCCTCCCACTCCAGTCCCTACTCCCCAACAGGCTCAGCCCCAAGACACCCTCCTGCCCTCCCCCTCCAACTACCTGACACAGCCTGAAACCCCGTCTGGCCTCCCCAAGGCCCTCTGCACAAGACACCCGCCTGCAGCCCCCCTCCCCACATACAGCCCCGCACCCCCTCCACTCCCATGGCCCCAGCCCCCCCAGCAGACAGTCCCCACCCCCACCCGCCTCCCCACTGCCCCCATCCCCGCCCGCCACCCGCCACCCAGCCCAGCTCAGACTGCTCCATGCCCAGGTCCCACACCCTTGCCCCTCCCCCTCCCTGGCGGCCCATCCCCCACCGCGACACCCCCAACCTCCTCCACCCCCCGCCCCTGGTCTCCCCGCCCATCCCCCCACCCCAGCGCCCCCAAACTCCTCCACCTCCGCCCATCCCCCCAGCGGCCCCAAACTCCTCCAGCCCGGGGCCGGCCCCCCCAGCTCCTCCACCCCCCTCACCATGGCGGGTCCGGCTCGCGGCGGCAAGAGGCTCCAGGCGGCGGCGGCGGCAGCAGCAACGGCGGGTTGGGGAAGGAGGAACCAGCCCCAGCCGGCGGGACTAATCGCTTCACAGCCCGCTCCCCACAGATCCCTCCACCAGGCCAGCCACTCATTGCTCGGGCCCCGCCCCCGGCCCTGCCGCAGCAGAACAGGGAGGGGGCGGTACCCTCAGTGTAGGCCGGGCCCGGCCGTGACGCCCCGTCCTGGGAACTACTTTCTTTCTCCGCGGAGGAACACTGTATCGTCGCCGTCTAATGTGTAGCGCCTTGCCATTGGTCCGGAGAAGACGGCGAGATGAGAGCACGGCACTGATTGGTCGGTGCTCACCTGCAATGCGTAAAATTGGACCGGGCCATGTTAGGGGGTGGAGGGGGGACGGGGATGGAATCCAGCGTGGGAGGGGGGTTCGGGTGGGGCTCTGCCAGACCAGTGCAGCCGGGGGAAAGGCATGGGCACCCCCTTTCCCAGAATAGAACAGCCCGGAGCAGCCCACCCCAGCAGGCAGATGGGCCAACCCAGGGGAGTGGGTAGAGCCCAGATCACGTGATGCACAAAGACCACGCCCCTAAAACAAGGCCTCGCCCTTATTAACATAGCAGTAGGCCCTTTCGTTTGGCCACGTTCCTGAAGCTTTTGGCCACGCCCATTCACCCCAATTATATTAGACCACGCCCCTTAGGGCTACATTCCCACCCCAGCCACAATTCCTTCTCTTAATATGCCCATAGTATCATTGGCCACGCCTCCTGTTCTCGGGACCACGCCCCATCAATTCTGGCCACGCCCTGCTCCTAATACCATGCCCATATTATGTTATGGCCCTGCCCTCAGGTCACACACAAGCCCACCCCAGAGCAGTTTGGCCCCAGAAACCTGGGTTCCTGCTCTGACCCCTGCCCCAGGATGGAGCAGAGTGCTAGGCAAGACCATTGTCCCCTTGAGGCTCAGGGCAGAGGCCCTTCACACCCTGGTGAGGCTGGTACATGGGGGCAGTACCATTCACTAGTTGGTGTGTCCCACTGGGAAATAGCCCCTCCCCAACTCCCACCACCTGGCCCATCCAATGGAGCTGGCACCCCACCTCCTCAGCTCAGCCCCTTATACCCCAGGCCTGTGGGCCCAGAAGAGTCTTAGGAGCCCATGCCAAACAATCCACAAACACGGGGGAAATCCTGGTCCCAGTTTTGTAGCTCAGGGGCCTCCCCATCACTGTCTGAACATCTGCTTAGCTGCCCTGCTTCTCCGCATCCCCTTCTCAGGGCTACGGCGCAACCACAACTTCGCAAAGCCCACCTTGCAGGACTCCGGCCTGAAATGGGAGTGCCCTGCACAGTTGGGCGAGGGAATAGCTATCCTGCCTCCTCCTCCACCCTCCACTAATGCCTTGCCAGCTGTGCCCAACCCTTGCTCCATGGTTAGGTACCTGCAGCGGGATATGTTTTTTCTACCAGGTCTATTTTCAGTAGCTATTTTTTTTCTCTCTTTCCCTTCACTATCTATTTCAGTGTCTAGCTCTTCTCTCTCTTTTCATCTGTACTATCTGTCTACCTCTCTCTCTCCCTCCTTCCATCCACTGGATCTATCTGGTGCTTAATTTCTGCCAGGGCTGAGCTCCGACACCTCTGGGCCTGGCAGTTCAGAGACCCGGCACCTCTGGGCTTGCTACATCACTTATGAAAGTAAAAAAATTGCTTGAGCCCCAGCACCCTGGATCTATCATTTCACAGTACATATCTAATCGATACCTAGTCTGTTTGATCTGTCTACCCTCTATCTACTCTTCCTTTCCTCTTCCATCTATCTATCCATCCTTCCTTCTCTCTGCAGTATCCATCCATCCTTCCCACCCCAGTATCTCTCTCTATCCACCCATTTCTCCCTCCTCCATATCTATCCATCCACCTATTCCTCCTGTTTCCTGGCAGGGCTGCACTCCTAAAACAAACTGTGGCAACAGCTCAGCCCCCACCTTGGCTAACACTGTGTATTGAACCAGGGACTTGAGCCCTGGTGTCTGCTGAAGTTGCCAATCCAGGGTAGGGGCCCCTATGGTAATGGTTCCTGGGATGTAGACACCTGTCCAGATGGGAACTGGATCAAAACCCCATCCTTCCCCCAGACTCGCTGTCACGCTGGGTAGATGGGGGGAGGGGCATTTAGTATATTGTTTGCCATCAGTGTGTCAAAATCATAATAATTCATGTGAGATACGCCATGTCAGGTACTGTTAGAAAGGCTGTAATGTGCTAAGTAAGATGATAATACTTATGTTCATGTGTAATGGAAGTTATAGATATGTTTGATATATCAGTATTTCAAATTGTGCTGAGTGACATAGCCTGCTTAATGGCCCACTGAGACACTCACAGATGCAAGGGGCCCAGGGGGAGAAGCCAGGGATATACCTGATGAGTCACCAGGACTGGCCCATGTGACTCTGGACTCCATTTTGGTTCCTGTGAAGTTCCATAGGCAGCATGGCCAGGGGGTATAGAAGGGGTGCCCTGGGAAACCATTTTGTCTTTTGTTCCTGTTCAGCTACAGACACATACCTGCCTCTGGATCAATTCACTTGCAACTGAACTGAAGGACTAAGACCCATCTAGATACTGGATGTATGCCAGAGGAACTGTACAAGCCTGCAACTCCACAATTCTCCCAGAAACTTGATGTATATGGACTTTCAATCATTTGTATGTATCTGATTTGCTTTGACCCTTTAACATTTCTCTCATGGTTTGTTTCTTTCTTTTATAATACACCTTTAGTTTTAGTTACTAAAGGATTGGCTGACAGTGTGGTATTTTGGGTAAGATCCAAACTTATATTGATCTGGTACTGTGGCTGACCCTTTGGGGTCAGAGGGAACCTTTTTAGTGAAGAGCATAGAGTTTAACTAACTGGTCTCTTTACTGGACCTAGTGGCTGATTGGGAGCTGGAGACTGGAATGCAGTAAAGGGGGCTGTGTGTATTTGTATTTTGAGCTTCTTGATAACCAGTGTGGGAAGTCAGAAGCAGTTTGTGGCTGGTTGGGAAGTCTGGCTTCAGTGCCACCCACCAGTGCTGGGAGAATCTGCTCTTTTCACAGCCTGCCCTGATCTTGGCATTCTCAGGTGGCTTCCCTAGTCACGGAAGGATCACGCTCATTACCCATGGGGGGCACCAGACAGCAGTGACTCGTGGCCAATCTCGGATTCTCCACCCATTACTTCCCTATGGATCCCACCTCCATTGGGACCCCTGGATATTCTCCCAGCTGCCAAAGCTGTGGGCAGGGCAGGTCTCATCCTGCAGTCAGCCAGGGATCCGGTTCAGGCAACACTGCATAAGTTGACTGGCCACCAGCTGCAGCTGGGTAGGGACAGGGGGTGTTAGAATAGGGCAGGGGCAGGGAACAGTTGCCAAGGGCGGCACCTCCTCCCTAGGGCCTCCTGTCCATGCAAGACTTTTGCTGTGAATCAGCAGGAAACATGGCACCACCTGCGTGAATTCCCTGTGGCCTGGGATGTGGGCAAGGAAAACACAGAATGTGCATGTTCACCGCTGCCCTCTGCTGGCTGCAATCAGTACTACCCAGCTGTGTCTCATACACCCCATACTGCTGGTAGCTAGTGGAAATTCTCCGCCAGCCCCCGTAGTTTCAGAGAAGGCCTGCAGTTCTCCCTTCCTGCTCTTACCTCTGACTGCCACGACCAGCAATTCGCTGCCACCCAAGGACCTTATCTCAAACCAGCCAGTGGCCATGCCCCCTCAGATGCCAAACTGGATATGAGCCTCATGAAGAGGGATCCAATCTCGCTGGGGGGGAAGAGAGTTGCTGGGGCCTGTGGGTGGCTGCTTGGCCTAAAGCAGTGCTGATGTTCTAGCGGGCTTTAAATGGAAACAGCAACTCTCCTGCGGTATGACGGGACAGTGCTTTCCACAGCATCACAGTCCATCTCTGGCCATGTCGGGTTCTGTGGCTGCAGCTGGGATAAAACCCAGATCCCTTGCCTCCAAAATCCTCTTGAGCTACAGGAGAACCGCCATTTGCAGTACAGGGGCTATGAGATGCAGCTCAGCAGTTCTTATGCCAACCAGCAGCGGTCAGTGGGGTGCCATGCTGGACCAAGCCATCAGCAAGATAAGCCATCAGCAAGATAAGCCCTTGGCTGAGGTTGCAGCTTGTGGTACAGCAGAATCTCAGCCTTCATTAAAAAAGAAAATGTTTTCTGGCCATAATGGTTGGGACAAAAAGCCAGAAGCCGTGATTCCCTGGATCTAATCCTCTACTCCCTCCCTTTCTGCTGTGCTTGGCAATTTCTCAATCTTCCTCCCCCGCACTCTGCCCCAAGACATAAAGTCTCACAGACTTCGGGCAAGGCTTGGAAAATATTTACTCATGGTTCATAGTTTGCACCCCGAGCGAGCTCGTCTCACCCTGGGGCGGGGCTAGATCCTGGTACAAAAAAGCAAAGAGATCACAAAAACACTATGAAGGAATCTGTACAGTATCATACACCATAGATACACTAAGCACACACACCTGCCACCAGGGGGTGCTGCAGTACATAACCCCTCCCCCCAATGCTGGGGTGTGTGCCTTGACTCTGGCAAAGAATAATTTATTTTTCCTAATCACAGGGCCAGTAGGAAGGCAGGGAAGGCCATGTATGGGTGTTGGGCGGCGGGGGGGAATCTCCAAGGGGTCCCCTAGGCAAAGCGCTGATTGAAAACGTTAGGGGAGTTTCCATGGACAATTTCAATTACTGGCAGAAACTCTAATACTGCAATATCTTGATTTGGACGTGCTGCTGTGGTGCACCATGGGAGTTGTAGTCCAAGTTCCTTAAGCTCTTATTCTCTTCTATACTCCAGATGCCGCAACCAGCCTACATCTCCCATGATGCAACTGCCTCTCAAAGGGAGTCTGTGATACATCATGGGAGATATCGTCCCAGTGCATCCTCTTCTCATTCTCTATGCTCCAGGCTCTCCAGCCAGACTACATCTCCCATGACGTGCCATAGCTAGAGACACCCATGATGCCACTGCCTCTCTTGAAGGAACTCTGTGGAGCATCATGGGAGATGTAGTTCCATTGCCTCATGCTCCCCTTTGCTGTAGTCCAGGCTGCCTGTTTGGATTACCTACCCCACGATGCACCAGGGGAGCCCCTTGGCATGGTGCATCATGGGAAATGTAGTCTAGCCACAAAGCCCAGCCCATAGAGAAGCATGAGGCTATGATGATTCCCATGAAGCACTGGGGTGGCATGTCCAAATTGAAATATTTTGGTGTTTGTTTTTTGCTAACTCTTCCCTAGGGATCAGGTGCTTTTCAAGACAAATTTCCTTTGGTCAAACACCCAACTTTCCTTAGGAAAAAAACAGGTTCAGTGGAAATTTTCCCACTAGCCCCAGTCCCACATGAGTGGCTCAAAGACAGAGGGGCCTAGCAAGGGACCAATGCACTTCTCAGAGCAGAAGCAGATGGGGCTGGGCGATGGACAGGGAGGGGGAGGATAGTGTGGCTTGGAGCGCCTGGGAGTGGGCAGATGCAGTCTCTTTTGTGGAGCACCGCTGCTGGCCTGACAGCTGTCAGCATCTGGCTGGATAGAGTGAGCGTAGCCGAGGCAGAGATAGGGGACACATTGCCCCTCCATGCCCTGACAGCGCGCCCGATGCCTCAGTCCCACCCCGGGAGACCCTTTGAGGATGGAGTTCATTATCCATGGCCCATCCCTCTGCAGAGGATGCCAGCCCGGGACAGTCAGTGAGGGCTGAACGGGGGGGAGAGGATGTGGACACTGGTCCCGCTAGGATCTGGGCTGAGTCCTGCAAGCTTGCTTCGCACGGGGGGTAGCTGACAATACCTTTCAGGGAGATCATGGCTGGTGCCTCTAGAGGGGAAAGGCCCATGTCCCACTGCCTGCCCTCTCCCTCGAGCCAGCCAGTCCCCCCATGCCCCGGGGCCAGGTTGGAGATGGTGCCACCAGAGGGGCCCCATGTGCCATTCCTCACCCCCCTGAGCCAGCCAGTCCCGCTGCCCACAATGTACCAGCTGAGATTCCCTCGGGCCCATTCCATTTCTGCCATGCAGCTCAATCTCACTAGCCAATGTCACACTGCCTAGCTGGGAAGCCTCCCAGCTTCGTCCAGTCTGTTGCCTTGTGCTGCAGTAGCGGGCAGGGGGCAGTGCCCACACCAGGCAGCAAATCGCTGGCAGGCCAGGCCCATTCTAGGCATCCCTTGCCCCCCCTGCTGAGCTTTCACCTGGCGAGGTCCAGCTCACCAGTGCAATGAACCGGGGCAGCCTCAGCCGGCTGGGGCACCCAGGGTCTGAATTGCCTCTCTGGGCTGGACTCATGCTGGCATAGGGGGGCGAGAAGAGCGAATGTGCCCCCCTGGCACAGTGGGGGGGTTAAGGTGCTTTAGCAGAGCTGGGAGGGAGGGTCAGAGGGGAGCCGTGTGGCATCTGAGCCCCTCCCCCATCCCCTTATACCATGGCACGGGGGGGTGATGTGGGTCCGGCCCGCTCTCCCCCCACGCTGGATCAGAGCTTGGGCTCCAGGCTGGCCGGGGCGTTGAGTCTGTTGAGTTTGGCTCTCTCCAGGTTGGAGATGTCCATCTTAGCGAGGCCCCGGGGTGGGGGGGAGGGCAGCCCCCCCTTGTCTGGCATGGCCTTGGGGATGAGGTGCGGGACGTTGTTGGCTGGCAGCTCCCGCGGGGGCAGTGCCCGGCCTTTCCGGCGGGTCCACAGCGCCAGCAGGGTGCAGAGCAGGGCAGCCAGGAGCGGCAGCAGCACCAGAGGCAGCAGGGCATAGAGCAGGGTCTGGCTGGCAGCCCCTGCGGGAAGAGAGAGTGGTGAGCGGGACAGCCAGGCCCATAGCACCAGCCGCCCCCGGGACCCCAGCCCAGGCCCTCTGCCCCAAGGCCCAGCCTGCCCCTCCCCCTGAGATAGCCCCCGGTCCACCCCTCCCCACACCGCGGTGCCCAGCCTCTGCCCTCCCTGCCCTGGCACCAGCCGGGCCTGCTCGTTCCCATCCCGCACTCGCCTGGAGCTCCCTGCTCCTCTGCCTGGCATGGTGCCCACCCTCCTCCCCCTGCCATGGGATGTGCCCCTCGCCCAAGCTCCCTGCCCCCTCCCACATCCGGACCTCCCTGCCCCCGCCCGCCCCTGCCTGTCCCATAGTGGCTGCCAATAAGGAGCTATCCCCAGGAGAGGTTCAAACCCCAACCCTGGCCGGGCCATACCTGCGCAGCCCCCCTCTGGGCAGGAGCACACGTAGCTGCCTGCCCCCTCCAGGCACGAGGCCCCTCTGGGGCAGGGGTTTGGGGAGCAGAGATCCAGCCAGACCTAGGGCACAAGGAGAGCAGAAATAGCAGGGCCCAGCACAGCCTGGTTGGCACCACACGGGTCTTGCAGCCCCAGGGGAGGGAATGCAGCCCCACTCAGGGGGCTGGTCCAGCTTCTCCCCAGACTGGATTTGGCCCATGAAGCCATACAGCCTCTGCAGGTCAGGATCACTGTCCCCATTTGTAGATGGGGGAAACTGAGGCACAGAGGGGGGTGGGGCAGGTGACTTGCAGAGGGTCACGTGAGGAACCAGCAGCAGAACCAGCAACAGAACCCAGGAGTCCTGGCTCCCAGCTAACCCACCCCTGCTCTAACCATTAGACTCCCCTCCCCTCCCAGAGCTGGGAATGTAACCCAGAAGCCCTGGCTCCCAGCCGCACCCGCCCCCCCACAATAACCACTAGACACCACTCCCCTCCCATCTCTGACATGGCTCCTGCGGCTGTGCCACCGTGAATCCCTGCGGCTCACCTCGCAGAAGGGCCCGGTGAGGCCAGGTGGGCAGCTACATACCACCCCCTTCCCTGGCGTCTCCTGGCAGCGGGCTCCGTGCTGGCAGGGGGTGCTGGCACAGCCGCCCAGCTCTGTCTCGCATGCCGCACCCGTGTAGCCAGGGGGGCAGGAGCACACGAGGCCGGTGCCCAGCGCCTGGGGAAGGAGACAGCGGAGGGGGGACATGAGAAGCAGTGTCACTGGCACAGCAGAGAGCAGCTCCGCACGGAGACGAGACCCCCCCCAGCTCCCCAGGGCAACCTGAGGGTCACGGCCCACTAGGGCAAGGGGGGGACACACCTTGTCTCAGGGGTTGGGGTGTGGCCAGTTAAAGGCAGTGTGCACTCCCGCCCCCCAGCAGCAGGGGGATGGGGCCCCACAAGTGTCCACAGCCACCAGCCTTAGGGGTCCCCTCTCCTCACCAACCTTTAGGGTCTTTCCTGTCTCCATCCCCTCTCCCCCCAGCCTTTGGGGTCCCCCCCAACATTTTTCTCCACCCCCACCAGCATCCATCCTGCATCCATTCCCATCCCCCCCCGAGTCTTTGATGTCCCCCCAGTACCCATGCCCATCCCTCCCCCCTGTTTGGGCTCTCCCACCCCCGCAGGGGCTCTGCACATTTGCTGGGGTCCCTCCATTTTCCTGGGCCAGGCTGCAGGAGGCACGTCGCTGATCTGCTCTCGGGCTGGGGAGGTGCTGGGTCCAAACTGGGAGGGGGATTCCTGTGGCCGGGGTGGGTCCCTTCCCAGAGCTGCAGAGTCCGAGGGGCTCACACCCACCTGGCACTTCCCCCCGTTGAGGCACCGACCTGGGCAGCGGTCGTCTCCTGCAGATGGCAAGGAGCTGGGGTCAGGGAGAGAAGAGGCAGCGGGGCATCCTGGGCACCCCACCCGCCTCGAAGCCCCAGCGCCCCATTGCAGGGGAATCAGCCGCAACCCAGTGTGGGGCTCTGGGACCCCCTCCTGCCTGGACCCCAGCCCTAGCAGGGCTTTCCCTCTGCATCCCAACTGGGGGCCACTGCAGGAATTGAACCGGCAACCCACACGCCCCATCGTGGCCCGTGACCATCCAATCCCACCTGCTGCTGGTGAGTTTATGCTGCCTCCTGTGGTCAGCTCCATTAGCACCAGCCAGTGGCAACGGCCTGCGGGTTCGGGAACAAGGGGCCCGGTTGTCACACGCTCTGGCCCCTCCGATAGTAGCAAGGAGGCGGGAGCAGACCCGGGACCTCCTGAGCCATGCAGTGGGCGAACGGGCCCTGATCCCAACCCTCGGTGCAGGGGCACAGCCTGCGCTGTGGCTATTCTCTGCCCCCCGAGGTCCACGGGGACTGCTCCAAATGACACTGGGGCCAGGCAGGACCCGAAACATGGGGAGTGAAGCCCTTTTAACTTCCGGTGCCCTGAGGGTCCTGGATGTGGTTCCCAAGACACCACTTGGGCCCCCAAAGGCCTGTCCCTGTGAAAACGGTGAGCTTGGATGGCCTAGGTCCGCCCCCTCCTGGCCTGACTCCACCCCCTGCTGGCCACCGTTGAGCCACAGCCACCCTCTCCGGGCCACACCTGGGCTGTACCCCCTCCTGGCCACGGCCCGCCTTGCCCCTCCTGGTCACACCTGGGTTGAACCCCACCCCCCGGCCACGGCCCCCCGGCCGGTTGCTCTCTTACTGGTCTCGCAGTTGGGGCCGGCCCAGCCCTCCAGGCAGTCGCAGAAGTAGCCCCCGATGAGGTTTCTGCAGCCCCGGGCATGCACGCAGGGCTCCCGCTGGCACTCGTCGGCATCTGTGGCCGGGGGGGCAGAGATTAGGCAGAGTGTGGTTGAAGGGGGCTGCTGGCGCCCCATGGGATCAGTGTGGGGCGCAGTTGGCTGGTGGAAAGGGCCAGACGGGCCCCCTCACACCCTATGGCTTGGTGATTGGGGAACGTGGGCCCCTGTCCTGCTGGGACCCCCTGGCTCCTTGCGCTGCCCAGTGCCTCAGACTGGTCACCGGGAGGTAAGTGGCCCCATGTGCCAGCTACGCGGCTCCTCCCCCGCCATAGGCTTCTCCTTATCCCCCCCAGCCTCCAGCGCCCTGGGCAGGGTCTGAGCTGCCAGTCATGGGTGACGAGAGAGACGGGCCACGAACGGCCGGGGGTCCTTGGATCTGCATGGCCAGGGGGGCCCATCCAGGGGGAGATTCACTGCCCCCTGCTGCAGACTCACAAGAAGGGGGGGCAGTACCCACAGCATGGGGGGCAGCGGGGAGGTCCCGGGGGGTGGAGGGGCAGTGTCAGGGCAGGGAGCCAGAAGAGTGACAGGGGGAGGAAGCAGCATCAGAGGAGGGGAGAGGGAAGCAACGGGGGCCAGGGAGCCATGTTGGGACAGGAAGGGGTGCCAGGTTGGAGGGCAGGAGGGCGGTGCCAGGGCGGAACAGGGGGACAGGAGGGGGATGTCGGGGCGGGGGGGGGACGGGGCAGCATCGGGGCAGGGGGACAGAAGGGAGGTACCAGGGTGGGACAGGGGGTGGCGGGGCAGGAAGGGGGCAGAAGGGGGATGCCGAGGAGCCCTCCATGCTCAGGCCCCAGGCACAGCCTCACCCAGTCGGCAGGTTTTCCCGGTCCATTGTGGGGGGCAGGTGCAGCTGAAGCCGCCCGGGAGTGGGTGGCAGGTCCCGCCGTGGGCGCAGGGCACCGCCACACACACGTCCAGCCCTGCCAGGGGACGCAGCAGTTAGGGAGGGCAGGACCGCAGGCATCCCTGCAGCGAGTGGGACGGGCTCAGCCCAGCGCCCTCTCTCCGGCCCCAGGCGTCATGCCAAGCAAAGCCCCATGTCTGGCTGAGTGGAGACACAGCCCCCTTCCTAGACCCTGCCCCCCTAAGGCAGAAGCCCCCTGTCCCCCCAGGCTGCTCATAGGTCCTGCCCCACAGCGCTCTGGATGACCTGAGCCTTGGGGGAATCCGTCCCCAGTGGGGTCAGCCCTGGCCACCAGCCCCCCAACTACCTCCTCCAGCCCAGCTCCACAGCTTCCCCTGCCCCAAGGCCCCACTCACCCCCAGTCCCTCTCCCTGATCCCCTGCCCCCCCAATTGAGCCCATCACATCCCCCTCCTCCCAGCCACTTGACTCCCCGCAACACCCGGGCCTCCAACAGGACCCACAGCCCCTTTGTCCCAAGGCACCCCAAGCCTCTAACAGCACCCCCATCCCCCAGATCTCTCCCACGGTCCCTGAACTCCCCATCTCCCTCCCCCATGGCCTACAACAGGGCCCCTTAACCCCCAGCTCCAATCCCCCCGAGCTCCCTACAGGATCCCCATACCCCCCAGCTCCCGTCCCCTGTAGCACCACCCCCCAGAGCCCCTTTAACCCCCCAATCTCCCTCCCTCTTGGTCCACAACAGGCTCCCCCAGCTACCCCCCACTCCCAAGTTGACCCCAGGCCCTAAATCTTCCCCCCGCAGGCTGCCAGCCAGCGCTCAAGGGGGCCCCAGAGACCAGCTCCCCAAATCCCACGTGTGCCCCGAAGCTCACAAGAGCAGCCGTGGGGACGGGCGGAGATGCTGGGGTCCTCCCCAAGCCAGACCCCTGCCCTCCAGCCTGATCCCTCCCCCTCTCACCCCGCTGCCCCCTCACCCCTCTCGCAGTCCCGGCCCTGGAAGCCGGCGGGGCACAGACACTGGTACTCGTCCGGCTCCGTGTTGATGCAGGTGCCGCCATTTCGGCAGGGCCGGTGGGAGCCGCAGTAGTTCAGGTCTGGGGGGAGAAAGGCTTGGCTTAACTCCAGCCAAACCCCACTGACCGTGCGGCCGCTCAGCCAGCCATGGCGCAGGGAGAGGGAACCCCGCCAACCAGCTGCAGGGGGCGCTGTGGGGCAAGAGCGCTGGCCGGCGGGGCTGGGAGCTTCCCGCTTCTCCAGCCCAGCCAGTCCCAGCCGGGGGGCGCTGTGGGGCAGGGGCTGTGGGGCGCGCACAGCCGCGGAGCTGCTCACCCTTGTCGCACAGCAGCCCGCCCCAGTTGGTGTCGCAGTCGCACTTCCAGGGCTCGGTGCAGGTCCCGTGCAGGCAGCCGGGGAAGGGGACGCACTCGTCGCAGTTGGGGCCCGTCCAGCCGTAGTGGCACCTGGGCAGACGGACATGGGGTGGGGGAGAGGGGCGCACAGCCTGGCACGGAGCCGCCATCAGCAACAGCCACGGGCATCTCGTCCCCTGGAGGCCCCGGGGCACCTCTGTGTGGGTGGGGGGGGAGGGCCCCTCTTCTCGTGACCCACCCCCCAAAGCAATCTCCAGCTCTGGAGGCTCCCAGGGCGGGGACGGGCCATATAGGGGGCAGCTGGAGCCGCAGAGTCAGACGATACCATAGGGGGCTCCTGAGGGAGGCAGCTGGGCAGGGAGGCGAGCTGTGGGGGCAGCTCCCTGAGAAGGGAGTGCGGTTCAGTGGTTAGAGTGGGGGGGAGCAGGAAGCCAGGACTCCTGGGTTCTTTCCCAGCTCTGCAGGGGGTGGGAGGAGCCCCCAGGCCTCATGAGAAGGAAAAGGCCCAGAGTTCCCTTCCCTGGCCTGCCGCTGGCACTTCCCCCCCACCCGGGCCTGGTCCAGCCAGCCTCTCCCTTCCCCGAGGGGCAGGAGGCAGGGATGCTCCTCCCCTACCGTCCTGCCCACTGGACAGTCTGCCTGGCGCAGGGGAGCTGGGAGGGGGCCCCAGAGGCCTGCCAGGGAAGCCAAACAAACAGCCCCTCCCCCATCCTTCTCTGCTCTGTATCCCATCCCCCCCCTCCCCGGGGTCGGCCCCCTCCTTCCCAGGCTGGTGGGGGAGTGGAAGGGCGCAACGGGGCCAGGGGAAAGGCGGGTGATGGGGGCCCGTCCGACTCACGTGCATTGTCCGGGCTCCTCGCAGAAGCCGTGTAGCTTGTGGCAGCTCTGGTGGCAAACGGCTGCGGGAGAAATGACAGGGTGGGGTGAGGGGCAGGGAAATGCCCCCCTCACCTCCCCCTTCCTCTGCCTGTGGGCACCAGGCCCCCCTTTCTGGCCCCCTCCCGTTCCCGGGGGCACCGCGCCCCTCCTGCCCCAGCACGTACCCTGCGTGCACTCCTCGCCCGTCCAGCCGGCCAGACAGAGCCTGTTGCCGGCGTCGTCGCAGCGGTGGTGGCCGAAGAAGTCGTCGCGGGGGCGGCAGAGGCGGTTGCAGGCGGCGCCGTAGTAGTGGTGGGCGCAGCGCACCCGCAGCTGGTACTCCAGCGCCGTGGCCCGCCCGTGGTGCTGGAAATCCTGCCAGCCCTCGCCCGGGTTCAGCATCCCCGACCGGGCCACCCGCTCCACCAGGGCCCCCCCGCCTGCCAGAGAGGGAAGGGTCACTGCCCTGCGCCCGCGCCACCGCCTGCCCCCTCTAGAGAACCCTTCACCAGCTGCGCCCGTCCCGGGGGTGGGCTCCAGCACTGGATTGCTCAGGAGGTGGGAATGGGACATGGGGCCTTGCTGGCTCTGATCCAGCCCTGGTGTGGGGTGGGGGGGGAATTGCTGGCTCAGTGGGCTGGGAAATGGGACATGGGGCCTTCCCCCACTAGGGGTGCTGGCTTTGATCCAGCCCCAGTGTGTGGGAGACTGGCTGGCTCAGGGGAGCAGGGAATGGGACACAGGGCCTTTCCCCACTAGGGGGCACCAGCTCCAATCTGGACCCAGGGCAGTTGCGGGGGGGGGACTGGCTGACTTGGGATCCCTTACCTGGAGTGCCGGCGCCAGTGGTGTTGTCAGCATCCCAGGCTTCCAGGATCAGGGAGTACGAGCGCTGGGGATCAAAGCACAAGGTTAGAGGCTGCAGGTGTCGCGACCCGCTTGTTCCAGGACTGGGGAAGTGGGCAGGCGTGAGACTGGCCGGCTGTGTGAGCCAGCGCCCCCCGGCCCAGCGAGGGCGCAGCCTCCTTTCACCACGCTGAGCTGGGCACGGGCACAGGTTGGTGTTCCCCCCGGTGAGCAAGAACAGATCAACGGGCCCATCCGGCACGGCATCCCCACCCCACCCCGGTCCCAACTAATGGGCCCATCCAGCACAGTCTCCCGACCCCTTCCCGGTCCTGCCCCATCCCCCACCCGGCCAATGGGCCCATCTGGCACAGCCTCCCCCCCCTCTTCCTGGTCCCCCTGGTCCTGGCCAATAGGCCCACCCGGCATGGTCTTCCCTCCCCCCAGACCAATGGGCCTATCCAGCATGGTATCCCTGCCCCTCCCTGGTCCCCCCTCCCCATCCAGACCAATGGGCCCATCCAGCACCATATCCCCTCCCGTGCCCGGTGCCAGTGAAGAGACCCTTGGAGGCGGAAGGATACAAGGGAGGGGGTGATATGGATCAGCATGTAGGGCCAAAGCATAGGCAGTTTGTCCTAGGCCCCTCCCCCAGCTGAGCCCCAGGCAGGCCGCCCGTCAATTCCCCAGACAGCTGAAGAAGCTCCTCCCCCCGTTGGCAGAGACCCCCCCCACACACTAGAGTGGAAGGCACATGACAGCAGCGTCTCCCCTGCCCACCAGGAATACCAGATGGGGGTCCAGGGGAGGCTGGAGCAGAGGATGCTGGGTAGCTGTAACCCACTGCCCTGTCAGCACCAAGCTGGGGACTCCAGCGCTGTGAGCTTCCCTACAGCAGTGCCCTGTCAGTGCCCAACCGGGCACTCTGGTAGCATGAGCTTGTTTCCAGTGAGTCTCGTCTGGCATTTACCAAGGCTCCACCACGGGGCAGCTCGCTGTGCCCCAGTCCCAGGCGGGGGCACCACCACGGGGCAGCTCACCACACACACTCTGCTAGCCCAGCCTATAACAGCTGGCACATCAGCACCGCTGCCTGCTGGCTCAAGGGCATGGGATGGGGGCAGGATAAGTTTCCTGGTAATTAGGGAATGTCTTTAATTAAGTTATTTACTTTCTGCTTCCCTCCTGGATGGGGACAGCGTCTGGCATCGGCCCCGCGGGCTGGGCGCGACGGGCTCAGCTTCCCGCAAGCAGCATCCACCAGAAATCCTGTTCCACACAGGGGCGGGCCTGCCTAGCACTGCTCCAGCCCCACCCAAGATCCAACAGCAGCCGCACCGCAGTGGGCTGGCTTGGAGGCAGGACCCCCACAGAGGGGGAAAAAAGGATACACTTTACCGGGGCCCGGAGGCTGTGGGGGGCCCGGCCCAGGCTGCAACCCCCATGGGTATGTGTGTGGGAGGGGGCCTGTGTTACAAGTTTGTACTGGGCCGAAAAAATTATGCTTGGGTCCTGCTTGGAGGCTGGGGTCAGAGGATCTCCTGTTCCCCCAGGGCAGGTAGATCCTGCAGCTTCTGTCCCCGCAAAGGATCCTCTTGCTAGCCCTGCCTTGCTCCCCACCCAGCTCTGCCAACACCCCCACTCCTGACCCGCAGCCCCCTGCTAGCCCAGCCCTCGGTTCCCCTCCCTCCCAGCTCTGCTGGTGCCCCCCAGTGCTGACAGAAGGGGAGCCAGCCTCTGGGAATGAGAGGGGAGTCCCACTGCCACAGTCCACTGATCTCCTGGCCCCGCTGAGTCTGCCAGCAGCGCAAGCCCCGTCCTTCGGGGAGGGTGCTCACAGGCTGGCCCTGCATGGGCTGCACCCAGCCATCGCAAAGGGACACTGTCCTACAGTGAGGTAGCAGTCGCGCTAAAAAGGCAATCTCCAGCAGGGCACTAGGGGGTGCTGTTGCTCACCTGGCCATGCCCCATGTCCCAGCAGGGCACTAGAGGGCGCTGTTGCTCACCTGGCCACGCCCCATGTCCCAGCACTCCAGCAGCGCACTAGGGGGCAATGTCGCTCATCTGGGGTGCTGTGTTGGTAGGCCCCATTTCTGGCTCTTCCCCGCAGCTCCCTGCAGCCCGCGCCCCCATCTCAGCCCGTAAACATCCGTGACTCAGCCCTGGGGCCCATGGCAGGAGGTTGCTGGGCAGCACTGCCTGCCGGTGTCTTGGGCATTCGCTGAAGAGCCCTCCCATGGGGGGGAAGGTAGCAGCTGCCGTGCTGATGACGGGCAGGTGCCCAGCTGGAATCTGGGCATCGCGCTAAGCCGCAACCACGGCCAAGCAGACGGCAACAAACGCAAACCCGCGCCGGGGGCAGGAACCTGGGGCACAGCTAGGACTGGGTGGTGGACGTGCCCATGGAGTGGGATACAGCTGATGGTTCGGGGGGAGGGGACATATAGGGAGCTGGGCAGGGGTGCTGGCTGTGGGGGGAGGTCCCAGCTACTCCAACCCAGCCTTTTTCAGCTGGGGGCACCGTGGGGAGCGGGGTGGGACGCTGGCTAAGGGGTAGCTCCCAGCTGCTCCCTGTGGTGGTGCGGAAGGTACGTGGGTGCTGCAGGAGCCCTGGGCCCTGTCCTGGCGTGCTGGGATCAGCAAGCAGCATCGGATCCCGGCCCTGGGAAAGGTCACGCAGGGCAGGCCGCTGACCTGCTTGGGCCAAAGCCCAGCTAAAGCTCCAGGAAGCCCCACGCCATGTAGGGCGGGTCACGGGCTCCCAGCTTCCCTCGGCCGGAGGTGCCTGGGCCAAGTGAGTGGGCAGAATGGGCCTCTCTGCATGCAGATCTGCCAGACCCTTTGTGTCCATTCATCCCTGCCCGGCCCTCTGCCCACAGCTCCGCCAAGGGCAGCTGAGAAAGCCGGATGGAGGTACCAGCTGTGGGGCCAGGAGGGAGTGGGTCTAGTGGTTAGAGCAGGGGAGCTGGAAGCCAGGACACTTGGGTTCTATCCTCAGCTCTGGGAGGGGGTTCTAGTGGTTGGCGGGGGGGCTGGAAGCCAGGACACCTGGGTTCTATTGCCAGGTTTGCATGCATAAGATGCCAGTGGCTCCCCTAGTCCAGTGTGAGGATGCAGGGAGCTAGGGAGGCCGGGGGACTCAGCCCCCACAGTCTGTTCCCCTGGCAGCTGCAAGTGTCTTGGTGCGGGAGGCTGAGGGGGCCCCAAAACAAGGGGAATAGGAAAATCCCCCCCACAGCTTTTACAGAGAAGGGGGTGGGGCAGTGACTGCATAAGCAGAGCGCTCGATCCAGCCCTCTGATGGGATCCAACTTCCCGTGGGACAAGGAAGGGGCAGTGATCTGGGAGCCAGGAGCCCTGGGTTCTGAGCCACTGCCCTGTTGTGCCTCAGTTTCCCCTCCCATTCTGCACATTCAGACTGAGCTCTTCAAGGCAGCGACTGTCTCGTGCTCTGTGCTGTGCTGCACCTGGCACGCTCGGACCTTGGGTGGCTGCTGTGAAACACCCAATAACGCTGCCCGATGGCCATGGCTTTGGAATGGAAGCCAGAGAGCGAAAGGCCGGGATGCCCGGGGGACGGGAGTTGGATGGAGATGTGCGGCGGGAGCCATGATCGATAAATCATGGAGCAGCACAGATGGAGAGAGATTTAGCATCTGCCACAGTCTCCTGGGGAGCTGAGCGAGACAAGAGCCCAGACACGCCACCGTCTGCAGCTCCACCCCACCCTGTTCCTGGGGGGCTCCTCACACCCTGACCAGAGAGAGTGACTGACTACTCTGCCTCAGCAGTTCCACCCCCGCCCCGCTCTAACCACTAGATCCCACTCCCCTCCTTGAGCTGGGACTAGAACCCAGGAATCCTGGTTCCCAGTCCCACTGCTCTAACCACTAGACACCACTCCCTTCCCCACAACTGCTGTCCCCAGCTGGGATGACAGCCCCACGGCTATCCTCCATGAGCCCTGAATGGCTTCCAGCCAGGATCCCTCCCCTGACCCATTTCCCACTCTGAATGGAGCCACTGGAGGGGACCCTGGGTCAAGGTGTGATGGGTGGGTCGGGGTGGCTGCCTGGCCCTCTCCCCCAGGGGCTGAGCCCAGGAGGCTGGCAGGAGCCCCAGCTGGAGAGTTCAGGAAAACCCCAGGTCTGTTTGCATCCAGCAGCCTCATCACACCCCGGCCGGATAAGCCCCGCCCCTGTCACACCCTGGCCAGCTTAGCACTGCTGCCACCCGGCCAGGAGGATGCTGGGTAGCCTGGCACCACAGCCCCTGCCCCTGCCCCCTGGCTGCCCCCGTGGGGAGAGCTCAGGGTCCCTTACCGGCCAGGTGAACTGGAGCGGCATGGTGATCCTGCCCTTGTGCTCCGCGCCCCACCTGGGTATGGCCGTGAAGGTGTTGCCCCCCAGCACGGGTGTAGCACCAGCTCCCAGCACACAGGGCCCCCCAGGGACGACACGCAGCTGGTACTCCTTCAGGCAGGCCCGGAAGAAGGTTCGGCACTGCTCCCCGGTGGGGCACGGCGGCTCTGCCCCACCCCGGCAGCAGCGCCCATCCGCCAGCACCCCCTTCTCGTTGCGCATCAGCCGGATCTGCAGCTCAAAGGTGCCGGCTGCTTCAGGGACCTAGGGAGTGGAGAGCAGCTGGTTAGAGCAGGGCATGGTCCCCCCCACCTCTGCACCACACCTCCTGGTCACTGTGAGCTTAGCCCAGACTGTCCCATCATGTGGCGGGAGTGAAGGGAGAATCCCTCACCAGCTCTTAGCAGTACAGGGCCCATGACACACAGCGGAGCTGTCCCGATTCCATCGCAGGGGGCAGCGCCACACCCACATCCATTGCAATAACAGCAGCAGCCCCTTGCCCTTTGCCAGCCCCTGCTACCATCAAGATGAATTAAATCAGCGGGAGTGGGGAAGTCGCTTTGATCTCGGACCCCTAAGCAAGCAGTGGGCAGAGATGAACGCCCACTGGGTATCACCACCAGGGACTGAGGCTGGGGGCTGGGTCCAGCCCAGGAAGCAGCATCCAGGCAGCACATAATTCGTGGGGGAACGCTGACACTGACACCCAGGCAGCTCGCACAGTACCCCAGTTAGCAAAGAACCCCGCCCCGATACAGTGAACTCTCCAGGCCCACCCCCAGGAGCTCCCCTTCCTGAATGGCTGGTGTTTGAGTCTGCACCCACTGCCGGGCCCTTCACTCCATCCCCCTTCCCCATCCTTCTGATCCCAGTGCGGGGAGGCAGCAGCTGACCCCAGCGGGGACAGGGAAGGTTCCCACCCCACCAGATCTTGCCCGGCCCCAGGGTGCCGGCCCCGCTGCCACAAAGAAAACAACCTCCCAGCAGGGCGTTGCTTGTGTTTTATGAGCCTGATTCCACCTCCACTCTGCTTTCCTCTGAGGCCACGGTGACTGCCCAGGCTCTGGGCCTTTGATGGAAGTTCAGCAGCCACCCCAGGTGTTTCCCATCCTCTCACAGACCCACCTGTCCCACAGGAGCAGGGAGCTGGGACTCACACCCTGATCTCTCGGGGAGATTGGCTCAGAGGGAATGGGGGACTGGGACCATTGCCAGCTTGGGGAAGGGGGATGCCAAACCCAAGATCCAGACCCCAGTGGGCCCCCCGGATCAGCCTGAAAACCCACCCCAAGGAAGCAGAATCCACCTTCCACAGTTAGATGGAGCAGCAATACGCAAGGCAGCAAATATACAGAGAGCCCTCACCCCGTACTAGGATGCAGCTGCCTCCGGCGTGGGGTGCAACAGCTGTTTATATAAAGATCTCTTACCAAGTGCTGAGATGCAGCCACCTTGGTGGGGGGTAGGGGAGACGCAGCCACTGTCTAACAACACTGGACAGCAATTGAAGCCCAGAAGACGTCTCCATCCAACCGAGTGAGCAGAGGGAATTGGGGGAAGTCGCCAGGAATCCCCCCCGCCCCCAGTGAATTTAGCCAGTGGGCTTCATGTTTGCAATGGCCAGGGCACTTTGGTCGTTAAGATCCCAGTTTAACATCTCATTCGAAAGCCAAGGCCCTCCAATAGCACCCTGGAGCGCTGGGCGGGGCTCAGCGCTGACCCAGAAGGGGAGCGTCCCCTGCTGAGCCCCCACCTGGCTCCCTGCTGCACCCTGAGCTTCCTCAGAGTCTCCCTCCATGCACTGACCCAGCCCAGGCGTGGCGGATGGATCCAGGCTGGAAGGCACCAGGCAGGGCTCAGACCCTGGGCTAGAAGTGGCCTGGACATGGCGGCTCCTTTCCCCAGCACTGAAGCCCGTCAGCATCCCGAGGCTGAGGGGGAGCCAGGTCCCAGGTGCCCCATGGAGGGATGGGGGGCCATGGATCCCGGGGAGGGAAGATCCAAGGGGGCACTCGGCCCCCTGGATAGACAGGCTGGCCTGAGACGGGTGTGGATAGACGAACAGACTGAAGGGGGGGAAGCGTCAGACCCATTGGCCAGGCTGTCACCAGCTGGGGTTCCCAGCATTCACCTAACCCCACAACGGCAATTTACACCACACCCCATCTGGGGGGCACATGGCTGGGAGGGGGGACCGCCACTTCCACACCCACCCCCCGCCTGGACACCACCCCCGGGGCACCTGCCTCACCCAGCGACCCCCTGCGCCTCACCCCGGGCAGCATTCCCAGGGACCCCACTGCGCTGGGGGGGATCAGCCCCAGGAAGCCAGGGTCGCCCTGCCCCCCAAGCCAGGGAAGGGCACCCCATGGACCCAGGCTTCCGAACGAGTTGCCAGTTCCCAGACAAAGGGAAGCCCCGGGGGGGACTCACCTGGGGTCGCATCTGAAGCCAGAGGAGGACGCAGACGGCCCAGCAGCTTTCCAGCCTCATTGTCTCTGGCTGGCTGCCTGCAGGCGCGGTCGCTCCTCCGCCGGACCGCCACACCTGCCCCTCGGGCCGGCCCCGGCCCCGCCTCCCCGGCCAGGGCGGTCCCGGTCCCGATGCCGGTCCCGATCCCGGCCCAGGCGTGCTGCTCGCGGGGCATAAAGAAGCCAGACCCCCTCCGCCGCCGGCTGCCTCCCGTCTCCGACCCGGTCCCCGGGGACTGGCTGAGCGGCTCCCTCCCAGCTGGGCCGGATCGGGTGCGTTCGCCGGGAGCCGCCTGACATCATGCGGGATGGGTGGGGCCGGCCCGGCCCGGCTGGGAGCCGGGGCCCGCCCAACTGTCCCTGCTAATGACGGCAGGAAGCTGGGTTTCCTCCCCCCCCTCAGAGGGGTGCCGGAGGGGGGGGGTCAGGAGTCCCTAGGGGGAACTGCAGAATCTAGCCGTCCGTTCGTCTGTCCCCACATGAATCACCCATCCATCGGTCCGCCCACGTATCACCCATCCATCCATCTGTCCGTCCCCCCACATATCATCCATCCCTCTGTCCCCATACCCATCGTCCATCCAGCCCCCATAACTGCAGCATTTGGCCCATTTCTAATTTGGGTTATTTGCTCTCCCCACCCCCATCTCCCTTTTAGTTTCACTTGGATCTGGGATTCTTCTTCACTTCCTGTCTTAAACTGTTATGTGGGGTAGGGGTGTTAAACAGCTGCCCTCTCCTGCCCTAGACCTGGGTGCATTTTAACACTAGTTGAGCAACCTCAGTCTAAACAGCTGTCCTCTCTCAGCCCAAAGAAATTAGGACGGTAGGTGAGTGGTCGAAGAATAAATAGCTGCCACATCTCACCCCAGAGGTGGCTGCATTTCAGCACAGGGTGAGGGATCGTTTTATAAACAGCTGCTGCACCCCACCCCAGAGGTGGCTGCATCTCAGTGCTGGGTGAGTGATCTTTTTGTCACTGGTTAGGTAATTTGGGATCCTCCAGGGTGGCTAGCGCTGTACGCCCAGTATCCACCTGTACTTTACTCCAGGAAAGGCAGTCAGGAATTGCTCCTAAGGGTGCTTAGCACAGGCCAGGATAAAGAGATGCCCTGGGTGACACTCGCCCACCCAGACTGGGAACTATAGAGCCTGAGAAAAATGAAGGATTGGTCAGCGCCCAGCTCTGGCGCTGCAAGCTTCCCCAGAGCAGTGTCCTGTCAGTGCCCTGGTGAACACTCTGGCGCTGCGAGCTTCCCCAGAGCAGGATTCTCTTAGTGGCCAACTAGGGACCCAGGCGCTATGAGCTCCCCACAACAGTGCCCCCAGGGCTGTGAGTTCCCCCCGCAGCAGTGCCTGGCCAGGGAATACAGCATTAACTGTGGCAGCTGATGCTCCTGGCCAGAAGGATTGTATTGCCAGCCACTCGGAGCATCCTTTCCCTGCCCTACAGCAATCCCGGGCCCTTCTGCTCCCTCCCAGTCCCTTGGGAAGGATTTCACCGCTTAACATCTGTCTGTCCCTCCAGTTCCTCCAACAGTGTCTCTTGGCCTCACACAGCCAGTTCCCTGCTGCCCCCCAGCACCCTGCACAGACAGAGCTGAGCCGCTGGCTCCCCTCCCCTGCCGTCATCCATGGGTGGCATGGCCTGCAGGGAGCACAATGGGGCTCTCCCCATGCCTGCCTGGGAAGGGAAAACCCTTGAGTCCCATTCTCCTCCCTCCTGCACCAAGCAGCGAACCCCCACCGGCCCCGGCTCCTTTCTAGTAGCATTCCCCACTCTGTATGCCACTCACGGCCCCTGCTCCTGTTGCTGCTCCCCCACCGGCTCTCCCGACCTGCACCCCTCTCTTGCTCTCCCCGGCTGGCACCTTCCAGAGCCCCAGGGCCTGATCCTACCATCCTGGCCTCTTGTGGCTCCACCTCAAGCACAGACCCCAGTCCCCACGCCCCCTTCCTGGTCACCCCTCTCGCCTCGGCAGTGAAAGCTGCGCTGCGACCCCAACCCCACCAGACACAGCGAGCTGTTACTATGTCACTGCCCCTGCCGTGGAGCTTCTGTGGCTGGGATCTTTATGGGTTGTCCTGCCCACAATACAGTGCCCTGCGGTAGGACATTATCTCCTGCTCTCAGCGCTGGTGCTGAGTATTATGGTCGGGGTGCCCCAGAGTTCACTGGGGCAACCGGGGCTATCGGCCACTGTGACACTGAGCTCGCTGGTGCCAACTGGCAAAGGGACAGCTGTTCCTTACAGGCAACCCAGACCTGACAAACTCACTACACCTAATACACTGCTTTCAGGGTATTTATGCGAGAGGGGTAGCCAGTGGGGTCTCTGCTGAAAGCCTGTAAGTTACCCACACTCATAGTCATTGCAAGATGTCTGGCTGGGTGATGCTGAAGGAATAAGGTAACTCTAAGGGAAATTATGCCCTTGGAACGAAAGTGTGTCCCAAGGGAATCAAACATCTCCGTGATGGCTCAGTCAAGCAGGACGGAGTTGCTGCTCCTCGCTGGCTAGCCCATTACATAATGAATTGTTTGACTGTCCGCCGTTGCATCGACCCAGAAACGTCAAGGGAAAATCACGCCAGACAGAGTATAAACGTGGCAAGCACTTGGAAGTGAAGAGGAAGGAAAGAACAGTGAGGGAATCGCCCCATCTGTGAATAAAGACAAAAGAGACAAGGTGGGAAAGGTAAACTCGCTTCCTGGGCCAGCCTCTCTTGGGGAAAGAAACAAGCTTGTAAGGCAGCGGACAAGAGCGGAGTCCTGCTATCAACAAGAATGACAGCAAACTATCTATCCATCTAATGCTGTATCTATGCCGGCATGAGCCCTGCACCTCTTAATCGGTGGCTTTCTTATGTCGGCACAGCAAGGGAGTGACAGCGGGGGGGAGGAGCGTTTGAATGTGCACACCTCCACTGCTTTGTGGACAAAAGCTGACTCACTAGGGTCGACCGGACCAGCCTTTGGAGTTTCACAGAGCTCTTCTCCAGGTCTGGGCAAGGTACTCAGAGCATCACAGCGGAATACAAGGCAGAACTGATTGTTTAGCGGGAGGAGTTAACATGTGTTGCAAGAGGCCATGCAAGGTGAAGGGGGCAGCTAACAAGGCCCCCACATGGGGGGGGAAAGGTACACTTAACCAGGGCCCAGTGGCCCTGGGGGGCCCAGCCCAGACTGTAACCGCCATGGGTATGTGTGGGAAAGGGGGCCTACATTACAAGTTTGTACTGGGCCCGAAAAAATTATGCTTGGGCCCTGCAGCTAACACCTCTGCAATTGTCTGACAAAGGGGGGTCAGTGGGTTACAGATTGTGGTGATGAGCCATAAATCCAGTGTGTCTTTATGGCATCCGTCATTTGTGGTGTCCAGCAGAGTTATGAATTTAAGTCCCAGGCTCATCTTTTGAAGGGGCTCAAAAGATCTTCATAATTCTGCAGGACACCAACAATCATGGACTTAATAAAGACACTGGATTTGTGGTGTGCGACAACAAACTGTAGCCCACTGACCCCCCTTTGTCCTACGACTGTTGAGGTGTTAGCTGCCCACCTCCCCTTGAACGGTCTCTTGCAATGTGTTAACTTCTGATCTGTTCCGCCTGTTATTTAGCTGTGCCACTCAGGGGACATCTCCACTGCGACCAAGGACTCATGGCACGGCTGTGAATGTCTGCAATTCTGAGCCCTTCAGGCTGAGTCCGGTGAGCCTGAGCCAGCTGACCTCGGCGCTGAGACTTGGTGCCGCGGGATTTTTATTGCAGTGTAGACACACCCTCAGAGTACCTTTCCCAGAGCTGAAGAAGGGCTCACAGACGTGTCTCTTTCACCAACAGAAGCTGGTCCAATCAGATTCCCTGCCCCACTTTGCCTCCCTAAGACCCTGGGGCCAACACAGTTCCAAGAACCCGGCAAACAATAAAGACAAAAGACTGATCCAGTATATTGCACGGTGGAGGTACCTTGAAAGACAGCGTCCTGGCCCTGGCCCTGGCCCTGGCCCTGGCCCGGGCGGGGGAGCAGCAAACACTGCCAAAGACTGAACTTTGGGCTGAGAATCTACTTTAGTCTCTGGGAAAAGGAACTATTGCTCAGCTTCACCTTCTCTGCTTTTGTTTTGTATGTCACTGTTTGTTTCCCTTGCTCACTCGTGTTCCTGTTTGATGCTCTAACCGGCCTTAAAAGACATTTCTGTTTGCTTTGCGATAAGGAGCTCAAGGCCGTGCCTGATGCAGGAGTGGTGGGCTAGGGTAACACTGGTTTACTGGGGTTCACGGCTACTTTGAGACCAGGAGCTGTGCTGTGTGTGGGATCCAGTGGTCAGGGACTGGGTATCCTGGGGTGGATTGGAAGGAACTCAGCGGCTCGACCAATGGTCACAACAAGCAGCTTGTCTCTCTAGGTAAAAGCTCACCTTGTGGTTCAGCAGCTGGAGGGATGCCGGACACCTGGGATCTAGGCCCAGCTCTGTCGGTGCCTATGGGTGAGTCACGCCCCCTCTTCATGCCTCAGTTTCCTCTCCCACCTTTTGCCTGCCTGTACTCGTGGGGGCAGGGACTGTCTCTCACTCTGTGTCTGTGCAACGCCTGGCATGATGGGGCCCTGAACTTGGCTGATGTTGCTAAAATGCAAATTATTTATTATTAATGCTCAGTCAAGGTGGAGATGGGGCCGGAGCTGGGAACTTTGACCCCAGATTCTACGGTGTACCTGAGACCGAAGGCTGGGTTTGAGCCAGCCTCTCATTACATGCGTCCGGGCCTTGGCCCTGGGTGAGATTGCAGGGTCCATGGCCCATTCAGTCTTTCAGGGCTCAAGGATGGTTTGTGGCAGGCGATGCTAGGGAGCACAGGGAGACCCAGCAAACTCATGGCGAGTGGCAACTGTCATACTTGGGCCCTCCCCATTGGATCCAGATCAGAAGCAGATTGGAGATCAGTTTCACCAGCATGAAACTGACCTGGAAAGAAAAGCCCTTTCTCCAGCGTAAGGGAGTGTGTTCCCAAAGCAGCTTCATTGCCCCTGCAACGGGGTCCCCTGATCCCCCCGTATTTTATCTCTTGACCCCCGCCCAACAAACGCTCCCCTGCCTAGTTATTTCATGGCAATGTGAACAGAAGACTTTGGCTCCCTCCCTCCCCCCACCCTGATAAAGCCACTTTGTGTTTGCAAAGCCGGGGCGGGGGCTGTGTGTCCCATTGGTGAGAGCAGAGCCCTGAGGGGCCCCAAAAGAACAGAAGGAGAGAAAAGAACAGCCAAGGTCACGGCTTTCCCAAGAGGCTGGGCACGCAGGGCTGAGCAAACTGAAAAGGGCTCCGCGCTGGCAAGCCAGGCCGGCCGCTCGGGGTTAACCCTTGCCTCACAGGACGCCTGCCTGTGCTAGGGAGAGCCATGTGGTGGAGCAGGTCCCGCTGGGGAGTTGGAGCAGGCCCTGCATGGCAGAATTGGGGCCTGCTGTGCTCAGCACTGCACACACGTGGCCCCAGCTTGTGTGTGGGGGGGGGGGGGGGCAGGGGGAGCTCTCGCTGCCAAAGGACACAGAGGAGATGGCCATGCTCCTAGTCAGCCTCTGTCCCCCCCCCCAGTACCCTCTTCCCATCGCTCAGCTAGGAATCCAGCCGCTGAAATGACCCACGCCCCTGGTGAGCCAGCTGCAGGGCCAGGCAGGGCTAAATCCCAGGGCCTCCTTTGCTCTAACCACTAGGCCATGCTCCCCTCCCTGGTATCTTGGCACTGGATTCAGTCACCGCCCCCCTAACCCAGAAGTCCTGATCCCTGGTGCACCCCTGGTATCTCTGATACAGGCAGGAGGGGCTGAGCAGGGAGCAGCAGTCCGATATGGGCCCCTGCTGTTAAAATGTAACTGGCGCTGCCTCTAAAACTCTGACCGGCCCTTGCAGTGTGGGGATCGGAGGGGGTCCTGCTCTGGCCCTGCAACTTATCCAGTGCCACCAGCAGGGAACATGCATGGCACAGTAGCAAGGCAGTGAGAGCCCATGACTAGAGGGGGGCTGGACTCCTGGGTTCTCTCCCCAGCTCCGGGAGGGGAGTGGGGACTAGTGGTTAGAGCAGAAGGCTAGGAGTCAGGACTCCTGGGTTCTATTCCTCACTCAGCCACCTACGTGCAAGTCACCTACTGGCTCTGTGTCTCAGTTTCCCCATCTGTATAATGAAGTATGCTAATAGGAGCTAAAGTGAGAAACAGGTCTGACTCTGCTTTCCCTTGTAGCAGGGCAGAGGTGGAGTCACACCCACTAACCCTGGAACAAATGGGAGGAGAACCTGGCCAAGCTGAGTGACAACTGCTGTAACATTGGCATGAGATAAGGATCAGTGTGTTATTGTGTACAGGCCTCAACAGAGATCAGGGCCCCATCACGCCGGGCGCTGCCCAGACACACAGTGACTGAGATTGGGGCCTGTTGCACCAGGCGCTGTCCAGACACATGGTGACCGAGATCAGAGCCCATCACGCCGGGTGCTGCCCAGACACACGGTGACCGAGATCGAGGTCCCTGTCCATCTTTCCTTCCCATTTAGTGCTCACCGCTGTCCATGTATCCATCTCCCCTGTTCATCTCTCTGGGACCAGGCCCCCTTCCAGGATTGTTTATGACTCCACTCACCCCCAGACAGTCCTTTTTTCCCAATGCGGGGGATGGGGGGATGTCACGAGGGACCCTCCCCCCTTAGTGAGCTGCCTGGACCAGCTTACTTTGCCCATTGTCCACTAGGTGGAGCCATGCACCCCCCCATTCAGAGGTGGCCCTCTGCCCCCAGGAGCTGCTGTGGGCTGGGGTCAGTGAATTGGGGCCTGACTGGAGGGTGTTGTTCTCTCCGGGCCATCGGAGAAGCTTTCAGGCTTCGAGGGCTGGACACGCCTGAGTGGTGATGGCTCCGAGCCGGCTCTGCTCTCCTCCGACTCCGAGATGCCCCAGCCGCTGGGGAGGGGCGCGCAGCCCCAAGCTGTGCCTGGTGGAGTCCCCAGCACCCAGAGACTTGTTCTGGGCGCTCCCAGGCACAAGGGGGCAGAGGGAGCAAAGCCCCAACACCCCCATAGCCAGTACTCAGATACCCCCACACTGCCCTACTGAGTCAGGGGATACGGGGGGGTGCGGGGTGTGGAGGAGCTGACACTGAGCCTTACCCTTAGCATGCTGTGGATGAAGGTGTTTGTGGTTATCCCTTGATGTCTAGCTGGCAGCCGGTCACAAGCGGAGTCCCCAGTGGGTGGTGCTGGGGCTGATTTTGTTCAACATTTTCATTAATGATCTGGAGGATGGGGTGGATTGAACCCTCAGCAAGTTTGCAGATGACACTAAGCTGCTGGGGGGAGTGGTAGATACCCTGGAAGGTAGGGATAGGATACAGAGTGACCTAGACAAATGGGAGGATTGGGCCAAAAGAAATCTGATGAGATTCAATAAGGACACGTGTAGAGTCCTGCACTTAGGACAGAAGAATCCCATGCACAGCTACAGACTGGGGACCGACGGGCTAGGCAGCAGTTCTGCAGAAAAGGACCTGGGAGTTACAGTGGATAAACAGCTGGATATGAGTCAGCAGTGTGCCCTGGTTGCCAAGAAGGCTAATAGCATATTGGGCTGCATTAGTAGGAGCATTGCCAGCAGATCGAGGGAAGTGATTGTTCCCCTCTATTTGACACTGGTGAGGCCGTTTTTGGAGTATTGTGTCCAGTTTTGGGCCCCCCACTACAAAAAGGATGTGGACAAATTGGAGAGAGTCCACCGGAGGGCAACAAAAATGATTAGGGGGCTGGAGCACAAGACTTATGAGGAGAGGCTGAGGGAACTGGGCTTGTTTAGTCTGCAGAAGAGAAGATTGAGGGGGGATTTGATAGCAGCCTTTAACTACCTGAAAGGGGGTTCCAGGGAGGATGGGGCTAGGCTGTTCTCAGTGGTGGCAGATGACAGAACAAGAAGCAACGGTCTCAAGTTGCAGTGGGGGAGGTCTAGGTTGGATATCATAGAATATTAGAGTTGGAAGGGATCTCAGGAGGTATCTAGTCGAACCCCCTGCTCAAAGCAGGACTAACCTCAGCTATATCATCCCAGCCAGGGCTTTGTCAAGCCGCAGCTTAAAAACCTCTAAAGATGGGAGATTCCACCACCTTCCTAGGTAACCCATTCCAGTGCTTCACCACCCTCCTAGTGAAAAACTTTTTCCTCATGTCCAACCTAGACCTCCCCCCCTGTAACTTGAGACCGTTGCTCCTTGTTCTGTCATCTGCCACCATATTAGGAAACTTTTTCCCTAGGCAGGTGGTGAAGCACTGCAATGGGTTACCTAGGGAGGTGGTGGAATCTCCATCCTTAGAGGTGTTTAAGGCCCAGCTTGACAAAGCTCCAGCTGGGATGATTTAGTTGGGGTTGGTCCTGCTTTGAGCAGGGGGTGGACTAGATACCTCCTGGGGTCCCTTCCAACTCTAATATTCTATGGGTGCGGTTTCCCCTTTCAGCCAGCAGGGTGCAGTGTGCTCCAGCGTGTGACAGGAGCAGCTACTGGGAGGTGAGATTGTTGCAAACCAGCTGAGCCCTCAGCCCCCTCTGCCAAGGGCAGGGGCCATGTGGAGCTGCAGGAGGGGTTGTGGGTTGGAGCAATGGGCAGAGGCCATTCAGTGGCCAAATTATGTTTTATCTCCTTCAGCTGCCGTAAAACAGACATTGTTCCCGCGGGGAGTAAGTCAGGCAGGTAGCACTACTTGGACCTGCACTGTTCACTGCTGTGCATCACCCCCTTATCTTAACCTCCCTCGCCTGGTTGCACTTTACATATAACAGGAGTTGGAATGAGGAAATACACCGCACCAGAGCACAGACCCTGCCGTCCGGCAGACGGACCTTTCCTTGTCACGCTCAGTTTTCAGCCTCTCGCAGCCCCGAGTTTGGAGGAAGTTAGTTAGCTGTGTGTAACGAAGTGGAGATATTCCTGGGGGTCTCTCTCAGTGCTGTGCTCATGCCTCAGTTTCCCCCATATGTTACTGACGTATTTCAGTGATGGGACCAGGGTGTGATCGTTGCAGCAACCACTAATGGGCGGATAGGTCTTCCCCAGCCACACGTACATAGACAATAGCCAGGAGCCCTCTGCCTTCGGTCAGCCACTGAGATAGGTTGTGACAAGTCATGACAGGTGGAAACGAGGAGGGGTGGCCACCCAGCCCCACCCGGGAAAGAGACAAAGGACTGGGGAGAGGCAAGGGGATGAGTCTGGGGGTGGCAGGATGGAAGGGCCAGTCTCCCGTTGGGGGTCGCAGGGAGCAGAGCCCAAGAACAGGGGCTCCCCAGTGGGTCGCTGCTGTAACTTTTGATTCATCTGCTAACAAAGTCTTTCTACGACCCTGTGATCCTGAGAACAAATAAACCCTTCTGATTTCCACACTGGCTGTGAATCATTTCTGAGTGCAAGGCAGGTGCACGGCCCCTTTGGAGGTGTGTAAGGGCTCCCCAGGGTCCCATCCAGGGGGACTCCCAGAGGGAGCAAGAGGGCTGAACCTCTGAGGCCAGACTGAGGAGATGGCTACAGTGGTGTGGGGAGACCCGCAGCGGGGGGCACGGGGGCAGACTCCAAGCACTAGAGTCCTGACTGGCTTTGCCCCACATGGTTCCAGACACTGTCCTGGGGGCGCCGGCACATGTGGTAGCAGAGGATGGTCGGCTGCACCCCATGGACGAGAGCGTCTGGCAGTAAGTGATGCGGAAGCAGTGGGACTAAGGGGCACTAGAGGGAACGGCGGAAGATGGGGTATCACTGTCTCCTGAAGATGGATGCTGTACAGCCGAGCAGAGAGGTTTGCGCATTGGAAAGTTCACCAAGGCTCAGCTGATTGCCCAGCTGGAGGAGAGTGACTGCACTGGAGAGCCAGACCCTCACCCAACAGGATTTCCTGGGGGGCTGGGAGCAGCCAGAGCGGCGGGCAGGCGTCCTCAAAACACGTGTCCCCAGCCAGCCGGGGGTCTTCACGGCCAAGTTCCCCCTGGATGTGAGACGGTTGGAGACAGAGCTGTGACAGAGAGCTAGAACAGCAAGAGAAGCCAAGGGAGCATGAGAGAGATCAACAGCGGAAACAGAGGCTGCACGAACTGGAGTTGGCGGAGAGGCGAGGCGAGGCAGGGACAGCCCATGCCCCCCCGGTGAGTGGAGATAGACCCTGGGTTGCCAGCTCTGCAGGGCACACAGATGCTAAATTGCTGCCCCCGTTCAAGGAGGGAGGGGACATAGATGTCTATCTCACTGCCTTCGGGGAGGTTTGTGTGACGAACTTGCAGCACTCACCTCTGGACTGGCACCTCCTGCTGGTGATCTGGGGAATAGCTCAAACAAACAACCATGTCCCCACTTCTTCACTCTCCATCACACTCCTCAGGGTTCACTGGCAGTCCTTCTTGACACCCTCAGGACCCCCCCCCCCCACGTCCTCTTCCTGACCCAGCCCACCAGCCAAGCCACAGTCAGTGTCCCCCCTTCTGGGGAATTCTGCAGTCCCGGTTCCACCACTTACTTCAGTAGCTGCTGCAGTCTTCCACCACTCAATGGCAGTCTGGGGGAGGGACCCAGGCCCACCTGCTACTGTTACACTAGGTCCCAGCCCAGGGACCCTATGTACAGCCAGCTTTCACCACCTTCCCCTCCCCCAACTCCTCAACTGACTTCCCTCAGCTACTTCCCTGCAGTCCCAGTACCATGTCTGCCCTTGTATCATGACATCGGCTCTACTAAGCACCAGCAATCAGCCAATGATCTGTCCTGGGTGCTGGCCTCCATCCGCCTGCAGGACAGCCAGTCAGCCTTCCTTCCCAGGGCTCCTGGGAGTGACTAGCTGTGTGCTACTTGGCAGCTCCTTTTTATACTGGGCTCCTAGGCCCTGATTGGCTATCCTGCAGCTCCTTCCCATTGGCTGTTTCTCCAAGGGCCCTCTTAACCCCTTCCTAGCCAGTGCGGGGCAGACGCCCCACCACAGCTTGTAATTTGAACCAGGTAGACCCTGCAAATTGGCTGCGGCACCTGGCCCAGAAGCCATAGGATTGTTCATCCAGACGGATGGGGTAGAGACTGGGGATTACGAGCTCTGCTGCCCAAGTCTGAGCTGACCCCCGAGGCGTACCGGAAGAGATTCCAGGCTGTGCGAAAGACCCTGGGGGTAACCTACCCAGAAACCACCACCCTGATGAGAGATTATGTCTGCAAATGGGGCATTGGAGCTGGGGCTGTTAGCAGGGAGGATGTCTTTGAACTGATGGGTCTGGAACAACTGTGCGATATCTGTCCCCCTGGTCTGAAGCTGTGGCTGATGGACAAGCTGGCTGATGAGTTCATGGAGAGCCGGTCGGGACATGGACTGGATCCAAAGGGGGACTGGGCCAGCTCGGGGATGCAGAAGGGGAGCCACCAAAGGGGCCCCCTGAAGGACGACCCTGGGAAGCCTCCCCCGACAGGGACAATTAATACTGGGTCTGACTGACCAGCGCTCAGAGACCAATGGGACTGGAGGTGCCATTGCTGTGGGCCACAAGCAGGCGCGATGCCCAAGCTCTGGGACAAGATGAACAAGCCAGACCCTCACAGGGTTAATTGGGTGGGGGCTTCCCCAGAGGAGGAGTCGGCTGCCTAGGGGCAGAGCTGGCAGCATCACAGCGACCCAGGGGGAGGATGTGGCTGGACCAGCTCACTGGGGGGGGCAGAGCTCTCCATCTGCTAGGTGAGGGGGGGGCTTCCCCGAGGGAGCCGGCGCCACCTTATCCCCCTCGAGATGGAGGGAAGGAAGGTCCAGGGGTTCTGGGACACAGGAGCTGAGGTGACACTGGCCCTGCCTGAGGTGATGGGCCCAGGCCGGGTGGTGCCTGATACCTACCTAACCCTGGGGGGGTGTTCGGCCCCCCGGTTAAGGGACCAGTGGTGAGGGTGCATCTGAGGCGGGGGGCCGAGGAGGGCCCCAAGGATGTTGGGGTGCACAATTAGTTGCCAGCCGAGGTGGTGAAGAGGAGTCACCTGGATGATTGGCCGGGCGAACCCCAGAGTGTCCTGGCCGTTACCCGTAGCAGAGCCGGTGAGGGGCACCCCAGCCTAGCACCGGGGAGACCGCCCAGCCAGATGTGGGGGATCCTGCCATGGAAGGTCAGAAGCTACCAGGGCCAGGGCTTAGCAGGGCGGGGACCCCTGACCCAGCCGGAGGGGACAGGACAGTTTCCAGCCCCCATTCTCCAGCAGCTGAACTCCGGACCAAGCTGCAGAAGGACTCCTCATTAGAGAAGCTGAGGGAACATCATGGCAAAACCTCTTGGGGGAGACTGCAGGGAAGGGGTTCCTGTATCAGGAATGGGCTCCCCCCGGGGAGGTAGAGCCATGGGGAATCAAGAGACAGCTGGGGTCCCTCAGAAGTACTGCCCCAGGCTATTGTACCTGGCCCATGATGTCCCTCTCTCAGGACACCAGGGGACCCAGCGCACCAGGCAGAGGCTGCTGGCCGGGGATCTTTGATCTGGTCCCGCTGTCTTGCCGGTCCCGTGACCCCGGCCAGAGGGTGGGGAAGGCCCAGGACAAGGGTAAAGCAACCCTGAGGCCCCTGCCCATCGTAGAGGAACCTTTCCAGAAGGTGGCGATGGACATGGAGGGGCCCCTCAGCAAGGCCACCTGGTTGGGGAAGAAAAACATACTGGTGAGGGTAGACTTCGCTACTCGCTACCCCGAGGCCGGGCTCTGTCCTCTACTGAGGCTGACACCGTGGCAGACGCAGCTGCTGAGCATTTTCAGCAGGGCTGGGTTTCCCTGGAAGGTCCTTACAGACCAGGGGACCAATTTCATGTCAACCCTGCTTCAGTGCCTGTGGGAGAAGGGCGGGGTCCGGCATACCTGGGCCACGGCCTATCACCCTCAGTCCAACAGATCCATGAAGAGGTTTAACGGGACCCTGAAGATGATGCTGAAGACTTTTATGGCCCAGCACCCGCAGGACTGGGACTAGTACCTGCCCCACCTGCTGCTCGCTAACCAGGTAGTGCCCCAGAAATCCACAGGGTTCTCCTCCTTTGAGTTGCTGTGCGGGAGGAGGGTGAGGGGACCCCTGGATTTGATAAGGGGTGAATGGGAGGGGAAGGCCTCTCCCGAGGGGGAATCAGGGTGCAGTACATATTAGCTTGCCAGGAGAAGCTCACTGAACTCAGGGAGAACCTAGTCAGGGCCCAGGGGAAGCAGAAGTTCTGGTACAATTGCACCATACGTACCTGCTCCTACAGCACCGGGGACCAGGTGATGGTTTTCATCTCGGTGCGGAGAAATAAGCTCCAGGCCACCTGGGATGAGCCCTTTAAGGTTGTCAAAAGCTGAGTGAGGTGAACTATGGGGTGGAACTGTCTAACCGGGTGCACAGCCACCGGGGGTATCATGTCAACATGATGAAGCTGTACTTTGGCAGGGAGGAGGTCCAAGATATGCTGGCACTGGAGATAATCCAGCCATCCACCAGTCCATGGGCCTCTCTGGTAGTGCTGGTCCCCAAGAAAGACGAGACGATCCGATCCTGCGTGGACGATCGGGAGCTGAATGCCATCACCGTGTCTGATGCCTACCCCATGGCCCGTACAGACGAGATCCTAGATAAGCTGGAGGGATTTCGTTACTGCACCTCTATGGATCTCACCAAGGGCTACGGGCAGGTGCTCTTAGACCCGGCTGCTAGACAGAAATCAGTCTTCATCACCCCCTTGGGCTCTTTGAGTTCCTGGTGCTGCCTTTTGGCCTCAAGAGGGCGCCCACCACCTTCCAGCGCCTGGTGGACCAGTTACTGAGGGGGATGGAGAGCTTTGTCCTGGTGTACATCGACAACATCTGCGTCTTTAGCCAGACCTGGGACCATGTGTCCCAAGTGAAGAGGGGGCTGGGTCGCCTGAAAGAGGCAGGGCTGACAGTGACGGCAGAGAAGTGTAAGGTGGGGCTGGCCAAGGTTACATACCTGGGCCACAAGGGGGGGAGCAGCCGCCTAAAGCCCGAGCCAGCTAAGGTGGAGGCGATCAGAGACTGGCCTGTCCCCCAGACTAAGGAACAGGTCCAGGCCTTTATCGGGATGGCAGGGTACTACCGGAGGTTTGTGCCCCATAGCTGCTCCCATCGCTGAGCTCTGTAAGAAGGGGAACCGGACAAGGCGGTCAGGACTGAGCAGTGCCAGAAGCCCTCTGTGCACAGAAAGAGGCTCTGATCCAGGGCCCGGTTGTGATAAATCCAGATTTCAACAAGCTCTTTATAGTGTTCACAGATGCCTCAGACACAGGGCTGGGCGCGGTGCTGATGAAAACCGACGCCAAGGGGGAAAGGCACCCCAGTGTGTACCTGAGTAGGACGCTGCTGCCCTGGGAGCAGAGCTATGTTATATAAGGAGTGCCTAGCCATCATGTGAGCTCTTAAGAAACTGCATCCGTGTCTGTCTGGTCAGTACTTCACTGTGTACACGGACCACTCGCCTCTGACCTGGCTACAGCAGATGAAAGTGGTTAACGCCAAGTTCACGAGGTAGAGTCTGACTCTCCAGGATTATGATATGGAGCTGGTTCATGTGATGCTGATGCTGATGCTTTGTCACGGAGAGGGGGACCTGAACTGCCCCAGGTCACCGGCTGAAGTGACCCTGCTCAGTTCAGTCTCAGTGCTGTGTGCGCGCCTCAGTTTCCCCCATACATTACTCACGTATTTTGGTGATGGGACCAGGGTGTGATTATTGCAGTACCACTAGAGGGCAGATGGGTCTTCCCCAGGCACACGTACGCAGACAATAGCCAGGACCTCTCTGCCCTGGAACAACCAGCTGTGACAGGTTGTGACAAGTCATGACAGGTGGAAACAAGGAGGGGTGGCCACTCTGCCCCGCCCGGGAAAGAGACAAAGGACTGGGGAGAGGCAAGGGGATGAGTCTGGGGGTGGCAGGATGGAAGGGCCAGTCTCCTGTTGGGGGTCGCAGGGAGCAGAGCCCAAGAACGGGGGCTCCCCAGTGGGTCGCTGTTGTAACTTTTGATTCATCTGCTAACAAAGTCTTTCTACTACCCTGTGATCCTGAGAACAAATAAACTCTTCTGATTTCCACACTGGCTGTGAATCACTTCTGAGTGCAAGGCGGGTGCACGGCCCCTTTGGGGGTGTGTAAGGGCTCCCCAGGGTCCCATCCAGGGGGACTCAAAGGAGCTCAGATGGAGCAGGAGGGCTGAATGCTTGAAGGTCAGATTCAGGAGGCAGCAGCACTGGTGTGAGGGGACCTGAGGGTAGATCCTGACCACAGAGTCCTGGCTGGCTTCACCCCGAGTGGTCCCAGATGCAGTTCCTGTGGGACTGGGGCACAATCTTCTTGTGCAATCTGTATGTACTGGTTTGAGCTCCAGATTAAAGAAAGACGGATATTCCCAGGTGCGATGCCACAGTCTGGATATTCCTGTCACTGCCTCTGCTCTGCCTTCAGACTCTGGCCGGGTTTTGTGTTTTCGTGGCCTCATTATTTTGCTTGATTCCACCTTATTTCTGAAGATTTTTCTCATTAATGGCAGAGACGAGGTGGGGGAGGGAGTATCTTTTATTGGACCAACTTCTGTTGGTGAGAGACACGCTTCAGCGTCACGGTAGGTACGCAGAGTGTCACGGCTCAATATAAGGTGGAACAGATTATTTAGCATAAGTAGGTGACACATATTGGAAGGGACCATTCAAGGAGCTGCCCCCACAGCCAGCACCCCACCCACAGCGCCCCCTGGTGGGAGCTCCCCCACCCAGCCAGCGCCCTGTCCTGCTCCCCACAGCGCCCCCTGCTGGGAGAGGCTACGCTGGAATAGCTCAGAGCCCCTGCCCCCAAAGCCAGCGCCCTGCCCCCTCTCCACAGCACCCCCTGCTGTGAGAGGTTGGCACAGCCAGGGGGGGCAATAACTGATTGGCTACAGATCAAAGCAGCGGGTGGCAGCCGCGGTTAACCCCTGCCAGCATAACGACACCCCCGTCTCAGCGCCGCCTCAGCGGAGCCCAATGAAGTTTAGCACAGACACCTGGGCTGGCTGGGCGCCCAGACAGAAAGGGAATAACCTAACAAATTACAGCCTAGGTGTGGCGGGGGCGGGGAGGGGGGGATGCAGGAATGCCAGGAGCCCCTGGTGGGTGCAACCAGCTCAGCTAACACATGCTGCAAAGTGTGCAGACCCCCCCCCCCAGCCAGAGGCAGGCTGCAGAGGAGCAGTCACGAGGGAAATGGGGCACACAGAGCCCCTCACATGGTGGGGGGAAGGTTGCAGGGAGGCCTGGAAATAGTGGGGGGTGGCAGGGTGGGGGCATGGAGGGAGGCAAGGAATGCCCGGGCGTGTACAGTGAGTTCGGCCGGCAGAAGGGACGTCGGGGGGTCTGCCTTGTAACCTGGGGTGCTTTAATGCCCTGGCTCTGAGCCCTGGCTCCAGTTACCCGTCTAATGCATGAGAGTCTTACCCGCCTGCCACCAGCCTAGGTACTTGGGTGCCCCAGTAACCCTTCCCGTCCCAAAGGTCCCCACATCTGTCAACCCCAAGCTCTTCACTACTAGACGCTCATCCTTTTCCCTCGCCGGCGCAAACCCTCACCCACAGGATCAGTTCTCTTGGAAACTCACTCTGCACACCAAGGACCGGCACCACACAGAGCGCGGGGCTGGCTCGAGGCTTCTGGGGAGTTTTGCACCAAGGAGCCAATTTCACCCCCTTCCTAACCCGAGTCACCCCACTGCCTGCCCCCAGGTGAGCCATGCAGGATCAGGCCCTGCAAGGTCAGCCCCCTTTCTCTGTCATTGCCTGGCTAGACAGCCCACCCTGAGAAAGGAGAGCGTGCTCTCTGTTTGTTTTTTTAAACCAACAAAGACACACATTAAAGAGTGAAAAAGATCCAAGGCTGAGTCCTGGGATTTGGCTCCTATTTCTTTTTTTTTTTCTCTTTCAGTTTTTTGACAAAGGCAGAGGCCAAACCAAGGGATATCGGGAAATATCACATGCTTGAGAAAAGCTGCATCACGTTGGCCCTGACGTCTGCCCTGCAATAAATCAGTCTGAGCCCCGGGAGCCAGAGTGGGCCATCACGGGCCAGCTGGGTGTCGTTCGTTGCAGCGGAGCCGTGCCGGAAGACTGCTGAAAGCAGGTAGTGAGAAACTTTGCTTGAATCCAGCACAGTTTGCTAAGTTACGCATTAGTCAGTGTTTTAGTTTTGTTTTGCTTTTTCCTTTTAAGGAGTAATGGCTTTAAAATACTAGTACAGGACACACATTTCTGGACAGGGGCGTGCACAAGGGGGGTGAGCAGGGGCATGGGCCCCCCAATAATCAGCAGGGGCACGGAACCCCTCTGGCCCCAGGGCCGCGGCAGGTAGAGAGAGAGCTCCCCCGGCCCCAGAGCAGCTGGAAGAGTGCTGTACCCTCCAAAAGCAGCCACATTTTAATTCCTGCATAGGGATCATTCGTAGGGGTGCTGATGAGCTGAGGCACCCATGGCAAAAAAAGTGGGGGCTCAATACCCAGCAGGACGATGGGCTATTTCCCCCACCCGGCTGCAGATGAGCTGTTTGGCTCCCAGTCTGCCCATCAGCTTGATCTAATCAGCTGTTTCGACCACACCTCCCTGTTCTGGCAGGGGTTGAGTCAGCCCTGGGGCCCCTCTGGCAGCTTCAGGGCAGCTGCAGCTGCTAATGGGGGCGGGGGCGGGGGATGCAACTCCCAAGCCATGCCTCCCCCGCCTTGTGTAACAAAAGAAAAAGCCTTAGGTGTGAGTCTGCCCACATGTGCACGTGCGGGTAGGAGGGAGTGTCCCTCTTACCTGCACATGTGGGCAGACAGTGAGGGCGTGTGGCTGCTGCTCCCAGCCAGGCTATGACCCCAGGGAGCAGGAGCAGGAGCAGGAGCAGGTGAGTCAGTGTTACCTGTCAGCTCTGTGCTCTTGGGGAACCAGGGCGCAAACCCCCGACTCTCTCTGGCTCACCTGAATCCCACCCCCCACCCCCTGCTTGAGCCAGAAATGAAAAGCAATGCAAAGGCAGTGGGAGACACACCTAAATCCCTCCAAATAAGGGTGAGAGGATTAAGGCAACTCCCCTAGCCTCATCTTACATCATTTTACATCAAAGATGTAAAAAAAAGGCATCTCGATTAGCACATCGAATGGAGAACAGAACCTCATCTACATTGAAGATGGAACAAGAATTAGCCTAGCGAATGGAGACCCAAGCTCCAAAACAGGAACCGCACTGAACTCTGGGATTGGCAAAGCGGGGATGCACTGCATGATGGGAGATCTCTGCTCCTGATGTAAATGAACCCACACCTGCACACACCCAGCTCCGCAGTTCTCAGACCATTCTAGTTATTGACATCCAAAGCACTGAATCTGCCTGGTTGCATTGTGAGCTCCCTCGAAGGAATCCTGCCCATAGCCAGGAGTGATCAGCTCCTATTGTCCAGCGTAAAGAAAACCACTCTGGTATCCTCTCTTGAGTCATAAACAAACCTAGTGTTCTCCCTTGAACCATTGTTTCTTCCCTACAAACCCTACCCAAGTTCAAACTTCTGGTTCTGGTGCCTGGATCCAAAAGCTGCATCAGCTCCACTGGGACTCCCCCTTTTCCTGACTGATCGTGTTGGAGGCTCTGCCTGTCTCAAGCGCTCCGGGCCCTAAGCTAAACAGCCTGTCTCCTGGGAACCTTCGAGCTGCATGGTGGGGTGAGACCCCCCATCTTACCCCAACACTCTCTCTCTCTCTCTGGTTAAGTCTACTTCTTCCCCTGAGACCTAATTTAATCTCTCTCTCTTTTAGTCCAGGTATAACTTTCTACTTTTGTAATCAAACCTGGGCTAGCTTTTGCCAATACCCCAACTGAAATTGTGTAATACTGTAAGAGTTTGATTGTTTTTCTCTCTTTGTATGGTATTACTATTAGTATCATAAGTTTTTATATACTTGGCAATAAAATAACTTATAATCACGCTGGTTGCCAGTCTCTCTCTTCAAACTTCATTTACTCCTTTGTGTTCTTGGCTTCCCTATCTTGCTCTGCAGCAACGCTTCTTTTACCTAAGCCAAAGATCCCTGGAGTGCCCCAAAATCCTGTGGGGGTTGTTCATCAAGGGGGTTACTACTAGAACAATTGTAGAATGAGAGTGGGAATAGCGACGTGCTGAACCTGTGGCATATGGCGGGGGAGGCAGCTGAGAAGTGCTGCTCTGCCTTGCCTGCGGAGTCCAGTGGCATATAAGGGGGGCAGCTGAAAAGTGCTGTTTGGACCCAGCCTGCTCAGAAGTGCGCTCTATTCTGGTGCGGTGCAAAGGGGTATATAAGGGTGGCAGCTGAAAGTGCTGTGTCACCCAGCCTTCTGAGTTCAGGGACATATAAGGGGTCAGCTGAGAGTGCTGATAGCCCGGTCTGCTCGGACGCACACAGTTAATCTGGAATGTGTGTGTGTGTATATGTGGGAGGTTTATTTGAATCTGGAGCCCTGAAAACTTTAGGTCCTGCAGGATAGCTCCACTGGGAGGGGACTTGCAGCCATATGAACACACCAGTAACACAAGCAGTACACTAATAGAATCACACCCCCCACTTCCAGGAAAGTAACCCTAATAAATGAGCATACCCCAAGGTGACGGGCAAATCTGGTAACATCGGGGGGCAATGATGGTCATTGGGGCCCCTGGAAAATTGGGCTCCCCCCGAAGCAGCCCTGCAAGGTTAGCCTAGGGACTCACCGGGCACAGGAGTGTGGGGAGGGGAGGGAAGGGAAGGGAAGCCCCAGACAGGAGCCCTGCAGAAGCCAGGCAGGATGGGGAAGGGGGGAGCCCCGCCACATGGGGAGAAGCCCGGGAGCCTGGACGGAAGCCGGGAGGGTGCAGGGAAAAGCCGGACTGGTTCTCTGGATGGGCGGGGGGAGGGAACTAAGCTCCAGCGATCCACGGCAGAAGGCAGGTGGGAGGAGGAGGAGCTCTGGTCCTAGCACTGATCTTTTTTTCCCTTGGGTGAACCTGGTAGGGGAACGGGTTGATCTGGTGGCTGTCAGCCTCCACTCTATCCATTAGGCCCCAGTCCTCTCCCAGAACCAGGCGAGAGCCCAGGCATCTGGGTGCCCAGACCCTGTGCTCTAACCACTAGCCCCCACTCCTCTCTCAGAGCAAGGCGAGAACCCAAGCGTCGGGGTCCCAGCCCCCCTTTCCCCACTCTAACCATTAGGCATCACTCCCCTCCGGGAGCCAGGTGAGAACCCAGGTGTCTGGGCTCCCAGCTTCCGCAGTCTAACCTCTAGCTCTTGGAGGGAGTGGGGGGCGAGGCTTTGGGGCAGGCAGAGTAGGGCACCCACCAGCAAAACCAAAAGTCAGCACTGCTGAATTCCTGGGCACGCCTCTGTTTCTGGGGGGAGCTCTGGGCCTGGGGGTGTGTTGGGGTCATCCTGCAGGGCTGGTGACAGCCAGCATCTAGGTGGCCGGCTGCAGTTCCACACAGACACTCAGCGGGTGGCTTGAGGCGAGAAGGCTGTTTGTGAGCGACCCAGGCCAGAGCTACTTCACTAAGGTACTGCAGGCAGGGCCGTATTATCCGTTAGGCGCAATAGGCACAGTGCCTAGGGCCTACGAAACTTTCAGGGCCTACGAAACATTTTGTGAACTAAAATAAAATGTATCCGAACATTTGAAAAGCAAACGATAAAATCAAAATTCATATCTTCTTAAATTAAATATCTTTATCGAAGGTACAAATCACTATTATATTATCACATATATCCATTGCAAATTTAATTCTGTGACAAGGTTTAAAATTTTCTAAGCTTTTAAGGAATATGGTTACAATATTAGCGGAATGCATTAAATGCAGGTTTCAGTTTCGAACCATTTGTATTTGACATTTTGCTCAGAGTGGCATAACTAGGGGCCACAAAACCTCGCAATTAATGTGCTTAAATTAATAGCTTAAAATCAAATTAGTTATTTCGGTCGGGGGGCCTACGAAGGCAAGTGTGCCTAGGGTCTACAAAAGTCCGAAAACGGCCTTGATTGCAAGGTGCCCAAGATTGCAGGGCAGGGGTGACACAGCCCCCCCAGTCTGGATTGTGCCCCAGTAAGTCCCCGGCCCTCCCCTCCCCGCCATGTCCAGAGTTTTGAGTAGACTCCCAAGTTCTGCTCCTTTTCCCTGTTCTATTCACATTGCCACAAAGGAAAATAAAAAGCGAGATGCAGCTTGTCTCTTATAGCACCCTCATCGCTAACTAGATTTTAATAATTTATAATTATTGCATAATTAATCATATTATATTCATTAAACAAGATCCCAAGTAAAATAAAATACTGAAATACTAACAAAATATTAAATCTCAAATAAGAATATAAAATACATATGAGAGCAAGCATTTACGGAGCTTAAAATCAGGAATTCTTGCTTCCTGCGGGGAATATTTCACTGAACAATACGTCATTGAAACACAAAATCAATGGCTGAGAACTTGCATTATTACACACATCCTGAAGGTGTGTCTGCATTTATAACACTAGAGATGTAGTGGCTGGAGGACTTCAATGGAGATGCTAGGTAAGCTGACTGGAGGGATTTTCCCACCAGCACAGGTAAGTCACCTCCCCAAGAGACAGTAGGTAGTTGTTTGATGGAAGAATTCTCTCGTTGACCTAGCGCTGTCTACGGTGGGGGCGAGGTCGGTATAGCTACAACTCTCAGGGTGTGGATTCTTCACATAGCTACACCGCTGGAAGTTCCTGGTGTAGACCAGCCCTGAGTGTCAGCCCCAGAGAGATTTACAAGTCTTTTTTAAAGGCCGAAATGCGAGCAGAGGTCCGGCAGTAAATATTGCTTCCCCAGCGATCCAGTCGGGGGAAGCAGGTTTTGCATTGGTGCATACGGCATCTAGGACACCGCCGGGCTGGAAGGGACCCCTGGGGCATGAAGTCCAGACGTTGCTATGGTAACCATCCCAGCCATAAAATTATCAAGCTCCATCTTCAAACCAGTTGGGTGGTTTGCCCCACATTCCTGTTCCAGGACCTCCTTCCTCAGAGGCTTAGAAATCTTCTTCTGGTCTCCATCTTGCACTGATCCCTGGTCCTTTTATCCTCACTTGTTCTTGGGTTGACCTTTAGCTTCAATAGCTCTTCTCCCTCTCCGGTGACCTCGCCCCCAGCCCCAGTGTATTTACAGGGAGCAATCACATCCCCTCTCCGGCTTCTTTCTGTGAGACTAAACAAGCCAAGCTCTTCCAGTCGCCTTCCGTAAGCCCGGCCCTTCGTTCCCCCGACCATCCTAGTAGCTCTTCTCTGCACCTGGGCCAGCGGGAGTTCATCTGTCTTGACCAGAGGTGACCAGAATTGGATGCAAGACTCCAGGCAATTCCCATGCCTCATACGTCTCTGGTTATTGGAAATGCATCCCCTTGGCGGCTCAGTGACACCCTGCAATTGACTAATCCATCGGATTGGTGCCTACTCGATCTGCTCGGCACATCAGAGGTAAATCGAAGTGGTTACTTGACTAGGGGTTTCCAATTCAAACTGGGAATTATTTGGGGGCAGCTCTCGGGGCTGGGTTACCCAGCAGGCCGGACTAGATGACCCCAGTGGTCCCTTCTGGCCTTGGAATCAATGAATCCACTTGGCTGCAGCCATTCAGGCTGCAGAAATTTGCATGCACCATGGGATTGGAGAACGACTGCTGTCTATACGGCAGCATTACTGACCTCGCCGAAAGTCACCAGAAGTGTACAGGGGCCGCTTGCACCTCAGCCATTCAAGGCCAGGTTTATCCCCGTTAGCATATGTAGTAACAAAAAGCACCTGCTAAATATTAACTGGATACCCGAGCATTAATGTCCACCCTGACCCTGTGGGGCTGAAGGCAAGACCTGTGCCTTTGCTTGTGCCCACCCCCTACATTCCCATGGCTCCCCTGCCTTCTCCCATGCCACCCCTCACCCCCGAGGACTCTCCTCTCCTGTACCCTACCCCTTGTACCTAAACTATGCCCACCCCTCCCCCAGTGCCACAGCACACCCAGGATAAAAAACACCCAGTCCCCTGCTCACCCCACCCCTCCCTGCTAAAGCAGGCATGTCCCATGCTGGCGCCTCATGCCACTGTCTTCCACATCATCAGTGTGTTCCTGCAGGGAGACAAAAGGAAAGAGAGATTCCAGCATGTTAGGGACAGAGTGGTTCTCGGGGGGAGGGGGTCAGACAGCGGACACGGTTGGGGTGAGGACTGTAGAACAGGGATGCACATGGCACGGGGGGAGGTAGCTGCACCCAGGGGTGGGTGCAGGACATAGCAGACACGTCCTCTCCACCCCAGCATTTCCAGCATGCTGTGGTTGGTGGCGGTGTCAGGATGCATGCTGGGAAGTCATGGCACCTGGCATGCTGGAAGGGACTTGTGGGTCTGAGACTGGAAGACAATCACAGCCTTCTTTAAAGCCGGTGGCTGTGCTGCACGCGCTCCTTCAGGCTCCATCGAAGGAGAAATTAAGCCCATTTATGTAGGAAAAAGAGCTTCAGACAATGGGAGCGACCGCCCAAGACCACATGGTATGTCACAACTAGTGTGGCCCGTGGGATTTCCCTGACTGCAAAATGCAGGGGCTAGGAGACTGGCGGCAGGCTGTGCCGTGGACGGCAAAGAGCCAAGGGGAGAAGCAAGATGTGTGACCCTGAGAGAAAGCGGATGGACAAGGCTTCTTGGGCACAGAGCCTACTGGAGAGTCAGGTGTGGGGATTTCTGAGCCAGGAAGCTGCCTGCTGCTGTTTGTTTCCACTGAGCTCAGGGAAACAGGACTTTGGGTCTGTTCTTTGGGAACAGACAAGGTGACACTGAGAAGATCGTGGAGGCTTCTCCTTGATTTCTTGTCTCAAGAGAGAGCCCTGCAAGGCCCCGGGTGTTGGAGGCCTTCTGGGGCCGATGGGATGACAGGTTTCTCAGTGGGTGGCTGAGCATGGCTGCGGGCCCCTGGGCCACTTGTGCTGAGATCAGTGCGGTCGGGGGGCATCTGGAGGACAGACACCAGGGAGCTAAATTGGTTTTGTCCCAGGGCTCAAGGGGACGAGTCCTTTAATGTTGTGGAGAGATTTCTGATGGGGCTGGAGTAGCTGGAGTTCCCCCCACAGCCAGCGCCCTGCCCTGCTCCCCACAGCGCCCCTTGCTGGGAAAGGCCAGGGTGGGGTGATCAAGAGCTTTGCTCACTCCAGCAATTCCTCCTCACCCTTCCCACCCAGCACTGGCCCCTCTCCTGAGGAAGATCCGTGTCCCTCCGGCAGGGCACCCTCACCGGAGGTAGTGCGGGTGGGATTCCCCCGGTCCTTTCGGCAGTAAACTGGCCTGGGCTCGATGCTGAGGTCTTCACAGCACAGCTGTGTTTCTTGGTTGTAGACTCTGGAGCCGCAGCACTCGTGACGCGGGCTGGGTTTTTCTAACACCTTCTCCGTGCTTCTGTTGCCGCAGCACAGATGAGTATGACTGTTATACGTCTTATCCCCACACTTTTCCTGCTTCACGGGCCCCTGGCACCCAACGGCTTGGCACAGATCTGGCAAGAGAAAGACACTCACGGTGGGATCTAATGCTGTCTCCTCCCCCACCCCACCCACATACACACACGGGCAGAGAAGAGGGGCTGGTTCTGCGCAGGTGTGTCATAGGTGTGCCCCACAGTGCCCCCATCTGGCCGAGTATGGCACTGCTGGCACTCCCTGCCTCAGTTTCCCTTTCCAAGGTCTGTCTCCTCAGCAGTCTGCAGCGTCCCCAGTCTGTGCTCGAGATGGTCTTAGGCCTGCTGGCCTAGTCACTACAAACATCACCCCATCCCCAGCAACAAAAGTCCCAGTCACAAAAAGGTTCTGCTGACCACTCCTGGGCCCGCCTGAGTCACCTGTCACCAGCCCCCAGCCAGCAGGCCCATACCCAAACCTTTCATAAGGCCCAGCTGATCTGTCAGCCTGACCCCCTTAAATCCCACCCCCTCGGGCTGGGATGCAGTTAATTACAGCACAGGTAGGGCTGATTGAATAGCACCGAGCTAGCCCCAGGCCTCCTAGCCCTTGGGTTACCCTGTTACAGCTCAGATTCTGGGCCAGTGCAGCTCCCAGCATGGATTAAAGCGGCCCAGGTGTCCCTCTAATTGACAGCCATCTCCCCAGGTTATTTACGGGCAGGATCACAGCTCAGAAACTCGCAGCCAGAACGCCACCCCCCTTAAACCTGCCGCCCTCTGCAGCTCCCACGCTGGGGATCTCCCCCTCCAGCCCTACAAGGTCCCTTTACAGTATTTTTGGGGTACAGGCTTCACGTTTTGTTTAGACAGTGTATTTCCATTGATTTGATTTCAAGTTTTATATTACAATATTAATTGTACATGATATCTAATATTAAAATTAACATATTAATAGTAACTAGTGTGTTTATGTATGCTCATAATATGCATTCATATAATATTTAGGATTGGACGGATTAGATTTTTATCAGTCAATGTCAGTAAACATCAATTGCACTGTACACACCCAAACCAATTAAAAAAATATTTCCCTCAATAATAATCAACACTTCCAGCTAGGCAAAGTAAGAAAAACCAAGAAATTTTTCCCAATTATTGAGAAATTATTAGAGACTGTCTTTAAATAAGTGTCTGACATTCCCCTAATTTCCTGTGAAAATTTAAAATGATAGAAAGGAAAAAAAAACCTTAAAAATAAACATTGATATTATTGGTCAAAATCATTAAAGATAACCCATCAAGTTCTGCCAAGCCTAATAATATTTAATATTATATTTGGAACTGGCTGGAAAATTTCCAGTGGAATATTTTTCCAATGAGAAATTCTGCTGGCTTATTGAAACTGAAGTTTTTCATGGGAACTTGTCAATTTTAGCAATATTTTGTTTTGGGGGAAGAAATGGAAAAACGTTTATCGATAAGATCGAAACTCGCAGTGTTTTCGGAATGGAACCTTTTGGTTATTTCCTAGCCAAACGCCTTTTTGTGTCAAAAGGGATTGTGGTAGGAAAGTGGTAATCAATCTCAACATTGCATTTTGCGGGACATTTCCAAATTGGGCTTGATCTTTTCCCACTGGAGCTGGGTGAGTAACTGATTTTCTGGTTCATGGGGGGTTCTGAAAAATTGAAAAAAACCCAACAGCTTGGGTCGACCCGACTGAATTTTTGGTGAATTGGAAATGTTCATTTGGCATCTGTTCCACACCAGGGCCTGGAAGCTGGGTCTCCCCCATTACAGGAGAGTGTGTTAACCACTGGGTCAAAGGTTAATTCAGGAAAGAGGGCCAGATGGCAGCATCCCCTCCCCCTTAAGGGCTACAACCGTACAGATGCTCCTCTTCCTCTGGCTGGTTTGTGAATAGCTGGGAATTTGACACAAATAGTTTCAAACTGTTTCAGACTGACCGAAAGTGCATTCTTCGTCAAATTAATAGTTTGTCTGAAAAATCTCACCCACCTCTAGTTTCTAGATTCCGAACAAGCCAAATTTCGAAGAGCCGGGTCCTGCCCACTATTAAAAATCATTAGGGTCTAAACAAAAGGGACAGAAAAGTCCCTCTCGGAAAGAAGCGTTTTGGAATGTTCCTTTTGTGGGAAATGTCAAATTTTTGGCTTTTTGCTCAGCTTCAGAGCTATTTACCCCTCCAGAATGTCCAAATTTCCTGCAAAGTGGAAATTCCACATACCTTCCCAGCTGGAGCCTCGGGAGCCTCATCCACTAATATCAGTGGAGAGTCTCTTCACAGCTCCGGATCTCCCTGGATAGGCTCTCCGGGAGCCAGAAATTGTAGGAGCCAAAAACTGGCACAGAAATCAGCCTGTGTTTACGGGAACTAAGTCCTGGAATGAAGCCCAGAGGGACGGGAGAGGCACCGACATCTTTGTTCCGTGCCTCTGTTTTCCCAGCTGTACAATGGGGATACTGATGCTGACTTCCTTTGTAAAGGGCTTGGAAATCTGCTGGTAAGAGCTAGGGCTTGTTATTACATTTGAGTTATTTTCCTCATAACTGAGAAATGTAATTGTTTTTCTCAGATAAACTTTAAAGTAACTTTTCTCCAGCAAGAGGAACATTTTGCAAGAGAGGCGGCTTGACCACTCCCCCAGTTCCGCCACATAACCGTTCCTGAGCATTGGATGGGTGCCTAGGAAACAGGCCAGCTGCACATGAGCTGTTCAGAGGCACGAATGCCAAGTGGCCGTTTGCTACTGAGTGGGGGCTTCCGTTTTAAGAAGGCTTTGGGGGACGGATTTTCCGTAAAGCGGTAGCATTTTTCACCCAGCTGCTGGCATGGCAGCTTCCCTAAAAGGGGGCCTCTGCTCTGTATTTTGGGGGATCGTGGGAGAGGGCTGCCTCTGTGGGAACAAATACTGTTTTCAAATTGCTGGCTTCAGCAGGGCATCCCCCCCCAAAGTCTGTCTGCTGCAGGCACTTCTCTGGCACCTGAGCACCCCACAATCTCTGCCCAACACCCCAGTACAACCGGAGAAACTGAGGCAAGGAAACTTGGCCAAGTTCACAGAAGGAATCAAACCCAGGTCTCCCCTCCTAATGTCCCTAACCACTGGGCGGACCTTTCCCTCACTCGTGGATTGCTAACAACGACTTATCTCAAACCCGACTGGCCACTTTCCCTGCACCTGACTGGAACCTGCTAGCGAAACCCGCGCAGCTCCTTTCCCTGGGGAGTCCCGCAGAATCCGAGATGGAGCATTTGCCCGGAGCCCCCCCATCTTTGCAAGTATCAGATTGCCCTGTACTCTGGTTTCTGTCTGTCATTTATGTCAGCCGGCACCACCCCAGCCCTCTTCCTTCCTCCTTCTGGGAGCTGAAAGGGGGATTAGGTGTCTGCCTGTGTGAGCACCCGTCAAATCTTACAGGGAAGGTGCCAGAAGGAAAACCCCCGGGATTAAACAGCCCTAAAGTCTCAAGGTCCTTGCTCCTCAAAGGTAATGGGGCACTGAATTCCCACAGGAATCCGGCACCCAAAATGCTGTTGGGCCAAAGCCATGCGGTGAGTTGGGCTTTGCGTTCTGTGCGCCCTACGCCACTGCACACGAGTTGTTAAACTTCTGCTCACCAAAGCCGTCTCTGCCAGGCCCCGACGACCATCTCTCTGGAGGGAGGAAAGGGTTAAGGGCTGCCCTAGTGCTGCAGCCAAACCATTTTCCAACTGGCTCGGGTTGTGAGTTGGGTTGGTGCTGAACAATATTTTGTTTCTCCATGAAAATAATGTTGCAATTCCCAGCCCGGCTTCAGCTGACTTCAGAGAAGTTCTTGGTTGGGGGGGGTTCCGACGACATGGGCAGATCATCCGGAGTGCCCGCCCCGCACGTGGAAGGCTGAGAATCTGGTGCCTTCGTCTGCTGATTTCCTTCCGATGCAGTGGATTCACCTGGCCTGGCTGGTGGGAGCGCGTGAGCCTTGCTCAGTGTCGCCCAGGGATGGGGTTAGCTTTGGGCTGCTGAATTGTTATTTCGTTTATAAACCTGAGCCTGAGTCCTGGTGCTTTCAATAAGTAGCACAAGTCCCAGAGCCTCAGGGCCTGGGTGAGCCCAGCCCATCAGCCTAAAGGTCGACCAGTTCCCTGAATTAGTCTTTGGGTCGCACAGGGGCAGTTATTCCAGTACAGAGCTCCCGATACATGGCTTGGCCGGATCCCCTCAGTCCTGACCCGCAGCCCCCTGCTAGCCCAGCTCTGAGCTCCTCTGCCATACATAGTTCCTCTGATGTCCCTCAATCCTCACCTGCAGCCCCTCTGCTATTCCAGCCCGGGGCTCCCCCTGGCACACGTCATTCTTCCGGTGCACCTCAGTCCTGACCTGCGGCCCCTGCCATCCCAGCCTCCCCCAGGCAGCCAGGCTGATCCAGACCTTCCTCCCTCTCTAAGAATGCCCCATCCCCAGCCCTCCAGGCAAACTCATCGACTGACCCTCAGCTGATGCCCTCCCAATGGATCCTTAGGCTGCTAGAGGCTCAGAAAACAGCTGCAGAAATCGACCCGCTGACTGTTGTGGGGCTGGAGACCCCCCCCCCAGAGACCCCTGCCCCAATACAAAAGGGGGGAGGATGGACCTGGGAATCTCTTTGCTCCCTGCAGCTTACCTGGTTGCCAGGGCCAAGTCAATGGTCCATCCTGGGTCACGTTGGTCAGGATGGTGCTGAGAGCTAAACGGGGGAGAAAAGAAAAGAAGAGAAGAGGGGTGAGCGCGATGGCCCCATTGAGCCCCGCTCCCCAGGGGCCCGGCAGGCTGACTCAGCCAGCAGCGTTACCTAGGATCACCATGATCTGGGCCATTGCTGGGTTCTTCAGGTGCGGACAGCTCTCCGAGGTCAGCCGCAGGCAGCCGGCTGCCTCGCTATATATTGGCTGGGCCAGAGGGCGGATCCTCCCAGGGCTGCCAATTTTGGTTGGACGTGTTACAGGAGGTTCCATTTTTATGACACACTCCTTAGTGCAAGATTAATTCCTGGAGACTCCAGGACAATCCCAAAGGGTTGGCAACTTGCACCCCAAATCTCCACCCCAGAGGGGTGGGGGGGCATCCCAGGCGCCTTAGCTCATTCCAGGGCTCCCTGCCAGTGACCACTGCCCTGTAGGGCTGGGCGGAGACAGCAGGCTGCTCCCAGAGGCTGGGATGAGGATGCTGGCAACCACGTAGAGGGGGGAGGACAAACTGGCGCCTGGCCCCACTGCTTGGGGGAGGCGTGATGCGGGGCACAGGGGCCCTGGGTCCTGCCCAGCTGGCCCACTGGGGCCCCAAGAGTTACGCATGCTCTAGGGGTGGGGGCAGAACTGAGGGCCCCTTGGTGCAGGTGCTGCCCCCCTGAGGCCTTGGTGGGGGGAGGTGTGAACTCTGTGCAGCGGCCTCAGCTCCCAAATCCCCTGGGTCTGCAGGCTGGAAGCCAGGGCAGATCTGCTGGCATCCCAGCGAGAATCCATGCAGGGCCCGATTCTCCGTCCCCTGGGTCCTCTGCATCGTTGTTGTCGGTTGCCAGGGCAAAGGCCGGCGTGAGACACTCTCCAGCGTGGCAAGGCCGAGGTCCGAGCCCAGGCATCTCTGAAAGCTCTGGAAGGGGAGCTGCAGGGGTTCAGCGCTCCAGGACCTGCACCCACTGGCACTGGCCGGCTTCGTGCTTGCCCTCCTCCGTCCAAGCCTGATCCAAAGCCCAGGGAGGCCCAAGGAGTCTTTCCACAGGGCTTGGTCAGATGTCCTGGGACAGTTGTTCTGCCGAGCCAAATGCAAGTGGAAACAGGCTGCCCCTCCTTCCCCAACAGCAACGTAAATCCAGACCTTTCCCACCCCACAAACGCTGGCTCCTCACGGGACCCCAGCTCCGGGGAGCCAGGAGCTCAGAAAGCCATGGCTGCAGCATCAGTCCCCGCTTGCCAGAGGGTGAAACTGAGGCAGGTGCTCAGCCAAGGTTGTACGTCGACAGCAGTGTCCGAGCCCTGGTGAGAACTGAGGGAAGCAGCAGTTTCAGTGTCCACCGAGGAGGGAGAGAAGAGTCACAGAACCCGAGTGTCTGACCTTCCCTGCACTGAGACCGTCGGAAGGCAATGGGCCAGATCCCAGCTGGCGGCAGTCAGCCGTAGCTCCAGTGGAGTGAATAGGGCCAGTTCCCAGCTGGAGTGACAACTGGACGTAGCTGTTGATGGAGTGATGCTGAATTTTGAAAGCCGTGGAGCTGGCCAGGTGTTTTGCAGCTGGCTTTAACAGCTGTGCCTGGACTGGGCCACATGGGGATCCCGGGATGCAGATGGCTAAGGAGCCTAGTGGATTTCAGGTCACTTTCTGCTCCAGCAGCGGAGCTCAGAGGTAGGTGGCAAGGCGGTCCGATGCTGAGCCCTGCCAGCCGCAGAGGGACAGCAGTGGAGATGAGGAGAGGGGATGCGTGAGTGTGACGTTCCCCCTGCAATCTGGATTGGTGTGTAGCTGTCACCCCAGTTCCTCACTCCAGGGCCCTGATTTACCCCGCTTTGCTGAATGAACCACCCACTCCTGGGTCAACCCACGCCCAGCCTCCTGTGAGTAATCAGCCCCTCACCTAGTGAAGGAGTGCTTTTGGCCAGCCACTCATGGGATAGCCCCCAGCAAACACCCCCAGTCCCAGATGCAACCCCAGGAACTGCTGTCTCACAGGGTTCAGTGCTGCTCACTGCACCCTGCAAGCTCCTTTACGTTTGTCCATCAATTTATCCAAGAAATTGATATGCACCAGCTCTGTCACTCTAAGTGAGGTCTCGGCACACACTCAATCCACATGCACTGCTTTAGATAAAGCAAACAAATAAGTTTACTGACTACAGCAAGATTTTAAGTGAATCGAAGTCAGATTGTTAGTAAGTCCGGGAGTTAATCACAATTAACTAAAAGATAACTCTCATCTTAACCTAAAACTAATCTGTCAGTCTGCATTCAGCTTACCACACAGACTGGGTGCGATGCCTCTTGCAACCAGACCCCCCCCCCCCCCCCTCCGTCTGGGTAGATTCTCAGTCTTTGGTGTTGCTTTGAAGATCGATTCCAGGAGAGCCAAGAGACAGACACCTCAGCTTTTAACAAGTTTCCCCCAACATTCCCTGGGGTTAGGTGATCGGCCCTGTCCGGCAATGGGCATGATTTCTTCCACTTGGCCAAAGTGCTCACAGGTGCTTAGGCCAGTCCATTGTGCCTGTGTGCATGCCTCTGCGGGGTGTGGAAACACAGCTTTGTGTTCGTCTGCATCTATTCAAGCCACGTGAGACACACATTTGGGGATATGACACAGCAGAGTTTCATATCTGTACATACGTGTGACGTTGCAGGAAACATGCACCCATAACAATAATGTTCAGCATGTCATGAGTGTTCCAAAAACACCTGCCATGACACACTTTGCATCGAACAATACACAGCTGCACTGTAAGGGTGAACATGAATGATACACGGATCACACCATAAGGGTGCACATGGGGTACAGTGTGTCACACCTCCCCACTTACAGAGCTACAGGAGGGTTAGCCACAGGCTAATTTGGAGGCAGAACATCAGGGTTCTCTTGATATTTAGCCATCAAAGCGATGGGGCAGCCTGCCTCGGTTTCCCTGATTGCCATTCTTAGCATGATCACAGGCTTTTTCCAGAAATCTATGCGTAATACATCTAACTACAAGGTTCAACATGAGTATTCCAATTTCATCACAAAGTTTAGCATCTGTACCAAATTTGTTACCATAGATGGTGTTTACAAGTATGTTAATCATACCACGCCCCGTGTTCAGGCAGTCTGATTTCGGGGTTGGTCGGTTTAACCCTTCTTGTGCTTCAATGGACTTATGGACCCTTGCATGTGGTTAGTCCCTGGCTTTCTTTCCATCCAGTAGTGCCTCGGGGTCTGGTGAAATAAGAGTTTGGGGGAATCCTGCAGGCCAGTTGGCCCTTTGTGGATCTGTCCCCCAGCCCCAGGATTATACATGTGCAGAAAGTCCCTCTCCTTCCTTGGGGTCACTCGGTGATCTTCACCCCCCACACTGCATTCTTTCCCACCCACTTTTCCTCAAGGGTCATCATGTGTTCTTCCTGGGCTGAGAATGTCTGCAGCTTGTGTATGTAGCAACCCAGGTGCCTCCTGTGTGTGACCTGCCTGGGAAATTTCCCCTCTTCCTGCCAGCAGACTGATTCGAATGCTCACAGACACCTTCTTCTGCAGTGGAAACCGGAGCCTCCTGTCTTAAAGGGGCAGAGTTAATTTCCACCAGCACATCAGGGTGAGCGTCCTGAAAACCTGGGATGGGAGTTTGGGTGCTCTCTGTCACCTCCTCTTTTATACCTGAGGGGACAATCGTGTGTCTGCTCCTTTCCAGCAAGCCAGCCACACAACTCCCTCTCCAAACCTCAGCCCCAGGCTGAGTATCTGGGTGCAGAGACCCTGAATCCGCCCCTCTGTCCTAGGCATGCCCTCCCAGGTGATCAGTGAGGAGACATTCCCGCATCCCACCAATTATTCCCTCGCTTCCTTCTCTGGATTCCGCTCCGGGGCACAGTCCTCCATGCCCTGCAGAGAGATACCTGCCCCTTGTCCAGCTGCATCCTGCCAGGGACCGCTCTCTCCGTGACAGGGGCCATTTCCTTTCTCTCTGGCAGACAGGAGCCAGCCTCAGCCCTGCCCCCACCAGGTGACATGCTCAGCTTCCTCCAGCGTTCCTGCTGGGGTTTCACCCCCTCTCCTGGGCTCTCAGCATGGTATTCCTGGCCGCTGCAGGTCACCACCCTGATTGCTCTAACCCCCCGGTGGATTTCCAACCAGCATTTCAGTGGGGATCTCGTCCAGCACCTCCACTGTTAAATTGCCTTTTAAGCCTTGCACAGTGGCGAGGGGCACACAGATCCTGCCCCCTCCCACTGTTTGGATCCATGTTTCCAAGCCAGGTAACATGTTGCTCTCTAGGACCCAGCCTGGCCTGATTAGAGAAAGTTGCGTTCCTGTGTCCTTCCACCCCACAGCCTCCCTGCCCTTTATCTTGATATCTCTGAGAAACTCCTTACTCCCCCCTGCGCCCACAACACCCACAAAGCCCGTCATGTAAATGGGGGGGGAGTGCCTCCTGGGCCTCAGGAGCGAGAATCACTGCATTCACTTGGGCTGGGGGGGAATTAACCCTTTTCAGCCCTGGGCACTGGTTTTTCAAATGCTCAGTGGAGTTGTAATTGTAACACCTTCTTGGACCCTCCTCTTCCATAGGTGAATTGCACTGGGTTTTCCTAGGAGAGACAGGGCTTCTGGGGGGTGATTGTTTGCTTTCCCAGCACCCCTCCTGGGGTAAAATGGGATCCCCCCCCCCCTCCCTGGAACCAGGTTTCTGCCCCTCCCTCTGAGGCTTATGGCCCATAGACGTCTGTGCTTTCTCAAAGGCATCTGCCATTGCGGCCATGTCCATCACAGAATCCAAATCCTTATCCCACAGGCCATTCCTCACAGCATCCGTACACACGCTCAGAAATCGCTCTTGCGCTGGGAGGTCAACACCTTTTCCCTTGACCCACTTCTTCAATGAATCACACAATTTATAAGCATATTTGCTATGTCATGTCCATATCCATCTTCAGATTCCGTACATTTCAGGTGTAATCTGAAACCTTTGCAAGACAGCTCTCGGAAATACATCATCCCTTAAAGTCTTCAGCCACCTGGCAGGAGCTGCAGTTCTTCATGAACTCACTCAGCTTTCTAGCGAGGCAGCCTTTCCAGTCAAAGAGCTCCTGAACTTTTGCTGCTATTCTGATCCACACAATTGATGCATCAAAACTCAGAACTGCAATTTCATTATCACACTGTACTTTTTTGGCAGCAAACAAGTTGAACAACACTGTGGTATTTTGTTCTTAACTGGGAGAGTTTGCGTACTGGAAATATGCAAAAGGAGACAGTTCAGACCAATGTACGGTGCTACACTTAGGAAGAAAAACCAGATCTATAGATACAGGACGGGGGATAATTGGTTTGGCGGCAGCACTGCCTGGAAGGATCTGGGAGTTGCGGTGGATCACAAGCTCCACGTGAGTCAGCTATGCAATGCCGGTGCAAAAAAAGCAAATGCAATTTTAGGTTGCATTATGAGGCATTTGCAAGTCACGGGAGGCGATGACAGCATTGCTCTACTCAGCGCTGGTTAGGCCTCAGCTGGAGATCTGTGTCCAGTTTTCATCACCAGTATATAGAAAGGATGTAGAGCAGGGGTTCTCAAACTGGGGGTCGGGACCACTCAAGGGGTCGCGAAACTATTATGGGGGGGGGGTCGCGAGCGGTCGGCCCCCATGCATGGCTAACAGCCAGGGCCCTTCAAAGTTGGGTGGCCGGAGAGTGGGGGCTGCTGGCTGGGTGCTCTGAAGGCAGCGCCACCCCCAGCAGCAGTGCAGAAGTAAAGGTGGCATGGCATGGACGGGGGGAGGCGTCACTTTTTGGGGTGGGTCATCACAGCCTGAAATATTTTCAAAGGAGGGTCCCAGAAAAAAAAGTTTGAGAAACCCTGATGTAGAGAAGGTGGAAAGGATCCAGAGGCGAGCGTCACAGATGAACAAAGGGGTGGACTGGAAGCCATATGGAACTGGGTCTGTTTAGTTTGGAAAAGAGATTGAGTGGGGAACATGAAAGCGGTTTTTAAGTGCTTGAAAGGCTGCCATAAAAAAGATGGAGATAAATTGTTCTTTCTTGCCAGAGAGGGCAGGTCAAGAGGCAGTGGGTTCACACTACAGCACAGCACATTAGATTACATCTCAGGAAAAACAGCCTGACTGTGAGAACAGTCGACCAATGGAATAGAGTGCCCAGGAGGTTTTCAGAAGGAGCCTGGGTAGCCGTCTGTCTTGGGTGGTGAACAAATCCTGCACCTTGGCCACAGGTTAGGCTAGAACTAAATGTCCCTTGTGGTCCCTTCTACCCCTATGGTTCTAGGATGCTATTATCCTTATCCCGCTCGTATCCGAGCGCATGCCAGTAGCTCCTTAACTGATGGGACTAACACCTGTGTCATGTTTGTTCTCTGACCGGCTTCCTGGAGGAACGTGTGTCCAGGGCGTGGCTTGGAGAGTATATTCCGTGTAGAATTACACAAGTGCTGCTAGATGTTTGTATAAGGCAGGTCCGACACGTGCACCTTACTCTTGCAGCAGAGTGGGGTGGCCTAGGACGGTCCTTACCTCCAGGGGAGTCATTCCACAGGCTGGCTCTGGTCCCGCGAAGACCCTCTGCTCCCGCACAGATGAGCCGGGAGAGTCGCACCGGGGTGGCAGAGAGCGGCTGTCACCCAGAGTCTCATCCTGGAGACTTAGCTTCTTTTAGATCCCTGGAGTCAGGCTCTGGGAATCAGGACCAAGCCCTTGGCCTGGTCCCCGTTCCCGGGAAGGCAGGGCACGCAGGACAGGTACGATGTGCTCGCAGTGACTGCAGCGGGGACGCAGCAGCTTTCTGCACCAGCTGAGGGCGGAAGGCTCCGTGCTCCTCGGCACTGCTGTATCCAGCCAAGCGGCGGCGCAGATGGGAATGACTGAGCCGGGGGCACCATCCACCGGAGGGGGACAGAACCCGGCAGCAAAGGGGTGAGCGTTACTTGCGGATGCTGCTTTGTGGGAGCTCAGCGGGGAATCCTAGAGCGGCTCCGAGGCCATAGGCCGAAGGGGTGAGTGTGACCTTGTAATCAAAGGATGCACCGTGGTGACGAACGCCGCTGAACACTTCCCTCTGCCTCCAGCCTGCCTCGCTGAGGCCAGGTGCCCTCCATCCTGGAGCTGATCTTGGCCAAGTGCGGGGCCATCTCGGTCTCAGGGGCAGCGTGTGGGCCTTGGTGGGGAAGCATACGGAGAGCTGTGCGCTGGCTGCATGGTGCTGGCCCTTCCGCCCTGTCGTCTCCCCGGCTCCCTGAGTGGCTGCACGTAGATGTCAACTAGGACATGGGGCTCCGCAGGAGAGGAGTCTGGATGTGGCGATGCATCATTGCCTGTTGCCTGTGTCCCTTCCGGAAGGAGTCAAACCGCCTTAGCACAGTCCCCTGGATCCCTGCTCTCTCTCCCGGGCGAGATGGTCAAATGCTGCAGAGAGGTCGTGGAGGATGAGGATGGGATCCTGCTCTCTGCCTACAGACAGCAGGAAACCAGCCTCCTTGCTGCTGCGTTTGTGCCACTTCCACGACCTGGCCTGAATCCAGATGGAGCCGAGTGTAGGACGCTGGCTTCAGTTACACAATGTAATGGTAGGGCTGGGGGCTCGGTGGCCAGCCCCACAGTGTCCTCCAGGCTGGGCTCAAAGGCCAGAGTTAGGGCTAGTTACCAAGCTGAGTCAGGAGATGGATACCCAGGCCAGGGGCGAAGGCATGGGGCAGGGGCAAGACGGGGCAGAACGTGAGCTCTCTAGCAAGCCCGAGGCGGCGTTGTTACTCAGACGGCTCCCTGGGGCAACTTCCTGGAGTCACGCGTTGGTGTGGGTCAGGCGGCCGCAGGCCTCTGTCACATGGGCCCCTCAGGAGGGAGGGCCTGATCCTCCAGGGATGGGATCGTGCTCTGGCTGATTCCTTGGTGGGGGGGTGGAGGTCTCAGTCGCCCCCCAGCCCCAGTTCTAGACCCCGGCTCCTTAGAGACAGGTTGGAGGTAGGCATCCTGGGAGTCAGACATTGGCTCTGATGGTGCCCAGGGGCTTTCTTCAACCGTCATCGTTGTGCGTTGGAGGGAAGGTGCTTTCCCAGAACGAGCTGTTGGCTAATTCAGACTAAGCCAGCCTTCCTGCTCCATGCAAGGCCAGGCTGCTCGGCCTGCTAAAATCCAGGCGAATTCCATGCCTGTCCCACCCAAATCCTCAGGGGGCATGGAGGGGGCTAAAAGGGGGTGGGAATGGCCCCCTGAGAACCCACCCCCACGCAGGAGGCCTCCCTTGGCAAACAAGGGCCACTGGTGGGACTGTCCCTGTGCTTTTGCAGAAGGAAAGCTACTGAGATTTGTTGCTTTTAAGGCAAGGAGGGGCCCTTCGACTGTCCAGGCTGACCTCCTGCACAGGAGACACCCAGAGAGGGGAACCCAGCGCTTCTCTTGGCTGTGTGCTCCAGTGAGTAAGCACCCCCCTGTTAAAAAGCCAGCTTCTAGCCAATGGTTCTTGCCTCTCATTTCTATGCTAACAAGCCCTTCAGGACCTGGGATTTTCTCCCCACATAGGTACTTAGGTACTGTAACCACTATCTTCTCTGTGATCAGCTGCACAGGTCTCACCATCAGGCAATTTCTCCAGCTCTTGAACTGGTTTGGGGGCTTTTCTCTGCACCCACAAGACATCTTCCACATCCTTTTTAAAACCTGGGTACCAGAGCTGGATGCAGGCTCTGGCACCAAGCTCACTGAGGCAGTACACAGCGGGAAAACTATCTCCCTGCTCCTCCTTACTACTCCCCTGAGTAATGTCTACAGATGGCATTAGCCCCCAGCATCGCACTGGGAGCTCATCTTCAACGGTTTGTCAGCTATGAGCCCTAAATCCTTTCCAGAGTCCCTGCTTCCCACAGTACAGCCCCCCTTCTGCAGGCCTGGCCGGCATTTGGCCGTACTAAAAATGCCTTCAGTATGAACGGGCCAAGCTCACCAAGCGATCCAGAGCGCTCTGCAGGACTGCCCTGGCCTCATCAGTATTTATCACTCTGTCAATCTTTGTGCCATCTGCCAATTTTATATTTATTTCCAGATCAGTGACAAAAATCCAGAAGAGCGTCAGGCCTAGAAACAAGCCATGCAGAGCCTGCTGGAAACACCCCCATTTAGTGCTGATTCCCCACTGAGATCTGTCAGCTAGCCCAGTCTTCATCCATTTAATTTGCACTTTGCGGATATTGTATAGTGCTAGTTTTTAAATCAGAATGTCATGCAGTTGCTAAGGCAAACACCTTACAAAAGTTTAGGTCTATTACATCTATGCAGTTAGCTTTATCAACTAATTGGTAATGTCAAAGAATTAAATCAAGCGTGTTTGACAAGACCTAATGGCCATGAAACCATGTTGACTAACCTTAATTATATTCCTGTCCTTTATTGATGGAATTCCAGATCAGCTTTTCCACTATTTTGTCCAGGACTGATGTCAGGCTAATTGGCCTATCGTTATTCCAGCTCATGCTGTTTGCCCTTTTTGAATAATGGCACAACATCAGCACTCTTCCAGTCTTCTCGAATTTCTCCAGGATTTCAAGATTTATTAAAAATTAATATCAGCAGGCTCGAGCCCTCCATGGCCAGCTCTTTTATGACTCTTGGGTTAAAGTTGGGTGAAACTGATCAAGCTTCACCTGCAGACTAGTTACGTTCTTTACCCCTCAGGCACATGGATAACTAGAAAGCTTCTTCTTGTAAGCAGGGTCTGAATGAGCTCTCTCCTGACATCTAGTGATAAGCCGGGGAAGAAAACTTCAGGAGCCAACCTTGCTTGCGTGGACACACCCACCCTGCCTAGGTGCACAGTATGATGGGGCTACTTTTCCCACGTGATCCCTTTGGGCTAGTGTTGGATCAGTCGCTTCGTTATTGAGGCAGGGGTAATAAAGGGTCTTTCTCTTGTTGTGTAAATCCAGGCAGGCAGAACTGTGCTTGGTATACCCTGCCTGAGGGGGTTCACCCTCAGCTGAATTGCACTTGCTAGGCAAGGGATAGGAGTGCCAAAGCCCGGGGAGTTGAGTGAGGATGTGGACAGGTAACTTGTACCTGGTGGTGTGGGCTCTGCCTAAGGGTCCCACACACCGTGTGACCTTTTCTCTCTCCACTGTGTAATAACAGAGCTGATTAGCACTCAATTGAGAGTCTTTTGCTGCAGATCAATAGAGCTGAAGTCACTGCTAACCAGCTCTAAGCATTAAACCTGCTTTGGGACAGTGTCTCTGATGAAAGAAACTATCCAGCCTACACTTACAGTGAGGGTCCCCCCCCAACAGCTGAAATCACAGAAAGCTGCTGTGTTAAGTGGTGGGACCTCCGGACACCCCACTGGGTGCAGAGCAGAGCTGCAGAATGGCCAGCGGTGTGGAGTGGTGAGCGGCCAGCAGGGCAGCCGGTGGAGCAACTGATGCCAGAGCGAATGCCCAGACAATGGAGCAAGCAAGGTGCCTTTCCCACCCCCGCACCAGAGTGGGAGGTGAACTCACAAAGTTGCACCTCTGAACTCTGGGTCTTCACTGACCAAGGACAACAGCTGTGAGGGGGTGCAGTGGAGGGCGTGAGAGGGCGTTAAAGGAACTTGTAGTTGTTGAACTTAAGAACTTGAGGCAAAAGGACACGGCCCAATGTACTCTGGGGTGGGTGTTTTGCTCATGGTTTTATGCATGTGAATCCTGCTTGTGGCGTTTTCCCAAGTTAGTGCAGGGTTACTTTCCCCCTGTTTATTAAAAGTTTCTTTTCCACACTCGACTGTGTTTGCGAGAGGGGACGTGTCCCCTCTAAGAGACATGCAGGGGGTGGTGAATGAAGTGAGAACAACCACCCACTTCCTGCCAAATACAGGACAGAAATAATCACTGAATCACTGTTAACAATGCTGCCATCTCCATCTAGTGATGAACCTGCCCCACTGCTACAATTTCTTTTGTTCCTTCGATAGTTCAAAAGGGGTTGCTGCAGCTAGGATGGCAGAGGGTTTTTCACAGCGTGCTAGAGGAAAATGAGAAGGGGGGAAGAGAGGATGCCAGGGAGTCGGGGAGGATTGGACGGGAAACCCAGGATCTGGGTGGTTAAATTGGGAGCCGGAAATGCTGCGTGGGTGTGAATTCTGGACAAACAGGAAACAAATGGGACCCTCACAATTTTACTTAATGACATAAGCCATCATAGCATACCGGGCTTTTGTGGGAAACAAGAAAGGACCAAGATATACAATTGTTAGCATTGCTTCCGGACCCAACATTACATTAAAATTTACACCGGCAGCTGCACAGCTCCGAGGATGGGGAAACCACACATCCGAGCAACGCAGCTAAGCAGGCAAAACCCTCAGTGTGGATGCAGAAGAGTGCATTTGTCTGCGAGGTGGTGTTGCTAACCCAGCATTAAATCTCCTTCTGTCAGCCTCCTAGCACAGACGCAGCCTACACTAGCTATTTATCGGTCTGTCTATACATGGACTCTGTAGTATACACGTCATCCCAGCCTCCCAAGCATTAGTTTGCACTACATATGTTTTTTGAAAACTTAGGACTCCTCAGTACAGATTTTATCCTTTAATCCTCTGAGAGCCCTTATTACACTGTTCAGTCCATTGAATTTTTCCTTTCCTTCCTCCTTTCATTAAATCAGTGAGTGGGGGATAATTCAATTTAAACCACTGATAGTATCCCAACAGCCCCCAAAATGACTGAATGTCCCTCTTCGGTAGGGACCTTTGTTCACCTCTGGGTTTACAAACATCCCCTAGCACCTAGCCAAAATACCAAGTTTCAAGCCCAGGAAGGACCCATTTGTCAGGATTTATGGTTAAATCTGCTTTGGCTACCCATTTTTTCCAAAAGTACAAGAAGGCTGTCCCAATCTGAACTATAAATTACAATGTCCTCTAAGCAGGCTCCATGATACTGTATATGGGGACTCAATATTTGATCCATTAACCTTAGAAAAGTAGCCGGAGCCTCAAGCAAACAAAAGGCATAGTAGTAAACTGGTCGAACCCTGTGGGGTAGCAAATGCTGCTTTTTCTCTAGATCTGTACTCCAAGGGGGTTTGCCAATATCTTTTAATTAAATCATGGTCAGTTATAAATGTGGACATGCCTAATCAATGTATTAATTCTTTGATTCTGGGCACAGGGTAGGAGTCAAATCTAGAAATGCTACGCTAAAGTCACTAGAGGGATGTGTATCCCTGATGATTTCCAGGCCGGTATGGATGGGTTGATCACACCCAATTTCAACATCCTGGCCACCTTTTCAGCTACTGCAGCTTGGACTCCGGAAATCCAACTATATATGCCCCATAAATTGATTTCTATTCACGTGTCTATTTATATGCTCTATATAGTAGGTTTTCCCTGGAAACAAACACGCCGTCATATTTCCTACCTCAATTATCCCCAAGAGAGACAATCTCTGACATGCCATACTGGGATGGCACTGCTAAAACTGTGATTGCTCGGTTGCGAGAATATCTCTCTTTTCGCTCCGTAAGAAGATTCACATGGCATATTCTGGGATCTCCTTCCAGATACCTTAACAGCATGAGCTATTTGGGCTGGTTTGTCTTAGACGCTTACAAGGTCCTTGCCACTTGTCCAACAGTTCATTTTCTGTAGCAGGGATATATGATAAAACCCTTCTCACCTAGGTGGGAAGTTTTATCTTTTACCTTTTGATTATAGCAAGTTTTGTGTGTTTTTTTTTTTTTTTAAATCTTGCTCAAAACCCCCCAAAACAAACCATGGGCCACATCAGACATCCTTGTTTCCCTTTGGAAGGGTTCTAACCATTGTTCTTTAAGATCAAGACACTGTCTCCCATATAACATTTCATCCCAAAGACGTACAAGGAACCTCTCTGTAGGCAAAGAGGATAGACACGTAACAGCCCAACCCAATGTCTGGCATCGCTAGACACAAGATTCCTGAACAATCATTTATCACAGGAGCGGGTCATAGGCGGCTGTGCCTAGTGATTGGAGCAGGAGTCAAACCTAGTAGTTAGAACAGGAGTTGGTACCCAGGGTAGAGTTGGAGTCAGAGGACAGGTGCCAGAAGCAAGGGCCCAGGTGAAGTTGGAAATCGGCACCCAGGATGGAAACTGGATTACCTGGTACCACGAAAGGCAGGGGCAAGGCTCGGCACAAGAGCTACCACTGCCGCAGTGAAAAGCTCAGAGCAGCTGCCGCGGATGCTGGGTATCAGAGCTGGTCCATTGACTTTTCCATCCGATCGGGCGGTGTAGCCAGTCAGGCAGCCGGCTATAGGCCAGCTGTGCGCGTTAGGTTCCCCAGAGCCTGGCGCTGCAGCAGGCCCTGATTCCTGACATCACTGGTCTGATTGAAATCCCTGTCATGCCAGCTGTTCATGGCTTGTGTAATGGCTCAGACAGCCGGAAGGCCAAGGAGTTGGTCAAACTCTCTCAACAGCTGGGAATGGAAGGTTAGTGCCCAAATTGGTTCGAATTTCTGTAGGAATTCCCCGTCCTCCTTTTTTTTCCTGATTCTTCCACTACCTTTGTTGCACTGACAGACTCCCTGGCTATTGCTTCCCGATACCTGATAGCAACTAGCCTTGGAATAGATGCTCAAAGGTATGAGAGAATTCCATTGATGTCTATAGGAGTTCAGCACTTACATACCTTGGAGGAATATGGCCTCACTGCTAACAGAAATCGATTACCTTTTGCACTCTTTTCTACATGGCTATGATAGTCCTATCTATCCAGTCAGAGAGAGTGTTGACTAGTGGAAGGGATATCAGCTTGTTCCTCTTAGCAATGGGAACCGGAGCCATCCCGGAGCATTCAGGGCAGATCTTGAAATTGGGTTACATCTTGATGTCTTTAGTCCAAAAACACTGAAATCAGACGCTCGACCATGTCTTTTCTCAGCTCAAATGCCTAGCCAGGCAACTCTGATTTACCTGTTCTAGGATTATCAAAGATGCCCACCAAACACTTTTTTATCTAAACACACATGAAGACAGGACAGTCTGATTCATAGATTCATACATCCTAAGGCCAGAAGGGTTCGTTGTGATCAGCTAGGCTGACCTCCTGTATAGCACAGGCCAGAGAACTGCCCCACTGTAATGCCTAGAGCAGCTCTCATTTCCCTGCTTTCTGTTTTCAGACACACATTAAAAAAGCTCGGAAGACTCAGATCAAATTTTAGCTCAGGTCTTGCCACTTGCCCCATTTGACCACTGGTTCACTAGCATGTATCTCTGGAACACCCAGTCCCACCTTTTTTTGCCTTTGCCTTCTGGTAGCTCCTCCATAAAGCTCAGGATGAAAAGGAAACGAGTCCTCCAAAGCGGCAGGGAGTTGTGTTTTGGCTTTAGCATGGGCCCTGCTCCCGATGGCAGTTTGGGATGTAGTCTCTTGACTTTCTATTATCCCTAATTTTCTTTCCCTGTAGAACAGCGATACTCTGTCTGAGGCTCATGAGACGCAAGTGGCTGTTTAGTGTGTCCCCTGCAGCTCTTCGCAGCCCAAAATATTAAAACCCTGTGTGATTTAACTAGTAACCAAGCTAAGTTATTAGCCCATCAGGATGCTTTTACTATGTTATTTACCAGTTGTAGCTGATAAAATAATACACGGGTCATGCGACTCAGTGGGTCACAGTTGAGAATACCAGCTTCAGGACAAACCGCTGAGAAATAGAGCAGACATGCTCCAAAGTGAGGCTATTCTAACCTTAGATTATACCAAGCCGGTAACAAAAGTGCATTTCTGTCTCACCACACTGGTTAACAAGATGTCAGATGTGCAGTCTCCTTAGGCAGGCCAGCCCTTGTCTCACCACTCAGACACTAGACTTTACGAGGAATGGTTACTAAGACCAATTTCTTCAAACAAAGAGTTCTTCGGCTCACAGGATCAGCCACAGAACCAGGCCGCTATATAACTCTGCTCTAAAGGTTTATTTATAAGAGAAAAGAAGAAAGGCGTTAAAATGGTCACTAGACCATCTACATACAATTGTTGCAAAGTTCTTATATGAGGTTTGCCCCAGTGATGATACAAACTGCTGGCTTGTAAAGTCTCTGATAACTTCCAAAGGTTGGCGGTATGGGTGGTGGGTATAATAGGCATGGGGAGGGTGAGCCTCCTCTGATGCAGCCACCGCCAACCTGCTGCCAGACGCCTGGGCCTTGGTGGCTCCACCCCTTCCCCCGAGGTCCCCCACCCACTGCTGCCCAGCTGCTCCTCTCCTTCGCTTCACCCTCCAGAGGTCCTTGCTGCTCGTCCCCTCCCCTGTGAGATGCTCCTGTCCACCACATCTCTCCACTATGAGACCCCCCCTCCACTCACAGTTCACTGTGTCCCTTCTCTCCTCCACACCCCTCCCCCACGAGACATCCCCACCCCATGTCTGTCACCCCGCGAAACCCCTCCCAGTCCCCCACTCCCCTCCCCTGCAAGATCCCCCTGACAGACCCTCCCCACCCACCACAACTCTCACCTTCTTCTGGCATAAGACCCCCCTGCTTGCCATTCACTGCATCCCTCTTCGCCCCCCCTCCCACCCACTACATCCCTGTGTCGGGGGAGGCCGGAGCAGGGGCCTGGGGCAGAGTCACAGGCAGAAGAGGCAAGACGGGCAGCCAGGGGAAGCTTCACCCACCACCCATGACTGGCAGGTCCTCATCCAGAGCCTAGAATGCTCCTTTTAGTTGTAAGTCCACAATCCAGAGGATCGGAGCAAGAAGGAGGCAAAATGGAGGAGTTTCAAGGGTCTTTTATACCCCTTGTTTGCAATGGAAAATCTCCAGGCACATAGCAAAGCTCACAGCCACTGCCTCGGTTTGTGGCAAGTGACAGGCACGAGCTGGAGCCCAGCAGGGTCACATGAGTATGCCACGTCCTTCCATGGCTTGCTGACTCATGGGGGCAGCCATTGGCCGTATCTGGGCTGAGGCTCACTGGGCAGGGTGGCCCACTGTGAGAGTTAAGTGTCTTTGATGGGCCATTGAGACTGGGTAGTCCATTCACAATGGCTGGCTAGGCTGGATGTAAACTACCTTGTGGGTGTTACCCCAGCAGCAAACACATTTGAAATACAGGTACACAGTCAATATTTGTAACTTCAGATACAAAGATGATACATGCATATAAACATGATGGCCAATCAAAACCTCTTCCACTGACACCTTACAGGGCATACTTTATACAAGATTTGTTGCAATTGTAGAAGAGTGGTAGCAACAGTGATGTTAGGGATGGCAGTATAAAATCTAGATAAAAGCCTGGGTATAGCATTTTGGGCCTGCTTGATAGCTAAGGTCTTCAAGATACACGGATAAACAAAGAACAGAGACACTGTGTGTTACTCTTGCCGAACCACAACCAGATGGGCTTTTTTTGTTACTGTGAAAAGAGATAAGGGATGTAGTTAAAATGTTTCCGGGTGTAGTGAGACTTTAATATATAAATGTACAAATAAAGGAAAGTTTTGACTTCTTCTCAAGACAGATGCCAGAGCAACTAAGGTCAAGCAACTGGTTGGGAGAAGCAAGGGGGTAAAGGAAGGTCTGAAAAAAACCATACACTAAAGGGTCACAAAGTGACCAAATATAACCTCACGCCCTATCCCTTCCATGGGGTACAGAAAAGGTGGCACCAAAGCCCCCAGACTCAAGACCCTCCAAAATGGAATATGACCATAAATTGTAAGGGGTGGTGCTGGAGGGGGGCACTACAGGTATAATTAAGCCTACCAAGAAGGCGGGGGGGAAGGGGAGAGAGGGAGCTCTATGGGCATATAGAGCTATGGGTACAGGAAAGGAAGTCTGACTGGTGTGAAGGGCTATGGTTTTAGGACTGCTTGTTTAGCCCCAATAAATATGGTATTTCCTGCACTTTGGACACTGGCCTGCTGCTTTCTGCCTGCAAGCAGTCTGGGATTGAGTGAGGTGGGGCAGAGGAGCCCTAATAAATGATACAAATGGTTTCTTTCAATCCTGCTGCATGACAACTTGACAGTCATTTTGCAGCAAGAATTATATAGATATTGTGGCAGACTAACAGCTCTGCTCCAGTGGGTTTTGCACTTTTTCCTCTTGTAGTGGTTAGGGGGCCACCAGTTACCCCATCTCCAAGTGTGGGTCCTTCCCGTAATTTCCCATGGGGAGTGGAGGAGGAAGGGACCCAGGCCCATCCTCTACTCTGGCTCCTAGCCTGCAGGTACCCTACAAATAGCACTTAGGTATTGCTGATGGTGGCCAAGTCTGCAATTCTTTCCACTGGGCTACTTCCCCCTCTGCTCCTTGTTTCCTGCCCCCTCTCAGCCTGAGCAGGGCTTCTTCTCTCAGGCCTTAGTGCCTGGAGAGCATCTCCACTCTGCCTGCCCAAGTATTCCCCCTCCTGGTCCCAGTACCTGTCTCAGGATTCTTCTCTGCTCCACCACAACCCCAGCCCTGCCTCCAGTGTGCTCCCTGCCTATTTGGAGCAGGGGTTTTTTATCAGGCTCTTAGCTGGGCCTGATTGGCCTCAGGTGCTCCTAATTGCCCTGTAATAACCCCCTGCTTAATCCACAGGGAGCAGGGCCCTGGTCATTCTAGGGCTTTTATCTCACCCTTCAGCACCCTCTCCTCTTGCAGGAATGAAGCTGCAAGGCCCAGAGCACTGGCCTCACTACTGCAGCAGTGTTTGCTGGGTCCTCTCCACCACCCACCCAGCCCCTCTTCCTGCTGCCCTGCTGGCTGGTAGTTCCTGGGGCAGTTGCTACCAAGGGGGGCCTGCTGGCCTGCCCTTGCCTTTCCTCCTCCCCTCCAGTGAGGGACCCTGTGACTTCCTCCATCCTTTCTGGGGTGTCTCTTGGCTTGGTAGCTGGCTCCTACTGCTGCTTCTCCTCTGAACCAGGGCTAGTGGGTATACCCATCCTTCCCCTGCCCTGGCTTGCCCTCCCTTCCCTGCAACTGCTCCTGAGCGGTGGGACCTCCCCTTTGTTTTGCCCACCAGCCCGGCAGCAATGTGTCCCTCTCCCCCTATTGCCCCTCCAATGTTTGTTTGTTCTGCCCCGCTTGCTTTGTCTCCCTAGAGACTCTTTTGGGGGTTTGTTTGCCCTGTCCTAGTCCCTCGTTTTTAGTTTGTTCCCTGCCCCAGTTTGCTTTTTAGTCTTCCCTGCCCGCCCCCTTATTTGGACTCTCCCCCTCCCCCCTCCTTTGTTTGACTTGCTGCATTTGACTGCTGGGTCTCCCTCCCCCCTTTTTTAGTCTTGCCCCCTGCCTACTTCTGCAGCATACTCCCCCCCACTTTGCTGCCTGCCCCGCCTGTTCCCTTCTCACCCGTTTGCTCCCCTGCTGCTTTGCTTTGGCCTTCCAGAAGGTTCCTCTGGTCAGTTTGTTTGCCCCACCCTAGCCCCTGGTGTTAAGTTGTTTTCCGCCCCAGCCCAGCCCTTGCAGGCGGGTTTGGAGCTTTCCCAGCTCGGTTCCAGGCCTTCATCTCCCTTCCCTCTTTACTCGCCCTCTGCTGCTTGGTTCCCCATTGCCTGGTCCCATCTGACCCATGTGCCCTTGGCCCCTCCTCCCGCCGCTTGTGACTGCCCCCTTTTAGTTGCCCTCCTCTCCCCTGACCCGTTTCTGCCCCTTCCTGGGATGGCGGCTGTGCCTGGGGAGGGGACCCCCCCATGGATGTCCCTGCTCCCCTCTCTCAACCCACTCCCAGCCCGCCAGGCGACTGTTCCAGCTGCCGCTGCTACCTCACCTACTATCACCCCTCACTGGGGCGCTGGCGATGACTGACCTGGGTAGGGCCTCCAGGGACTCCGCTGCTGCCATGGCTCCCCCCCCCCCTCGTTTCGGGGGGTGCTCCATCAGAGCAAGGGGGAGGGGGGGGAAGAAGGACAAGAGCCCTGCCCGGAAGGCGACACCTCACATTACAGGGGCCCCTCCCCTGCTGTCCTCTCCAGTAGCTCTGGGGGCAGCCACCCCTCAGCCCTCAGGGCATATGCCCAGGTGGCTGTGACCCCCCGCTTGCCACCTCACCATCTGCCCTGACCGCCTACTCCGGCACCATCCCTGGGGTGTGGGGCCCCTTCCCCACTCCCACCAAGAAACACGGGGTCCATTGCCTCCTGGTGCCCACCTCGCCGCATGTGGAAACCTACATGTGGGTGTTGGCGCGGGTGGTGGGCTGGTAGCGGCCTCGAAGATGTACGGGAAGGCGCTCTTCTTTCTGGCATCTGGGGCCGCTGCCCAGGAGGCGGTGGAGAAGGGCCTGGCGGTGGGGGGTGTCTATGTCCCTCTAGAGCCCCTGGAGGACCTGGACATACGGGTGGTGCTCAGCTCCGTCCCGCCCTTCCTCCCCAACGCCGCCCTTCTGCCTCTCCTCTGCACCCTGGGGAAGCCCCTCTCCACCATCAGCCCGCTTCCCCTTGGCTGCAAGGACCCCATCCATGTCCTCTCGTTCTGCCGGCAGGTGCAGCTCCAGCTGCCACCAGCGGCATGTGGTGGGGAGGCTCTCGAGGGGTCGTTCCTGGTGCCCCATCAAGGGGCCTGGTACCGGGTCCACTACTCCGCGGGGCAGGCCTGGTGCAACCTCTGCTGGGCGACGGGGCACATCCAGAGGGACTGCCCCCTGGCCTGGCGAGGAGGGACTCCTGGGACCCCTGAGACCCAGGTGGGTGCCAGCCAGGCCAGCAGCGGTGACCCTAGCCATTCAGTCCCTATGGCCACCCCTCCTTCCATCGCATGCCACCAGCCCCACTCAGGCCCTGGGGGCGGCCCCCAAGACAAGTGGGCCGGCCCTGCCAGCATCAGGCGGGGCCTGCAGGGGAGGGAGCCGGGGCCACCAGTGTGGGGCACCGGTGGGGGCTCGCCCCAGGGGGAAGCCTCTCCTTTCCCTGCTTCTTGCCCCTGCCTTCCCAAGCCCCGACCCCTGTCCTGTTGCCCCCCATCCTGCCCCTGCTGACCAGCCCTGCACCTTGGAGGACTGGCTGCTCATCCAGGGCAAGCGCAAAGCTCGAACCCAGTGCCCCCCCTTGCTGTGGTGGGGTGAAGCCCCACTAAGACCATGAAGGGGGTTGCTGGTGCCCAGCCTTTCGCCGTGCCCCCTGCCAAGGCCCAGCAGGCGGCATCAGCCAAGGCAGCAGCTGTGGCCGCACCATCTCTCTCCTGCAGTCCCTTCTGGAGGGGACCTGGCAGGAATCCCCCGCCCCATTGTTATCTGGGCCCCCCGCTGGCACCGCAACTGCCGCAAGGCCTGTGCTGGGGAAGACCGTGTGGTGGCGGGAGGGGATCTATCCTCCATATTCGACGAGATCGATGCTGTGGGTCTGACCCAGCTTGCCAGGGGGAGGATGATCCTCCCCCTATGGAGGGCCTTGATCTAGGCAATGCCTAGCCGCCCCCTCCTCTTCCTTCCCTCCCTTCCTCCCTCCCCAGGCTGCTGCCCCCGCTCTCACCCCTGGGGCACCCTCGGGCCTCTTCGCCTGCCCGGCCAACAGTGGCACCTCAATGGAGGCCACCCAGCACTCTGTGGACTCTGAGCCACTGGACGTCCCTTCCTCTGGGGCGGGGCAGCTGCCCTTCCTTCCACCCAGGGGTACCGGCGGGTTGCCCTTCCTCCTGGGGCCGTGGCCATGGGCGCTGAGGCCACCAAGTCACCTGAGCCCAGCCCCATGGAAGATGCCCTTCCCTCATATGCCCCTCTGGGTCCGGACCCTGATCAGGCGGCACCGCCGTGTCCTGATGGCCCAGTTGCTGGGGCCTCGGATCCCATACTTGCTCCTGGCCACATTCCCGCTCATGTCCCTATCACTGACCCTCCCCCCTCCTCCCTCTGCCTCCTGCGTTATCTCCATCCCCGGGGTCATCTCCTTGCCTTTCCACAGCTCCCAGGAGCTGGCTTTTGTGTTCCCCTCTCCCAGCCCACCCAGGACTGCTATCTTCCCTCCATCGCTGCTCCCTGCGAACATCTTAGCGTGCCGCGGAGCTGCTGAGCGGGCCGAGCCAGAGGACAACCTCCTTGATGCGCTGTGGGATGAGCTGCGCTCCTTTCTCCAGGACACACGGGGTGCCAGGAGCAGGGTGCAGCTTGCCCTGCAGCCCTAGGGGGATTTCCACCGCGTCCTCCAGGCCAGGAGTGCTACGCTAAAAGAGGGGAAAGGGAGCGGGAGGCAGGATGCTGAGGCCTACTGGAGGGCCCTCAGCTTCCATGACAAGGCCAAGTGCAGAGTCCTGCACTTAGGATGGAAGAATCCCATGCACAGCTACAGACCGGGGACCAACGGGCTAGGCAGCAGTTCTGCAGAAAAGGACCTGGGGGTTACAGTGGACAAGAAGCTGGATATGAGTCAGCAGTGTGCCCTGGTTGCCAAGAAGGCTAATAGCATATTGGGCTGCATTAGTAGGAGCATTGCCAGCAGATTGAGGGAAGTGATTGTTCCCCTCTATTCGGCATTGGTGAGGCCACATTTGGAGTATTGTGTCCAGTTTTGGGTCCTCCACTACAGGAAGGATGTGGACTAATTGGAAAGAGTCCAGCGGAGAGCAACAAAAATGATTAGGGGCCTGGAGCACATGACTTATGAGGAGAGGCTGAGGGAACTAGGCTTGTTTAGTCTGCAGAAGAGAAGAATGAGGGGGGATTTGATAGCAGCCTTCAACTACCTGAAAGGGGGTTCCAGGGAAGATGGAGCTAGGCTGTTCTCAATGGTAGTAGATGACAGAACAAGGAGCAACGGTCTTTAGTTGCAGTGGGGGAGGTCTAGGTTGGATATTAGGAAAAACTTTTTCACTAGGAGGGTGGTGAAGCACTGGAATGGGTTACCTAGGGAGGTGGTGGAATCTCCATCTTCAGAGGTTTTTAAACTGCGGTTTGATAAAGCCCTGGCTGGGATGATTTAGCTGAGGTTAGTTCTGCTTTGAGCAGGGGGTTGGACTAAAAGACCTCCTGAGGTCTCTTCCAACTCTAATCTTCTATGATTCTATGATTTCAAATGCTTGATCTGTGTTTTCCTTTTTTTTTTTCTGTATCTTTGATACAAGGTTTAAAAGATTTTAATGGAGTTTTTGCCATGGGAATAAGCAGGCTGAGATCCCTATACCTGGACTGCCAAATCATAGATTTCAAGGCCCAAAGGGACCATCCTACCATCTGCTCGGACCCTGCATAACACAGGCCATATGACTTCCCCCAAATAATTCCTTGTTTAATTGTTAAGTATTGCGCAACGACAGGGTCAGGTAACCTGAACTCTCTATCAACATTAACACAACATATTTTGTTGAACCAGTCAGACATCTAAGAATTAGCTGAGAGGTTTGGTAGCTGGTACTCTTGGGAGGGAAGAGTGGTTGCTTTCAAAGTTGGTTTGAAAATAATAATTTTTGAATAATTGAAAATAATAAGGCTTTTAAAGCCTTAAATATAATAATAATATAATAAGTTTGTTTGGGTGAATCGTGCAGTGTTCCTGATTTAAAAATGAGAGGGTTCAACAATTTTGGTTTATAATTGTTAATTTTTATAAACCTTTTAACGGATGTCCCCAACCTCTCCTTTTTTCCTTTGGTTTAAGGGTTTTAGTTTCTCTGGTTGATAATAGCTTCCCTGTAAAGGCATTACAAAAAAAAAAAAAAAAAAAGCAAGAGTGGTGAAAAAGGAAGTGGTTTAAATAGTTGAGGGTTAAGTTGCTAAAGCAAATGTTTACTAAAATAACATCATGGGTTATTCCCTTGTTAATAATATGCCATCTTAATTCAGAGGTGCTACTGAGTTAATGGTAAATTAAGTATCAGCCCACCTGAATGGACAAGCCGTTTTGTTTTTGCGAAGTGTGTTGTTTTGTGCATGCGAGACAGCACAGTGTCAATGCTGCACTGATAAACTAAATGGCAATGTTGAGGGTGAAACAGGCAGGTGAAGTTTGCAACAGACTCGAAGTGCGTGTGAATCTTTAACACTGTTGGTTGTGGAGAATGACTCAATAATGCAAAAATGCTTCCAGTAAACATCCGTTTGCTGCTTCCTTTTAAGAGAGGTCTGTACACTTAGATAAAAATAATCCAAAGGCTAAATATTTCTCCAAGTTTAATCATTTATGGGTAGAATTTTCACAGTTGGTCTAAGAGGGCAGCTTTAAATGTGAAAACAATAAAAATTGTTCCCATCTTTACCCTTTCTGGGCATACAGCCAAAAAAGGATGGTGAGCTAGTATTTTTTTAAACATTTTATACATATATAGCAGCAGTTTTGTGTTGTGTTAGCTGCAAATAAAGTAAATTGTAAGTTCTTAGTTTTGTTAATATCTGGAATGTTTAACTGTGATACTGGTAACATCTAATCCAATAAAAATAAGGCATAATTTGTTAATGGTAAGGATAATCAACCACTTGCGATTTTAAAATCAAGATTGCACGTTTTTCAAAAAAAGCTGCTCCCGTTCTAACAGGAATTATTTGGAGGAAATTCTGTAGCATACATTTTGCAGGAAGGTTGACTAGATGATCACAGTGGTGATCTATGAAAATAAAATTTATAAATCCCAATGTTGAAATACAAAATTTGCAAACCTTCAAATATAAGTGAATACCTTTTACTTTTTCCTACATGCTTAAGATGAAATAAGAGTTTTGTTTTGGAATTATAATTGCTGAGGGGAGATATGATTGCTCTCTATAAACACATCAGAGAGATAAATACCAGGGAAGGAGAGGAATCATTTCAGTTCAGCACCAATGTGGACACAAGAACTAATGGATATAAACTGGCCATCAGATAGTTTAGATTTGAAATTAGATAAAGGTTTCTAACATCAGAGAAGTGAAGTTCTGGAACAACCATCCAAGGGGAGCAGTGGGGGGAAGAAATCTAGCTGGATTCAAGACTGAGCTTGATCAGTTTATGGAGGGGATTGTGTGATGGGACAGCCTAATTTGGCAATTAACTGATCTTTGACTACTAGCAGTAAATATACCCAATGGCCTGTGATGGGATGTTAGTTGGGTGGGTACTGAATTACTACAGAGAATTGTTTCCAGGTATCTGGCTGGTGAGTTTGCCCACATGCTCAGGGTTTAGCTGATCACTATATTTGGGGTCAGGAAGGAATTTTCCCCCAGGGCAGATCGGCAGAGGCCCTTGGGTTTTTTTGCCTTCCTCTGTCACTTGCTGGTGGATTCTCTGTAACGTTGAAGTCTTTAAACCATGATTTGAGGACTTCAGTAACTCAGTCATAGGTCAGGGGTCTGTTACAGGAGTGGGTGGGTGAGATTCTGTGGCTTGCGATATGCAGGAGGTCAGACTAGATGATCATAATGGTCCCTCATGACTTTAAAGTCTATGAGTCTCTATGAATCACATCTATAAGATCCTGTTGAAAACTGGCTGGCCACAAAATGTGTTCTTTCTATTTAAGGAGCTCCATGAGGGAATGAAGGCAACCATCAAGTACGAAAATGAAAAATCATCCGAGTTTAGTGTTGATACCGGTATGAAGCAAGGCTGCGTCTTAGCGCCCACTGGCTTTGGTGTCTTCTTCTCTATTCTTCTTAAGTACACCTTTGGAAATGATCAATGAGGTGTATTAATTGGATCGAAGATGGATGGCAGCTTGTTTAATGTCAGACGATTCCAGAGTAGAAGGCATGTCACCCAGCCACCCAGCCACTATTTGCTTTTCACAGATGACACTGCATTCGGCTCTAATTCACCCAGTGAATTTCAAGTCACGATGAACAAGTTTTCTGATGCATGCACCAAGTTTGGCCTGGTAATTAATATCAAGAAAACAGTTGTCACGTCACATGGTGCCAATGTTCCATCTAAAATCTATGTCAATAATTAAGCTCTGGACAACGTGGATCACTTCTGCTGTCTTGGCTCAGTTCTCACCAGCTCACTTAACCTTGGTAGGGAACTTGAGGCTAGAATTGGCAACCCTTCTGTTCCCTTTGGCAAACTTCCCTCGTGTTTGGAACAAACTGCTAACCCTGAGCACAAAGATGTCTGTTTATCCAGTGTGTGTTCCCAGAATCCTCTTTACAGCTGTGAAAGCTGGGTTACGTACTCCAAGCAGGAGTGGAGATTGAACAGTTTCCACCTTCGCTGTCTTAGAAAAACCCTTGGAGTTACTTGGGACCAACGGATTGCCGATAACAAGATCCTTGAGAGAACAGGCCTGAAGGCTAATGCAGCCTACGCTGGATGCTCACAGGCTTCGCTGGATAGGACACGTGGAGCGCATGCCTCAAAATCGTCTGCCGAAACCTGTGCTCTATGGCCAGCTTAAGAACTGCCCGCAATGCAGAGGAAGGCCAAAGTTCTGACACAATGAAAAGGTGAAGGAAGGCCTCAAGAAATTCAGCATGAGCTTTCTCACTGACAGCTGGGAGAATCCTGCCCACAGTCGTTCAGTTTGGAGAAGCCGGGTTAAGACTGGTGCAGTCACCACAGAGAGCCATCAGCGCACCTACAGGCGAGCCAGGACGTGGCATGTGCTCCAACCTCCATCGCGTGAGCCGACTTGTGGGAATTTGTCACTCCTGCCTGGGGCTCTTTTGCAGCCATATCATTGCTAAGCACTGCTGACAGACCGACCTTGCTGCGTCTCCTTTCATTTGTCAAGATGTTGGACAGCCAGTGTGGGGTCCAGCTGGCCTATCCCAACTGGGAGCTCAGCAGTTGGGGAAAGTTTATAAAACTTTCCGATCATCTCTAACAAGAAATGTTGATGTAAAAAGGTGCAAAAGAGAGACAAAGATTAAGGGCTGGTCTACACTGAAACGTACCCACCTCTGAGCGATGTAGCTAAGCCAACCTACCTACCCCCCACAGTAGGAAGTGCTAGGTCAAGGGAAAATTCTTCTGTCCACCTAGCTACTGCCTCTCAGGAAGGTGGATTAACTACAGTGAAGGGAGTTAATTTAGTCTTTAGACGAGGGCTAAATTAATCCAGACAAAAAAGACCTGCTGATATAACTCAACGACTGGAGGACAGGTCCATCAATGGCTATTAGCCAAAATGGTCAGTGATGCAGCCCCATCCTCTGGGTGTCCCTAAACCTTTGCTTGCCAGAAGCAGGGACTGGACAACAGGGATGGATCACTTGATAATTGCCCTGTTCTGTTCATTCCCTCGGTAGCATCCAGCACTGGCCACTGTCAGGAGACAGGATACTGGGATAGCTGGACCATTGGTCTGACCCAGTCTGTCTGTTCTTATGTTCTTCTGACTGTGTAGAGAGCAACAACAAATCCCTAACAGTCTGATGCTGGTACAAGCTTGCTGAGTCTCGGAGCAGCTGATTGGAGCATGGACTGGGCCTGTGTTTCTCCGGCAGTGAGGCTGCATGAGTGAGCCCCAGAGCCAGGGACTGCATTTTCTGTCCTTGCTGTTTTTTCTCTCTCTTTTTGTGTGCATTTGTCTTCTAGGAAATGGGCTGGAGCTGCTATTGTCATTAAAGCCTGATCCTATCTCAGCTAACTTCTCTTTCCCCAAAAGAGTCATTATTGCGAACTTTAACGCCAAATGATGACAAATGGGTCTTTTCTGGTAAAAACTCTCTCCACTGAAAGGAAATAAGAGCTGTTGTGGAAATGCAAGCCTGACTTAACGCTTTGCATTTCAAATGCTTGACTTGTTTTGCTGTCTTTTTCTGCTCCTTTAATAGATGGTTAAAACGATTTGAAAGGGCTGTTTGCCACGGGGCTAAGATCTCTGTTCGCAGAATCCCAGTCCTTGCTTGGTATTGGCAATGCTGGGCATTTTGAGGGTTACCTGAACACCTTGGACTCTCCAGGCCCATATAGCCTATGGAAATGACCACAAAGGCATGGGGGCTCCCCACTATCGCTAGGCCAAGGCCCAGAATGGGCTGGTTTCCCCAGAGACCACGCTGGAATGGTATCCCATGACCGCTCGCGGCAGCCAGCTCAAAGTGCCCCCAGACCTCTGCGGCTTTGCTCAGCGTGAAAAAATAGCAACAAACATTGACACATTGACATGAAACATCTCAATGTTGATGAATTTTTTTTGCATTTTTTTCCCCAGGGATGATTTCTGCTGGACATGTTTTTCTGACCAACTTTACATCCAGATACAGAGCAGGTGCGGTTCAGGCCTGAAGCACGGAGCGCGGGCCTACCTGGGCCTGCTAAGTCCATAGGGACAGTCTGTGTGCTGGTACTGGAGAACTACAGGGTCCGTCTGTGCCTAGCAGCCTGGTTAAAGAACCTCCTCCTCCCTCACCTAATTATCAGCCCAGCTCTGGGTCTTCTCGACCACCCCGGAACGGATCACTCGCTAGTCACCTGTTCTGCTCATTCCCTCTGAGGCACCTGGCATTGGCCACTGTCAGAGACAGGACACTAGGCTGGATGGACCATTGGTCAGACCCAGTCCGGCCGTTCTTATGTTCTTATGCCCTGCAGCCAGGAGCAGATGGGGAGTGAATAAACAGCCAATGTAAAGTGGGACATGAATTCACCGGCTCTTGGCTCGACTCTGCTCGGCCCTTAACGTCCCCTGGGCGTGCCCCTGGGCTGTGCCAGCCCCCAAGAATCTTCACCAGGGCCAGCCTATGGCCTCCATGACTCCGAAACGGGCCTTTGAGCTCTAGCAATCCTCATTTGTCTCTGTGGCTCCCGGCAGTGAATCTGGCCCAGCCAGACCTCCGCAGGAGACCATTCCCTGCCCCCCGGTTCAGAGCATCATGCCCTCAGCCAGCCTCTGCAGGGGCATGAAGCAGGCTTTGCAGAACAAAGTGTCCCATGTTTAGTCACCCGGCACAGAATCGGAAAGTCGCTGGGTTAGCGTGAAAGAGGCAGGCTTAGGATCTGGTTCCTACCGGTAGGAGCCAGCCAGGCACCCCTGAGGCCCACTCTCTTCCCCTTCCTCTGCCATCCCCCAGCGAGCTGCGGGCTGTCACTTAACACAGGGTCATTGTAGCCAGGGCGGGTCCAGGATATTAGAGAGACGAGGTGGAGGAGGGAATCGCTGTTATTAGCCCAACCTCTGTTGGTGAAGGAGACAAGCTTCGAGCCACACAAAGCCCTTCCCCAGAGCTCCCAGCCCGAGTGTCACAGCTAATAGGAGGCGGAAGTGATGGTTTGGCAGAAGGCGCGAACACATCAGAAGGAAGCAGGCAGTTAGCACCTCTGCCGGTCGGAGGATGAAGGCGAGTTGGTGTGTCACGGAGAAATGAGATGGAAAATCAGCATCTCTTTGTGATTTTTGCGGCCTAGCAGAGTTCGGAAGCTAAGCTCTGCGGTTTGTCTTTTGAAGGCGTGGCGGATGCCTGTGGGGAGCTGGACGGAGTGCTCGGATGTGGAGGGATCGCTTTGGGACAAGCGTCCATCCCCGGCTGACAGGGTGTTTTTGTCTTTTATCATTTTTCGGTGGCAGCTCGTGGTCAGTCACTGAGGCTTCCTTTCACGTTCGCTGACCCCAGCCCGGACAGTACCCCTGACTCTGTGTCTCAAACCCTCGCCTAAGCTGCCAGCGCCCATGGAGGAAATTAATTCTTTTTCCCCATGGCACAGCAATGGGCACGCAGTCAGACAGACAGCTCATGCAACAGGATCAAAACCTCCCCCATTTGTCACATCTCTTTCCCTGGCGAGATGGGATGAGGTGAGGACGTGTCAGCCCTCACACAGTCTGGGGGAGTTTGAACCCTTCCCCCGCCTAGGCTGGGGCTAAGAGGCTCCTTCCAAGTTCAGGCAAACTCCTGGTGTCATTCATCAATGCCAAAACCAATTTCTCTTCTCCGTGGCTGTTGCCCTCTCTGGCCCTTTCCAGAGTCTTACCGGACAGATTCTAATTAGTCAAACATGCAGTTTTCATAGGTCAGAGCAAAGCAGTTTCACATCCGTCCCTGGGATCTGTCCTTTGAATGACACTAGCATAGGTAGTTGTCACCACCCCAGACCTCTGGGGTGATACCAGGATGGGCCCTGCCATTCCTTCCAATGTGCCCACTTTCCCTAGGTGTCAGCTGTCTTGGCTGCAGCCTGGAGCATCCTTCCCCCAGGCTGGGATAGGAAAGGTCCCTTTGATCATCTGCAGGTCTCAGGGGAGATGGGTCCCCCTGCAGAGCTAGTCTTGATCCAGCCATATCTGTGGGGCCCTGGTAAGGCAGGGATGTGGGGTGCTCCCTTGCCGTGGCAGCCCCCTCTGGAGTTGTATTTCCCCCAGGGCTGTGCGTTTACAAGGAACCCATTCCCCTTGAGGGTACCCCAGTGCTCATCGCCCCAGGACAGAGCCCCCTCAGCGGGCTGTGATTCAGATTTCTTAGATTTGCTAGCAATGGCAGCCTCCCAGCTGCTCTCCCCTTCCCTGGGACTTTTCCCACTACGTGACCAATTCAGACTGGAAACCAGGTGTGCATGTTTAAACAGGAAGGGGATGAACCATTGAAGCAATTCACCAAAGGCTGGGGTGGGTTCTCCATTGCCGGAAATTTAAAAATCAACAGGGGATTTTCTTTTTTTTTTCTGAGCAAGAGAGAGAGAGAAATGATCTAGTTCCAAAGGACTCACTGTGGGGAAGGTCTCTGGCCTGGGTTAGCCGGGGTCGGACGAGAGGATCACAGCGGTCCCTTCTGACCTGGGAATCTATGACTCTGACGGTCTTCCCATGCTCAGCTGGCGTCTCCATTCCCACAAGGCCCTGCTTTGCCTCTGCTTCTCTGCTAAAGGTAGACAGGGAGCTTTCTCCCAGAACCGGCCTTCAGGGCATCTACACCAGAGCCAGTGTGACTCAGACCCTCCTGTGTGAAAATGGCTGGGGGGCCCTTCCTCCATCCCCACCCCTTAGATTCAGAGGTCTGCTTACAAGTGGGAAGATGGCCAGATGCTTACAAGATGGGAAGATGGTCTGCTTACAAGTGGGAAGATGGCTTACAAGAGCTAAGCAGCTTTCCCCCTTCTCCCACCTGCCACTCCATTGCTATGTTTGCCCCACGCCACCAGTGGCAGCCTTTTGGCTCCTTGTCAGGACTTGAGCCAGGCCCGTGGCTTTTCCAGGGAGTAGCTCCAGGCTCCGTGTGCTAGTGACGCAGCCTTTCTGAACACAATGTCAAAGGGGAGGTTCTGGAGACCCCCCCACTGCCAACCAACCCGCTCCTTGCCGTGTCATGGCCGCACAGGGATCGGAGCCTAGGCAGGGCCAAGGGCTTCACATTGGAAGCTCCCCCCAAGTCTCACCTTCTACAACGTTTGATGGGGTTCTATTGCACGGGGAACACCCAGAATCTTTCCAGCCCGTGAATGTCTCCCTGTTAACGACCATCTTCCACCACTCCCCCAGGATCAGAAGAGCTGAGCCGTGAGGGTCAATAACCCAGGACCTGTGCACGGCTCTGGGGACAGGAGCAGAGTAGCCAGTGGCGCCCCAGAGGAACTGGCTGTGTCACTGCTTTCCTCCCAATGTTCACTCGTTCACTGTACGAGGCTGTGACACAGGCTGCCTTTCTGGCTGGACAGGGAATGGGGGAGCTGATCCCAGTCCTCGAGCCCTGGGCAGTACGCCCCCTTATGCCCACTCTTCACAGCTGTCGCATCTCAGGTATTTAGGGTCCCTTGGCAGGGGCCCACTTAGATTGGCTGCCCCCAACTTTGGGTGCACCCAGATCCCACTTTGGGCGTTCCTCCCCTCCCCATGCTCAGGCCAGTCCACTTCAGCTTTGCTTTCATAGCTGGACCTACTGTCCACAAACTGCCCTGCCAGTCGTCCTATGTGGCACAGCGCCGTGGGCTCGCAAGCCACTACGCACATTGGAAGCTCCGGGCCCATGTTTGGTAGAACTGCTCCAACCCAACCGGGTTATACAAAGATCCCAGCGTAGCGGCACCAGCCCCTTCACCCCATTGGTGGGAGGAGCCAGGTCATACCCTGGGTCTTTCGCACACCCCGAAACCTTGTCCTATAAGCCTTGGCTGCCAATTCAAACTTCAGCAATGAGGCCCTTTTGAACCATTCCCGGGCTCAGCCCTGTCCAGCTGTCTCTAAGCAACGATGGCCTGAGGATGGGGTGAGGGAGTGAGAATACCCAGCCAGGCTGCAGGAACTGGCTTCGACTCACGAACCTTCTCCAAGGTGGTGGGGGAGACATCTATATCTCCCCGCTCCTGGGGGCCATTAATTTATCATCTCTGCCTCTCGGGACAGGCATCCCTCAGCCTCTCCCTGCTTTCCTCTCCTGTTGTTTCTCCTTCCTCCACTCCCCTGTGCCGGGCTCATACTGTCGCTGCTTTTCTGCTCCGCTAGTAACTGGGCCGTGATGTCTAGCCTCTGCTGCTCCAGCTCTCAAGATATGAGCTGGGTGGAGGTCTGCCCTGGGCCTGCAAGAGAGACTGCTCCTGCCATCTTCAGACTTGCCGCTTCCTGAGGCAGATCTTGGCCTTCCCTGGCTGAAGCTGTCAAGTTGGGACGCGCATCCTGAATCCTTCCTGGGACTGGACTCTGGTTCCAGTCCTGGTTGTCTCTCTTGCGCAGTTCACTCAGCTGTACCTTGGTTAACTTTCCAGCTTTTAACCTTCTCTCTGTGCCCTGCAATGCAATCCATTTCTGAAGGAGCTGGTCGTACATCATCTCTTCCAGTTTCCATTGACGAACCTGGTTTTAACTTCTACAAGTCATTTGTTACAAAGCACTACTGTGCCATTAAGTATCCCACCGCTGCCACCAGCTGTCACACATTCACTGCTTTATGCTCCAGCCTTTAACCAGTTCCTGGTGTGCCAGATTCCAATGATTCCCAGCGTTCCAGGGGCAGGCCACTGGCCTCAAAGACTCCGAATCTGAGCCTTTGGATGCCAGCAACCCCCATCTCTCTCTGTGGCCACCTACCGCAGAGATCACAATGGAGAAGCAGGTGGTAGCAGGAAGTGATGGTGTGCAGCAGAGCGGCTGGTGGAGCGGCTGAGGAAGGGGGGCTAGTGGAGTGCCTGGCAGAGTGGCTAGCGGGTGACTGGTGGAGAGGCCCGCGGAGCAATGAGCGGCCAGCAGGGCGGCTGAGAGAGCGGCAGGTAGTGCGGGTGGGCGGCTCGTGGAGTGGATAGCGATGTGGTGGTGATGGCCAGAAGAGCTAACAAGGTGCCTTCTCCCCCCCGCCCCAGCCACAGTGGCAGGCGAATTTGCTTAGCTGCACCCCTGAACTTGGAGTCATCCCTGGCCAAGGACAGCTCTTGTGAGGAGAGGCGAAGGACACAGCCCACCGTACTCTGGGGTGGGGGTTTTGCTCATGGTTTTATGTTTGTGAATCCTGCTTGCACTGGTTTCCCAAATGAATGCTGCCTTGCTGCCCTCCTTTTATTAAATGGTTTTCTTTCTACACTCAGGCTCTGGGCTTGCGTGAGGAGCCCAAAGGGGTAATGGATAATTTCCCAGGTGTTTGGGTGGGGGCTTAAGCCAGTTTTGTGTTGAACCCCCACATGGTGAACCCAGCCCATGTTGCTGCGTACTCTGACTGGCAGAAGAGTGAGGTGCTATGTTAAATCCTTGGAAAGCCCTTGTATTCAGAGAGAAATCAGCACGGAACACAGAGATGCAAACCCATGAAAAATCTTTATTGAACTAACGCTAAAACCAGCCAGGACTGGCTGAGCTATCCCCTAATAGTCTAACTCTATTGCTATAGCAACAAGCTAAGCTCTGTTGCTACAGCAACCTAGGCAATAAGGCAAGACACAAAATACACAACAACATGCACACAGCATCTGAAAGGCCTGGGGTTAGCATGAGAGAGGCAGGCTTAGCACAGAGTTCCTGACGGTGGAAGCCAGGACATGGCTGTGCCCTGCTCCCCTGAGCTCTGTCCTTGCGCTCTCTGTCCTCTTTGTTTTCCAGTCCCCCGTGAGCTGCTATGTGTCTGTGAACCGTACTTCTCTTAGCACAGACACCAGCTATCTTCTGCTTTTATTCAGGGCTTTTGGCTGTGCTTTCTGTCACGTACAGTGTGTACGCAGCAGGCTGCAGGGCTTCTACTAGCAGATCAGCCTTCTGTACCAGACAGGGACTGGCCACAGAGGTTCCTTCCCAGAGAGACACACCAAGTGTCCCATGTAGTCCCATGTAGTCCCAGGTAAGGTATGTGACACACAGCATCACCTAGTGGCTGAACAGTGGAATACACTTTAGGATTCCATGACATCTTCCCCCTTCAAGTTTTACATTCTTACCCTTTGCACGGTCGTGCTGTCTGTGAAGTTGAGGACGTACCAGTCTGTTAAGCATCTCTGAATCACGCTGGTTTTCTAATTACATGACCCATGCACATAACAGCTTGGTCAGCTGGCTGTCGAGTGGTTGCAATGGCTGTTTTGGAATCTTTGAGTCGTCATCGCTTTGCTCTGCAGCCGAGTTTGCTCTTCGATTGTTCGTTCTGAGGAACAAACTGAAGCTGTTGATAGTTTCCACTGAACTCTCCTCTCTCTGTCTCAACCAGAAACGATCTGGCGCTGGATTCTTGTTCTTTATGGCAGCTGGAGTTGTCCTTCCTTTTTCTCCGTCCCATTGGGCACAAATATGGTCACTCAGTTCTCGAAACCCGCAGTTCTCTAACTGGGTGTAGTCTGTTGCAAAAGATTTCATAAGCTGTGCTAGCCTTTTTATCTGATTTGGCTACTCCTCATGTCTGGCCACTTCAGAGAGAGATTCTTTTCCAAAGTCAGAACAGTAGCTCTTCCCATCAGGAGCTGAGCTGGACTTTACCCAGCAGCCCCTGTTGTAACTCAGAAGAACAAAGAGAGGATTTTCCTACTGTAGGATTTCCTTGGCTGTCTGTACAGCTCTCTCAGCCTCTCCGTTCGCCTGTGGGTCATGTGGGCTGCTAGGAATAAGATCAAAATTATATTTCATCTGGAATGACAAACTCTGCTGCAGTGAATTGTGGCCCATTTGCTAGTTATTCTGCAATGCTCAAGTGAGCAAAGTTTCTTGATAACAGTGTGACGTGTTGTGTCTTTCAGGTACATTATTTCTATATGCCTAGAAAAATAGTCCAACATGTCCAGGTAATGATGGCCTCTGAATTGGCATAAATCTGCAGCTAGTCTCTTCCAAGGTCTGTCTGGTAGAGGTGTTCTTCTGTACAGTTCAGCACTATCTTTGGAGCTTATTTGCACTGGTTCTCCTTTCAAAAAGTCCTGTATCATCAAATCCTCCATCGAGTTCTTCCACCTTCCTCACTAGGCCCATCATGGCTGCCATGCTGCGGCTGAGAAGGTTGTTGGCTGTTGATCTTTTGATCACATGCGCTCTGAATGCAAAGCTTTTGTCCTTGGAAGTTGTTTCTGTGGTGAACTGGCCCATGCAGTTCAGATCCCTCCAGGACTAGTTGGGGCTGCATCATGTGACTTCAGCTCTGGGAGGGGTTGAAGGTGAGTGTAAGTTCTTTCTGGTCTGCTCCCGAGTCAATTTCAAAGTCAATAGTCTTACCATGAATATTCAATTTCACTCTCCGGGCAGGCTCTATGTCATCACCAGAGATAGATCCCAGAAACAATGGCTCTTGATTATCTGTAATAAGAAGGGACTCCCTGACTGTGTTGGTGGGGAAAACAGTTGCAAAATGTCCACATTTTGTGCCTTTGTTGCCATTGGCTGGATGTATCGCTGGAGGATTATAAAAATACTGCTCGAACATGCAGAAATGAAATCAGGAAGGCCAAAGCACAAGTGGAGTTGCAGCTAGCAAGGGACGTGAAGGGGAACAAGAAGGGTTTCTACAGGTATGTAATCAACAAGAGGAAGATTAGGGAAAGTGTGGGCCCCTTACAGAATGGGGGAGACAGCCTAGTGACAGAGGATGTGGAGAAAGCTGAGGTACTCAATGCCTTTTTTGCCTCTGTCTTCACAGACAAGTTCAGCTCCCAGACTACTGCACTGGGCAGCACAGAATGGGAAGGAGGTAAACATCCCGCAATGCTGAACGAACAAGTCCAAGACTATTTAGAAAGATTGGACATACACAAGTCCATGGGGCCAGATGCAATGCACCCGAGGGTGCTGAGGGAGTTGGCTGATGTGATTGCAGAGCCATTGGCTATTATCTTTGAAAGCTCGTGGCAATTGGGGGAGGTCCCTGATGACTGGAAAAAAGCAAATATAGTGCCCATCTTCAAGAAAGGGAGGAAAGAGGATCCATGGAACTACAGACTGGTCAGCCCCACCTCAATCCCTGGAAAAATCATGGAGCAGGTCTTCAAAAGAATCCATTTTAAGGCACTTGGAAGAGAGGAAGGTGATCAGGAACAGTCAACATGGATTCACCAAGGGAAAGTCATGCCTGACCAACTTGATTGCTTTCTATGAAGAGGTGACTGGCTCTGTGGATGTGGGGAAAGCGGTGGACGTGATATACCTTGACTTTAGTAAAGCTTTTGATACGGTCTCTCACAGTATTCTTATCAGCAAGTTAAAGAAGTATGGGTTGGATGAATGGACTATAAAATGAATAGAGAACTGGCTAGAGCATAGGGCTCAATGAGTAGTGATAAATGGCTCCATGTCTAGCTGGCAGCCAGTCACAAGCGGAGTGCCCCAGGGATTGGTCCTAGGGCCGGTTTTGTTCAACATCTTAATTAATGATCTGGAGGATGGGGTAGATTGCACCCTCAGCAAGTTTGCAGATGACACTAAGCTAGGGGGAGTGGTAGATACCCTGGAAGATAGGGATAGGATACAGAAGGACCTAAACAAACTGGAGGATTGGGCCAAAAGAAACCTGATGAGGTTCAACAAGGACAAGTGCAGAGTCCTGCACTTAGGACAGAAGAATCCCATGCACAGCTACAGACTGGGGACCGATGGGCTAGGCAGCAGTTTGTGGAGACTGAATTGCATAGTGGCGTCTGCAGCACCACATGCACTGCCCCCCACCCCCCCCCACGTGGATAAAGAGGCAGCCTAGGGAGGGTTGACTCAGCAGCACGAGCCGCATGTACCTGTCTCCTTATAAGGAAATGAAGTGACCTCACCTGCTGGTGCGTGGTCAGCAACTGCCCAGGATAATTGTAATCACCTGGTTGGCTGGTTCATACCTGCCCAGGAAATCAGGAGCACCTGGTTGGCTAAACTCCGAGCCATGACCTTAGAAGGTCATGCAGCAAATAGCAACCAATGGGGCTTAGCCTCTGCTGACCAGGGGAAACTATAAAAGTTCAAACCCAGGTGGCAGAAGGCAGAGAGGAATTGAATCTACCTGGCACCCCTGTATCTCTTGGTTGTGTCGGCTCGGCGGGCTGACGCATCTTCACTAGCCCGCTTCACTGTGAACTGATCACTCACAGTGGCTCTCTCCCATCTGCAGTATCTAAAGCAAACGGCAACTGAATTTGGCCAGCATAGTATACCTGTATATAATGTTTGTGAGTATGGATTAACTGTTTTCTGTTGTTTGTCTTGTAACTTCTTTGGGGAACTCCAAAACTGGGCACCCTAGTGTCACATGCTGGCAACCACGTGTTGATCCAGGAGAGATCACAAAACGCTAAAGTCTTGGGTGGCACATTTTGTCCTTTCGTGCACGGAGTTCTCCTGCCCTTTGCTATCACTGTTTGCTGTGCAATTGCTTGCTGTGAAACTGTTTATTATAGAAATAGAACTGTTTTATTATAAGGATAGGATTGTTTATTGTAAAATAAAGGGTTTATTAATTAAGCAAACCCCCAGAATCATCACTGTCTCGCTTAACCCCCCGTATCCCAAACCGAACCTATCAGAGAGTTTTTCTCTCCGTTTCCACACAGTTCTGCAGAAAAGGACCTGGGGGTAACAGTGGACAAGAAACTGGATATGAGTCAGCAGTGTGCCCTGGTTGCCAAGAAGACTAATAGCATATTGGGCTGCATTAGTAGGAGCATTGCCAGCAGATTGCGGGAAGTGATTATTCCTCTCTATTCGGCATTGGTGAGGCCTCATTTGGAGTATTGTGTCCTTTTTTGGGCCCCCCGCTACAAAAAGGATGTGGAGAAGTTGGAGAGAGTCCAGCGGAGGGCAACAAAAATGATTAGGGGGCTGGAGCACAAGACTTATGAGGAGAGGCTGAAGGAACTAGGCTTGTTTAGTCTACAGAAGAGACGAATGAGGGGAGATTTGATAGCAGCCTTTGATTACCTGAAGGGGGTTCCAGGGAGGATGGAGCTAGGCTGTTCTCAGTGGTGGCAGATGACAGACCAAGAAGCAACGTTCTCAAGTTGCAGTGGGGAAGGTCTAGGTTGGACATTAGGAAAATGTTTTTTCCCTAGGAGGGTGGTGAAGCACTGGAATGGGTTACCTAGGGAGGTGGTGGAATCTCCATCTTTAGAGGTTTTTAAGTTGTGGCTTGACAAAACCCTCACTGGGATTATTTAGCTGAGGTTGGTCCTGCTTTGAACAGGGGGTTGGAATACATACCTCCTGAGATCCCTTCCAATCCTATGATTCTATAAATCTGCTGAGCTATGAGATTTTTTCCACATCTTGTGCATGTAGGCTGAAATATTTTGTAGTTTACCTAGAATTTGTCCCTCTGGGGTCTGATGGCAAAGACTTCTGGGACTGATGCAGTGTCTATTTATGATTTCTAGGCTAGCTTTAGGTTTTTCATGTTGCTCCTGCCTTTTGTTCTGCTGTTGAAGTAGATCAGACTGTTTGCTATCTATATAGCGGTGGATAAATTTAAGACTGTCTTTAGCTGTAATTGCAGTGAGAGGCTTTTGTATGTTTACCCAATAACCAACCAGTCTCTGATATTTTCATGCTTTGCAGTCCCCCCAAAAATCAGGTTTCAGCCAGTGTATGCAGAGCCCTTTTACAAAATTCAATATTTTCCTCTAGTACTTAAATTCTCTGGTGAAAACATGCTCTTTTCTCAGAGGTACAAAGTATGTACCAAACACAGTCAGAACCCTTTCATCATCATCTTGGTGACTGTTTTCCGTAAAGGCAAAAGATTTGCTCTGCCTGCTTCCCAATAACATACAGGAAAGAAGATACCTGAATATTTCCAGGTTCCTGGCGGAGTTTTGTAGCAATGTGAAATTTTGCAAAATATTGCTTCCAATCCACCCGTTCTGAAGGTCTATCAAAGCTGGAGGTCCCAGGGGCACTGCAGAGTGGCATGTTGATGAGAACCTACAACCTTTGTTGCTTTGTTCCTTCCGTTTGCAAGCTTTGTTGCTGTTGTCCTTCTGTTTCTGCTCTCCTCTGGCACTAGTTTACTTCTGACACCATGTTGTTTGCTACTTGCATATGGTAGACTGCAGGGTTGCTGCTAGCAGGTCAGGTTTCTGTACCAGATACGGACTGGCTACTCCAGAGCTTTCTTCCCAGAGAGATGCACTAGATGTGTGTTCACTATAAGATCCTTTAATTCACTGCCCAGGTATGGCTAGTCTCAGATAAGGTATGTCACCCAAGTACTACCAGTGGCTGCACACTATAGTTAAGTATTCCCTGCAGGGAAGTAACTTACTCTAGGAATTAAATTTCAGTCACTGAGGCTTCTATTGCAAAGTATTGATTGAAGCCCAGACAGATCCAGCAGTATGTCTCAAACACCAGCCCTGATCTCCCACCTCCCAGTGAGGAAATATTCCTTCCACCCTCCAGGGGTAGCGATGCCTAGGGGTCAGATACAGAGTCAGACAGATAGTTCATAAAAACATCCCCCTTTGTGGCAGGCTGCTGTCTCGTTAGCCTGGCATCGGCCTGTCTCTCAGTAATAATACAAGAGCTCTCACATGTGTTATGAGAGAGGCTGCAAGACCCCTGCTGAGCTCAGGGCTTTGAGGGGCTGTGAGCCTGTGCTGAACAGATGCATGCGGTGAGAGCGCTGGAAGGATTGACCGAACCCTTCAATATCGACATCAACACTGAGCTCTTGTGGAAGTCACGCCCATAATGAGAGACAATCCCTGTCTCTACTCAACAGACAAAAGGGGGGAGGGGAAACTGAGGCACCTGACGGTCGCGATCACTCAGCAGAGCTGGCGCTAGAAGCCAGGTCTCCTGAATTCCAGTCCAGCCACCTGCCCATGAGCTATCTCAGAAGTAAAAGAGCTTTACGCAAGCATGGCAGCCACCATATTGGGGACTGAACTAGAAACCCCTAGAACGGCAACCTTGCCTCTCTCTGGCTTTTAAGCTCCCTCACTGAGGCTGTGATGGGCTCCGATCCGGTCACATGGTGCTAAACTTTATAGTGCAGGAGCCCTGCCGAAATGATTACAGGGGGTAATTCTGTGACATGAGAGAGTCTCCCAGATCCATTGTCTGTGACGTCACCAGGAGGCGAAGCATCCACATTTGAAACCTAGCTGCCATCTTAGCCATCAGCTTTACCTCATTGAAAGGTGCGCAACAGCAACTGGGAGACATCCCCCCGCTGTGATAAATACATGTATCGCCTCCATGGCAAAACAGTCCCCTCGGGCCTGGGTCAGTTTAAAAATGTGACCTCATTAGGTTCACAGTTTTACTCAATCTCAGTGGGATGCTTTCAATTTAATGCCTCTTTTAAACTCGATCCATTGGCCGCCCTCTGACGCTGATGGGGAGGATGTGGTATGACTCCAAGTTGCAACACGGGGGGGAGAATGTGGTATGACTCCACCCCTGAGACAAGGGTCTGGGACTGTTGCAAAGAATCCCTCCCACCCCTCCCCGCAACCGTCTCTGGCCGTGGAGGTTGAGAAACTGATTATGTGGCTGGTGGAAAGCCAGGAGCAGCAGCGACTCGCGCAGCAACTGGGAGCTCAACAGCACCAGCTGCTCCAAGAACTGGGGGCCCAGCATCGGGCGAACAGCTGCTGTGCCTCCAATAACTGGACGCCCTGCTGCCCGGTTCCAGCGGCCACAGCCCTACTGGCACGGTGACCCCGGCTGTGCCTGTGCAATCAGCAAAGATCAGACCCAAAGATGACCCAGCGGCTTTCCTTGTGATGTTCCAGCAGGTCGCCCAGGGGCCCCCTGAGCAGAAGGCCACCATCCTGGCCCCATATCTAACTGGAAGGGCCCAAACGGCCTAACCTGGGCTCCCCACCACCGAGGCCTGGGATTATGGGCCACAGTGCTCGACGTGCTAGATGTCACCTTGGAGACGTTCCAATGGCGTTTCTGGGGCAGGGGGACCCACCAAGTGCCTGACCCTAGATTGTCGCCCAAGGGCTGCAAGACACCTGCTGGCCGTAGCTCCAGCCCAAGTGGCAAACGAATCACCCTGGAACAATTCACCCACTATCCCTGCCCCATGACATCAGGGTCGACCCTGAAGAGCCTGGAGAAGAGCTCTGGCCCACGGGCCATTGCTCGGTGTGCCCCGAGGAGCCAGGGCTGACGAGATGGCACTGCACCCTGCCAGGCAACCCCAGCACACTGAGGGGAGCCTGGGGCCCCCTCGGACCTTGCCCCCTCCTCCCGCACACCCATCACACCTAGGAGACGCAGCATGGGGATTCCTGCGGTATGTTTTCCAATGCCAGAAATGCCTGCCCCAGGCTGGGACGCTGGTGAAGGAGACCCTGCGGGCTGCCCAAAGGGCTCAGTGCGCCTATAACCAGGGGGTGCAGTCTCAGGCCTTTGAATCCGGCAACCGGGCCCTGCTCTGGAGGGATACCTGCAGGAGCTGCTGCCAGGCCGATACCCCCAGGAACTGCTGGAAATGCCAGCTGCTGAGTACCTCAAGGAACCTGCGGGCCCATGGGTGATGAAGCCCTACCCCCAGGAGTGATGAAGCCCTATGAACAGCTAGGAGTAGGAAGCTCATATTGTTCTGTATGTCTGCATTCCCAGGGTTGCTCTTCTGCTGTTCCACCGTAGCTTGCAGCTTGCTGATCCAGCAGACCTCCCTGTTAATCAGAAAGAAACACCGCAGGGCAGGCTCTGTTCAGTGGCGAAGGCTCGGCCAGCTTTACTGTCGACAAGGCATGGTATCAGTGCCCTGGCTCGACGGTAACAGGTCATGTACGCCCGCAACAAGGTACCAGTTCAAGCAACATAACGTTGTCCCTTAGGCCAACACAAAGCCACCCCATCTTCCCCCTCCTTCTATACAATACCATAAACAAGTCACACATTACAAACCACGTGGCATAGCTTGTAGTTCGTATTACGGCCCCCTCCCTCAGTTCTTGGTTCGCTGACAGAAGCAGAGGTCCAGAGTCCAGCAGCAGATAATACTATGGGTTTATTGGGGTAAACAAGCAAGAATCCCAATTCTTCACACCAGTAATTTTCCTTCTTCCCACCTTACTTCCTGTTTGACTTCAGTTTTTATAGTGTATCTTAACTAATCATTCTCTTAAAAATATTACAGGATAATTCTTTAACCAATCCTAACATAATGTAACGTAATTCTCTAACCAATCATACCCCACCATCTTAAATGATTACAATTAGTTATGGGACAGACAGAAACAATCAAAGAATCAGACAGAAATGATCAGAACAGTGGGTACCATAATGACCAAACAATACGAAGTGTAGATTCTACAACCACAGATGTTGACAAGTGTTTAAAAACCCGACAGAATGTTATCAAAGTTTTCTTTAAGCATTCTAGGGTCTTTCCTTTATCTGGAGGCGTGAGACTAGATCGCCTTCTAAACAGTCTGCTATTGCCTTGTTTTAATGTAATTTGTTTGGAATGTGTGGATGTGACGGGCACGCTTCCCAGTTTATAGCTTCTCTGCTGCTTTTGTTTTTGCTTAGCCAAAGTACCAGGCCTCAGATTGTCACAGTGAGAGAAGGCCCATAGACAGGCAGCCTGTGATTTTGATTCTTAGTTTTTATACCCCTGTAACTAGCTAAGTGATAAGAACATACTTAGAAATCATAGGCCTTTATAGGTAGGCCCGAATATCTATATTGTAACAGTTTGCACAAAACAGCCTCATCCATTATCTTTTCATCCTACCCTTATCTTTACAAGGTTTGTGTGTTCCTGGACCACCCTCTTAGGAACTTGATTATGTCAGTTATAGAAAACTCTGGGTGTTCCTGGGCCATCCTTTTGGGTCAGGAATATGCTTACTTGGTTAGTGTTACTATTCTGACCTTTGGTACCTGCGGTTAGCTATGCCTAGTGCGTCAGCAAGGCTGTGTTAGCAGCTGTTATCCCTTTTTGACCCGAGTAGTTAGCCAAGATTTGAAGCCCTGCAAGTTGTCTTCATTAGGAGGAGAAAGTGATGATGGTGTCTATAAATAAGCAGGACTGCATCAAAGACTGTACAAAGTCTGAGTCCTCTGAACCCAGGAGGAATCAAACAGCAGGAGAGTGTTTCTTCGCTCGCAATTCCAAGCCTTTTTTCGGCCAGCACTCTGCCCAGAAAAATCTCTCTCTCTGCTATTTCTCAGGGTCATACTACCAGTGCATCTCTGGCTGTGGCTTGTGCTTTCTTCTTTGTCTCCTTCTGTGGTTTTTCTCCTGCTTCTCGCTCACCTCTGCGAAAACAATACCCAGCGAAGTACAAGTTCTGGAGCAGCCTCATATGGGCCTTTGTTTTGCCTGGTGACATGTGCCTGGGTTTTGGGTGGAGGCTGCTTTTGTTTCAGCCACTTGATTTCATAAAGTTGCTTCATTTACCTATCTTACATGTAGAGCAGTGGTGACATCCCCAGTTTCAATGAGATTCACTCCAACTTGTAACATCCCCCATCTCAGCTTAGCCCATCATCGCTATGCAGCCTAAAATGGCAATTGTCTGAAATACAGAGACAGAAAGAGACAAACAGATTAACAGATTGCAGATGATAAAATCAACTACTTACATAATGTCTCTCTGAAAGTTTTTAAATCATATGACAAAAACTTGTTAGAGATTTCCATTTCCTGTCTGATTTCCTTTCAGCCACTGCCAGACTGGATGGTGCAATAAGCTCTTTCCAGAAAACTTAGACTCTTGCTATAATGAACAACTACCTTCTCCAGACCATGTTCTTGGGCCACTGCCATCTACAAATTGTAAGCACTAGCATCTGTGTCCAGTGTGAAAGGGGCTTGATGCAGGGATAGGCTGGGATGTTGGTTCCAGGGGAGCCATGCTGAGATAGCTTAAACAGGGCAAACTGCAAAGCCCTAAATACTGGTGGTTTCCCTTCCATAAGATATACCAAGCCAGCAACAAACAGCTTCTGATCACTTCACTGGTCATTCAGTAGATAAAACACAGTTTCCTTAAAACTATCCAGGCCTTAAGCTCTCACTTCTTACTACAGGGGGTTACTGAAAATCTTTATCCATCATATGTAAAACAGTTCTACCAATCCCAAAGGATCAGACACATTACCAAAGAGATCAATGAATAGTTCGGATCTTATCCAAATACACTTAAAGCCAATGCTTCTATCCAAACTAATATTTATTTTAAAAAAAGAAAAGAGAGTAATGGTTAAAAGGTCAGTATACAAACACAGATGAAAATAAAGCTCTTAGGTCAGTTTCAAAGTAGAGATGATAACTGAGTTGCAAAGTTCTTAAATTGCAAAGTCTCTGAAATTACCCAAAGTCCTTGTTACATTCAAATTGTATCTAAATGTCAATATGTTCCTTTCGAACTCTCAATCAATAGAACAGTGATAGACAGGACAGCAGTTTATCTACATTGTTAACCTCTAACAAGATATATGTAAACATCAAGTAACTACGAACATACACTTGCATATCAAACTCTAGTCTATTTGTAAGGAATGACCCTCATTACCATTGAATTTTCCTAGAATATGTTTTTAAAGGACAGATTTGGGCCATGCCTTTTGTAAAGTTACTTAGCTTTTTCTGGAATGTGAAAGGGACTTGACGCAGGGATAGGCCATGACAGAAACAGTCACGAGAGCCATTTTTAACTCTGAAAATGCTACATTACACTCTGCTGACCACTGAAATGGTGACCCTTTCTCACCCAACCTATGCAAAGGTTTTGCATCATTGGCAAACTCACAAATAAACCTTCTATTATGGGAGAAGAGTCTTACAAAACCTGGTATATCTGCGAGTGCCTGGGGAGTTGACCAGCTCTGTAGAGCCTCAGATTTCTTTCTTTCTGTGGAAATTTCCTGACTGTATGCCTGTGACAATCAGGATCCAGACACTGTAGACCATGAAATTTCAGCTAGGCTGGGCCTACGTATAAAATTAAGCTACCAAATTAATAAGTTGCATATTGCAGAGTGTGTGAAATAGTGGCTGGAGTCCCTTTTGAAAAGGGGTGATTGTTTCTCATTGCAACACACCCATGCTGTCTTTCTATTCTCAAAGTATGTCTGGTATTTCATTAAGATACCTGTTTATTAATTGCCTCCCTTGTCTGGACCATTTTCACTAGTGAACTTATCCTCTGAGAGTAACTCATCTATGCAATAAACAGAAATGTGTTAAATGCAGGGCGTGCTAGACCTCCATGGCTCCAGACCTCTCAAAATGCTTATGATCAAAGCCCATTGCTAGATGCCATCCCAGGTATTGCTCAATTTAATCACAACAACCCCAATACCCCTTTGTTTGAAGGATGGAACACTAAAACTAAACACCACATCTAGGTGGCTAGCGCCTTTTTCACTAAGTAAAGCACATGGCTCTCCCTCTTGTATTGTTTTCTGGAATTCCTGTGTTTACTCATGTAAATTACCAAAATGCTTTGAAAAACATTGGATTTAAGAATATAAAAGAGAAGCAATGGAAATAAGAAAAGCAGGCAAGCTTCAAGAGTAAAGAATCACTCGACAAGAAACTGACAAGACCTGCCATCTTGCCCAGCTGTCTTCTGAGACCACAGATCCAGGCTCTCTGGGGAAGCTGCTAAAAAACCATCACCACCTCTTGCCTGCATTGGTGAGGATAATTGCTTTTGCAGCTGAAATATACTGGACTTTTGGTTTGGGGGCTCATTTGATATGTTTATAAGTATAGTAATTAAAGCCTTTCTGTCATTATCAAACGAGAGTCATGTCAATTCCTGAGCACAGTAGTAGCAGATCCCTGTCTGTGAGTTAACAGACACCCCACACTTGAACTCCCCAAAATAACCAATTGAAACAACTGATTGTATAAAATATTCCTGTACAATAAAAGTGCACTGAGTACGGTGTTGTATAAAAACTAGTGCCACACTGGCCATGCATGTCACTGCTGGATGTATGTGCGGATTGTGTAACGAGAGTTATGTATTTGTGCTGGAAATATGTTCTGAAAATGTGGTTGGGAGCCGTGTGTGACCCTAGCCTGCCCTAGACACAGGAAAGTGGATTCCCCATCTGCCCACCTTGGTTACAGGCAAAGGGCAATGACAGGACAATGACGGGTCAGGTGAACAAAGCCGTTGTAACCAGACCTGTCTCTTTTCTCTTGCCCAGTATCACCAACTGTGACGCCCCCCCCCCTTGCAATCTGGACTGGTGTGTAGCTGTGTCACCCCAATTCCTCACTCCTGGGCCCCAACTTACCCCGCTTTGCTGTGTGAACCACCCATTCCTGGGTCAGCCCACACCCGGGTCAGCCCACACCCAGCCTCCTGTGAGTAACCGGTCCCTCACCTAGTGAAGGAGCACTTTTGGCCAGCCACTCATGGGATAGATCCCCAGCAAACAACCCCCAGTCCCAGATGCAACCCCAGGAACTGTTGTCTTACAGGGTTCAGTGCTGTACACTGCACCCTGCAAGCTCATTTACATTTGTCCATCAATTTATCAAAGAAATTGATATGCACTAGCTCTGTCACTCTGTGAGGTCTCTGCGCACACTCAATCCAATGCACTGCTTTAGTTAAAACAAATACATTTATTAACTACAGCAAGATTTTAAATGAATCTAAATCTAATTGCTATAAATCAAGAGTTTAAAATAAATTAAGGCATTGGTCGCCATCAACACAAAGGTAACTCGCATCCTATGCTAAGCTTCATATTTCAGTAGATTTTCTGTCTGATGTTAACTTACCCACAGCTGTCTGCAATGCATCCTGCAAACAGCCCCCCTGTGGGTAGATTCTCAGTCTTTGGTGTTGCTTCGAAGATGGATTCCAGGGGAGAGCCCAGAGACAAAGACGCCTCAGCTTTTAACAAGTTTCCTCAACACCCCCTGGGTCAGGTGATCGTCCCTGTCCGGCAATGGGCATGATTTCTTCCACTTAGCCAACGTGCTCACAAGTGCTCAGGCCACTCCATTGTTCCGCTATGCTTGCCTCTGCAGTGGGTGGAAACTCAGCTTTGCGTTCGTCTGCATCTATTCAAGCCACGTGAGACACACATTTGGAGATACGACAGAGCAGGGTATCACATGTGTATATACGTGTGACATTGCAGGAAACATGCCACCACAACAATAATGTTCAGCATGTCATGAGCATTCCAAAAACACCTTACATGGCATGCTTTGCATCAGACAATACACAGCTACGCTGTAAAGGTGAACATGAATGATACACAGATCACACCATAAGGGTGCACAGGGGATCAGCGTGTCACGCCAACTAAACCATCTCAGTGCTGTTACACTGAAACCAAGTGGGGTCCTCAGCGAACCCAGCAGGCTGGTGTGTGCACTGTCTCTTCGATGGCAATGGACTAACAATTCCTGTGAGTGTCACAGGGAGAGGGACTGGAGGCTGCCGAGAGATGGCTCCCAGGAACTCAGGCACCGGGGTTGGCTGACAGCTGCAAGGCCAGGACTAGACCGGCAGATTCCTGAGGAATTTGCTGGTAAGGCGGCCAGGCTGCTATGGCAGGATGCGGACACACGGTGTAAGCACCAGCAAAGCGCTCCATCTTGCTGATGGGGAGGGATAACATACTGGCCTATGGCTCTGGATTCCCTAAGCAGCATCTCAGTACCCAGGGTAGGTCACCTTTTTCTGGAACAGCTCATGTTTCTTTGGGTTCAATTGCAGGTTTGCCGCCGTTAGCTTATCATAGACCATCTGTGTATGCGTCGGCTCCTGCTCCGAGGTTCTCGCATGCAGCAGGATGTCATCTAGGCGTGACCGACGGGCTGAGAGGGGACGGCCATGTCGTATCTTCTGCCATTAGCCTCTCAAATGTGGCCAGTGCGTTGCGCAAGCCGAAAGCCGTCACTTCAAACCGCCACAGGCAGCTTTTCCACTGTCCATTGGATCCACTTCTGCCTTGAAGATCCAGTCTGGGAAACCAGAGTGAACCTGCTACAACATTCAGGGTATCGGAGAAGAGTCTTTTACAGTGCCGTCATTTAGTTTTCTATATTCCTCGCATATCTGGTGCTGCCGTCCTGTCTCTTAGCCAGCACTACGGATGAGGCTAAGGGCTGCATGAAGGCTCAATTATGCCCTCCTGGTCCATTTTCTCAATGGCCTGTAATCCCTCTTCCTTCTCTGCTCCTGGTAACAGTGAGGTGGCTGGTTAATGGGCTGCCACCCTTTCCCCCCCGCCTCTCAGTTTGTGCTGGATCCACACAACATGACCAGTATCTTTGTTGGGTGGGGAGCCTAGCTCCTGATCCCTAACCAGAAAGTCTGTTAGTCATCCCACCGTCTCTTGTTTAAGTGTTTACACTGGGCTGGACCACAGCCAATAGAAAGTCTGTGGACTCAGCTTCATCCCCTTTTCCCTTGTAATTTTCTGACATGCCAGCATTTCCTCTGATACCCATTTGGAACCATGGCTCCCTTTTCTATGATTTCCGGCTTCTCAGAAAGATTCAGCGAATGAACAGGGGCGAGTTCTTGCTTCAGAGCCACAAGCAGCTAAGATCCCCCTAAGAGTCAGGGTCTCAAAGCAGGTCTGAAACGCTCCACATTTTCCCTTGCTGCACAACTATCACAGCATGTGGCTACTACAATGGCTTTTGCCTCAGGGGGCAGGACAACTTGTTTCCTGCAAATCAATGGCCTACAAGCCATTTGTCCGACCACAGCCACTTCTTTCAAAGGAATTTCCACAAACTGAACTTGTCACACAACTTTCCCAGCACTGACTACACAGTCACGAAACCCAGTTATCAGCTAGCCATAGTATCAGCTAGCAAGATGTCGTGCTCCAACTCCAGAGGACCAATTCTCAGGCCCAATTTTCCCAGCCAGGCCTGAGTCCCTCTTCTCCCTTCCCTTTTTCCCTGGGAAGGAACTCTTGAGCTTTTAACTGTGCTTTGGGCACCCCACCCACATGGGACTCAGCAAATCTATTACATCACCATTTTCCATAGGACCCTGTAAACAAAGTCAACCAGCACTTTTAATTCTGTCAAGACATCTATTCCCAGGACCCCTTTTTCTTTCAAATCCATTGAACTTGATTGCTCTTTATTTCTTCTCTTTTCTACTTGAGGATGTTTCTGTAAATACAGTTACAGTGCTCATTGATTTTGTTCTGCTTAATGCAGCATTCCACACAACAATGTTAGTAAGAAGACAACACAACACACAATCTTGTTGCAACAGTAGATCCTTGGTGTTGCTCTTCAGCTGTCACCCGCTTTTCCTGAAGTTCTGAAAAACAAAAAGAACATTTTTCTACCCCTTTGATGGGGGCAGCCGATTATTGCGTAAAATACCCTTTCCTTTTACAAATTTCTTTGCTGATTGCAGGCAAAACAGAGGAATTATCCCCATATTTTCTTGTGTTTTTGTTCTATAAGCAGGCCAGGCCAGGTTTGTAATGTTTTCTACCTTACTTTCCTGGAGGGTTGAACTCTGAGCCTTTCAAGTAGTTTGTTTGCTGCCCAGAAATGTCCATTATTTGCAGCTCCTTTGTGCTACTCTGTCACCAAAAAAAAAAGGATTCAGAATCTTTCCCCATTGTCCTGATTCTGGCCATGGCCACATTTGTTTGGTCCTTAAAAGATGCTGAATTTTATAAAGCGTGGAAGTACCCAAAGGGTTACATGCTAACAAAACCAATTCATCTTAAACCTACAAAGCAGGGCTTTACGAACCAAGAGTGTTGGTTTAGGTCCTTAAAACCTTATGGATTTACACAATACATTTGCACACACAAATTCTTTTTCCCTTGCACTGCTCTAATTATTTTCACACAGCTGTACACAAATCACATTCCCTTTTATGCATTTGGAGGCAGTTAAGTTCCAATGGAAACCCTTTTTTTTCTTTTAGTGATTTTAACTAACTCATCCATATTCAAGTGATTTCCTCTTGGGAAAAGGGCCCATTTTTCCTTCAGAATGGCTGCAAAGAAACCAAAAATTCTTTTCCTGTAACACTTTCCACAACTTTCAACTGTTTAATTCTCTTCAACTTTTGTAGTATTCATTTCAACAAAAGCTACTTTTAACTCTTCTCTTTTCCTTTAAATCACTTACTTTTGCCTTCAATTTACTATATCTTAGCTTTATTATGTTATTCTTTGCTGTCATAGCTTTTAGTATTTCACTGGCAGCATGGTTTTGTAATCTTAAACTCTCCATTCTCTCACTCAGAATGCTGCGTTTATCAGCCACTGTTTTTACTGAGCTGATTCTTATGTATTTTATTCATTTTTTAAGGCAGCGTATTGCATAGTCCCCCTGAATGAGATAAGTATAACAGGATGAGTGCACAAACCTGGTGCTTTGCTGTGACACTGACACAACACTTGACCCTCTTTGAGCCCCCGTTGGGTGGTGATGGCTGAGCAGAACCATCCCGCCGTCTGTCTGCATCTGCCTCTTGTTTCCTGCTGAGATTGTCAGCTCTTCGGGGTGAGAACGGGCTGTTTTGTGCTTGTACAATGCCTGGCACGATGTGTTCTCCGGTAACACTCCTAGTAGCCATATCAATGTACAGCCCCTAGCACCATGAAGTGGTGGTCCAGGAGTGGGGCTCCTGTCTGCAGCGCCGGTGATTTCTGGAAACTGCTGCCATTGCGGCAGTGTTTTCCTCAAATCACCGATCAGAGGCGACGTGTAGGGGAAGCTCGCGGGCTCTCCTGGCGCCCCCCCCAGATTTACGTTAGGAGACACCTACCTCCTCCCCAAGGCACAGGGCAGAAGCTGGGGGCCGGCTGCTGTTGAGACGGGCCGTCTACTTCTCCCACACAGGCCTGGGCTTGGCAAAACCGCCGTGGAGCTTTCCTGGGGAGGGCAGGACACTTGGCAGCAGGGCACTAGGCTCCCTCGCCATGCTGCAGAACGGTCGGCGTGCACACCTGCTCTCGACAGTGTCCACAGCTCCTCTGCCACGCTCGGCTTCCCTGCACAGCTGGCTCCTGCCCCTCCTCCCAGCACACAGCTGGCTCTAGGTACCTCAGTTCCAGCTGCCTGCATGCTCAGTGTGGTTCCCTCCCAGCTCCAGCCTCTCCCAGATGCTCCCACAGGCTGATTCTTTCTGATTTTCCACCTTGTGCTTCAGCCGCTCAAAGCAGTTTCCCTACCAATGCCTCAATCAGTTGAGCCTGAAGACAGAGTTAAAGAATTCAGCAAAGCTCCATGTGGCCGGAGGAAGGGAAGTTCTGTTGTACACTTGGCCACCAAGTTCTTGACCATGTTAAAAAGGACTGCCCGAGTCGCCCCCAGGAAAAATCCACGCCGTGTTGCAGCAAAGGAGAAAAGAAGATAAAGAGCCAAAAGTGGCAACGTGATAAAGCCAAGCTACTGCTCACAGTTACTGGCACGTGTGCGTGGGAAAATGAAAGTCGGAAACCCAGGGAGAAGTTAGCAAAGGCTTGGGTGGAGGCCCATTGCAGGCAGACATCCCACTAGTAAAGCCAGACCATCCCCAAATGCCAGAAGCCCTAAATGAGCATGTCTGAAATAAGGGCTGTATCCTGCGAGCACGTACACTGACACGAGTCCATCTTCCCCCGGCTTTGTACTAAACAAGCAACAAGTGAGCACGGAAGGGAAGGAGCACGTAGCTGTAACTGTGGGCAAACAGACAGCCTACACCGGGAGGCTGCAATCTTCTAAGGCAGCTGATGCAGGTTTCAGAAGATTACCCAGCGCGCAGAAACAGTGGAGTTAGAACGTGTTAACCGCTCTGCCGTTTCAGAAGCTGATAGAAAGACCCTTGTACAAGATGAGACTGGGCTTTTCAAACGCAGGGGCTTATGTAACAGACAATGCAACGTGCACGTGAAAGTCATTCAAAGACAGTTTCAATGGCATTTTAACCAGCTGCAGTCAAGTGACCGGCTGGGCACACATTACAACTTTGCTAGGCGAGTGCTGGAGCCGTTGGTGGATGTCTGTGTGCTCTAATAGAAAAGCGGTTCTGCAAACTCCCACTCGGATGTGCTTGTTGCAGAAGGTACCTCATCAATCATGGAGCTGAAAGCCTGACCTTATCTCTGGAACCAGCTGGAACAAGGTGGAACACTTGGTTTAAAGCCATACATTGTCACTGCCCACATGTGGAATGCTGCAAGGCGTTTGCTGCTTGGGAACTCGCCGGGGAGGACATGACTGCTGTTAAGAGGAGCTAAGTATTCCATTGCAGAGTGAATTGCTTTTGGCAGATTTAAATTTTATCCAAGCAGAAGCAACTCCACTTATTCAGACCCTACTTAAGTTGAATCACGGTTGACATTACCAACAGAAGTGTACAACGGGGCATCTGACCTACGGGCAATACTTCAGTCCAAAGGACAGAATGCACTGGGCAATCTCAAGCGTCAAGTTTTTCAGAGCTGTGCCGAGAAAGTGCAGAGGTACTTAAACACAGCCAAACAGTCAGCAGAAAGAATTTTTCATGATGTGAGAATCCTTGAGCAAGTTTGTGGGCACACTCACCCCTAAATACAGGGACTATGTGCAGAGCGTTCCGCTGCTGAGTTCTGTACTGAGGTGAGAGGCACATTGTAAATGAACTTGAAATGGCATTTCTCTTGCCAGTTTTTGGAAAAGCATGAACAAATGTTTGCCAAGACTTAGCAGCATTGCTCGTGCTCTATTTGTGATCCCATGCCATGCAGCTGACGCTGAATGCAGTTTCTCCAAACTTGCACTCCCGCAACGTTACTGCGTGTGACTGGAAAGTATGAAGATGTGTACCCAAATGAGTTGTAACGTGGCCTGTGCCTGTGTCACTGAATATGTGTATGTAAGATGCAATAAAACATTCGTTTCCTTTAAGCAGAAATGTAATTATTCCAAATTTCCCTGTGCCGTTAGATCATTGCATAAAACAATAATCCAAGTTTTATTTTAATTGTATAGTCTTGCATGACAAGAATTTTGTTTTGTGCTTGTAGTGATGCATGATAATCACTTAATACACTTTTTGTTCTGAAACTGACAGTTTTGGTTGTAAAACAAATTTTAAAAGTGTCGGCAAACACTGTTATACAGGCTAGCGCATTTCCATGCCGTAAAGGGTTACATCTTGCTTACAGTTGTCGCTATGGGTACTTTGTATTTAATATAATGCAGATCTGAAATTGCCAAAATATACAGCTTTGACTTCTTAGGAATTTCCACCCGCTGTGTTCAGCTGAGCTCATGATTAGACCAGCGGTTCTCAACCGGTGGTACGCGTACCACCGGTGGTACTTACCGGAGGGCTGGGTGGTACGCGCAGCGCTGAATCCGCCGCCACGAAACCCCGCTGGAAATCCCTCCCGCCGCGAAACCCCGACGCAAGTCCCCTCCCTTTTTTTTCCCGAGTGGTACGCGGGTCGGGTACAGTCGGGTCAAGTGGTACTTGACCTGACTGTACCTGGCCCGAGTGGTACTCGGGAAAAAAAGGTTGAGAACCACTGGATTAGACTAAATACATAGGCTCGGTTATTACAACAATGCCTAGTACCCTGGAGGCCAGGTCTGTGAGTGGGGCTCCTGCACTCCACCACGCTACATCTCAGAGCAATGCAAATGTACAGTGCCCAGCACCAATCATCACCACGCCGGCACAGGAAAACGAGTTATTGGGCTTCTGCCAGCTGCCTTTCCAGCCCTGGGAGAAGCCAGGCCGTGCCAATCTGCTGTGTTGCCCTGGCCTCAGAGCACCATTCATTGGGTGAACCAAACTTGGAGAGCTAAAAAAAGAGTCACAATCAGTGATTTTGTCTGTAATTCCCAGAGGCTGTTCCCTCCTCCTCAGCCCTCCCCCCACAGGACTCCTGCAAGAACCGCTCAGCTCAGCTGAGTTCTCTCTGGCCTGTATAAGACCAGGTGCTATCCAGACCACCCCCTGCCCTCTAGCCCCACAGCAGCCTCAGGTGGGAGGCAATCGAGCAGTCACGGGGGAGGGGGACATCTCCCCTTAAAGGGCCAGTCAGCCTGTGATATACTCCCCCGCCAGCACCTCCTCCACTGTCCACACCCTGGCTCAAGGCTCAGTCAGCCTGCAGGGGCTCCAGCGCCGCCTCCTCTCCTGCCTGGCTGGGGGATCTGAATCCTGAGCTTTGCCAGCTCCCGCTGCAGCTCAGCTCCCAGCCGCAGGGGAGCTGCCAGCTTTGCACTGCGGGATCCTATTGGCCTGGAAACCCACATTTTGCCACCTCGCTCGGGGGTTCATTCCGGCGGGGGGGCGGTCTGGGGAGGAGACAACAAGCTGTTGCTTCCTGACATGCTTGAATACGGGGCCTCCGTTCTGAGCTGAGCCCCCACTGTGCACCCCTCCCTCCAGCCTGGGGACACCTGCTGCCCATCTCCCAGGCCCCCAGGAGACCTCCGTGGACCATCACGCCCTCCCCACCACTTCCAGCCAACCCGTGGGGGCTGCGGGACTTCCTGTCTGCCACCAGCGCTGCCAGAAGGAGCTGCAGGTCAACCCAGGGCTGCTACCGGGAGGGGGAGCCAGCAGACATGGGGGCCAGGCTCAGAGAGATCCTGGGGGTGGTGGGTGGATGGATCGGCGGGAGGGGGGGGAGGTCAGGACCTGGGGCTTTGGGATGGATGTGGAGTAGTTTAGGGACACAAAGGGCCTTACAGCCTGTCCTGGAAGGCAGCAAATCAAGCTGATCTCCATGGACAACACATGGCCAGCAGCCTCTCAGCGTGGCAGGATGGCCTGGAGGGAGAGGCTGTCTCTCAGGCAGATCCCAAGCCACTTAGAGCTTCTTAGGTAAAGACTTCCCCCATTAATCTCCCCCCAAAGCATGGTAGCGAGCCGCTAGCCCAGAGCCTCTATTTACCCGTGGCGCAGGTGCAGCAAAGAAAGGGCAGACGTGGAGGAAGGCATTTCAGAGGCAAGTCCAAGTTGTTTGCAGCATGTCATCAGTCAGCACTGTCTGGCCGCGCTTCCTGCTCTGCTCTGAGCGTCTCTAGACTCCCACGTGGGCCGGCATGCTGTCTGCTTTCTGAGATCTCCTCTAGCACACATGAATCTGTCTCTGTCTGCTCCAGCCACCTCTGGAATGTCCTTGAGCCGATCCAAGAATCACAGTGAGCATGGGGGCGAAGGCCTTTCGCGTCCAACCTACAGAGCATGATAACAGCCGGAGGGCTCAGCTGAGAATGGGGGTACATTGAGCCAGGCGCTGCACAGACCTGGACCAAATTCAGGGCCCTTCTTGTGCCGGGCGCAGCCCAGACACTGTCCGAGATCAGTGGCCCCCATCATGCCTGCCCAGATCCCGACCAATATCATTGTGCCGGGCGCTGCACAGATCCAAGATGGGAGACAGTCCCTGCCCCCAATTGCTCATCATTAACCAGCTCTAATGCCCCAGGGTGGGGGACTAAGGGGTATTCTCCACACTCACATGGGTGTCCTGGGAATAAACCAGTAGTGCTGGCGAAGTGCTTAGAGTATAGCTCCGGGAGCCTGACAAACCACGACGGGAACGCCAGGCAAGCAGGCGAGCTGCTTCAGGCTGTTTTCCAGGTTCCCTCTCGGCTCTGGGCATGGTCACAGACTCACAGGATGGTGAGATGTATCCTACACCTTATCTGATCTGGCTGGGAAGCTGCCATCCCCCCCTCCAGGGTGGGACACCCCAGTGATGTGATCTCACCTCCTGGTTTCTCACCTTCTCCCTTGGGGACAAGTTTTGTTCAGCGTCTTCATTAATGATCTGGAGAATGGGGTAGATTGCACCCTCGGCAAGTTTACAGATGACACTAAGCTGGTGGGAGTGGGAGATACCCTGGAAGGTAGGGATAGGATACAGAGTGACCTAGACAAATTGGAGGATTGGGCCAAAAGAAATCTGATGAGGTTCAACAAGGACATGTGCAGAGTCCTGCACTTAGGACAGAAGAATCCCATGAACAGCTACAGACTGGGGACCGACGGGCTAGGCAGCAGTTCTGCAGAAAAGGACCCTGGGGGTAACAGTGGATAAAAAGTTGGATATGAGTCAGCAGTGTGCCCTGGTTGCCAAGAAGGCTAACAGCATATTTGGCTGCATTAGTAGGAGCATTGCCAGCAGATTGAGGGAAGTGATTATTCCCCTCTATTTGGCATTGGTGAGGACACATTTGGAGTATTGTGTCCAGTTTTGGGCCCCCCACTACAAAAAAGATGTGGACAAATTGGAGAGAGTCCACCGGAGGGCAACAAAAATGATTAGGGGGCTGGAGCACAGGACTTATGAGGAGAGGCTGAGGGAACTAGGCTTGTTTAGTCTGCAGAAGAGAAGATTGAGGGGGCATTTGATAGCAGCCTTCAACTACCTGAAAGGGGGTTCCAGGGAGGATGGAGCTAGGCTGTTCTCAGTGGTGGCAGATGACAGAACAAGGAGCAATGGTCTCAAGTTGCAGTGGGGAAGGTCTAGTTTGGATATTAGGAAAAAGTTTTTCCCTAGGAGGGTGGTGAAGCACTGGAACGGGTTACCTAGTGAGGTGGTGAAATCTCCATCTTTAGAGGTTTTTAAGGTGCAGTTTGACAAAGCTCTGGCTGGGATGATTTAGCTGAGGTTAGTCCTGCTCTGAGCAGGGGGTTGGACTAGATACCTCCTGAGTCCCTTCCAACCCTCATCTTCTATGATTCTATGAAGTTCTGTGTCACACCTTGTAACAAGGATGCACTCTCGTCATGTTCTGGCACCTCCCACTGGCCCATCAGGGGATTAGCTCGCGACGTGGTCTGACGCCCCGTCCTGCAGTTGCTCAGTCATGCATCCTAGTTCCCTTCCAGGTGCAGCCTCTGGCTAACTGGATTATCTTGCCTATATTAACCCCTCCAGGGCTAGTGTGGGGTAAATGGCTCCTCACAGCACCTGTTCCCCATTCTTTGTGTGGCTGTGTCATGTCACCTGTGACGGGCGCGGAAGAGGAATTCTTGCCCACAGAATTCAGATCTAAGCGACGAAGAGACTGTCATCACTATTTCAGAGACAGGGAACTGAAGCCGAGAGAGAGGGTGCGACAGCCCAGGTCACACAGACGGCATGTAGGCAGGACTTCCCCAGCTTTTTCCAGCCTCATCAGACCAGCCTTGGAGACATCAGCCTTCGAAGCCTGTGGAAGAACTGTTGGCTCATTGGGCCCCTAAAACCTGCCCAGTCTATGCTCCTCATTGATAACGCTTCTCCAGACGTTTGCCTGATGACTTCTGGACTGAAGTCAAAACTATATCCAGGATCAACCAACTGGGAAGGCTGGGCGTAGACACCTTGTGCCATGAGAATGCCCACCTGCCTGGTGACCCTCTTGGAGAGGCACATCCGCCAAGGGTTTCCATAGCGCCCGGTCTTGTTGGGGGCACCCAGCTGAAGACACCTGATTTTCAAGAAGCACTGAGCACCTCCCAATTGGAGAATCAGGCCCTTTCCAGGCAGCTCAAGCAAGGGAACCTGCACAGACTGGAGACACCCAACATCACAAGATGCTGTTGGGAACCTTGGCTGGTCTTAGCATCAGACAGCCCGGGGATACAGCAATGGAAAAGTCCTGTCATGCTGTCTGCTCCTGACCTCCTCCAGGATTGCTCTCTGCAGTATGTTTCCCCCAGGCTTCCTGCTCAGAAGGCTGCTCCCAGTGCAAACAGCATCTCATGAAGTGGGGGACTGTCCTCTGGCAAATAGAAAGCATTCTCCCCATTTTGCAATGCATTCCTCTGCCTCCACTAATCTGATCCACCCAGAATTCTTCCTTCAAGCCTTCCTGGAATTTGTAAATGTCACATACTTGTAGTGCATTGTCACAGCCTCCTCAAAATATCATATAGGTTCTTCTACACTGGTTTTCCCCAGCATAGCAAGTTAGGTGTGTGTGTGTGTTTTTACTGTTATTGCTATAAAAACCCTAATGTGGATGCAGTTATGCTGGAATAAACATGCCTTATAGTTTATCAGGAATACCTATATTGGGATACGCCCCTTTATGTCAATATAATGCTATCTACACTAGAATGGTTATACTATTTTAACTATACCAAAATAATTAAAATGCTACAGTTTTTGTGTGCAGATCAAACCTTAGCTAAGCTAGATGTATATAATTTGTTTAAACTCTTCTAAATATCTTCTAAAATATGTGATGCTTTGAAAGAATAAAAGGTGACAACAGTTATGAACAAAATTGATTGAGGGAGAGAAATTTTAAACAAAAGGGTGTGAATAATCATTGAAGAATGTTTAAGGCAAATTTACTTGATGTCCATGCTCAAAAGATAAAATCAAAATCACAATTATGAAAGAAAGCTTCTTCAGTTAATAAAAATCCTGGTTGCAAAGGGAAATGAAAGCAACAATAAAGAAAAGTTTAAAAATCCAGTATATAACATATGGAAAAGAGAAGTTGGCAGCAATGACTATATGTTAGAAATGATTAAATGCAGACAGTTGATAAGAGAAGCTAAAGGTATACATGAAAAGTCTATAGCCAATAGGGTTAAGCATAATAATAAGGAATATTTTAAATATATAAGGAGCAAGTGAAATCCTAACAATGCTATAGCTCTGATAGTAGGATATTAAAATTATCAACCATGAAGAAGAAAACACAGAAATATTCCATAAACATTTCTGTTCTGTAGTTGGAAAGAAGCAAGATGGATTGCAGCAGTAACAAGGGAGGATGTTAAATAGTAATGATTAAAGTTAAATGTTTTTAAATAGGTAAGACAGGATAACTTGCACCCAAGAGTATTAAAAGAATTGGCTGAGGAGCTAACTGAACCATTAATGTGGAGCTTTGACAAATCTGGGGAAGTTCCAAGGACTGGAATAAAAGCAAATGTTGTGCCAATATTTGAAAAGGGTAAATGGGATTTCCCAGGCAACTTTAGGCTGGTTAGCCTGACAAAATCATGGGATAGCTAACCAATCAGCTTGGTTAATAGAAAATAAGTCTTGTCAAACCATCGCAACAATGATTTTTGCTGAGATCACAAGTTGGGTTGATAAAAGTAACTGTATTGACTTAATATACTTGGAGCGCTGTAAAGGGGATGGCCTTAGTCCTGTACGGCATTTGAATAAAAAAATGGCACTGTACAAAATCAGTGTAATCCACATTATGTGAATTACATGGTTATGCGGAATTACATGGTTAAGTGACGGATTTCTGAAAGAATTCTAAAGGGGGAAATTGTCATTGGAAGGCGTGTTTCGAATGGGGGCCTTCAGGATCTGCTCTTCTCCAAATCTAGTCAATAGTTGTACTGGGCTCAGCTCTGCCACTGGACTGGCACTGACCTTGGCCAAGTATTGTCCTCTCAGTTTCCCCATCTGAGAAATGGGGATACTTTACAAACCGCCGATGCAAGGTGCTTTGAGATCTATTGATGATAAGAGCTAGACAGGAGCTAGGGATTACTACCCTCTTCAACATTCTGGAAGAAAACACCAACCCACTGCTCGTGGAATCACAGAATCATAGAAGATTAGACCTCCCCCCACTGCAACTTGAGACTATTGCTCCTTGTTCTGTCATCTGCCACCACTGAGAACAGCCTAGCTCCATCCTCCCTGGAACCCCCTTTCAGGTAGTTAAAGGCTGCTATCAAATCCCCCCTCATTCTTCTCTTCTGCAGACTAAACAAGCCTAGTTCCCTCAGCCTCTGCTCATAAGTCTTGTGCTTCAGCCCTCTAATCATTTTCGTTGCCCTCCACTGGACTCTCTCCAATTTGTCCATATCCTTTTTGTAGTGGGGGGCCCAAAACTGGACACAGTACTCCAGATGTGGCCTCACCAATGTCGAATAGAGGGGAACAATCACTTCCCTCAATCTGCTGGCAATGCTCCTACTAATGCAGCCAAATATGCTGTTAGCCTTCTTGGCAACCAGGGCATACTGCTGACTCATATCCGGCTTCTTATCCACTGTAACCCCCAGGTCCTTTTCTGCAGAACTGCTGCCTAGCCCTGTCGGTCCCCAGTCTGTAGCTGTGCATGGGATTCTTCTGTCCTAAGTGCAGGACTCTACACGTGTCCTTATTGAATCTCATCAGATTTGTTTTGGCCCAATCCTCCAATTTGTCTAGGTTACTCTGTATCCTATCCCTACCTTCCAGCGAGTGTATCTACCACTCCCCCCAGCAGCTTAGTGTCATCTGCAAATGTGTTGAGGGTGCTGGCAAAGTGGCACTGGCAGGGCTGTGAGCAGGCAGACTGCCTGAGCCTGTTTGTGAAGAAAGACTTTCTGACCACGGAAGGGGGATACACATATGGTGACCTGGTCAGAGTGCTGAGTCAGCAAGAAAGGGCAGCAGGGTGTCAGGAGAGACAATGCCAGGGGTAGGGGGTCTCATCGCCTGGCCAGAGCAAATTCTCAGGATGGCCTGGAGGAGGCGCCACTAGCAGTGAGTGCACCCTGTGACAATTGGTGGAGAATGTGGGCACACAGTTGCCCCCAATACGAGTTTAACAGACTGTGGTGGACTGTAAAGGCCTGATACAAGGGGAGTGCAAAGGGCTAGAGCAGGAAAGAAAAAGGGGAAAGGGACAATGGAGGTGCGGTACGCGGAAGTTTTTTTGCAGAAGGCACTCACATCCTTCCCCTTCTCTGGGCCTGTGTGTGTGTGAGACCAGAGGGCAATTGGGGCTGTGTGCATATGTAAATGTGTGTGTTTGTGTGACCAGGTGGGAATCAGGGCTGTGTGTGTGTGGTGAGAGGGAACAGGGGAGAATCAGGGCTCTGTGTGTGAGGAGAAAGCAGGACCTGTGTGTGTTAGGCATGTGTGTAGCTCTCCTGGAGGCAGAGCATGTTGATGTGTGTGTGTGTACATGTGTGAGAACTCTGGGGTGGAGCACAGCAGCTTTCATACAGGGATCTCTCAATCAGCACTGAGATGTAGCCACCTCTGGGATGGGGTGCAGCAGTTGTTTATCCAGGGATCCCTCACCCAGCACTAAGGTTTGGGACCCTTAGATCATCTAATCTGGTGTGCTCTATAGCACAAGCCAGAAAACGTCACCCAGTTTACCTCGGTATCGGTCCTAGTCACAGGTGATGACTCCCCAGTGACAACTTTTTGAGATCTGTCAGCTGGCCAACTCTTAATCCAGTTAATGTGTGCTCTGTTGATAGGACAGAGGGCTAATTGTTTAATCAGCATGTCATGCGGGGCTGTGTCAAATGCCTGACAAAAGTCTGAGGCCTGATCTACACTGGAAAATTAAGATGGTTTAACTACATCGCTCAGGGGTGTGAAAAATCCACCCCCCCCCATCCCCAAGTGGCGTAGCTATGCCGACTTTAGACAGTGCTAGGTGGGCAGAAGAATTCTTCTGTTGAGCTAGCTAGCCCCTCTCGGGGAGGTGGATTGCCCATGCCGATGGAAGAACCCCTCCTGTCCCATAGTTTGTGTCTACACTGACGCGCTACCCGTGATGCCACTGTAGCATTTCAAGTGTGGACAAGCGCCAGTCTATCACATCTATGCAGTTACCTTGATCAACCAGATCTACGTCCTCCCAGAATGAAACCAGCTGGCTTTGACAAGACCTATGGGTTGTAAACTCATGGTGACTGTGGTTAACTAGATTCCTTTTAAGATTCTCGATTCATTCACTCTATTAATTGGCTTTGCGGGGATCTCTGGCCCGAAGCTGAGAGGTAGCCACCTCACGGGCATCAAGAATTCCCGCCCTTCCATTCCAGAAGTTGTATTCACAGAGCGGGGAATGGATCTATTGGCTAGAGCAGGGGGGCTGGGAGTCAGGACTCCTGGGTTCTCCTTCAACAGAAAAGCCTTAGGGCAAAAAGGAAAAGCAGTTCCACTATCTGTCCTGGGCTGCAACCCCCCAGGGTTTCCCCCCGGGCCCAGAGCTCATCTCCCACCCGCAGCTACACGCACACATGCACGCACACACAGAGCATGGCTCATCTCCTCTGGCAGGGACGGGACAGGGAAGGCAGAAGCCCACTTGGCCAACACCACCACCAGCTCCTCCTCTTTGCTGACCCCTGATTGGCACCCCGGGCTCCCTTCCCAGCGGGGTCTGATAGTGGAAGGGGGCTGGTGGCCCCGGCCCAGCAAGCTGCAGAGACCCCCTACTGCCTGACTCCCATGCTAGGATCTCTGATGCTGGGTGGACAAACCCCCCGTGGCAGACTTGGGGCCCTTCGGTGACGATTTATGTGTACCTGGGAGGTGCTGCCTGGCTAGTCTGCATTAAACCAACACGGCTGCTGGGAAACAATTGGGAAGGCAAAACAGTCGCAGCGTCACAGTGGCCAAGAGACAAGGTCAGCAGCTATTAATAGTGAAAAACCAGGCGCAAGAGGAGTGAACTGGGTAAATGTTCTGGACTGTGTAAAACAGGCGGTCAGACTGGGTCATCTAAAGCACCTTTCTGGCTTTAAATGTTATGAAAGCTACAGCGAGCCTGCGCCGGCCTCTTGGCTCCAGTGTTTGCCCGGCAGATCTAAAGGGCTAGAACCAGCCTCACGGCTTCTTTCCAGCCAGAGGTTTAGAGCTGGGAGAAAAAATTTTCTTCTGAAGTTTTATTTTGATGGAAAAGGCAGATTCCAAGTTCATGTCAGTTTTGCTGGCTTGTTCCCTTCGGGCGGGGACCAGGGGGTCCGAAACAGTCGAAATGTTTCAGGTTTTTGGTTTAAAATTTCCTTCCCTTTTATTTGTTAAAAAAAAAAAATGTAAATAAAAAACCCTCAAACCCTCCGAATCGAACTGATCCATTTGACCTGAAACCACTGGTTTTTTGACTTTGCAATGAGCGGAAGAACACAAGAACAAGTGGATAGCAACTGGCCAGCCACAAGTCTAGGCTTGCAATAGATGACGGTTCCTAACCACCAGAGGAGAACTGCTTTGCAAGGGGAGCAGTGGGGGGCTAAACGCTTGCTTTAGACCTGAGCCGGGGAAGTCCATGGCGGGGCTGGTCTGATGACACTGCCTGAGCTGTCACGTGGCATGAGTGCATGCTCCCTCCATATGCTATACCAGCTCCGCACAGCCAGACGGCCCAGCAGACCACGACAGTACTACTGAGGAAGACCACAGACTCGCTTCGGTGGCAAGCGCTTGGCCGGGTTTACTGCCGATGAAGCCCGGTGCTAGCACCCCGTAGGAGCCACATGTGTGCCCGTGACAGTGGATCAGCTCCGTCAGTAGTGGGAGTCTCTGCTGCCCCCTCGGCAGAACAAAGGTGCCCCTCTAATGACTTCTCCTTTTAGACATTGACACACACAAGTTACGTATGACCCGCCTGCCGTGTCTCGTTACCAGCCCTACACCTAGTACCAGCTGGGTTGAACAAAACATCCCCCTCCACTGTCCTGTCCCCCCAGCCGTGCCTTGTTGGGCTCAGTGTGGCCTTCCACCAGCTGCCAGGAATGGGTTTACACGAATACCTAGTGCCTAGCACGTAGGAGTGCCTGTGCCTTAGCCATGCTAGCCGTGCCTTTGCCACGTGCATGACTGGACAGCGAACTTGTACACAAGCGTCTGCTCAATGACAGGGCCTGACGTTGGCTCCTAGCTGCAGGTCTTGCCCCATACTCCAGGCTCTCTCTCTCTACTTGTAGCCGGGAGGGGTGGTCCCCCTCTGAGGAGGACCCAGAGAGGGAGCCAGACCCACCCTGGCTGACAGAGCCCTCTCCCAGGGGGACCCCTGACCGGAAGCAGGTGGGTGGGTCTAGGCCTTTAAAGGCCCCAGTGGCCCCACCTGACCGGAAGCAGGGGGGCGGAGATAGGCCTTTAAGAGCCAGGCCGGTGAGCTCAGTTAGAGGGAGACGGCCAAGGGGGAAGGATGTGTCTCCTCCTGAGCCCCTAGCTAAGGCTGGGCCGGAGAGCTGCGCCAAAAGGAAGCAGCAGGCCTTAAACCCAGCCTGGGGATCCGTGGAGGCCTCCCCCAGTACCCCATGGCCTGGGAGTTGGAGGAGGGCCCACCAGAAGACCCCACGGCCTGGGAACCGGAGGAAGACCCATTGGGGCTCCCCGCTGACTATGAACCTGAGGAGAACTCCCCTGAGACACCCGTGGTCTGGGAGCCGGAAGCGGACCCGCCGGAGCAGTACAGAGCCTGGGACCCCGAGGACTTACCGGCCCTGCCCGAGGCCTGGGGGCCACAGGACCTGGAAGAGCTGCCCTCTGAAGATGAGCCCATGGAGTTGCCTGAGCTGCTGCCCATGGATGAGGAGGGCCTACCAGGCCTACCACGCCCCAGCGACCCAGAGGAGGCAGGTACCAGCAGTTTCGGGGAGGAAGAAGCCCAGGGATAGCCGCACGTTAGTGGCTGAGTCAGTGGCAACCCGGGCGGCGTGTTGCAGCCGGAGCCCCGCCGACCCCGTGGCAAATGCCGTTGCCACTGCCAGGGCCCTGGGCTGGGATGCAGTGGAGACGGGAGAGCCTGCGTCCCCCTCCCCCCTTCCCTACCCACCTTGAGAAAGCCTTCCCCGCCGTACCACTCTAGGGAGCGGCTTGCTCACCTGGCCAGCCCTGCCTGAGGGCCTGGCCTTAGACTACGACCTTGCCAGCCCTGCCTGAGGGCCTGGTGATAAACTGCTTATTTGGCCAGCCCTGTCTGAGGGCCTGGCCTTAGACTGCCTACCCTGCCAGCCCTGTCTGAGAGCCGGACCTTAGACTGCTTGCCTGGGAGAAGGGCTCAAGACTGCTCCCGGTGGGAGGTAGCCGGGAGGGGTGGTCCCCCTCTGAGGAGGAGCCAGAGAGGGAGAAGCCCAGATGCTGCTCCCCGCTTCCAGGGGCACGTCCACACGACTACAGCCCGCAATGGTATATGGCCTCTCGGCAACTGCTATTAGCAAATATCTCCAGCGGCCAGAGACGGGGCTCTAGATGGGGAGGGCTCTGAGTTACCACAGAGAATTCTTTCCCGAGTGTCTGGCTGGTGGATCTCGTGCATGCTCAGGGTCTAACTGATTGCTGCATTTGGGGCTGGGAAGGAATTTTCCCCTGGGTCAGGTTGGCAGAGACCCTGGGGGGTTTTCATCTTCTTCTGCACCGTGGGGCATGGGTCGCTTGCTGGTTTGAACGACAGTAAATGGTGGATTCTCTGTCACTTGAAGTCTTTAAGCCATGATTTGAGGGTGTCAGTGACTTGGCCAGAGGTCAGGGGTCTATGACAGCAGTGGGTGGGCGAGGGTCTGTGGGCTGCAACATGCAGGATGTCAGATGACATGATCATGATTAGGGATAAGACTTTATCACGGAGCTCACGGGTTCCATGACTTCCAGAGACCTCTGTGAAACTAGCCTTTTCAGCTTCCACCCCCTGACCTGGGGCTGCAAACTGTTAGTTTCTGGGGGCTGTGCCGCTCTCAGCGGCTGCGGGGATCCTGCAGTCAGCCAGGGCAGGTGGTGGGAACCCTTGGCTTGGAGCTGTTATCTCCGGCAGGCAACAGGGGCCCTGCAGCTCTGAGCTGCTGCCACTGCTGTCAGCCGGGGTGGGCGGCAGGGACCCCGCAACTCCAAGCCACAGCGGCGGACCCCTGCCTGGACCTCCCAGCCCCTGGATCCACAGTGGCTCTGAGCTCTGGGGTCCCTACCACCCATGGCAGCTGATAGCGGGACCCATGGATCTTCCAGCTGCTGAGGGGAGACCCCCAGTCATGGCAGGGGGACCCCACAACCTGTCCCCAAGCCACAGCAGGGAACCCCAGCCTGGACCCGCACCCCCCCCCACCAGCTCCCAGTCACCGTGCCTGCCTGTTAGCAGATTAATTAGAAGTTACAGCAGCAACCAACTGGAGCACCTCAGAGCCCCACTCTCGGACCCTACACCCCCAACCCCCTCACGGGGGACTGGCCTCTTACAGCCAGCCACCCCCCCAGACCTGTTTCCTTGCCCCTCCCCAGCCCTTTGTCTCTTACCCGGGCATGGTGGCCACTCCCCCTGATCTTTGCCTGCCGCTACCTGTTACATCCGGCTGACCCAGGAAGGCCAAGGGGTCTGGTCTGTGGACATGTGGCTGGGGCAGGCCATCTACCCTCTATTGACCTCTGCAATGATCACACACCCGGGTCCCATTACCGAAATACAGGAGTAACATATAGGGAAACTGAGTCACACACACAGCACTCAGAGAAGACTCCAAGAATTCCTCCATTTTGTCACAACCTGTCTTTGATGTTTACTAAAAATAACTGTGACAAAATCTTAACCTTAATCATGACAGTCCCTTCAGACATTAAAGTCTATAAGTCATGCCCCACGGTGTGCAAATCCAGTCCTAAAACCTTCATAGGAGCACCCACCCTCCACACACCCACCTGCTGACACTGGCTCCCCTGGAGCCCCTAAAGCCCAACCCCGCCCTTCCCAATTGCGGGAATCCCCCTTACTGAAGCCAGCAGAGGAGCTGGGAGCTGTCTGAACAACAAGGTCCCACCCTGCTCCTGGCTGCACTCTTGACGTCTGATTTGTGGCTCCTGATTTCCAGCTTTTCTCCGGCTTCTGACGCACCAATGCTGAGATATGAGGCTGGGACTTTGACAGCTCTGGCTGGCCGCCCATCAGCCAGCCGTGACACTGTGAATCCATGAGCTAAACAATTCTCTTGAAATTAGGTTTTCCTCTCTTCCAGCGGCAGGTAGGAAGTCCTTAGCTCAGATAGACAAGTATAGAGGTCCCTTGTTCTTTTCAGGTTGTTTACTCTTATGTTCCTCTTGGGTACTAAATTCGCTGTACACATGTCACTCAAGTTTCACAGAGTGTAAGGGAAAGAGGCTCCCGTTAGCTGATCTAATCAGAGCTCTGGATGGTACAACGCAAGCCGTTACCGCCCGGGAGCAGCAAACGGTGACAAAGGAGCGACTGCGGCTGCATGACGCTGGGGGTGAGTTTTAGTTTGTGTGTTGCTGTGGGCTTGTTTGCTGGCCGTATGCCTGCTGGATTGACATTTGGGGGGCTGAGAGCTTGGTAATGAGGAGCCAGCCTGCTGTCCTTAGATCCCGATCCCTGTGGGATCCCTGGATGAGGAGGCAGCGCTAATGCAGGGGGCACAGGTGGTTAAAAGCCAGCTCGGAAGCAACCACGGGAGCGGTGCAGGGCTGCTTAGAGTGGGAATGGGAGCGCCAGATCCGCCTACCCACCTTCTCTCAACTTAAACTAGTAGCCCCCTCATCTCCGCACACCCCGAAAACCTCAAAGCAAACACATGCAAACAGCCCTGCAGGAGTAAAACTACTGCAGGCCAGTGCCCAGAGCAGAGTGGGGGCTACCCAGTTTATAGCACTGAACGCAGCAGGTCTCATTACCTGTCGTGTGGGCAGGGGCACACGAGGGCATTGAGCTCGTGGCCCTCAAAGACCAAGTACGGGCTCTGGAGACCAGCGTGGCTGAAGCGGAGGAGCTAAGGGAGACAAAGAGGTCCATAGAGGAGACTTCCAGGGACACAGTGGAGCAGGTCCCGCCCCCGTCTGACAGCCTCTGTGCTGTTGAGATGCCTGAAAGTCTAAGGAAGGAGAACATCAAGCTGGAGCAGAGGGAAATGATCCCATCTCGCACAGAGCCGGGTAATAGTAATGGGGGATTTGACTGCTAGAAATAGTGATACTGGGTTTGTGGCGGCTGGGAGAACCGCATGTTGATTTGCCGGCTGGGTGCAAAGGTTGCAGACCTCATGAGACATCTCGACAGACTTGTGTGCGGTGCTGGGGAAGAGCTGGTGGTCATGGTACATGTAGGTACCAATGACATAGGGAAGGAGAGAGGTCCTGGAGGCCAAATTTAGGCTGCCAGTGTTAGAAATAAGAAACAGGTTGTCCTGGGGGTAGATTGGGGAGATGGAACCCTTTATTGCCTGCTCGTTCCACCTCGATGCCACGAGTGAGCAACGGGCGATTTATGTTACAATCCTTTTATCCATAACAGTATGTAAATGTATACATTTCCAGCAACTCCCCATAGACCCTTATTTGGTTACATTAACAACTAGAAAATGAATATTAACTACATAATGAATACAATTATACCCGCCCCTGTTTGTTGTTTACAGAATTACCTTACAGAGGGCAGGCACATTACCTTGAACACAGTATGCACGGGAGGGAAAGAAGATAATGCTTTCTTCCCCACCAAAGGCCTTGCACAGGAGGAGAGAGAGTTATTTTGTTAGCCTCATCCCCTGCGCAGATGGCCAGGAAGGGAGGAAAAGAAGAGATAACATGACTCTAACTAGAATTCACACCAATTACCAGAAGCATGCTTTGCCTGTGCCTTGACCCCGTTCCCTGTAGCTTAGGTCTGACCATTTGTCCTGCGTTAACTCTTTACTCTCCTACACTACATAAGTGGTTGAAGTCCAGGACTTCCATGGTAGCGTTCTCTGAAATGCTTCCAGTTCCACACGCAGGGCCAGTTAGACAGGCAGTACTGCAGGGTCTCCATGCATGGCTGAGACGGTGGTGTAGGGAGGAAGGGTTTAGGTTTTTTAGGAACTGAGGAACCTTTTGGGAAAGGAGGCGTCTATACAGGAAGAATGGGCTCCACCTAAACCAAACGGAACCAGATTGCCGGCGTGTACAACTAGAAAGGTCGTAGAGGAGTTTTTAAACTAAGGGCTGGGGGACGGTCGAGAGGTGCGGAGGAGCACACGGTTCAGAGAGAGAGACTTCCCTTAGGGGAGGATTTATTAAAGGGGACTGTAGGAAGACGCTGTGGCCTTCCCCGGAGTCTGGACCCGAGGAAGGGCCTCAGCGACCTGGCAGGACCAAAGTAGACCCAATTGCCAAGTCTGTCTGGCAACCGAAAGGCCGGGCAGTGATAGGACCGGCCCGATCAGCCTAATCGGCTGCAGCGGGGCGGAGTCTCTCCCAGAAGGGGCAGTATAAAAAGCGGGCCCCGGGGCTCAGTAGAGAGGAGACTGCTGTTGGAGGCAGATGTGCTGCCCTGCTGGCTGAGGCCTAGGCAGGAGCCGAGCCGAGCCGACACAACTCCCAGAGCAGAGATCCCGACCATTCCCTTGATCCTGCCTCAGGGTCTGGAGACTGAGTAGGGTCCTTGGGTAGCTGCACCAAGCCACAGTGACTGGACTGGGCTACCAGAACCCTGGGACTGGACTGAGATCCCTGAGCAACCCAGATGGGAGATACCCCCCGAGGCTGGACGGGACCTGGAGGAGCTGCCTGACGCCAAGCCCCCAGAGACGGGATAGGACCTGGACGAGCTGCCTGACGCCAAGCCATCCCACGAGTCCTGTGACCTGGAGGAGCTGCCCCTCACAGAGGAGCTCCCCACCTTGCCACCTGTGGCCGAGGAGGGACTGGTGGGCCTACCCTGGACCGAGTACCCCAGCAACTCCGAGGACCCTGATGAGACAGGTATCTGGGGATATGGGGAGGAAGTGGCCCAGGGACAGCCATAGCCATGGCTGAGACAGGGGCAAGACCCCATCGGCGTGTTGCAGCGGGAGCCCAGCTGACTCAGTGGCAACATCTTTGCCACTGCTAGGGCCCTGGGCTGGGACGCAGTTGAGACGGGTGGGCCTGCGTTCCCCTCCCCCATTTCCTGGCCACCCCGGGAGAGCCTACTCCCCCGTACCACTACAGATAGCGGAGCCACTCCTCGCCCGCCCTGCCTAAGGACCGGGGTGATTGACTGCTTGCTCACCCGCCCTGCCTAAGGCCCCGGACTACGACTCATCCGGAGATGCTGTTCCCCATTTAGGAAGGTGCTGTGGCCTTCCCCGGAGTCTGAACCTGAGGAAGGGCCGCAGTGATCCGGCCAGATAAGACAGACCTTCAACGGGGACACTCTAGCCTAGTAAAGAGGAGAGGATAGAAGTTGGTAAAGTATAGGTAGGAACTGCAGAGAAACAGTCAAATGACAGAATCCCATTCAATGACATCACAGGAAGGCAGACAACTAATTATTGACATGTGTTACAATAATAATATTATATAATGTTAATTATGTCTATTATAATATATCTGTTAATAATATAATTGACAAGTGATAATAGTTATAAGAGTTTGTGTACAAACGCTAGAAGTCTAAACACTAAGCAGGGTGAACTAGAGTGCCTGGCATTAAATGAGGCTAGTGATATAATAGGCATCACAGAAACGTGGTGGAATGATGATAATCAGTGGGACACGATAATACCAAGGGTATAAAATATATCAGAATGACAGAGTAGGTTGTGCTGGTGGGGAAGGGCACTGTACATGAAAGAAAGCATAGAATAGAAATCTTAAATAAATCAAACTGCACCATCAAATCTCTGTGGGTAGAAATCTCTTGCTTGAACAAGAAGAGGATAGAAGCAGGAATATCCTACCGACCACCTGACCAAGATGGTAACAGTGATTGTGAAATGCTCAGGCTACAAAAACGAAAAATAGCGCACGATTATAAAAGGATAATTAGGCAGGCCAAGAAAGAATTTGAAGAGCAACTAGCAAAAGACACAAAAACAGCCAATATGTTTTAAGTACATCAGAAGCAGGAAGTGGGCCGAACAGTCGGTGGGACTGTGACAGGGTGCCATTGCCCCACACTGGACAGGGTTAACTATGGGCTGAGATGGCCACGCTGCCTTGCCTCTGCTGAGCATGCTCCTAGTGGAACAGGGATATAAGCAGGAGCAGCTCCAGTCAGTCAGGGCTGACAGATGAAGAGGGAGGACATTTATTGCCAGCTCCCGCCCGGGAAACACCAGAGACTTCGACAGCGGTCACTGGAGATGCCAAGATCCAAGCGGGGACTCAGGCATCAGCTGATGTCCAAGAGAGCCCAGGCTCATGGGGGACTCCAGAGAAGTCCAGATCATGGCCCAAGGGACAAGGTAGGAAGTAGTCCGCAGTGGGTTTTCCACCACAGAGCCAAGAGAAGATGGCGTGTTGTGGCTGGCTCTTCGCAGACCCAGTGACGGAAACATCCACCTCTGCAAAGGCCCTGGGCAAGGACCTGGTGGAGTAGGGAGGGGCCAGATCCCTCTACCCTGACTGCCACCTGCCCCCCAGTGGTGGCCTGCTTTCCTAGCTGGCCATTAGGGCTTACCACCCAGAAAGCAAGGGCAACCATATTGACTCTGACCGTTAACCCGTCACTGCCTTGAGGCTCAGGGTAGCTAAAGGAGACATAACCACTGGCTGATAGACCCCATAGTTCACAGAATCATAGAATCCTAGAAGATGAGGGTTAGAAAGGACCTCAGGAGGTATCTAGTCCAACCCCCTACTCAAAGCAGGACCAACCTCAACTAAATCATCCCAGCCAGGGCTTTGTCAAGCTGCACTTTAAAAAGGCTTTAAGGATGGAGATTCCACCACCTCCCTAGGTAACCCATTCCAGTGCTTCACCACCCTCCTAAGGAAAAAGATTTTTCTAATATCCAACCTAGACCTCCCCCACTGCAACTTGAGACCTTTGCTTCTAGTTCTGTCATCTACCATCACTGAAAACAGCCGAGCTCCATCCTCCCTGGAACCCCCTTCAGGTAGTTGAAGGCCACTATCAAATCCCCCCTCACTCTTCTCTTCTGCAGACTAAACAAACCTAGTTCCCTGAGCCTCTCCTCATAAGTCATATGCTCCAGCCCCCTACTCATGTTCACTGTCCTCTGCTGGACTCTCTAATTTGTCCACATCCTTTCTGTAGTGGAGGGTCCAAAACTGGACACAATACTCCAGATGCGGCCTCACCAGTGCTGAATAGAGGGGAATAATCACTTCCCTTGACCTGCTGGCAATGCTCCTACTAATGCAGCCCAATATGCTATTAGACTTCTTGGCAACCAGGGCACACTGCTGACTCATATCCAGCTTCTTGTCCACTGTAACCCCCAGGTCCTCTTCTGCAGAACTGCTGCCTAGCCTGTTGGTCCCCAGTCTGTAGCTGTGCATGGGATTTTTCTGTCTTAAGCGCAGGACTCGGCACATGTCCTTGTTGAACCTCATCAGATTTTTTTTGCCCAGTCCTACAATTTGTCTAGGTCACTCTGTATCCTATCCCTAACTTCCAGGGTATCTACCACTCCCCCCCAGCTTAGTGTCATCTGCAAACTTGCAGAGGGTGCAATCTACCCCATCCTCCAGATCATTAATGAAGACGTTGAACAAAACTGGCCATAGCACTGACCCCTGGGTCACTCTGCTTGTGACCGGCTGCCAGCTAGACATGGAGTCGTTGATCACTACCTGTTGAGCCCAATGATCTAGCCAACTTTCTATCCACTTTATAGTCCATTCATCCAACTCATACTTTTGTAACTTGCTGATAAGAATACTGTGGGAGACCAAATCAAAACCTTTGCTAAAGTAAAGATATATGATGTCCACCGCTTTCCCCACATCCACAGAGCCATTCATCTAGAAGGCATCATAGAAGGCAGTCAGGTTGGTCAGGCATGACCTGCCCTTGGTGAATCCATGCTGACTGGTCCTGATTATCTTCCTTTCTTCCAAGTGCCTTAAAATGGATTCCTTGGGGACCTGCTCCATGATTTTTCCAGGGACTGACCGGTCTGTAGTTTCCTGGATCCTCCTCCTTCCCTTTTTTGAAGATGGGCAGTAGATTTGCCTTGTTCCAATTGTCCAGAACCTCCCCCAGTTGCCACGAGTTTTCAGAGATAATGGCCAATGGCTCTGCAATCACATCAGCCAACTTGGGTGCATTTTCTTTTCTTGGAGAGGAAGGGTGGTTTCTATTCTCAGTTCATCCCATGACCTGCCAGTGACCCACCATAAAGCAATGCCCCTCCCTTTCCCACTTCTGTCCTTTGGTGCACTCGTTCCATCTGTCTGTGCAGCACATGGTGCAACAGGATCCCCAGGGGCTAATATACAAAATAATAGCAGCTGACTGCTTGCCTGAGTGTAGCCCTAGGACGGCAGGCTGCGAGCAATGGGTGGGCAGGTGGGGTGGGCAGAGGCCATGGGAGAACAGAGAGACATTCCTTCTCAAATGAAACAAGCAATGAATATGTTCATGAGAGCACTGGGTGGAGAGCGAGTGACAACAGGCTGAGAGGGGAAGAATATTCTGCCATTGCAGGGGCGGCTGGTGGATTAAATTTAAGGTGGCAACAGAGGCAGGAATGTTCCCAGGGTCTGGTCAGATTTTTTTGCTTCTTTCTTGCTTCTTTTCTATTTTTTTCCCCAGTGAGAACAGTTTTTCTCTCCCTTCCTCCTTTACGGGAATTCACGTCCCTCTTTGCAAACATCTGGTGGGCTGGGGTAATTGGAGAGTGAAAGGGATGCCAAGTGGTCTGTTTTCATCACCCCCAAGGGAGGAGTGCATCTTTCTGTCCAGCACAGTGGATTTATGCATCACTTAACCTGAGGCCTTGTGACGGAGTCCTACAGGATCAGGGCTCTGGGACCACTTGGCATGAAACCATCCAGGACTCTAGTGCACGGGAGCTATGCTCAGGTCCCCTCATACCAATGCAGCTGCCTCCTGAATCTGACCTCGGTGTGTTCAGCGCCCCTGCTCCGTCTGAGCTCCCCCGTGAGTCACCTGGATGGGACCCTGGGAGCCCCTACACACTCCCAAAGGGGCCGTGCACCCGCCTTGCAGTCAGAAGTGATTCACAGCCAGCGTGGGAGTCAGAAGGGTTTGTTAGTTCTCAGGATCACAGGGTAGTAGAAAGACTTTGTTAGCAGATGAATCAAAAGTTACAGCAGCGACCCACTGGGGGCTGCCCTGTCTGATCCCCCACAGGGGACTGGCCCTTCCAGCCACCCACCCCCAGACACTCCCCCTTGCTCCTCCCCAATCCTTTGTCTCTTTCCCGGGCAGGGTGTCCACCCCTCCTGGTCTCCACCTGCTGCAACCTGTTACAACCTGCCGCAGCTGATTGACCAAAGGCAGGGGGTCCTGGCTATTGTCTGTGTACATGTGGTTGGGGAAAGCCCATCTGCCCTCTAGTGGTCTCTGTAATGATCACACACCATGGGTCCATCACGGAAATACATGAGTAACACACAGGGGAAAATGAGGTGCTCACACAGCACTTAGAGAAAACCCCACGCATATCTCCGCTTTGTCACAGGAAGAAATCCATATTATTGTTCTGGGCACTGCACAGACCCCAACCAAGATCAGGGTCCCCATTGTGCCAGGCGCTTCATGGACCCTGATGGTGATCAGAGCCTGTGATGGAACTGGAACTGGAAGGGGTTAAGTGGCCAGGCAGGCCAATTAAATCCACCGGCTGCACCTGGGGGAGGAGCCAAGGAGCCGGGAACTAATTGGAAGCAGGCTCAGCTGGACAGGAAGTGGGGGGGAGGGCCTGTATAAAGGCAGGTGGCTGGCAACAGAGGAAGCTGCAGGGAAGTAGGCTGCAGTTACTCCCTGAGTGGTGGGAGGCCGGTAAACACAAAGAGAGGAAGCTAGGAAGGTAAGAGAAGGCTCAGGGAAGAGGAGCAAGGAACAGCCATGCAGACCTAGACTGCTAACTGGAGGGCCCCTGAGCTGGAACCCAGAGTAGAAAGTGGGCTGGGTTCCTGCATCAGATACTTGGCATATGGCCCAGGCAGGCAGAGGACAGCAGACTATCTGGGAGTCCTGGAAAGACTTTGTTACATCTTCCCTGGCAGGGCGGGACCAGGTATGGTGACTTGGCCGGGGAGGGCAAGTCATGAAAAGAGACTGTGGTACCTGAAGTGACAGGGGCCCTGTGACATCCCCACCCCCAGCAATCCGGACTAGTGTGTAGCTGTCACCCCAATTCCTCACTCCTGGATCCTGATTTACCCCCACTTTGCTGTGTGAACCCCCTACTCCTGGGTCAGACCACATCCAGGCACCTGCAAATAATCAGTCCCCAACCTAGTGAAGGAGCACTTGTGGCCAGCCACTCATGGCATAGACATCCAGCAAACACCCCCAGTCCCAGATGCAACCCCAGGCACCCTGCAAGCCCATTTACATCTGTCCATCAGTTTTTCAAAGAAATTGATATGCACCAACTCTATCACTCTAAGTGAGGTCTCAGGAACAAACTATCCCGATGTGCAGAAAGAATAGCAAATATGGTAGGTGCCCAGCTTGGCTTCACAAAGAAGTCTTTGGTGAGCTTAAACACAAAAAAGAAGCTTATAAAAAGTGGAAGCTTGGTCAGATGAGTAGGGAGGATTATAAAAATACTGCTCGAACATGCAGGAATGAAATCAGGAAGGCCAAAGCGCAATTGGAGTTGCAGCTAGCAAGGGACATGAAGTGGAACAAGAAGGGTTTCTACAGGTATGTTACCAACAAGAGGAAGATTAGGGAAAGTGTGGGACCCTTACAGAATGGGGGAGGCAACCTAGTGACAGAGGATGTGGAGAAAGCTGAGGTACTCAATGCCTTTTTTGCCTCTGTCTTTAAAGGCAAGGTCAGCTCCCAGACTACTGCACTGGGCAGCACAGAATGGGGAGAAGGTGAGCCACCCTCAGTGCTGAAGGAACAGATTCAGAACTATTTAGAAATATTGAACATACACAAGTCCATAGGGCCAGATGCAATGCACCCGAGGGTGCTGAGGGAACTGGCTGATGTGATTGCAAAGCCATTGGCTATTATCTTTGAAAACTCGTGTTGATTGGGGGAGGTCCCTCATGATTGGAAAAAGGCAAATATAGTGCCCATCTTCAAGAAAGGGAAGAAGGAGGATTCAGGGAACTACAGACCAGTCAGCCTCACCTCAGTCCCCGGAAAAATCATGGAGCAGGTCCCCAAGGAATCCATTTTAAGGCACTTGGAAGAGAGGAAGGTGATCAGGAACAGACAGCATGGATTCACCAAGGGCAAGTCATGCCTGACCAACCTGATTGCTTTCTATGATGGGTTGGATGAATGGACTATAAAATGGATAAAGAGCTGGCTAGACCATCGGGCTCAACGGGTAGTGATCAATGGCTCCATGTCCAGCTGGCAGCCGGTAACAAGAGGAGTGCCCCAGGGGTTAGTGCTGGGACCAGTTTTGTTCAACATCTTCATTAATGATCTGGAGGATGGGGTGGATTGCACCCTCAGCAAGTTTGCAGATGACACTAAGCTAGGGGGAGGGGTAGATACCCTGAAGGGCAGGGAGAAGATACAGAGTGACCTAGACAAATTGTAGGATTGGGCCAAAAGAAATCTGATGAGGTTCAACAAGGACAAGTGCAGAGTCCTACACTTAGGACGGAAGACTCCCATGCACAGCTACAGACTGGGGACCGACGGGCTAGGCAGCAGTGTGCCCTGGTTGCCAAGAAGGCTAATAGCATATTGGGTTGCATTATTAGAAGCATTGCCAGCAGATGGAGGGAAATGATTATTCCTCTGTATTAGGCATTGGTGAGGCCGCATTTGGAGTATTGTGTTCAGTTTTGGGCCCCCCACTACAAAAAGGATTTGGACAAGTTAGAGAGAGTCCAGCAGAGGGCAACAAAATGATTAGGGGCCTGGAGCACAAGAATTATGAGCAGAGTCTGAGGGAGCTAGGCTTGTTTAGTCTGCAAAATAGACGAATGAGGGGGGATTTGATAGCAGCCTTTAACTACCAGGAAGGGGATTCCAGGGAGGATGGAGCTAGGCTGTTCTCAATGGTAGTAGATGACAGAACAAGGAGCAATGGTCTCCAGTTGCGGTGGGGGTGGTCTAGTTTGGAGATTAGGAAAAGGTTTTTCCCTAGGTGGGTGGTGAAGTGCTGGGATGGGTTACCTAGGGAAGTGGTGGAATCTCCATCTTTACAGGTTTTTAAGCTGCGGCTGGGATGATTTAGCTGAGGTTAGTCTTGCTTTGAGCAGGGGGTTGGGCTAGATGACCTCCTGAAGTTCCTTCCGATCTCAGCTTTGTGTTTGTCTACATCTATTCAAGCCATGTGAGACACATATTTGGGGATATGACATAGCAGAGTTTCATATCTGTACATGTGACAGACATTGCAGGAAATATGCTACCATCACAATAATGTTCAGTATGTCATAAGCATTCCAAAAATACCTGACCTGACACACTTTGCATTAGACAATACACAGCTACACTATAAGGGTGAACGTGAATGATACACAAATCACACTGTAAGGGTATACATGGGGTACAGCATGTCACAGGGTGACAAGAGGACAGGAGAGACACCGCCAGAGGGGCACAATGCCTGGCCAGAGATAATCCCCTGGGATGGCCAGCAGGAAGTGCCACTAGCAGTGAGTGCACCCCATGAGAATTGGTGGAGAATGCGGGCGCACAGTCACCCCTGATACAAGGGGAGTGCAAACAGCCACAGCAGGAAAGAAAAAAAGGGAAAAGAGGCAGAGGAACCACAGTATGCGGAAGCTTGTTTTGGCAGAGGGCATTTATACCCAAGCTGGACTCCAGAGTCACCACCCCTGCAGAAGGGGATGGACAAACGGCAGGGATGGATCCAGGCGCAGCTGAGAACCAGCAGAGACAGGGGAGGCACATTGGTAGCTGCAGAATTATTTGGCACAGTTGGTCAAAGAGCAGCTGGCTCTAGTTAAGGTCCAATGGGAAGAACCTAGCAGAGGTTGCAGAAAGCAAGATAGAAAGTGAGGTACCAGTGCCAGGAGGTCTGGCCAAAGCAGTGTTATTCCTGTGGGTGAAGGGAACAACTGAAAAGAGAGGGCCCCTACCTGGATGCGGACAAGAAGCTGCATTCAGAAGGGCAGGGAAATAAGAAAGCCCAAAAGAATCCATCTCCAAGGGAGAGGCATGTTTTGCCTGTGCTCAACAGGGGCACCTAAAAAGAGATGCCCATTTATGAACTGTGAGGTGAAGGCTAGCCCAGAGGAGGGGCTGAAGAAGAGAAGGTCAATGGGAGGACTATTGCCAGCACAATGCAAAGAGTTTGCTTTGGGTGCCATGAGGTTGGCCATATAAAAAGGCACTGCCCCTATAAGAGAGGGCATGGTAGCAGAGGGGAAGGCGTGGAGCCCAGTGAGACAGGAAAAATGGGGTTACAAGATAAAATGATTGGGACAGAGAAGGCCTAGGGGGACATAAGACAGCCACATGGGTGCAGCTGGCTACGGTTAGCACTCAGACCCTGACAGGAAGGGGATTGGCGGAGTCCGGGAAGCTAGCAGCTGCAGAGCAGACCCTGCAAATAGCTGAGCAGGATCTAGAGTTCCAGCAGGAAAAGTTGAGGGTCACCATGAAGCACCAGCATAAGCTGTGTCTCCTGGTGGGGGAAGTGGAGCAAGAGAGGGAACCTGTGAGCACAGCTCAGGCAAATGCAGGGCAGGAGACATCCACAACCCTGAGAGTTACAGGCTTGAGAGAGCGGGTGTGCGATGGGGGGTCCACCCCACACAGGACTGGGGAGGGGTTAAGTTGGCCAGGCAGGCTGCATCTGGAAGAGGAGCCAGGGAGCAGGGAACTAATTGGAAGCAGGCTCAGCTGAATAGGAACGGGGGCGGGGAAAAGGGGGTTTGTATAAAGCCAGGTGGCTGGCAACAGAAGGAAGCTGCAGGGAAGTAGGCTGCAGTCTCTCCACGGGAGGAGGGAGGCTGGTGAACCCAGACAGGGGGAAGTCAGGAAGAGAGGAGAAGACTCAGTGGAATAGCAGCAAGGAACAAGAGTGCAGATTGTGGCTGCTGACAGGAGGGCCCCTGAGCTGGAACCCACAGTAGAGGGTGGGCGTGGGTTCCCGCACCAACCACTGGGGATGTGGCCCAGGCCAGGCAGAGGATGGCAGACAGCCTGGCAGTCCCAGAAAGACTTTGTTACACCTTTCCCTGAAGGGGGGAGGGGGCACATACGGTGACCCAACCGGAGGGCCAAGCCATTCAGAGGAGGCTGCAGTTCCTGGAGTGAGAGGATGATGAGAGAGACACTGCCAGAGTGGGGCACAATGTCTGGCCTGAGCTAATCCCCAGGACAGCCAGCGGGAGGTGCCCCCAGCAGCGAGGCCATGGCCCCCGCTGTGCTGGGCGTGGGCTGCACAGACACTGGATGAGAGGCTGTCCTGGTTCCAAAGAGCTTCCAGTCTAAGTAAACAGGCAAGACAGAAACATTATCCCCATTTTGCCTCTGGGTGAACCGACACTCAGCGAAGGGGAGGGACGTACCCAGGGCACCCAAGGCATCCGTGGCGGAGCTCGGCCTTGAACTTACATCTCCTGAGCACCAGCCTCGTGTCTAAGCCACACTTCAGAGCCCCTGTGACGGCAGTGCCTCCTGGGGCCCTTCCACCTGGCACGGCTGCTCCATAGACGGGGTCAGCGGGTCTGGGGCAGGCGACCGCTCAGGGAATGAGTGTGCCTGCTCACATGGCCTGAGTACCCAGGTCTGGTCCTGACACCCCCACAGACAGCACCCAGGGTGGGGCGGGGGCTGGTGATGCCAGTAATAAAGATGACATGCATCAAACAGAACCACTCCACTAAGAAGCAGCCAGATTCCTCTCCTTCCTTTCAGCTGCCAGCCATATGGCCTCTGCTTTTACACAGGATTATTTTTTAAGCCCAGCTGTGTCCTTTTGAGGCCAGGATCTGTGCCACCTTAAACCGCTGGGGGCTGACTCCTGTAGCGAGATGCTGCTTCTGGCTTTACTCCCTGCACCTCTGACCGCAGTGCAGAGACATCCCAGCCACAGTGAGAGGCCCGTACCCGTCTGAGAGCAGACTAAAAGAGCCAAAAGGTCAGGATCTCAGCTGGCGCAATTTGTGCATCTCAGCTGATTTCAAGGAAGCGACTCCAATGCATTAAGTGGGATCCTACTAGTTTCTACGTGTGTATTTTATTAAATAACGGGAGATCCGAGCAGCAGTGCTGTGGTGTCCAGCAGTTAGAGCAATGAACTGGCAAGAGGTTGTCAGGCATCTAGGCTCTTCCTGTTCCCAGTTTTGGGCTGGGAGGGGAGTGGGGTTGAGTGAGTTGGGGGAGGGGGCTGGGAGGCTCCTGGGCTCTGTCCTGGCTCTGGTATGAATGTGAGTGCTAGGGCTTAGAGCAGTAGCAGGGCTGGGAGTCAGGACTCCTGGGTTCTGTTCCTGACTTGCTTTGTGGCCTTGGCCGAGTCATTTCCCCACCATAAAGCAGAGATAATGATCTTGCCCCTCTGTTCTGAAGCATGTTGCAGCCTCTTTGGCCAGCAGCAATCAGGGAATGTGATGACCCTCCTGTGCTAGGTCTGGTATGAACCTGGGGGAAGCCCTGCTCCTGATCCATGACTAAGCCCCATTCCTTGGAACCGAATTCCAGCTCCCATGTGCAGCCTGGGCTACGACTGGGCTGCTCGTCGAGACACTCAGATGCAAAAGTCCAGCTGCTGGGAATGCGTAGAGAGGTCAGTTCCCTTCACAGGAATTGGCTCCCCCCAGTCATGACTACATGAAACCCGATGGCATTTCACTTTCACGCACGAATAGTGCCGCTGACAGATTTAGGATCACATTTTTCTAAAAGGGCTAATGATTTTGGAAGCCCAAACGGAGACACTTTAAAGAGGCCTGATTGTCAGATATTCATAATAACCCCCAGCTCTCATCATCCGTCGATCTCAAAGCACTTACAAAGAAGGGCAGTGTCGTTATCCCTGTGATATGGATGGGGAAATTAAGAACATAAGAATGGCCATACAGGTGTATGGGGTGTCCGCCCCACAGAGGACTGGAAGAGGTTAAGGTGGCCAGGTAGGCCTATCAATGCCACAGGATGAACCTGGGGGAGGAGCCAGGGAGCAGAGAACTGATCGCAAGCTGGTTCGGCTGGGCAGGAACACGCAGGCCTAGGAAGTCTGGAAGGGCAGTTGTGACAGTCTGTACTTCTGTGTCCACCCCTTTCATAGGACTGATAAATCTTGTAATGCCTTGTGAGGTTTCATTGGAAAACTCATAATCTGCTGATCATTAGTGTCCTGGTAAAATATGTGTGGCAACATTGAATGGAAAGTTATAAGATTCTACTATGTGATGTCACTACGAGTTGTCACAAACCAGCTCCTCGAGACAAAATGCAAACTGATGCCTCAGCCAGGTGTCAACAAAATCAAAAGGACTGACAGCTGAACCAGGTGCTGTTCTTTGGCAGGCAAGAGGATGTGAATGAAAAAATCTACATCCTCACAAAGCAACAGCTTGAGATTCCCATCCACACAGACTTTCTGTCTGCTGAACCTCAGCTGGAGATGATTCTCAAAGAAGAGGAAAAATATAAGAAAGGAGAACAAAAGTCCCAGATCATCTTTCTCCTTCCTCTCTACTCATGGCATTAACAATACTAGAATAACAAAGGAAACTGCATTGGACTGGGAGAGGGACCCTGACTGAAAAGAAGTTCAGCTGGTAAGGCATATGCTAAGCCATGTGGTGAGAAAGATTTTGCTTTAAATTCATTTAGCTTGTTACATTAGACATCAATTGCGTTTTACTTGTATTGTCTTGTAACCAATCCTGACTTTTATGCCTTGTTATTGTAGTCACTTGAAATCTTTCTTTCTCTAGTTAATACATTTGTTTTATCTAAACCAGCGTGTTTGGATTGAAGTGGTTGGGACAGCAGGAGTTGTACGTATCCTTTTCTGTTAGAGAAAGTCTGTCATTTTCTTGAGCTTGAATTGTCCAGCCAGCAGGGCAGTACAAGATGCACATTTCTGAGGGAGAGTCTGGGACTAGGAATTTGCTGGCATTGCTCTGCAGTGTAATTGAAGAGTGGCTGGCTGGAACACTCCTACAGCGTATCTGTGTGGCCAGACCAGGAATGGTGACTCTCACAGCAAAGCAGTGTCAAAGGCACACCCGGTTGGAGAACTGAGGGGACACAGCTGTTCACCAGCCCAGACTGTACCCGGGGAATGTCACAGCCGTAACTCCCTGGGAAGCGGAAGTTGGAGCTGGCACACCCAGAGAAAGGGGAGGAACCAGGAGTGGTAGGAAGCAGGGAGGGCTGAGCGGAAAGTCCAGAACTGTGAGGTTGAGGGTCCCTGGGCTGGAACCCAGCGTAGAGGATTCACCACTGAGGAAGTGGCGCGAATAGGGCAGTGAGCTGGAAGGCTGCCTGGGTCGCTATGGGACCGACAGAATTTGAAGGACTGTAGCCCTGAAAAGGGAAATCCTGTTAGTGACCTGGCCAGAGGCTGAGTCACAAAGAGGAGGCTGTGGTTCCTGGAGTGAGTGAGTGAGAGAGAGTGACAGCCTGCAGCCGCAGGAAGGGGCATAGCACCTGGCAGAGCTCATCCCCAGGAAGGCCAGGGGGAGGCACCATCCAGCAGTAAGTAGAGCGCCCATTGTCCAGCCAGCCCAGTGTCCTGTCTTCTGACAGTGGCCAGTGCCAGGTGCTTCAAAGGCAATGAACAGAGCAGGGAGATTATCTAGTAACCCATGGCCTGTCATCTATCCCAGCATCTGGCAGTCAGAGGCTAGGGGCACCCAGAGCACGGGCTGTATCCCTGAACATCCTGGCTAATAGCTTTTGATGGACCTGTCCTCCTGGAACTTATCTAGTTCTTTTTTGAACCCTGTTATAGCTTTGGCCTTCACAGCATCCCCCAGCAGTGAGTTCCACAGGTTGACTGTGCATTGGGTGAAGCAGAACTTCCTTGTGCTTGTTTTTAAACCTGCTGTCTATTAATTTAATCGGGTGACCCTCTAGTTCTTGTGTTTTGTGTAGGGGTAAATAACACTTCCATAGTCACTTTCTCCACACCCGTCAAGATTTTATGGTCCTCTATCATATCCCCCCTTAGTCGTCTCTTTTCCAAGATGAAAAGTCCCAGTTTTATTAATCTCTCAGCATATGGAAGCTGTAAAAATAATCCTTCACTGGCACCTGTAGATGCTGCTACAATATAAACTTAAATTGCCAGCTCTTTGGGGCAGGGGCCATCTTTCTGCTCTTTGTTTATACAGCACCTGGCACAATGGGGCCCTGGTCCATGACTGGGGCTCCTAGGTGCTATCACAATCCTAAGAATAAATAATGGACTAAAACATCAGGAAAAGGAAGAGATACCAGTTGTCCTGATTCTCTCCTCTAACCACTAGTATACATTCTCTTCCAGCCCCAGGAGGGGAACCCAGGTGTCCTGCATGCCAGCCGCCTACTTTTGCTCCTCGTTTTCCTCTGCCAAGTCTTGGCTTACTGCACATCGTGCAGTCTCGTGCTGTGTGGCCATCAAGCCGAGCGACCAGGCTGCGGCAGATTTCTGGCTGGCTTCACTGCCCACTCCCAGGGGAAGAACAAATGGAAAAGCATGACCGGCTGAGCCTGTGCTCTTATCCCTGGAGCGTGCAGATAGCCCCATGGTGGTCTCTGTGTGTGAGAGGCATGTAGGCTGTGATGGGATGGGTCAGCTGACCTCACTCACAGGCCTAAAGCATTCAGTAAGAGTGGGGGATTTCCTAGCTTAATGAGATCCTAATCCAAGCCCAAACAAATGGCTAAAAGCCAAGGAAATTGACATTAAACAAACTGCAGAGTTCATTAGGCTGGGCTATGGTCGTTCCAGGGTGAGGAGACAGCAGCACTGGCCTGGGAATTAGAACTGGGCTGAAAAATCCCCAGCCACGCAGACAAGTCAACAACAAATTAATATTTGTGGAAAACCTTCTCGGGTTTTCGTCAACAACTACCTGCCCACCCCCAGCCCCCTCCCTCACAAATGTTCTTTTTGCTGCAGCCAACATTTTCCAGATACCAAAAATTCAGCAATTTTCAATGAGAAAAAAAATAACACTCTGCGGAAAATGAAGGGAGCGGCTTGCCCAAGACCAGTCAATGGCCGACCCGGGAAGAGAACCCAGGGGCCAGGAGTCTCAGACCACCAGGCAACATGCTAAAGACTGCTGCACAATGATACACAACCAGGGGGCAGCGTTAAGGTTATGGGCACATCCTTAAAGTTGATGCTTGGTAACTTCTGCGTGCTTGTCTTTGCAAGCTTGATTATGTTCTTTTAGTGTCACTTTTTGGGGATGTGATTAACTATAACAAAAGGAATGACAGAGGGGTGGGGGGAAGGGACTAAGACTCCCCCACCTGCCAAGGGGGAGATACCCAAGAGGCAGGTTAGAGAGTGAGGTGACCGTATTCGTTGTGGGCGTGGCATCATGAAGCCTGGAGCTAGGTTACGAGGCAGGTTAGAGGGTGAGGCAGCCATGTTTGTTGTGGGCATGGCATCCTGAAGCCAGGAGCTAGTTGGGAGAAGGCTAGCGGGTGAAGCGGCCATGTTTATTGTGGGCATGGAGTTCCGGAGCCAGGAGCCAGCTGTTTTCTGGAGCTGTGCTGAAGAACTAAATGTGAAGGCCATTGTCATGGCAGCACCTGAGCATGGGTGTGGGGGATCAGGCCAGTGTTGGGCAACTGATGGATTTTTTCGGTTCAGTGGCAGTTTTGAAAAGTCAGGGGGAAAGAATTCATTTTGAGTCAAACCAAAACTGAAAATTTTCAATGAATTGAAAAGTTGAAAAAACCCAGCATTGAATCAAATGCCACGTTTCACTTGGCCACATTTTAAATGTTTCATTTTGATTTTGACCAGTCCCCACCTTTTTTAAAGATAAAAGAAAGAAATTACGCATTGAAAAGTCACTTCAAACTGCAAAACCCAAACATTTCAGTTCAAAGACATCCAGCATTTTGGGAGCATTGGCCCTCCATCATCCTGAAACCAATAATTCAGTGAAACATTCTGGTGTCGTCAACTCAGCATTTTTCACCAAAAAAATAGTTTCAGTCAAAAAGTTTTGCCCAGCTCTAACCAAGTCCCCATCGCATGGAGCCCAGCTAGATCGTCTGTGCCTCTTGTTTTAGTGTCTCCAAGCCCCTTCGCCAACACAAAGACCAGCAGCAGCTGCGTGATCAGTAGCCCTCGAGGGAGACCTTACGCGGGCCTTGCTACAGATTTGCTTATACCTGCCTTCACCCATGCGCAAGCCACGCTGGCGAGTTCTGGAAGCACATCCTGGCACCATTTTGGGTGGTTGGAAAGGCATTTAGCGACAGCTGATTCCTGAGCCACCATCCTTCCCCCTCTGCGGGGTCCCAGAACCCAGCCCGAGCCCAAACATCTGCGCTGCAATTTCATTGCCCTGCAGCTCAAGCCAGCTGCCCTGGGCCAGCCACGGGTGTTTTAGTGCAGTGTGGAAGGAACACTAGAGTGCAAGGCCAGAAGGGACTGTTGTGGCCATCCTGTCAGACCTACTGGGTAACACGGGCCAGAGACCTGCCCCCAAATAATTCCTAGCGCAGAGCTTTTACATCCCACCTTGATTTAAACGGGGGTCTGGGCTGCAGAATCCCCACCCACCTGTGGTAGGCTGGTCCAATGGTTAATACACTCCCTGCTAAACACTGGCATTTGTCTAGTGTCAGCGTGCAGCCATTGGCGCGGTAGACCTGTCTCTGCTAGTCGGAAGAGCCTGTTATTAAAGATCTGGTCTCCAGGTAGGCACTGATAGATGCGGTTCGATTCACCCCTTCACCTTCTCTAAGCTTCTTCTCCTCTTCCTCCCAGCCACGCTGGCAGGACGGCAGCTCAGTCACCCAGCTGCCATCTCTCCCGGAGATGCCTCCCAATGGACCCCCCCTGGAGTCTGCTGCCATCTCTCCTCCTGTTCCCACCAGGCACCTTCCCCCCAGGCTGAGCTCCTCACACTGGGAGGTGCACCTCTAGGTCCAGGAAGCCCCGGAGTGAGGAGGGGTAAGGGCTGCACCCCACAGCCACGCTCTCTGGGGCCAGCGGCCAGCAGCAGCCCAGCACTGCCTCCCCATAACAAGAGCCACTTGGCACCAACAGCCATCCCTCAGAGCTCCCCTGCCCACTGCCAACCCCCTCCTCTGGCTGACAGGACTCCCTGAGCCCGCTCCCCACAATCACAGAGCCCTTGGCTCCCTGGCAATCTATAACCCCCACCTCAACCTCTACGATCCCCCCACATCTAACCCCAAGAGCCCACTCTGCCTTTCCCATACCCCACAATCACTACTTTTATATGGCTAATCTATGTGGTACACAGCATGCCTTGTGAGGGAGCCTTTGAAAACTCATAATCTGCTGAGTATCATTATCCTGCTGAACTGTGTGTAACAGCCCTGCATGTGAGATTGCGCTGTGTGATTGTTACTGAAACACACTGTAATTCTGGGTAACACCATAAGCCAACTGCTCACAGACAAATACACACCTGCGTGCCAGCAAGGTGCTAAAGAGCCATTACCTATTTAATCGGACATTCACCAGCAGGGGAGGAAGGTATAAATGAAAGTATTAGCATTTTAGCATTTCAGTTTAAAGTATCTGAAGGAGAGTTGGCAGCTCAAATACATGATGGAACCGCCTGACACCCCCACAATGACTTTTCCTATACAACAGGTCAGAGTATAAAGGAGGGGAAATGCTGCTAACCACTTCTGCTCTCCACCGTATATTGTGCTGCTCATAACATCCATGAATACCTGATGAACATTGAACGGAGGGGGTGGTCCCAGGGTGAAAGGAAACCCAGCCTGTGAACCGAGAACTGTGAACTGAGACTTGCCTGCAGCATCTGGTGTGGTGAGAATGATCTTTGTTTCAAATCTTATTTAGCTTGATAAAGTTTGGGCATTAGATTGCGTGTTTATCCTTTTCTTTCTTTTGTAACCAATTCTGACTTTATACCTTGCCACCTATAATCACTGAAGAGCTAGCTTTCTCTAGTTAATAAACTTGGTTTATTGCTTTATCTAAACCAGTGTGCATGTCTGAACAGCTTGGGAAACCTTTGCTTGAGATAAAAGGCCAGTGCATAAACATTCTCCTTTGCTGGAATGTCGGCCTAGATATGAGCTTGCATTGGTCAGTAATGTGCTGGACAGTACAAGACATCTGGGTTCCCAGGGTGCAGGGCTGGGGCCGGGACGATGCCAGTGTTGCCCTGTATGTATTCCTGGTTGGCTGGGAGAGCAGGCATGTATTCAGCTGGGAAGGATTTTACATGCTCCTGGCTGTGCGTGAGCAGAGCCTGCAGAAGTTGCTGTTCTCCAGAAAAGCAGTTTAAAGGCATCCCAGGCTGGACTGCTGGGGAATCTTACACCCCTTGTCCCCAATATCCACCCGTCCATCCCCTTACCCCTAACCTCCACTCTCTCTCCCGGGCTTAACCCCATGCCCCTTTGACTCACCTAACCCCTTCCCGCCCCCCCCCCCCCCCCCCAGTTCTATCTTCTGTCCACTGTTGCCAATTGGGTGATTTTTGTCACCAGAGCTAGCAAAAGTCACCAGATTGCCACCGGGTTTGGTGGCAAGTGATGTGCTGCAGCAAGGCCTGAAACATCTCATGCAGGACTAAAAAGCTGCCAGATCTAGTGACAAATGGCTAAGTTGGCACTGCCATGGGCCATGGCAGCCCTGCCTCACAGTGCAGGTAGCCAGCGTCTCTGTGCATCCCGGCACATCTTTTTTCCTAAGGACTCCAACACTGGCCTTCTTCACAGCATCTGTGGGCCAGTCCCTGGGTGCAGAGGGCCACCACCGAAATGGAAAAGGAACACAGCCCATTGAAGAATGCCTGAGGCTCTAGTGAGCACCCATAACCTCACCTGCCTCAAATCCCCCACAGTGGAGAAAAGAGTCTCGTAACCCAGTTGCAAAGAGACATCCAACTTCTGAGAAAGGCCCTGCACTGTCTGGTTCCTACCCACCATCTAGATACCACCCATTCTGTGTAACAATTCAGCCAAGATGAGTGAGCTGGCTCATATTTGACTGCAAAATTCCTCTGCAATTGTACATGGCAGCAGGATCCGGCCTGTCCCTCCATAACACTGATCGTATGGAGGGAAAGGGGGAGTGCTAGATATGCTGGAGGGCAGGGATAGGATTCAGAGTGACCTAGACAAATTGGAGGATTGGGCCAAAAGAAATCTGATGAGGTTCAACAAGGACAAGTGCAGAGTCCTGCACTTAGGACAGAAGAATCCCATGCACAACTACAGACCAGGGACCGACGGGCTAGGCTGCAGTTTGGCAGAAAAGGACCTGCGGGTTACAGTGGACAAGAAGCTGGATATGAGTCAGCAGTGTGCCCTGGTTGCCAAGAAGACTAATAGCATATTGGGTTGCATTAGTAGGAGCAGTGCCAGCAGTTCGAGGGAAGTGATTGTTCCCCTCTATTCAGCATTAGAGAGGCCGCATTTGGAGTATTGTGTCCAGTTTTGGGGCCCCCACTACAAAAAGGATGTGGACAAGTTGGAGAGAGTCCAGCGGAGGACGACAAAAATGATTAGGGGTCTGGAGCACAAGATTTATGAGGAGAGGCTGAAGGAACTGGGCTTGTTTAGTCTGCAAAAGAGAAGAATGAGGGGAGATTTGATAGCAGCATTCAACCTGAACCTGAAACCTGAACCTGAAAGGGGGTTCCAGGGAGGATGGAGCTAGGCTGTTCTCAGTGGTGGCAGATGACAGAACTAGGAGCAATGGTCTCAAGTTGCAGAGGGGGAGGTCTAGGTTGGATATTAGGAAAAACTTTTTCCCTAGGAGGGGGGTGAAGCACTGGAATGGGTTATCTAGGGAGGTGGTGGAATCTCCATCCTTAGGGTTTTTAATTTGCGGTTTGACAAAGCCCTGGCTGGGATGATTTAGTTGGGGTTGGTCCTGCTTTGAGCAGGAGTTGGACTAGATACCTCCTGAGGTCCCTTCCAACCCTCATCTTCTATGGTTCTGATTCTGTCCTTGCTGATCTGTCGAGGGCGCGGAGCATGTTGCACATTAAAACCAGACCTTTACAGCCATAACCTCTGTCAGACACCTGTGCACCGAAACGGCCTTGGGGAACTGCTCCCTCTTGCACTCTGTGACCCTTTGTACAATCACGTCTCCTCTCTAGGGCTGTAAATGGGGCTGGGACTGGATCTCAACTCAATTGCAAGTCAGCCCCAGCAAGGAAAAGCTCCATCACCAATTCCCCTGAGCCTCCCAGTCCTTTCACAGCAGCTGATCATGAGCGCTGAGTGCCATCCTGCAACACACACATGGGGCCCAGGTGCAGAAGGCAGAGGTGAGCATTGGCCAGAGGGGGACACACAAGGTTCATGCATCTTGCTGGGAAGGAATCAATGCAACAGCTGACGGCTTCAAACCAACTCCTTCCTGGCCACGTCTTGCAGGTGGGTAAATTTAACGCCCAGTGTGAAAGGAGACGGTCTCTTTCTACTGCACAGTTGAGCAGCGGCTCTTGCTTCCAAAGCTGGAGCATCAGCAAATCCAAGCCACCCCAGTGCAGCTTTTACTCCCTCTGAGAGATGCCAGCAGCCCTGCCGAAGAGCTAGCTGGCATCCAGCCCTTCTCTAAACAAACTCGCTAGCTGCTTTTAAAGCTGTGCAGGAAGCAGAGTGTGGGGTTGGGGACAGCCGCCTCGCTGTCTCTTGCTAACACCTGTAGGTAACAGAGTCGCGGGGTCCCTCTGGGACGTTCCCTGCTGGGAACATTTGGAGAAGGAAGCAGCAGGGGACTGAGCGCTCCAGAATGCACGGAGGAGGGATACAGAGCACAACGAATGGCCTCATCACATGGTGAGTGACAGGGGTAGGTTGGGAACCCCAAGCCCCTGATCACCAGCAGAGTAGGATTATTACCGCAAGGAGCCCGCTGCCAGCCCGCCATTTCTCCATGCACTTTCTGCAGTCAAGGGCAGGGGGATGGGCCCACTGAGCTGGTGGGCATGGAGTCATGGGTTGTGTAGGCCTGGAGAAACTGTCTACTAGGGGCTTGGGGAAATTGTCTGGCAAAACTAGGGCAGTAGACTCATTCTGCAGTAGCTCCATGGGACAATGTCCCATGTAGACTGTGAGGCCTTAGCAGCCCGTGCCAGGCCAACTCACGGGGGGTGGGAGGCCTTGGGGAGGGCTGACAGGCACTCAGGAGGCCCTCATGGATGGGACAAAGTGTTAGCTCAGTGAGCAGATGGCGGCAGCATCACATAGTGGTTAGAGCACAGCGCTGGGACCCAGGCACCCTGGGTTCCATTCCCAGCTCTGCTGCTGTGAGAGAGACCACAGGCATGCTCCTTTCCCATCTCTGTGCCTCAGTTTCTCCATCTCTGAAATGGAGAGAATGCTGCCCCGAGACCTACCGCTGCAAAGACAAAGCCCCCTTTACGAGGCTGAGCTGCTGCTTCGGATCCAGGTGCGGTTGGAGACAAAGCTGATCTCCTGCTCTGCCTAGTGGGAGATCCCACCCCAAAGCGACTGGCCCGAGGAATGATGCGTGGTTACTCCAGGAGCTCAGAGCTGGTGTGCATTTGCTGCTCCCCCTCCAGCTGAGGGCACTGATGGCCGGTTGCATACGCCCCTGGGGTGTAGCTTTCACATGCTCTCCTGCTGCAGAACTGGAAGGAGAAAACAGGAGGGGAGCTAAGGACACCTGGGGCAAGTGATGTGCTTGTGGGGGGAGGGGGACAGGCCCAGGACACAGGAGTGGCCAGCTAGTCCGCAAGGCTTACAATAATTACTTTATTTGAACATCTTTAATTACAGACAGTAGAATAGCTCGAGAGGTGTGTAGGGGGCTCCTGGCTTTGGTGGTGAGCACAGGGACACCCAAGTGCTCTGGACTCATTTGCTGTTGGTTTGCATATGTGGCACAGAAGACCGGCCGCTCTTCCACGAGGGGGTGCACGATGCTCCCCAGGCTGAGAGGCCAGGGCATGGGTGGGGGTAAAACACCCCGAGAAATCCAGTCTGCTGCCAACCCTCCCCCCCCAGTTACACACAAACACCCACCCCACACACACACCCCTGGCAAGATCAGGATTTCGAGGCTGGCCTCTGTGAGCCCATCACCCACACACCTATTGCTTATTTGTTGTGGAGGGGGTGGAGAGCTGGAGGCAGATGTCCGGGGAGGAGGCACGTCTCAGGGGGAGGACGGGGAGCTACCGGCCTCACATCAGATTGCTCCCAGGGGACCTGGAAGAGGGGCACCCCAGGGTGAGAGCGCGTCTGTCAGACTGGCAGCCAAGGATCATGAGCCCAGAGAATTAGAGCACCTATGGGTACATCTACAGAGCAAAGAAAACCCACAGCTGGCCCACGCTGCCTTTCTCAGGCTGCAGGACTGTTGCATTGCTGAGCTCTGGGACCCTCTCACCTGGCAAAGTCCTAGAGCCTGGGCTCCAGCCCCAGCCTGCAAGTCTACAGAGCCATGAAACAGCCCCACAGCCTGAGCGGGCTGGCATGGGCCAGCCTCTGGTGTTTCTTTGGTGTGTGGACAGACCCTCTGAAACCAGAAAAGCTGGGCCCAGATCCTGGTATTAGACACCTCCTGGGAGACTGGGGGCTGGAGGTCCCATGGCCCAGATCCTAGTAGCCAGAGATCCCAGCCCCAGACAGCATCTATGAGACCAGCAGCCGGGGCACTTGGCCCAGATCCTGGCCTTAGAGAGCACCTGTGAAACTGGCCCACGCCCACGTCCACCCGGTGTAGAATGCTTGCGGGGATGTGACCAGGGATCCCTGCTGGGCTGAGCTCTCACCACGCAGGCTGGTGAAAGTGGAGCCCAGCCATCCCTGCCTGCCCACAGTGAGTTTCTGACGCTAAGGGAAAGGATGACTAAGGATGGAACCTACCCCCTGCCCCACAACTTGCTTCTGCTTGTGACCTGATCCCAACCTATGACCCCACCTGATCCCAACCTGCGACTTCTCCTGAAATCCCCAAGCCCAGAGACCACCTGTGAGAGATGCCTCAGAGCCACAGCACTTGGGGAAGGGAGCTAGGCCTCCACGCTCCACCCTCCAGGCCAGTAACGTCTGCCAGGAAATCGGGCTGCGGACAGAACCAGCGGGCCAGCGGCCTCTCTGTTCCAGGCTGGAGTCAGAGAGAAACCGGGAGAGCTGGGAAGGAACGAGCCCTGGGAATAAATACAATCTTTCCAATATATTAAAAAAAATACTCCTTGCTAGCGCTCTGCCTCTTGGCTGTGTGACGCCAGCTCACGGCAACACTACAAATGGTCTCAGTGGGGGAGAAGAGATCCACGGCGACCCCCCTGTGATGGACACTCCGGCGGCTGGGCAGCGCGGGCTGATGGGGGAAGAAATTAAACAGGCCGAGGAACCGTCTCCACCTAGCATGGGGGTCCTCCAGGCGGGGGGTGGTGGTGGGGGGAGGTTACATCATCCCCAGCTGCAGGAGGGTGTTGGCGTAGGCCATTGGTTTGACGTTCGGGTGAGGCTGAAAGAGAAGAGGCAGCCAGGTTAATTCCTGAGGGCTCAGGTGGCAGCACTGTCCCACCCTCCTGTGGTGTCTGCAGAGGCCCCTGCCCACTCGAGGAGCAGAGGGGCAAGAGGCTGTGGGGAGACTGTGATGGTAATGAAAGTGCTGGTGAGGTGGTGTACCCCTCTCTGAAGCATTGCCCCAGAGCAGTGCTAGGGGGCGCTGTGTCGCAGGGAGCAGGGCGTGGCCTCGGCAGGGGGTGCTCTGCCTGGCACTCAGTGCTGGCATCAATATCCCAGGGCAGCACTAGGGGGCGCTGTGCCACAGGGAGTGGGGCGGGGCCTCGGCAGAGGGTGCTCTGCACTGGCATTCAGTGCTGGCACCAATATCCCAGTGCGGTGCTAGGGGGCGCTGTGCCGCAGGGAGCAGGGTGGGGGCTCAGCTGTGTCTCTGTGCTGGGGGAAGTGATGGTGTGGGGCAGGCCTGCTGACACAGTAAGCACTTTGGGATCTCAGACACTGCAGACGGATAAATTAATTATTACTGAGGCTCACCAAGCCCCAGTGCAGAGCAAGGGGGCACAGTGCAGATGCCAGTGCCCAAGCAGGGCTCCAGGGGGCACTGTGGGGAAAAAGGGTTGCCCAGACAGCTGGTAGAAATAGAACATGGAGGGCCGCTGCGGACAGCGTGATCGTGACTCTCGACTGGCGACTAGAGCGGAGCCAAGAATTGATTTCCCGGTTTGGTGGCTGAACCAGAAAAATCCCAAACCATTTCTGTTCAGGTCGACCAAAACAAAAAACAGAAAAAATATTCCAAAATGATTCGGGTTTTTACCCTTTTGAGTTTAACTCTACATTTCTAAACGAGTCAACTTTTTTGGAATGTTTTTAGCTGTTACTTTTTCTGGCCAAAACTAGAAGCCCCGTTTGACCTGAATTCATGCACAGCTTCAGGCCACATGAAACTGCGTTTTTCAGCAAATAAATACTCACCCTACAAAATTGCCCAGCTCTATTAGACAGGGCCGGGCTCCTGCAGCTTCTGGAAATCAGACCCTTTAGGGGGGTCTCAAAGTGGGCCCTGACTCACTAGGCCCCTCTGCAAACATACCTGCTAGGAGCCTGCCCTCCCTCCCCCTCTGTATCGGGACACTTCTTCCTCCCATTGCTCTTTGAGGAAGCACTGGCTGAGAATTGGACTGTATCTCTTTAAGACCCTCCAGGCCCCACTGAGCCCCAGGAGGGGGTTTAATAGTTTCCCAGCTTTTATCTCCCCCCTCCCTCAGCACATGAGCCGGGCTGGGAAACCTTTAGCCCACAGATACCCTGGCTGGGATAACGGACCCCACCCAAGGCAGATGACTTCATGCATTTAGGCAGTGAGGAGCAGAGGCAGGAGAAAGCAGGGAGCGAGCAGGGAGGGTAAACATCTGATGAAATGTCAGTGCAATTCCTCCTCCCACACAGCTGAGTCAGCTTCCCAGAGGCGTGGCTAGCCTTCTTGCGCAGGCAATTGAGGGCTGGTACCTGGCTGCCAAGCGCCCATGTCCAAAGCCTCAGAGTGAGGCAGACTCCATCAGCTGTGGGATTCGGAGGGACATTGTGGGCACATCTGGGGACGTTTTCCAGGATCCAGCCTCATTCCAGTGACACTGGGCCCAATTCCCAGCTCCCCCGTCCCTGTCACTGGGGAGAGGGACAAGGAGTGGCTTTAAGGCCCCTCTGCGTGCCCCATATTCTGGGCCCTGGTGTAAGAACAGCTCTGAGGCTGCTGAAATTAACTCACACTCTGCCTCAATGGGCCCTGGGGGCAGAGAACAGCCACAGCAAAGGACACTTTGCCCACGCCCCCAATCCACCCTCTCTGGGCCCTGGGGGAGCAGAGAATAGCCACAGCGCAGTGCACTCCGAGCACAAGCCGGATCTTCCTCCTATGCAGCTTCACACCTGCTGGGGAGGCCCCGTTTGGGTTTGGGGGATAATCAGGAAGAGGTTACTGCCCCCTCAAAAGTGGCAGGGTGGCCTATAGGGCCCAGCTGTAGCTCCAAACGAGGCCTCTGTCTGCACACAGCAGGGCAGTGGGGGCAGGACAAGCACACCCCAGAGCTCAAGGACAAGTTCAGAGATGTCACAACTGCACCCCCTGCCTACATCAGGCGGCCTGATGCCAGGAGCTGGGTCTGGACGGGCAGGGAGCCCTGGTTCCTCCAACCAAGAGGCAGGTGAAGGACTGGGATCGTCTGCCTAGCCATGGAAGCAGGCTGGGCCCCGGGCAGCGTGAAGGCCAGAGGGAGTTGCCCCAGGCTGGCAGGCCCAGGGGGCAGGTGCAGTTAGTGTCTGGCAGCTCTGACAGGACGATCCAATCACTCACCACGGCTGTGAACTGGTGGAATTCGGGGCGCAGGTCCGACCCTCGCAGGTGGATGTATGAACCTTTATTCCCCATCTGGTCGCTGGGGAGAGAATGCATGGAGAGCTGGTCACATCCAGCCAAGGGAGGGAGATTTCAGCCCCCACCCAAAGAGACCTCCCTGACTTTCACGCAGCGTGGCCAGACCGCCCCCGGATGCTGCGTGGGACAAAACCAGACCTGTCTGCAGCACCTGCTTCAGGAGGGCAGCTCCAGAGTGAGACTCTCATTGAGACCTCAGATGCTTCACCAGCAGGGCTGTGACCCCAGTGCACACATGGAGAAACTGAGGCACAGAGAAGTAATGTGCCCAAGCACTTGCTGAGTTGAAGATAGAACCCAGGACTCCTGACTTCCAGCCTCCCCTGCTCTGACCACTAGACCCCACTCCCGTCCCAGCACCAGAGACAGACCTAGGAATCTGGACTCCCAGCCTCCCCTGTTCTAACCACTAGATGGCACACTCCCCTGGCCAGAGCAGGTTCAGAACCAGGGGGTCCTGACTCCCAGCCCCTCCTGTTCTAACCACTAGATCCCACTCCCCTCCCAGCTCTAGGAATAGAACCCAGGAGTCCTGACTTGCAGCCTCTGCTCTAACCACTAGCTCAAACTACCTTTTGCAGCATGCACACACAGCCGTTAGCTGCTTGTCAGTGGCACTGTTCCCCTTTCCCAAGCACCCTGCCCTCCCTGGTGGTGGAAGCAGCAAATGCCAATGACGCTAACCAAGCTGGCTTCCAAACCTCTGCTGGCTGTGCTCCTGCCCAGAAAGGGCCAGCCGGGAGGCCTGCGCTGTCACCCCCTGGATCTCACCCTCGAAGCCAGGATAAGTCAGAGTCAGTGTGGTACCACGACTTGAGACCTCCAGCCAAAACCCAGAAACTGCCAGGAGCTCAGTGGGAGGCACTCTCCCCTGGCAGTCAGGGGGTGCAGGAAGCGTGGACAAGATTTAAACCTGAGATCCTGACTTCTTGGGGGCCGTTAAGAAAACTCCAGCTCCTGCCATTACAAGGGGCAGGCACAAATTCCCCCAGGCCCCAGGACTCTTTACTTCCTGCCCTAACCTTGCAGAGTTGGGCTATTGCTGTTAAACAGGTGCCATGCCCCAGAGGTGGCTGCATCTCAGCAGTGGATGAGTATGAACCCCTCAGAGGTGGCAGTGTCTCAGCAGGAGGGAGTGTGCAGTGACCCCTGGATCTCCTCTGTCCCAGGGGGCTGAGACTTCATGATCTAAGTGGTGACTTCATAATCTAAGCAGGCTGGACATGTGGCAGGGACCTCTCCCCAACACAGGCCAGGCTCCGGAGAAAACAGAGATGCTCCCTGATCACTCCCTAGCTTCCTCTGTGGCTTAGCCACCCAGGGGTTCCCCAAAGCCCTGCCCGGAGCTCTCACCAGTAGTTGGGTGCCGAGAAGACGGTGATGCACTTGCCATCGTGCGTCACCTCGTAGCCTTCGGGCTTGACCTCGTGGCTCCGGATGATGTATTCTAAATGGTTCTGCTCCAGGAAGCTTTTGGTGACGTCTGGCCCAAACTGACAGCTCACGCCGCGCTTGCTGACCGACCGGCCGTTCTGGAAAGGTGAGGGGAGGGGCGACCAATAGTCACTGAACGTGTCCTGATGTGCAGCTGTGTCATGTTGCCGAGTGAGGGGAGGGGTCTCTACACAGTGTGGGGAACAGAGACTCCGCCCACCCTCTCCGAACTTCCATCCAGGAAGCTTCCCACCACCTCTGGCTGCTGCTAGACTAGGGAGGGGGCAAGGAGCCCATCATAGCACGAGGTTTAGCCAGGGGTCTGTGGCCCCACTGGCTGATCACTCACCCCACGTGGGATCCCCTGGCTAACCCAGCTGTTCCAATCTGATCACTTGCAGACGAGGGACCGGCCGAGCCCCGGGGGTCCTAGTACCAACCCTGCTCCCCATGGGGCAGCAGACCATCATGGGAGCTCTGATGAGAAGCTATCGCCGTCCATGTAAAGCTACGAGTACCAGCACACCTACCACTGGCCTCCCATCCGTCCCTTCTTATAATCTGTCCCCGCAGGGTGAAAGAGACTCCTGGGAACAACCCACCCCTCCCCCTTTGTGGGTCTGTCCACACTGCACCCAGGCTCCGACTCATGTTTGAGCCCAAGCCTGCCTTCTGTCCACACTCAAAATCAGCCTGATTCATGGCATCAAGCACTCAGGACCCGGCTCCTAGGAGCTGCTGGGGGTGGATCCGAGCCAGAGTCCTGCTGCAACTCAGGTCCAAGCCCTGTCCCCCTTTGCAGCTTGGACGCCACACAAGCCACAGGCTGGAGTCAGAAGGCCTGCGCCGCGCCGTGCAGACGTGATAGCACAGGCTGAGACCGGGTGCTGCAGTGGTTACGCCCAGGATCACACTGCAGTGCAGATGCCCAGCGGGGGTCGCACAGGCCTGGGCTCACGATGCAGTGTGGACACTTGACCCACAGGCTCCTTTCCCACCTCACAGGTGCAGCTTTCCTCCCTCCTGTCCTGCCAGAGCTTTGTGCTGGCGACAGGTGCTACTGACAGCCCTGGGGAATCTCCTATTCACCCTCCACCCATAGGCCTCTCGGGCTGACGGGATCCAGTCTCCACAGTGCAGCCGTCCCTCAGCCTCACTGCTAATGAGCTTGTGCCTGTGGAAACGGCAAAGCCCGTGGGGCACAACTGAGCTGAGCCTCACCCAACTTACCCCATCCCAGTCACTGTCAAAGGGGCTGACCCCGGGCCAGCATCAAGCAGTGCAGCAGATGGGTTCCCCCACCCCAGCCCGCGAGCTGTCAGCTGGGATGGAGAACTGTCAGCTGCCGGGTGGTGGGAGGGCTCCACATAGCGCCCTGCATGTCCCACCCCAGCGAGAGCCAGCAGAGGCGGCTCTGAGTCAGCCCACATGGACCCTCCAACACAAGCAGTGACCTGCTCGGCCTGACACCGCCACCCACGTGCAGGCGGAGGGCAGAGCACAACAGCCCGGCACACGGCAAGCACCGGGAGCTGAACTAGCCTGGAGACAACACAACACCACGTGCACACTGAGCCGCCCACACGGTATGGGGGATTTCACCGGCACACTCACCTGAGGCTGCGGGTCGGACCAGAGCAAGTCACACATGGGACCTGCCAACAAGGAGAGAGTGCGTGTCATTCCAAGTGGGGTATGCCAGGGGAGTGCCCCCCTCAGGGCCAATCCATCCACTGTGACATAATCAGCCCCCCCACCCTCCCCGGCTCATTCCCCGGGCCCACCAGCCCGGTATCCCTGCTGTGTTAGAGGAAATTACTGGTCCATCTAATCCTATACCCACTTCCTGCCGCACCAGAGACAGCACTGGGTTCATCTAGCTCTGAGGTCCAGGACAATAGATCAACGTAGACTACAGAGACCCAGACTTAACTCAATATCACGCCTCCTGACATAACAGAGCTGATGTCCCACCCTACCAGTGCACTGGATCGGACCATAGGTAGGAAGGGAGATGGACAGATGACCCAACAGGTCTTGCCCATCTTTAACACCTGTGGCAGGGCCCATCAATCGGTTAGTTTAATGCTTCAGGGAGCGCTGAAAATGCTCCTGGCACATTGCTCCTGGCCACCACAAGCTGCAGTACAAGCATTCGCTCCCCTCTGTTAGCATGGCTGTGGAGAAAGCAATGCCCTCCAGCGCTGACAGGGAGCTTCACAATGCAACGCAATTCAAAAGCAGAGTCAGACATGCCGTGCCAAGCGCAATTTGGAACCAGACGGACTCAGCTGATGTGAGGAGGGATGCCAGGGGCTCAGACGGCAGCAGCAACCAAGAGATTAAAAATCCTGCTGCTGCATTGGCTGAGTCTTGAGGACATCCAGCAGGGCCCCAGACCTACGTTTACTGTCTTGTGGCAGCAGGGGTGGTGCTGACGCCCCAGCAGGTTGGGAAGAGAGGGCCAGGGCACTGCACATGGACTCTGGAGACCGGGGTTCTACTCCCACCTCTGCTGCTGCCCCTGGGCAAGTCCCTGTCTCTCTAGCCTCACCCCCATTGCACAGCTGGGGAGCTAACATCGCAGGGGTTGTGAAGACGCTGTGAGGTGCTCAGGCACTAATGGGGTGGGGGAAGTAGCCAGGATGGATGAAGTCCATGTTTCTGGAGCTGGCAGGTGGAATAGAAGTAAACACCTCTACCCCTTGGCGGCTTAGATAGGGTGGTGATTCATAGAAAGGCCCACTGTGATCATCCGCTCTGGCCCCCTCGCTTGCCTAGGACACAGAAGCCCATGCAGGGACCCTGGTAAAGGCAGCATTGGCTGGAACTACTGGAGGGAGGTGTGAGAAAGGGAACAGCTGATGTGATCCACCCCCAACACAACAAGCCAGGGCAAAGCCAAAGATCTGAACTCATAAGCTCGACATCCAACCAGTGACTCATTCCTCCGGGCCACACTAGAGGTGCCAGAATCCAGTGGCGTACGGAGGGGAACCGGCCAGGCTCTTGGAGGAGGAGTCGTTCCCCGTGGTTGCAGGTGCTGGGCTTTAACATCCCCGGTGGCCACACTGACCCCAGGTCAGGCCTGCTGGCAGCTGAGGGCTTCTGCTGCGGGGGCAGCAAGTGTCCTCCCAGCCCCTCCTGCCCCTGTGCTGGGCGCAAGGAGGGAGCTGCAGGGACCCTGGCCATGCAGGGGCCAGGCAGCCGAAGGCGGGGCTCCAGGGCACAGCCTGTCACGCCCCTCCCCTCCTCTCGCCGGGCGACCTGGGGGCATCTGCCCATCACTGCCACTCCCCACCGACCCCACAGGGGGGAGGAAGGGGACGCAAATGTAAGTGTTGGTCCCCAGGCACCACAGTCTCCTGGAGATCCAGACAGACACCCTACCCATGGCTGCTGGTTGCATCCTTACCATGGGGTCTCTGGGCCAGGGCCAGCTGAGGCAGCACATGCTCCCCAAAAAGCTGGAGTGATCCCATTGTTGGGACCCTCCTTCTAAGTGATGTCACAGTCTCCTCTCACATGAAGAGACCTTTCTGGACAGGGCACCACTTATTCAGAAGAGCCAGGTCATAGCAGTGGGGGATTCGAGTATTAGAAATACCCATAGCTGGGTTTGTGATGACTGGAAGAACCACATGGTGAACTGGCTGCTGGAAGAGAAGATTGTGGACCTCCTGAGATATCTAGACAGATTCATGTATAGTGCTGGATATGAGCCAGTGGTTATGGTGCATGTAGTACAAATGACAGGGAAAGATAGGAGAGAAGTCTTGGACGCCAAATTTAAGCTGGTAGGTAAGAGATTAATGTCCAGGACCTTCATGGTAGCATTCTCTGAAATGCTTCCAGTTCCATGTGTGGGGTCAGACAGACAGGCAAGACTGCAGGGTCTTAACAGGTGGATGAGACAGTGGTATATGGAGGAGGGATTGAGGTTTATTAGGAACCGAGGAACTTTAGGGAAAGGAGAAATCTACACAGGAAGGATGGGCTCCATCTAAGCCAGTGGTTCTCAAACTTTTTGTACTGGCGACCCCCTTCACACAGCAAGCCTCTGAGTGTGAACCTCCCTCCCTCCCTCCCCCCGCCCCCCGGTAAATTATTTTTTTTTATATTTAATACTATTTTAAATGCTAAATTTATGACCCTATTGTTTAAAATGAATTTACCTTTTCTCACCGCTTTTAAATTAAGACTAAAACACACTTTACTGAATTGTTATAAGCAGAAAAGTTTTGTTTGTTCATTTTTTTTAAATAGTGACTGATGAATACTGGGGGTGCAAAGAAACTTTGTCAATATCACTTTTCACAGCAGACTTAGCGCACCATTGCCACCCTTACTTCTGCACTGCTGCTGGTGGAAGCACTGCCTGCAGAGCTGGGCAGCTTCCGACCCCCACATAACAACTTCACGACCTCCTGAGGGGTCGCAACCCCCAGTTTGAGAACCCCTGAAGCCAAACAGAACTAGATTGCTGGCATGTACAATTAGAAAGGTCATACAAAAGATTTTAAACTAAGGGCAGGGGAAAAGCTGACGTGCAGAGGAGCACACAGTTCAGACAAAGACTTCCCTAGGGGAGGATTTATTAAAGGGGATACTCTAGCCTAGTAAAGAGGAGAGGGTAGAAGCTAGTAAAGTATAGGCAGAAATAGAAGAGAAACAGTCAAACAAGAAGAGCCCCATTCAATTACACAGGCAGGCATACAGCTAAATACTGACACATTTTATAAGTGCTTCTATACAAATGCTAGAAGTCTAAATACTAAGAAGGGTGAACTAGAGTGCCTGGCATTAAATGAGGATAACAATATAACAGGCATCACAGAAAGCTGATGGAACAATGATAATTAATGGGACACGGTAATACCAGGCTACAAAATATAAAAGAAAGATGAACTAAGTCCCGCTGGTGGGGGAGTGGCACTGTATGTGAAAGAAAGCACAGAGTTAAACATAGAAAAAATCTTAAATGAATCAGACTATACTACAGAATCTATACAGACGGAAATGCCATACTTGAATAAAAAGAGCATAGCAGCTGGAATATACACCAACCACCTGAACTGGATGGTGATATTGACTGTGAAATGCTCACTGCGTTAGAGAGGCTACAAAAAACAACAAATAATGAGGGATTCCAATTATCCCCATATGCGCTGGGTACATGTCACTTCAGGATGGGATGCAGAGATAAAATTTCTAAATACAATTAATGACCGTTTCTTACAACAGCTAGCCCTGAACTCTACAAAAGGAGAGGCAATTCCTGATTTAGTCCTAAATAAAGCACAAGATCTAGTCCAAAAGGCAAATATAGCTGAACCATTCAGTAAGAGCAATCATAAAATATATTACAATAACATCCTTGTAGAAGGGAAATACCAAAAAAAACCACATTACAGTCACATTTAACTTCGAAAAGGGGAACTACCTAAAAAAGGAACAGTCACAAGAGAGAAATGTCTGAAAGCTGCTTAAACTATTTAAAACAACTGTAATAGGAGGGTCAAACTAAATGTAAACCCCAAATAAAAAATAAATAAACACACACAGCACAAGGACCAAAAAAGGCCACCATGGATAAACAGCAAAGTAAAAAGAGCCGTTAGAAGCAAAAGGGCAATCTTTTTGGAAGTCAACTCCTAGTGCGAAAAATAGAAAGGAGCATAAATTATGGCAAGTCCAGTGTAAAAGGATAATTAGGCAGGCCAAGAAAGAATTCAAAGAGCAATTAGAAAAAGACACAAAAACTAACAGCAAAAAGTTTTTTCTGTATATCAGAAGCAGGAAGCGGACCGAACAATATACTTTGTTACCCAATAATAGCATTAATTCTACCATTGTGCACATTGGACAAGGTTGTGTTTGTGTATGCATGCAATATACCCAAGTTGTAATTAACGGAATTTATAAAAAAAGATGTTAATCCTGCCCAAAACAAATGTTATTGCAATGTTGCTGTATTGGAATTGCGTGATGTAGTTTATGAAGTATCAAAGAATATATTTCAGTTATGAATAGTAGATATTAATGTTGTAGAATATGCTCAACCTGTGATACTGGGAGTCAATACTGATTTGGTACAACGCACGCTAACACATTCAAACATGATAACCCTGCTTACACACATTCAGGAACAATTGAAGACTGTAAATTTGACAGTCGAATATGATGGGACTAAAATAATCGAAGTCCTAGATGCTGCAAAAGCTGCCACAAAGCACAGTTGGTGGAAAACCCTATTGGGATGGTCCCCCACTGCCACTGGGATTTTAAATCTAGCCCTGCATCCCATTGTGCTCATGTGTGTATTGCAGATAGTTTCTCTGATGGCTGCAGTGGGACTCTTTTGGTGGACTAGAAGATCCCTAAAGCGACTCAATGGCCTAAAAGACTCCCGCACATGAGTGAGGCGGCGCTCTGCGATATACCCTGCCGATGAGAAGACACTAATCGTTCAGACCCTGACTGGGGTGCCTTGAGCCATAGTCGGAGGTGTGCATCAAGGAATCATCGTGGTGGCCTATTAAGTTATGACAGCCACCAAGGAGGGGAATGGTGGAAGCCCAGTACAATTTGAGTTGCTTGACCACTGTCCTACAGGCCTAGCATAGATTCAATTGCTTGCTTGGCTATTCTGACCCCTGTAGCATGACATCTTTCAGTTGGCAGAGACTGAATAACCTCATAGATGTCTCAGTTTCTGCATAGCAGGAACATAAGACAAAATACAGATACTATATGCTTGCAGCTGCACATAGATAACGGTGATGGGAACAACAAGTTATCCTTGAACGTCTGGGGGTACACTGTTTTATTGCCAAGGGGCATACTTTTACTTCGCCCCTCCTATCACCAGATGTTGTTTTAAGGACCCCAATTATTATGGTGAGAATGGAATGTAGTTAAGGGTGGAAACCCAATGTAGGTAATTAGCATATATGATAATGAAAGATAATTAGGTGAAGGCTGTTTATGGAAGGGTACAGTAGTCACCACTTAGATAAAGGGGAGCACTCCATCAACACCTGACTCCGTGGGAGGTGCTGCTGGTTGGACCAGAGGATCGACTGACTCCCTGGTGGGCCCCCGAAGAAAGCCGTTCCTGTATACAGCCTTCTGAGTAACTGCTTAGCTCTCCAGGCTTAGTGAGTATGACATACTGTAGTTAATTTTAGGCTTTGTATTTAACTAGTATATTTATAGAAAACCTTGCACATTAAACCTTATTCATCTGCAAATGTGTGTACTGTGTCTCACAGGTATTTACACTGATCACAAAGTGTCCAGAATCAACAATTAACATCCTTGTAGAAGGGAAAAACCAAAAAACCACACATCACAGTAGCATTTAACTTCAAAAAGGGGAACTACCTAAAAAAGGAACAGTCACAAGAGAGAATGCCTGAAAGCTGCTTAAACTATTTAAAAACACTGTAATAGGAGGGTCAAACTAAATGTAAACTCCAAATAATAAATAAACAAACAAACAAACAAACAAACAGCAGAAGGACCAAAAAAGGCTATCATTGTTAGACAGCAGAGTAAAAAGGGCCGTTAGAAGCAAAAAGGCAACCTTTTTGGAAGTCAACTCCTAATGAGAAAAACAGAAAGGAGCATAAACTATGGCAAGTCCAGTGTAAAAGGATAATTAGGCAGGCCAAGAAAGAATTCAAAGAGCAATTAGAAAAAGACACGAAAACTAACAACAAAAAGTTTTTTCTATATATCAGAAGCAGGAAGTGGGCCGAACACTCAGTGGAGCCACTAGACAATCAAGGTGCTAAAGAAGCATTCAAGGAAGATAAGAACATTGCGGAGAAGCTAGATGAATTCTTTACATTGGTCTTCGCTGCGGAGGATGTGAGGGAGTTTCCAACACCTGAGCCATTCTTTTTAGGCGATAAATCTGAGGAACTGTCCCAAATTGAGGTGCTGATAAAGGAGGTTTTGGAACAAATTGATAACTTAAACAGTAATAAGTCACCGGGACCAGATGGTATCACCCAAGAGTTCTCACAGAACTCAAATATGTAACTGTAAAACTATTAACTGTAGTATGTAACCTATCGCTTAAAACAGTCTCTGAACCAGATGACTGGAGGATAGCTAATGTAACACCTATTTTTAAAAAAGGCTCCAGAAGTAATCCTGGCATTTACAGGCTGGTAAGCCTAACTTCAGGACAAATTTCCTAATTTTCAGGAAAATTGGTTGAACCTATAGTAAAGAGCAGAATTATCAGACAGAGAGAACACAACATGTAGAGGAAGAGTCAACACAGCTTTTGTAAAGGGAAATCATGCCTCACCAATCTACTAGAATTATTTGAGGGTGTCAACAAGCATATGGACAAGGGTGATCCAATGGATATAGTGTACTTAGACATTGAGAAAGCCTTTGACAAGGTCCCTCACCAAAGGCTCTTAAGCAAAGTAAGTGGTCATGGGATAAGAGGAAAGGTCCTCTCCTGGATCGGGAACTAGTTAAAAGATAAGAAACAAGGTAGGAATAAATGTCAGTTTTCACAGTGGAGAGAGGTAAATAGCAGGGTCCCCCAAGGATCTGCAGTGGGACTGGTACTGTTCAACATATTCATAAATGATCTAGAAAAGGGGGTAAATAGTGAGATGGCAAAATTTGCAGATCATTCTAAGTTATTCAAGATAGTCAAGTCCAAAGTTACAAAGGGATTTCAGACAAATGGGTGACTGGGAAACAAAATGGCAAATGAAATGAAATGTTGATAAGCACAAAGCAATGCACATTGCATAAAATAATCCCAACTATCCATACAAAACACTGAGGTCTAAGTTAGCTGTTACTACTCAAGAAAGAGATCTTGGAGTCATCGTGATTAGTTCTCTGAAAACATCTACAACAGCTATCTATCCCATTGCATAAGAAAGACAGAAAGTATGGCAAGTGACCACCTTGGCTTAACCAAATCTTAAATGATCTAAAAGTCAAAAAAAAAGTCAAGAAAGAGTCCTACAAGAAGTGCAAACTAGGTCATATTACAAACGATGAATATAAACAAGTAACACAAGCGTGCAGGGACAAAATTAGAAAGACCAGGTGCAAAACGAGATTAAACTGGCTTGAGACATAAAGGATTACAAGGACCATTCTACAAATACATTAGAAGCAAGAGGAAGACCAAGGATAGGGTAGGCCTGTTACTCAATGAGAGGGGAAAACAATAACAGAAAATGAGAAAATGGCAGGGGTGCTAAATGTCTTCTTTGTTTTGGTTTTCACCAAGATATTTGGTGGAAATTGGACATCTAACATAATGAATGCCAGTGAAAATGAAACTGGATCAGAAGCTAAATTAGGGAAAGACCAAGTTAAAAATTTCTTAGACAATTTAGATGTCTTCAAGTCACCAGGGCCTGATGAAATGCATCCTAGAATACTCAAGGAGCTGACTGAGGAGATAGCTGAGCCATTAGCGATTCTCTTTGAAAAGTCTTGGAAGACAGGAGAGATTCCAGAAGACTGGAAAAGGGCAAATCTAGTACCCATCTACAAAACGGGAAATAAGGACAACCCAGGGAATTACAGACCAGTCAGCTTCATTTCTGTACCCAGAATGATAATGGAGCAAATAATTCAGCAATCAATTTGCAAACATCTAGAAGATAATAAGGTAATAAGTAAAAGTCCGCATGGATTTGTCAAGAACAAATCATGTCAAACCAACCTGCTAGCTTTCTTTGACAGGGTAACAAGCCTTGTGCATAGAGGGGAGGCAGTAGATGTGGTATATCTTGATACTTTTGATACTGTCCCACATGACCGTCCCTTAAACAAACTAGGGAAATACAACCTAGATGGAGCTACTATAAGGTGGGTGCAAAACTGGTTGAAAAACCATTCCCAGAGGGTAGTTATCAATGGTTCACAGTCATCCTGGAAGGGCATAACGAGTGGGGTTCTGCAGGGATCAGTTCTGTGTCCGGTTCTGTTCAATATTTTCATCAGTGATTTCGATAATGGCATAGAGAGTAAATACAATAGTTTGCATACAATATCAAGCTGGCAAGTGCTTTGGAGGATAGGATTATAATTCAGAACGATCTGGACAAACTGGAGAATTGGTCTGAGGTAAATAGGATGAAATTCAATAAGGACAAATGCAAAATGCTCCACTTCGGAAGGACCAATCAGTTGCACGTGTACAAAATGGGAAATGATTGCCTAGGAAGGAGTACTGCAGAAAGGGATCTGGGGGTCACAGTGGATCACAAGCTAAATATGAGTCAACAGTGTAATGCTGTTGCAAAAAAAAGCAAACATGATTCTGGGATGTATTAGCAGGAGTGTTGTAAGACACGAGTAGTGATTCTTCCGCTGTACTCTGCACTGATTAGGCCTCAACTGGAGTCTTGTGTCCAGTTCTGGGCACCACATTTCAAGAAAGATGTGGACAAATTGGAGAAAATCCAGAGAAGAGCAACAAAAATGATTAAAGGTCTAGAAAATGTGACCTATGAAGCAAGACTGAAAGAACTGGGTTAGTTTAGCCTGGAGAAGAGCAGACTGAGGGGGACATGATAACAGCTTTCAAAAACATAAAAGGTTGTTACAAGAGGGAGGGAGAAAAAATGTTCTTCTTAACCTCTGAGGACAGGACAAGAAGCAATGGGCTTAAACTGCAGCAAGGGAGATTTAGGTTGTACATTAGGAAAAACCACCCTGACAGTTAGGAAGTTTATCACTGGAGTAAATTGCCTCAGGAGCTTGTGGAATCTCCATCACTGGAGATTTGTAAGAGAAGGTTAGACAAACATCTGTCAGGGATGGTCTAGATATTACTTAGTCCTGCCATGAGTGCCGGGGACTGGACTAGATGACCTCTCAAGATCCCTTCCAGAGCTATAATTCTATGATCTGCTCAATGTGCAAGGCAGTCAAAAAAAAAAAAAAAAAAAGCTAACAGAAGATTAGGAGCCATTAGGAAAGGGATAGATCAGAAGACAGACAATATCATAATGCCACTATACAAACCCAGGGCACGCCCACACCTTGAATCCTGCTGCAGGTCTGGTTGCCCCATCTCAGGAAAGATGTATTAGAATCGGAAAAAGTACAGAGAAGGACAACGAAAATGATTAGTGGATGGAACAGCTTCCATATGAGGATTAAAAAGACTGGGACTGTTCATCTTAGAAAAGGGATGACTAAGGAGGATATGATAGACTTCTATCATGACTGGTGTGGAGAAAATGACACAGTTGGTGTTATTTACCCCCTCACCTAACAGAAGAACCAGGGTCCCCTGATGAAATTAATAGGCCGCTGGTTTAAAACAAACATAAGGAAATACTTTACACAAAGCACAGTCAGCCTGTTGAACTCATTCCCAGGGGATGTTGTGAAGGCCAAAAGGATAACGGAGTTAAATAAAGAATTATCTTGAGTCCTAGTTGTTGGAATTGTGTTATAGTTTGCTTGTGGCTTGTCTTGCCAGGGTTTTGCTGGTTGCATTTATTAGACAGTCATCCAGGTATGAGAAAATTGTAATTCCCTGTCTCCTTAGATGTGCTACAACTACTGCGAGCACCTTGGAGAAAACCCTCAGGGCTGTAGAGAGGCCAAATGGCAGTACCTTATATTGGCAGTGGTTGCTGGACACAGTAAATCTTAGGAAGCGTCTATGCGTGGGGTGGATTGTAATATGAAAATAAGCATGTTACAGGTCGAGGGCTGAGAACCAGTCCCCTTGTTGCAGTGCCGGTATTATGGTGGATAGCGTGACTATCTTGAATTTTTGTCATCTCACAAATTTGTTCAGTGCTCTCAAGTCTAGAATGGGTCTCCATCCTCCATTTTTTTTTGTATTACAAAGTAATGGGAATAAAACCCTTTCCCTCTGTGTTGTGGAGGTACATGTTCTGTTGCCCCTATTTGTATGAGATGATTTATTTCTTGGTGCAATAACTGCATGTGAGTTGGGTCTCTGAAGAGGGACAGGGAAAGGTTGTGGGTGAGAGGGATGGATATAAATGGGATAGTGTATCCTGAATTGAAGATTTCTATTACCCATTTGTCTGATTCAATAATTGACCATTTGAGATAGGACTGTCGAAGGTGAAATTTGAAGTTTGTCCTGGATGACGTTGGCACTGTTTGTTGAGTGGGGTTTCTCAGACTCTCGACCAAACTCTCAAAACTGCTGTTTGGATGATGCAGATTGAGACCCCGAAGGTGTTTGTTGAGATTGTCTGTGTCTCTGTGTTCTCTGCTTTCTTCTTTGTGACTCGTATTGTCTATACTGTTGATGAGATGGGTATCTGCGGGTATATGATTGGAATCTATATTGCTTCCTCGTTGTTGCAGGTGTGTAAATGCCCACAGTTCATAATGTAGCCCTGGAATCTTTCATTGAGTGTAGTACTGTGTCTGTCTTTTCGGAAAAAAGTTGAGCCTTGTTAAATGGGAGGTCTTCTATTTTTGTTTGTAGCTGTCTGGGAAGACGTGCTGCATGAAGCCAAGAGGCCCTGCGCATTACTATGGCTGTGGCTGTAGTTCTGGCCACCGCATCAGCTATGTCTAGGGAGGCTTGTAGAGAAGTTCTCACTACAAGTTGCCCTTCGGTTAGTAATGATTTAAATTCCTCTCTTTTGTTCTCTTGTTTGTAAATTTCCATAATTGCTGTGGTTGTAATTGGAAAGCAGGGCGGAGTAATTTGACACTCTCATCAGCAGAATGGAAGAGTAGACTTTTCTTCCTAACAGATCAAGCTTTTTCCAGTCTTTATCTTGTGGTGTTGACTTATAATTTGTTTGCTTTCCCCTGTGGGTTTCACCACATCTGTGACTAGTGAGTTTGGAGGTGGATGAGTGAATGGGAACTCCATCCCCTTGGCTGCGATATAATATTTTCCATAATTCCTTTTATTAGTAGCGGCAATGGTGTCTGACATATAGTGTTAGCTGGTTCCATTTATGCCTCGTCCATGGGGAGCGCAATTTTTTATGAAGTTGCGGTATGTAGAATTTTTAGCAATTTGTGGTGAGATTGCTGGGTTGAGAATACCCCCATGTTATGTTCCCTATTCCTTATGGGTAAACTCCTCTGTGTGGGAATTATTGTGTTAATTAAGGAAAAAATCTGGGAAAAAGGCAGGAAAGAAAAGGTGAGAAGGAGTGCGATCTGCCTAGCAACAGGACTCTATAAATTGTAGCGAGCCAGACAGCTCGGGGTTCTCCACCCTAGAGGCAGCAAGGTGTCGTCACGCACAGTTGTCGTTGAGAGAAGAAGTGAAACCTCTAGGAAGAGTATCACGGATAGCCCCCTCACAAGAAGATCACCATACTTACCTGCAGTGGTTCCTGAGTCCATCGTCAGATCCTGAGTTCCTGGCTCATCATCCTGGGAGTTGTGAACAACGCCTCAGGAGGGTGAATAAAGACCTTAAGTAGTTCTTACTAACTTTGGGCCTGGGTAGTTTAGCTTTAAGTTGGGAAAGAATCTGGAGTTAAGCTCCACCTTGTTAAATTCCCAAGTGGCCCCTCATTTGTTATTTGCCCCCTGAATAAATTGTTCCTTGTTTTGCTTTATTCTGAGTTTTGGTATTTATCCACCAATGATAGATGCAGAAGGGGGACCTAGACACTTACTTTTTTGATTGTTGGTGGGAGGGTCAGGTGTAACCCATAGAAACCCATTTATTTTCTCCAACAAGATTCTGTGAGCTTTTTCCAGGAGAATTTCAAGTGTTGTTCAACCCTTTTGAATAGGTCATTACATTGTTTAGGATCGTCTACCGATGTGGGTGTGGTTGGAATTACAGCTTCATCGGGTGAGGAAAATGAATCACATGGGGGAGGAGATGTTTCCTGTTCTGCACTTGTTTCCACTACTTGTAGTTCTTCCACTGCCTTAGTTGATGTAGTTGGGTGTGATTCTCTGGATGATTTCGCTCTGCTCATATGAGAGCTGGTCAGTCTGCTGTATGTCTTGGAGTAGGCAGATCAGGCATCCCAATGTGCCATCACATGTGGTATGGCATGTGAGGTCTGAACCATAGGGGCTCATACCATGGATACACCCTGGCTCCCCATCCAGGCGTATACTCAGGTGTCTCTAATGATGGTCTGGTGAGGAAGGAACGTTCCAATGAAAAGTGAGCTTCCTCTAACTCACTGTCATCTATGCTGATGGATGCACTGGGGGAAAGGCTTCGTCATGAGCAAAATGTATTGGTGATTGCCCTATAGGTGAATGTGGAGACGATGTTACTGTTTGGTGGCATTTGTGCTTTTTCTTCAATGACGGTGCTGTTGTTGAGGCCGGGCTTCTCATCGGCTCTGTGGTGATGATCGGCGCCGACATCAGCACCTCAGCAGTTGTCAGCCCTATGCCTTCGAGGGCTTCCCCTCAGGAGGTGGGGTCGGCGTCCCTGAATCCCCTGATATATGCGACACCTTTAACATCTGATAAATGGGGACGACCCACTATATGGGTGGATTTTGAACAGGGGTGTTCGGACAGCATATGCTTGTAAATACTGGTGCTACTATTTCATTGATTGATGACCCTTAGTTCCTGCAATGGTTAAGTTAAAGGGAAATTACCGGCACAGGTTAGAGGGTTTTGAAGGTTCCAGCATAGATATGCCCCTCTCTTATCTCCTTACTTACACCACTGTAAGGAAAACATGGACAGGAATTTTTGGTTGGGCACATGCTGGAGAAGCAGATATTTTGGGCATAAATTGTATGCTTAAGATGCAGGCTGTTGTTGATTTAGCTAATTGGGTACTGTGGATTGGATTGGGAATTCCTAGAGTTGTTGCAGCTATGCACAGGGTGGCAGCTCTTAAAGCACCAGAGCCACTCTCAGTTACAGCAGAGCAGTATTCCCTGGATGTTACTAATATAGTACAAGCACACCCACAAGCATGGGCGAAGAATAAATTGGATTGTGGCCGGGTGAATGCCTGTGTTCTTATTGTAGGACCTGATCCACCACCCCAGAAGCAGTGCAAATACCCAAAGGAGGCTGGGGAAGGATTGTTACCCACAATTACTGCTTTCTTTTCTAGTGGAAACTAATAGCATAAACAACTCCCCCATATGGCCAGTCCATAAAGTGGACGGGAAAACCTGGTGATTTACAGTAGATTACAGGGCTTTGAATACATGTACACCCAAGACAGCCCCTGTGGTGGCTAAGTTACCAGAAGTGATGGCTGCAATAGGTATGGGCGCTAAATGGTTTTCAGTACTGGATTTATCAAATGCATTCTTTGCAATTCCTCTGCATCCTGATTGCTGGTATAAATTTGCTTTTATCTACAGCAGCGGTTCTCAACCGGTGGTACGCGTACCACCAGTGATACGCGGAAGACGGCTCGGTGGTACGCGAGGCAAACCTCGCCGCCGATTCTGCCGCCGAATCCTCCCCCCCCCCGCTGCTGCCGAGAAACCCTGCCGCCGCCGAATCCCCCCCTTGCCGCCGCCGAGAAACCCTGCCGCCGCCGAATCCCCCCCCCTTGCCGCCGCCGAGAAACCCCGCCGCTGCCGCCGAGAAACCCTGCTGCCGCCCCCCCCCCCCCCCCGCAGCTGTCGAGAAACCCTGCCGCCGCCGAATCCTCCCCCCGCCGCGCGGAGAAACCATGCCGCCACCGAATCCTCCTCCCCGCCGCCGCCGAGAAACCCTGCCGCCGCCGAATCCTCCTCCCCGCCACCGCCGAGAAAGCCCAGTGCTGCCGAAAGTCCCACCCACCCCGCCGCCGAAAACGGTCAAACGGCGGTACGGTTTCGGCGGAGGGTATTGATCCCTCCACGGAACCCCGCCGCCGCCAAGAGTGTTCCCCCCGCTTATTTACCGAGTTCTACTCGGGCCAGGTACAGTCAGGTGAAGCGGTACTTGACCTGACTGTACCTGACCCGAGTGGTACTCGGGGAAAAAAAGGTTGAGAACCGCTGATCTACAGGAACTGTCAACTCACTTTCACGCGTGTTCCATAAGGGCTACACTGTTCCCCCAAGATTTGCCATGCCCATGTTATTAAATTATGGGATAAGTGCACAGCACCAATGAATGTTATCTCTTATGTGGATGACGTTCTCATTTGGACTGTAACCTGAGAAACTCAGAGGCTTTTGCTCGATGAAGTAATCTTCCTGATTAATTTGGAAGCCTGCTTGCTCAATTTGGAAAAAGTCCAATTGTGTCAGCAAGAGGTCCGATACTCAGGTTCAGTGTTGGGACAAGAAGGAATTACTCCTCATCAGCAGAGAGTGGAATTAATTTGTAAACTGCCAGCACCCATTGATGTCTCTGCTTTGCTTTCCTTCTTAGGTTTTACAGGATGGCTCCGCAACCATGTGGAGAATTTTGCCTTAAAGGCACAGCCACTGTATCAACTACTGAGGATGGAAGTACCCTAGAAGTGGGGCCCAGAACAGGATCAGACCCTATTAGAATTGAAGCAAGTGGTAATCTCCACCCCTGCACTAGCATACCCGGATAACACATACATTTGTGTTGCAGTTAGTTCATTCCCCAGAGGGAATAGGAGCTATTTTAAGCCAGGAGGGGAATTCTGGTGAAAAGCCAGTGTCATTTGCCTCTCGAGTACTGGAAGGGCCAGAGATCACCTTTATCCCTTGTGAAAAAGAAATGTTGGCATTGGTATGGGCCTTGGGGTACTGGCAATATCTTACTGGTTCTGCCCCAATTATTTTGCGAATGACCCACACCCCTCTTAAGTACATAGTGTCTGGGAAAATTAAAGAAGGGCATGTATCCAGTCCTAGATTGGCTAAATGGACCACAGCTTTAATGAATAGAAATGTGGAAGTCCAACCACCTACGGCTTCCAACCAGGCCCCATATGCACGGATAATTGAGGGTTCTGAGAGTAATTGCCCTTTCTCTTTGATAGAGCCGGCCCTTCCTAATGCAAAACCAATAGAGTTTACAGGCAAAGGGAATTATAGAATATCACAGTATAATTCCTCTATTATGCCATATGATTTTGCAGGCCACTGGATAACAACAGATATGGAAATTAAATATATGCTGTAAATAATTTATACTAATTGGGGTCTATAGATCCCGTTTTTGTTTTGTGTTTTGTTTGTAGATAGTTATTACACAGATCCAAGATGGTACACAGAAATACAAGATCAAGACATGCAATGTGAAGAAGAGTTGTATGGTGTTCTTGTTATTGTTGTGCTGTGTGTATTTGCTGTGCTATGTTGGTGTGAATGGGAAAGATGGTTCAATCTCAGACAGATGTTGTGGGATGGTACCCCTGCCAACTACCATGTGGCTGGGGGAAGATGCTTTGGAGCTTAAGATAATGACCTTTTGTAATTTTGAGGGGCAACTCACAATTAATGTCACCAAAATGAATACCCCCCAAGAAGAAGCTGGCCCAGATGATTTGGTTTATTTACACAGAGTGAATTGGACCAGAGAGAAACAGAGCAACACACTGTTATGGTGTCAAATCGGTCTGAATTAATTTACAACAAAGCCGATTTAACTATTACCACATGGGAATATTCCACCTAATAAAGGGAAAGACACCAGTTACTGAACTGAAGGTATACTATCCACAATGGATTTTAATGAATCCCTCTGCAAGTGTAGTGATGTACATAAACACCTATCTCAATGTAGTTGTACATTGTGCTCCCAAGCCCAGAGAATACAATGTTGGGGACTTGGTGTTAAAAGAAAATTATAAGAGCCAAGTGCCGGAGACCCCAAAGGTACAGCTTGTGAAAGTAGATGTAGGCGTACAAAATATTAATATATCCCACCCTACATCCCCATTGCGCACCGTTTGTAACACCCCTAGTACAAGAATGGCTGCACTGGATGGACACCTGGGTAACACACATGCACGTTCCAAGCGAGACATTGGAGGAGATATTTTGGGAGGTATAGGAGCATCAGCAGGAGTGTTGAATGCAATTAATGAAGAAGTTTTGACATATAAGTTAAGCATCCTAGGCAGAAGCCTTGGAGCCCTATCAGAACCCATAGTACACACACATTAAGCCTTGGGATACGGAGAAAAGTCACTTGGAGATATATTAGTACCCTGAGAAATTAATAATGAAAAAGCACGCCTGAGCCTATTAAACCTCACAAAAATTATGATAAATGCTACCTCCAAAGCTTTAGGTTGCATACAAGCACAGCTTTGGGTTCAAGTAATAGGCCAAGGTCTCATCTGACAAGGACTCAGTGGAGTCCTGCCTGATAAAATAAAGAAATTGATTTGGGATGATGCTACCAGCCAAGAAAGGGCCTTAAGTCATTGGTGGAAAATGTTAAATTTCAGAATACATGCCCAAGCTCAAGTGACTACAGCATATTTAATGACAATATCTGCTGCCGCATCACAGACATACACAGAGTAGTCCCCTCAGGCCTCAATGTAAAAAGTGGAGTGTTATGGCCTATTGAACACCTGACATGGGGATTGAAAGAAGGAAATGAAACTCGATTGGTTAGTTTACAAAGCTGCACACGTGAACCCATGTTGGGATCAGAATTGGGATATATTTGTGAAGAACCACTGACACAATTTACATACCCTTGTAAGAAAGATGAATTGGATGTATGGAATTGTCAATATGCTTTGTTACCCAATAATAGCATTAATTCTACCATTGTGTACGTTGGACAAGGTTGTGTTTGTGTATGCACGTAATATACCCAAGTTGTAATTAATGGAATTTATAAAAAAGATGTTAATCCTGCCCAAAACAAATGTTATTGCAATGTTGCTGTATTGGAATTGCGTGATGTAGTTTATGAAGTATCAAAAAATATATTTCAGTTATTAATAGTAGATATTAATGTTGTAGAATATGCTCAACCTGTGATACTGGGAGTCAATACTGATTTGGTACAACGCATGCTAACACACTCAAACATGATAACCCTGCTTACACACATTCAGGAACAATTGAAGACTGTACATTTGACAGTCGAATATGATGGGACTAAAATAATCGAAGTCCTAGAGGCTGCAAAAGCTGCCACAAAGCACAGTTGGTGGAAAACCCTATTGGGATGGTCCCCCACTGCCACTGGGAATTTAAATCTAGCCCTGCATCCCATTGTGCTCATGTGTGTATTGCAGATAGTTTCTCTGATGGCTGCAGTGGGACTCTTTTGGTGGACTAGAAGATCCCTAAAGCGACTCAATGGCCTAAAAGACTCCCACACATGAGTGAGGTGGCGCTCTGCGATATACCCTGATGACGAGAAGACACTAATTGTTCGGACCCTGACTGGGGTGCCTTGAGCCATAGTCGGAGGTGTGCATCAAGGAGTCATCGTGGTGGCCTATTAAGTTATGACAGCCACCAAGGAGGGGAATGGTGGAAGCCCAGTACAATTTGAGTTGCTTGACCACTGTCCTACAGGCCTAGCATAGATTCAGTTGCTTGCTTGGCTATTCTGACCCCTGTAGCATGACATCTTTCAGTTGGCAGAGACTGAATAATCTCATATATGTCTCAGTTTCTGCATAGCAGGAACATAAGACAAAATACAGATACTATATGCTTGCAGCTGCACATAGATAACGGTGATGGGAACAACAAGTTATCCTTGAACGTCTGGGGGTACACTGTTTTATTGCCAAGGGGCATACTTTTACTCCGCCCCTCCTATCACCAGATGTTGTTTTAAGGACCCCAATTATTACGGTGAGAATGGAATGTAGTTAAGGGTGGAAACCCAATGTAGGTAATTAGCATATATGATAATGAAAGATAATTAGGTGAAGGCTGTTTATGGAAGGGTACAGTAGTCACTTAGACAGAGGGGAGCACTCCATCAACACCTGACTCTGTGGGAGGTGCTGCTGGTTGGACCACAGGATCCTCTGACTCTCTGGTGGGCCCCCGAAGAAAGCCGTTCCTGTATACAGTCTTCTGAGTAACTGCTTAGCTCTCCAGGCTTAGTGAGTATGATATTTTGTAGTTAATTTTAAGCTTTGTATCTAATTAGTATATTTATAGAAAACCTTGCACATTAAACCTTATTCATCTGCAAATCGGGCGTACTGTGTCTCACTGGTATTCACACTGATCATAAAGTGTCCAGAATCAACAATTAACATCCTTGTAGAAGGGAAATACCAAAAAAAACCCATCACAGTAGTATTTAACTTCAAAAAGGGGAACTGCCTAAAAAAGGAACAGTCACAAGAGAGAATGCCTGAAAGCTGCTTAAACTATTTAAAAACACTGTAATAGGAGGCTCAAGCTAGATGTAAACCCCAAATAAAAATAAATAAATAAATAAAAAACAGCAGAAGAACCAAAAAAGGCTATCATGGTTAGACAGCAGAGTAAAAAGGGCCGTTAGAAGCAAAAAGGCAACCTTTTTGGAAGTCAACTCCTAATGAGAAAAACAGAAAGGAGCATAAACTATGGCAAGTCCAGTGTAAAAGGATAATTAGGCAGGCCAAGAAAGAATTCAAAGAGCAATTAGAAAAAGACAAAAACAAACAGCAAAATGTTTTTTCTATATATCAGAAGCAGGAAGTGGGCCGAACACTCAGTGGGGCTACTAGACAATCGAGGTGCTAAGGAAGCATTCAAGGAAGATAAGAACATTGCGGAGAAGCTAGATGAATTCTTTACATTAGTCTTTGCTGCGGAGGATGTGAGGGAGTTTCCAACACCTGAGCCATTCTTTTTAGGCAATAAATCCGAAGAACTGTCCCAAACTGAGGTGCTGATAAAGGAGGTTTTGGAACAAATTGATAACTTGAACAGTAATAAGTCACCGGGATCAGATGGTATCACCCAAGAGTTCTGACAGAACTCAAATATGTAACTGTAAAACTATTAACTGTGGTATGTAACCTATCGTTTAAAACAGTCTCTGAACCAGATGACTGGAGGATAGCTAATGTAACACCTAATGTAACACCTATTTTTCAAAAAGGCTCTAGAAGTAATCCTGGCATTTACAGGCCGGTAAGCCTAACTTCAGGACAAATTTCCAGGAAAATTGGTTAAACCTATAGTAAAGAGCAGAATTATCAGACAGAGAGAACACGACATGTAGAGGAAGAGTCAACACAGCTTTTGTAAACGGAAATCATGCCTCACCAATCTACTAGAATTCTTTGAGGGTGTCAACAAGCATGTGGACAAAGGTGATCCAATGGATATAGTGTACTTAGACATTGAGAATGCCTTAAATAGTGAGATGGCAAAATTTGCAGATCATTCTAAGTTATTCAAGGTAGTCAAGTCCAAAGTTACAAAGGGACTTCAGAAAAATGGGTGACTGGGAAACAAAATGGCAAATGAAATGAAACGTTGATAAGCATAAAGTAATGCACATTGAAAAAAATAATCCCAACTATCCATAACAAAATGTAGGGGGTATAAATTAGTTGTTACTACTCAAGAAAGAGATCTTGGAGTCATTGTGATTAGTTCTCTGAAAACATCTAGAACATCTATCTATCCCATTGCGTAAGAAAGACAGAAAGTATGGCAAGTGACCACCTTGACTTAACCAGGAGATCTTAAGTGATCTAAAAGTAAAAAAAAGTCAAAAAAGAGTCCTACAAAAAGTGGAAACTAGGTCAAATTACAAAAGATGAATATAAACAAGTAACACAAGCATGCAGGGACAAAATTAGAAAGACCAGGGTGCAAATCGAGATTAAACTGGCTAGAGACAAAGGGTAACAAGGAACATTCTACAAATACATTAGAAGCAAGAGGAAGACCAAGGATAGGGTAGGCCTGTTACTCAATGAGGGGGGAAAACAATAACAGAAAATGCGGAAATGGCAGGGGTGCTAAATGACTTCTTTGTTTTGGTTTTCACCAAGATGTTTGGTGGAAATTGGACATCTAACATAATGAATGCCAGTGAAAATGAAGCTGGATCAGAAGCTAAAATAGGGAAAGACCAAGTTAAAAATTTCTTAGACAATTTAGATGTCTTCAAGTCACCAGGGCCTGATGAAATGCATCCAAGAATACTCAAGGAGCTGACTGAGGAGATATCTGAGCCATTAGCGATTCTCTTTGAAAAGTCTTGGAAGACAGGAGAGATTCCAGAAGACTGGAAAAGGGCAAATCTAGTACCCATCTACAAAACGGGAAATAAGGACAACCCAGGGAATTACAGACCAGTCAGCTTCATTTCTGTACCCAGAATGATAATGGAGCAAATAATTCAGCAACCAATTTGCAAACATCTAGAAGATAATAAGGTAATACGTAAAAGTCCGCATGGATTTGTCAAGAATAAATCATGTCAAACCAACCTGCTAGCTTTCTTTGACAGGGTAACAAGCCTTGTGCATAGAGGGGAGGCAGTAGATGTGGTATATCTTGATACTTTTGATACTGTCCCACATGACCGTCTCTTAAACAAACTAGGGAAATACAACCTAGATGGAGCTACTATAAGATGGGTGCAAAAGTGTTCGGAGAACCATTCCCAGAGGGTAGTTATCAATGGTTCACAGTCATCCTGGAAGGGCATAACGAGTGGGGTTCTGCAGGGATCAGTTCTGTGTCCGGTTCTGTTCAATATTTTCATCAGTGATTTCGATAATGGCATAGAGAGTAAATACAATAGTTTGCATACAATATCAAGCTGGGAAGTGCTTTGGAGGATAGGATTATAATTCAGAACGATCTGGACAAACTGGAGAATTGGTCTGAGGTAAATAGGATGAAATTCAATAAGGACAAATGCAAAATGCTCCACTTCGGAAGGACCAATCAGTTGCACGTGTACAAAATGGGAAATGATTGCCTAGGAAGGAGTACTGCAGAAAGGGATCTGGGGGTCACAGTGGATCACAAGCTAAATATGAGTCAACAGTGTAATGCTGTTGCAAAAAAAGCAAACATGATTCTGGGATGTATTAGCAGGAGTGGTGTAAGACACGAGTAGTGATTCTTCCGCTGTACTCTGCACTGATTAGGCCTCAACTGGAGTATTGTGTCCAGTTCTGGGCACCACATTTCAAGAAAGATGTGGACAAATTGGAGAAAATCCAGAGAAGAGCAACAAAAACGATTAAAGGTCTAGAAAACGTGACCTATGAAGCAAGACTGAAAGAACTGGGTTAGTTTAGCCTGGAGAAGAGCAGACTGAGGGGGGCATGATAACAGCTTTCAAAAACATAAAAGGTTGTTACAAGGGGAAGGAGAAAAATTGTTCTTCTTAACCTCTGAGGACAGGACAAGAAGCAATGGGCTTAAACTGCGGCAAGGGAGATTTAGGTTGTACATTAGGAAAAACCACCCTGACAGTTAGGAAGTTTATCACTGGAGTAAATTGCCTCAGGAGCTTGTGGAATCTCCATCACTGGAGATTTGTAAGAGCAGGTTAGACAAACACCTGTCAGGGATGGTCTAGATATTACTTAGTCCTGCCATGAGTGCCGGGGACTGGACTAGATGACCTCTCAAGATCCCTTCCAGAGCTATAATTATACGATCTGCTCAATGTGCAAGGCAGTCAAAAAAAAAAAAAAAAAGCTAACAGAAGATTAGGAACCATTAGGAAAGGGATAGATCAGAAGACAGACAATATCATAATGCCACTATACAAACCCAGGGCACGCCCACACCTTGAATCCTGCTGCAGGTCTGGTTGCCCCATCTCAGGAAAGATGTATTAGAATCGGAAAAAGTACAGAGAAGGACAACGAAAATGATTAGTGGATGGAACAGCTTCCATATGAGGATTAAAAAGACTGGGACTGTTCATCTTAGAAAAGGGATGACTAAGGAGGATATGATAGACTTCTATCATGACTGGTGTGGAGAAAATGACACAGTTGGTGTTATTTACCCCCTCACCTAACAGAAGAACCAGGGTCCCCTGATGAAATTAATAGGCCGCTGGTTTAAAACAAACATAAGGAAATACTTTACACAAAGCACAGTCAGCCTGTTGAACTCATTCCCAGGGGATGTTGTGAAGGCCAAAAGGATAACGGAGTTAAATAAAGAATTATCTTGAGTCCTAGTTGTTGGAATTGTGTTATAGTTTGCTTGTGGCTTGTCTTGCCAGGGTTTTGCTGGTTGCATTTATTAGACAGTCATCTAGGTATGAGAAAATTGTAATTCCCTGTCTCCTTAGATGTGCTACAACTACTGTGAGCACCTTGGAGAAAACCCTCAGGGCTGTAGAGAGGCCAAATGGCAGTACCTTGTATTGGCAGTGGTTGCTGGACACAGTAAATCTTAGGAAGCGTCTATGCGTGGGGTGGATTGTAATATGAAAATAAGCATGTTACAGGTCGAGGGCTGAGAACCAGTCCCCTTGTTGCAGTGCCGGTATTATGGTGGATAGCGTGACTATCTTGAATTTTTGTCATCTCACAAATTTGTTCAGTGCTCTCAAGTCTAGAATGGGTCTCCATCCTCCATTTTTTTTTGTATTACAAAGTAATGGGAATAAAACCCTTTCCCTCTGTGTTGTGGAAGTACATGTTCTGTTGCCCCTATTTGTATGAGATGATTTATTTCTTGGTGCAATAACTGCATGTGAGTTGGGTCTCTGAAGAGGGACAGGGAAGGGTTGTGGGTGGGAGGGATGGATATAAATGGGATAGTGTATCCTGAATTGATGATTTCTATTACCCATTTGTCTGATTCAATTATTGACCATTTGAGATAGAACTGTCGAAGGTGAAATTTGAAGTTTGTCCTGGATGACGTTGGCACTGTTTGTTGAGTGGGGTTTCTCAGACTCTCGACCAAACTCTCAAAACTGCTGTTTGGATAATGCAGATTGCGACCCCGGAGGTGTTTGTTGAGGTTGTCTGTATCTGTGTTCTCTGCTTTCCTCTTTGTGACTCGTAGTGTCTGTACTGTTGATGAGATGGGTATCTGCGGGTATATGATTGGAATCTATATTGCTTCCTCTTTGTTGCAGGTGTGTAAATGCCCACAGTTCATAATGTAGCCCTGGAATCTTTCATCGAGTGTAGTACTTTGTCTGTCTTTTCGGAAAAAAGTTGAGCCTTGTTAAATGGGAGGTCTTCTATTTTTGTTTGTAGCTGTCTGGGAAGACGTGCTGCATGAAGCCAAGAGGCCCTGTGCATTACTATGGCTGTAGTTCTGGCCACCGCATCAGCTACGTCCAGGGAGGCCTGTAGAGAAGTTCTCACTACAAGTTGCCCTTCGGTAAATAATGATTTAAATTGCTCTCTTTTGTTCTCGTTTGTAAAATTGAGACAGTTTTTCCATAATTGCTGTGGTTGTAATTGGAAAGCAGGGCGGAGTAATTTGATACTCTCATCAGCAGAATGGAAGAGGAGTAGACTTTTCTTCCTAACAGATCAAGCTTCTTCCAGTCTGTATCTTGTGGTGTTGACTTATAATTTGTTTGCTTTCCCCTGTGGGTTCACCACATCTGTGACTAGTGAGTTTGGAGGTGGATGAGTGAATGGGAACTCCATCCCCTTGGCCGGGATATAATATTTTCCATCATTCCTTTTATTAGTAGGGGAAATGGTGTCTGCCATATAGTGTTAGCTGGTTCCATCAATGCCATGTCCATGGAGAGTGCAAATTTTTATGAAGTTGTGGTATGTAGAATTTTTAGCAATTTGTGTTGAGATTGCTGGGTTGAGAATATCCCCAAGTTATGTTCCCTATTCCTTATGGGTAAAATCCCGTTTGGGAATTATTATGTTAATTAAGTAAAATGTTTAAGCTGATCGCCATCTTGAAATGGCGAAAGAACAACTAGGACTCCATCTTGGAGGTCTTCTTCCCCAGTGGTTCCCCAGTGGAAAAAGGCAGGAAAGGAAAGGTGGGAAGGAGTGTCATCTGCCTAGCAACAGGACTCTATAAATTGTAGCGAGCCAGACAGCTCGGGGCTCTCCACCCTAGACGCAGCAAGGTGTTGTCATGCGCAGGAGTCGCCGAGAGAAGAAGAGAAACCTCTAGGAAGAATATCACAGATAGCCCCCTCACAAGAAGATCAGCATGCTTACCTGCAGTGGTTCCTGAGTCCATCATCAGATCCTGAGTTCCTGGCTCATCATCCTGGGAGTTGTGAACAACGCCTCAGGAGGGTGAATAAAGACCTTAAGTAGTTCTTACTAACTTTGGGCCTGGGTAGCTTAGCTTTAAGTGGGGAAAGAATCTGGAGTTAAGCTCCACCTTGTTAAATTCCCAAGTGGCCCCTCATTTGTTATTTGCCCCCTGAATAAATTGTTCCTTGTTTTGCTTTATTCTGAGTTTTGGTATTTATCCACCAATGACAGATGCAGAAGGGGGACCTAGACACTTACTTTTTTGATTGTTGGTGGGAGGGTTAGGTGTATCCCATAGAAACCCATTTATTTTCTCCAACAAAATTCTGTGACCTTTTCCAGGAGAATTTCATGCTTTTGTGCAACCCTTTTGAATAGGTCATTACATTGTTTAGGGTCGTCTACCGGTGTGGGTGGAATTACAGCTTTATCTGGTGAGGAAAATGAATCACGTGGGGGAGGAGATGTTTCCTGTTCTGCACTTGTTTCCACTACTTGTAGTTCTTCCACTGCCTTAGTTGATGTAGTTGGGTGTGATTGTCTGGATGATTTCGCTCTGCTCATATGAGAGCTGGTCGGTCTGCTGTATGTCTTGGAGTAGGCAGATCAGGTATCCCAATCGTGCCATCACATGTGGTATGGCATATGAGGTCTGAATCATGGGGGCCCATACCATGGATACACCCTGGTTCCCCCTCCAGGCGTATACTCAGGTGTCTCTAACGATGGTCTGGTGAGGAAGGAGCGTTCCAATGAAAAGTGAGCTTCCTCTAGCTCACTGTCATCTATGCTGATGGATGCACTGGGGGAAAGGCTTCGTCATGGGCAAAATGTATTGGTGATTGCCCTATAGGTGAATGTGGAGACGATGTTACTGTTTGGTGGCGTTTGTGCTTTTTCTTCAATGACAGTACCGTTGTCGGGGCCGGGCTTCTCATCGGCTCTGTGGTGATGATCAGCGCCGACATCAGCACCTCAGCAGTTCTTGGTGCCGTTACCAATTCTGGTGCTGACTTCAGTGCCGTGGTCTGTCTCCGCATCATATCTTTTTTTGGTGCTGCGCACAGTGCCACAGGCTCTGATGATGCCGTAGTCAGTACAGCTGACCGTTGGTCCAACGGTTTCTGCACCATATCCTTTTTCGGTGCCGTGTCACAGGATGGCTGTTTTTGTTTAGTTCTCGACTCTTCACCCGGACGTTTCAAGTCCTTGGGTGCCACGGACCGAATTGTACCTGAGGGACCTGTTGCCTTTTTGGTATTTTGTGTAGGGGACAGTCTCTTGGGTGAACGTCTTTTCTTTGACGCCGTGGTATCTGGAGGCAAAGAGACTTTCTTCCTGGGAATGCTCTCAGTGCTCTTTGTGGGAGGCTTGTCTGGTCCCAGGTCAGAGAAGGGTCTGAAGGATTTTTCCATAATAATAAGCTTTAGCCTCAGGTCTCTGTCTCTCCTGGCTCTGGCTTTCAAATTCCTGCCATGAATGCAGTTTTGTGGCCCATGGGTTTCCCCTAGACAGCATACACATTGTGAGTGACAATCTGAGGCTGGCAGGTGCAACTTTTGAAGCCTGGGGAACCCAGCATGTCTAATATCCCAATCTTATTCTATTAAAAGAGAATAAAAGAAAGTCTAAAACTGGAACTGTCAATGTGGGGTTTTTTGTTTGTTTGTTTTTTTAAGGTAAGTAAATAACTGACTAAAACTAGCTAAATTATGACTAAGCTAATTAATTTTCTACTATTATTTTAGGTAGGACAAGAAATCTTCGCAACTATTAACGCTCCATCTTGGACCATGGATGGTTGAGAAAGAACTGAGGGGGTTGGTTCACGCATGCACCAGAAGACACACCAACGATGCTGTGAGACGGGAGCTGCGCACACGTGACCTGGACAAGTACTGCTAAAAAAAGAATCTCCAAGCCCCAGGCAGTAGTAGTGACCCCACTGTGGAGCCAGGACAGACAGCAGGAACCGTGCAGCTTGTAGCCACCACCACTGGTGGGCAACAGGAGCAGGCAGAAGGGGCCCCGCGGCTCCAAGCCCCTAGCCCTGCCACTGTCAGCACGCATGGGCAGCAGGGACTCCGGGGCTCGGAGTCACCGACGCTGGCAGGGGACAGGGGTCTCAGCCACCGCAGGGGAACCCTAGAGACCTAAGCCAGTGCAGGAAGCGGCCCCACAGCTCTGAGCCGCAGGCAGCAGGGGGACCTTGGAGCTCCAGGATCCTTCCGCTGCTCACGGCGGCTCTGAGCTCAGGATCCCTCTATCACCTGGGGCAGCTGATGGCTGGAATCCCCACCACCTGAAATCAGCCACTGTGGGCGGTAGAGGAACCCTGCTGCCCTCAGCCATGAGGAGTGGTGGGGGCCCTCCCCACCCCAAGCCACCACAGGGGGGCCCCGGAGCCTGAAGCACTGGGACCCAGCAGCTCCAAGCCGTGGGCAGCGGGGGGATGTCAGAGCTCTGGGATCCCTCCGCTGCCCCACCACCTGGCAGCTGATGGCAGGGTTCCCTGGAGCTTCCCAGCTGCTGTGGGGGGACCCCACAGCTCCCAGTCTTGGCTAAGGGACCTCACAACCCATCCCCCTAAGCCATAGCGGGGGACCCAGCCTGGATCCCCTCAGCTCCCAACTGCTGCACCTGCTCCTCCCCTTCCGCCTCCCCAGCTCCCACCTGTGTCACCTCCTACCCCTGCCCCCGGACAGCTCCCAGCTGCCGCCCTGTTATTTTTAGGAAAAGTCATGGACAGGTCATGGCTTCCATGAATTTGTGTCTTGTCCATTACCTGTCTGTAACTTTTCCTAAAAATAACCGTGACAAAATCTTAACCTTACTCATGATACGTGAAGACAACTGTGACTCAGGAATTATTGAAGTTTGTAGCAACAGATAGTCAGCAGTGAGGGATTCCTTCCATACTCTCAATGTTTGATTAATATGGATGCCAATAAATACGGTCAAGTAGATGAATGTATGCAATACCACATGCCACAACATTAGTCTGGCAGAAGAATAAAAGAACACAAATCTGCACAGAGCTGAAAACCAGTCTTGGCACAGCGGGTGGACGGAGTTACCCTGGATCTGTGGATAGAGGATTACAGAAAGGTTGCCTATTTGGGAGTAACTATTCATTACATAGAGCTGCAACTGTTGGGAATGGTGGAGCGGGTGCTTTGTGCGACTCAGTTTGACAGCAGGAAATCAAAAACTAAAGAGAACCTCGGATCAGCTATTATTCAAGCACTCAGACAATTTGATATACACAGTATTACCAGCCAGATGCTTTTGGTTATGGACTGGGGAGCGAACAAGTCCTATGTGCAAATAAACTGCTCAGTGCACATTATAAAGACTGAACTTGAGCATGCTACCAAACTGAGAAACCAGAAAGAGAAAGCAGTAACCGATCGGAAGGCATGGGATGCATTGTCCTAGGGATGGGAGTTCCACAACCACCACTCCCAAGAGGAGGAGATGGGTGGTAGTGATTGTCACACTGGTTGGACTGGAGGGGGGGCATTTGTCATATTGGTTAACATTAATATGACAAAATCATAACGATTCATGTAAGATATACCATATCAGGCACTGTTAGAAAGAATATATTGTGCTGAGTAAGATACGTATTATATGTAAAATGAAAGTTATGGATGTAGTTGATAATTCTGTATGTTAACTTGGGCTGCCTGGGACACACCCCAGACAGAGAGGCAGCAAGACAATAGCCTGCTTAATGGCCCATTAAGACACTCACAGATGCAAGGGGCCCAGGAGGAAACTAAAAGTCATACCTGAAGAGTTACCAGGATTGGCCCATGTGACTCCAGACTCCATTTTAGTTCTTGTAACTCTCCAGAGGCCGCATGGCCAGGGATAGAGGGTATATAAGATCAAACCACAGAAACCATTTTGTCTATGTTCCTGTCCAGCTGCAGACACACACCTACCTCTGGATCAATTCATTTTGCAACTGAACCGAAGGACTTAGACCCATCCAGGTACTGGATGTGAACCAGAGGGAACTATACAAGCCTGCAACTCCACATTTCTTCCAGAAACCTGATGTATATGGACTTTTCATCATTTGTATGTATCTGATTGCTCTAATCTTTTAACATTTCTCTCATGGTTTATTTCTTTCTTTTTACAATAAACCTTTAGTTTTAGTTATTAAAGGATTGGCTGGCAGCGTGGTATTTTAGGTAAAATCCAAACTTATATTGGACTGGTACTGTGGCTGACCCCTTGGGGTCAGAGGGAACCTTTTTAGTAAAGAGCATAGAGTTTAAATAACTGGTCTCTTTACTGGACCTAGTGGCTGACTGGGAGCCAGAGGAACTAGAATGCAGTAAAGGGGGTTGTGCGCATTTGTATACTGGCTTCTGTGGGGATTCAGAAGAGCAGTGTGTGGCTGGTTGGGAAGTCTGGCTTCAGTGCCACCCACCAGTGCGGGGAGAATCTGCTCTCCTTTTACAGCCTGCCCTGACCTTGGCATTTTCAGGTGGCTGCCCTGGGCACGGATGGGTCACAGTGGTCAGGGACTCCCTCCTAAGGGAGTCGGAGTCATCCATCTGTAGTCCCAACTAGGAAACTCAACAAGAAGTGCTTGCCTGGAGCTAGAATTCAGGGTGTGACAGAGAATCTGCCAAGACTCCTCAAGCCCTCGGATCGCTACCCCTTCCTACTTCTCCACGTGGACACCAATGATACTGCCAAGAATGACCTTGAGTGGATCACTGCAGACGATGTGGCTCAGAGAAGAAGGATAAAGGAGTTTGAAGCATAAATGGTCATCTTCTTCTTGTCCATCCTCCCTTTGAAGGAAAAGGCCAGGTAGAGACCATCGGATTGTGGAAGCAAATTCATGGTTATGCAGATAGTATTGGAGAGAAGGTTCTGTTTTCTTCGACCATGGGATGTTGTTCCAGGGAAAACGATTGCTAGGAAGAGACGGGATCCACCTAACAAAGACAGGGAAGAGTATCTTTGCAGACAAGCTTGCTAACCTAGTGAGGAGGGCTTTAAACTAGGTTCGCCAGGGAATGGAGACCTAGGCCCAGAGGTAAGTGGGGAGGTGGGACACTGGGAGGAAGCACAAGTAGGAGGGCGTAACAGAGGAGGACTCCTGATTCCTACTGAGAAGATGGGGCAATCGGTTGGTTATCTCAGCTGCTTGTACATGAATGCAAGAAGCCTGGAAAACAAGCAGGAAGAATTGGAAGTCACACAGTCAAGGAACTCTGATGTGATTGGAATAACAGAGACTTGGTGGGGTAACTCACACGATTGGAGCACTGTCATGGATGGGTATAAACTGTTCAGGAAGGACAGGAAAGGGAAAAAAGGTGGAGGAGTTGCAGTGTGTGTAAGAGAGCAGCATGATTGCGCCGAGCTCCTGATGAAACTGGAGAAAAGCCTGTTGAGAGCCTCTGGGTTAAGAATAGAGGCGAGAGCAACAAGGGTGATGTTGCGGTGGGCATCTGTTGTAGATCACCACACCAAGAGGATGAGGTAGACAAGTTTTTCTTCAGACAGCTAATGGAAGTTTCCAGATGACATACCCTGGGTCTCATGGGGGTCTTCAATCACCCTGACATCTGCTGGAAGAGCGATACAGACAATCCAGGAAGTTTTTGAAGAGTGTTACGGACAACTTTCTGATGCAAGTGCTGGAGCAACCAACTAGGGGCCGTGCTCCTCTTGACCTGCTGCTCACAAACAGGGAAGATTTGGTAGGGGAAGTAGAAGAGGGTGGTAACTTGGGTAGCAGTGACCATGAGATGGTCGAGTTCATGATCCTGACAAAAGGAAGAAAGGAGAGCAGCAGTATATGGACCCTGGACTTCAGAAAAGCAGACTTTGACTCCCTCAGGCAGCAGATGGCCAGGATCCCTTGGGAAGCTAATATGAGGGGGAAAGGAGTCCAGGAGCGCTGGCTGTATTTTAAATAAATCTTATTGAGAGCACAGGAACAAACCATTCCAATGTGTAGAAAGAATAGCAAATATGGCAGGTGACCAGCTTGGCTTAACAGAGAAATCTTCAGTGAGCTTGAACACAAAAAGGAAGCTTACAAGCAATCGAAGCTTGGACAGATGACTAGGGAGGAGTATAAAGATGCTGCTCGAGCATGCAAGGGTGAAATCAGTAAGGCTGAAGCACACCTGGAGTTGCAGCTAGCAAGGGACATGAGAAGAGTTTCTACAGGTATGTTAGCAACAAGAAGGTGGTCAGGGAAAGTGTGGGCCCCTTACAGAATGGGGGAGGCAACCTAGTGACAGAGGATGTGGAAAAAGCTGAAGTACTCAATGCTTTTTTTGCCTCTGTCTTCACAGACATGGTCAGCTCCCAGACTACTGCACTGGGCAGCACAGAATGGGGAGGAGGTGAGCAGCCCTCAGTGCTGAAAGAACAGGTTCAGGACTATTTAGAAAGGCTGGACATGCACAAGTCCATGGGGCTGGATGCAATGTGTCCGAGGGTGCTGAGGGAGTTGGCTGATGTGATTGCAGAGCCATTGGCCATTATCTTTGAAAACTCGTGGCAACTGTGGGAGGTCCCGCATGATTGGAAAAAGGCAAATATAGTGCCCATCTTCAAGAAAGGGAAGGAGGAGGAACTGGGGAATTACAGACCAGTCAGCTCACCTCAGTCCCTGGAAAAATCATGGAGCAGGTCCTCAAGGAATCCAGTTTTGAAGCACTTGGAGGAGAGGAAGGTGATCAGGAACAGTCAGCATGGATTCACCAAGGGCAAGTCATACCTGACCAACTTGATTGGCTCTATGGATGTGGGGAAAGCAGTGGACGTGATATACCTTGACTTCAGCAAAGTTTTTGATACGGTCTCCCACAGTATACTTGCCAGCAAGTTAAAGTAGTATGGGTGGGATGAATGGACTATAAGGTGCATAGAGAGCTGGCTAGATCATCGGGCTCAACGGGTAGTGATCAATGGCTCGATGTCTAATTGGCAGCCGGTAACAAGTGGAGTGCCCCAGGGGTCAGTGCTGGGGCTGGTTTTGTTCAACATCTTCATTAATGATCTGGAGGATGGGGTGGATTGCACCCTCAGCAAGTTTGCAGATGACACTAAGCTGCTGGGCGGAGTGGTAGATACACTGGAGGGTAGGGATAAGATACAGAGCGACCTAGACAAATTGAAGAATTCGGCCAAAAGAAATGATGAAATTCAACAAGGACAAGTCCAGAGTCCTGCACTTAGGACAGAAGAATCCCATGCACAGCTACAGACTGGGGACTGACGGGCTAGGCAGCAGTTTCACAGAAAAGGACCTGATGTGTAACCTGGGGGTTACACTGGACAAGAAGCTGGATATGAGTTAACAGTGTGCCCTGGTTGCCAAGAAGGCTAATAGCATATTGGGCTGCATTAGTAGGAGCATTGCCAGCAGATCGAGGGAAGTGATTATTCCTCTCTATTTGGCATTTGTGAGGCCACATTTGGTGTAGTGTCCAATTTTGGGCCCCCCACTACAGGAAGGATGTGGACAAATTGGAGAGAGTCCAATGGAGGGCAATGTAAATGATTAGGGGGCTGGGTGCCCATTTGGCATGAAAGGCTGAAAAAGCATCTCTATCCTTCTACCACCGATGTAGATAGTCTAAGTCAACTCAAATCCAAAGCCTTGCAAAGTCTCATCGAGAAGTTTGCAATCAAGTCTATGCACAGAGTAGCAGTTTTCCTGCACCCATGAATTAAGGGGATGAAAATTTTCATTGAAGAGGAGAGACAGGAAGTTTATCAAGAGACCAAGAAGCTTGTCTCATTGCAGGAGAAAAATATTTCTAAAATGAATCTTATGCTTCTTTCATCATATCTACACAGAAACCATCACCAAAGGAGACAAATGGTCACCTACAGAGTTTGAGGATTCGGATAGCAAGTGTGGAAGTGACGATGATGAAGTGTTCAAGTATATCAGCCTGAAGCTGACAAAGAATGAAGATGTGCAACTGCTGGAGTGGTGGAGACAACACAGGCACAACTTTCCCCTTCTCAGTCGAGTTGCACAGTTTGTGCATTCCATCCCTGCATCCAGTGCACCCTCTGAGGGACCCTTCTCAGTCTCTGGTCACATAATTAATGAGAATCATACATCACTTAAGCCAGAAACTGTGGATGATTAAATTTTTTATACAGTAATATTTCAAAGAAAATCAGCTGTCCCGAAGAAGGCGTCTAAGACGAAGTCCTGCAATTCAGGGCTGGTAGATAGCCCTGCAGTACTTAATATGTAGCAAAAATTAAGCACTGGCTGGATGGCTGGAAAGCACCTGCACCCCCATCCTCCACCCCTCAACCCTGGACTGTGTCCCCTTCACCGCTAACCCCTGCACCTCCCTCCTGCACCCATGTGGGGAAACTGACCTGGAGTCATGGAGCACCTGGCATTGCTGTTCATGTCTCCCCATCAAATGCTCTTCTGTGCCCCCCTGGCGGGTTGTGAGGGGAGGGGGAAGTGAGGAGCAATGCCAAGAGTTCCCTGCATCCAGATCACTTTCCCCACCTGGGCTGTGTAAGGGGAGGGCAAGAGAACAGCAACTCCTGATGCTCGCCTCACAGCATAGCCCAAGCAGGGAAAGTGAGCTGGATGTAGGGAATTGCTCCTCGCTCCCCATCACAGCCCTTTAGGAGGCGCAGAGGATGCTCTGTATCCCTGCAATAGCCCTTGAATGCTTCTCCAGGGAGAATAGACTCCCAGTCCCTTACACTATCTGAACTATTTAGAATATTCTTGGCTTCAGTTCCCTCTTTATCAGCAACTCACAGTAGGCAATGCTGATAATCGCCTAACTTAGTCAGGGGCTTTTGTGATCCAAGCAACCTGCCAGAGGAACTAATACTCATGGCATTTTTTCCTCACCGTCCTGGGTAACATGCTGTACCACATGCAACAAACAGCTGACTGATTGAACCTCAGCGGGGCTTTAAATCAATGGAACACTGCAGACCACAGCAAGAAGTGTTGAGCAGGAAGTCTGCAGACTGAGTTACACACCAAGATGGCGACGGCTCCCTTCTCAGCCCCTGACACCCCAGCTGTTGGGAGAAGACTGCAAACCCCGAGTGACAGGAGCAGGAACCTGGATGGGAACTCTCTGCTAATTTCCTCAACGCATGAACAAACCCTAAGCCAAAGAGCTGGTGGCCGGTGCAAAGAAACTGGGAATGCTGAGCTCTAAGTGTGATGAGTCACAAGCTAAATAGGCGGCTGACTTTTTTTTATTGTCTAGTTCAGTTTGTGATTTTGAGCATTATTAACTGGAGACGTTTATTTTATTATTTTATACGTAAAAGGCTATTTGTTCTGCTATTTGTTGCTATATAATAAGATTGATGTCTAAAATGATAATGATAGCAATAACAAAAGTGTGTGCATTTATTAAGCCATATAGCTTTCTTATACGGTACACACACACGCACACAGCCACTCCTTCTAAGAAGCCCAGTCAGATCGGGTGCTGATGCAGGTGTGGATATATATAAAAGGATCACGGGTCCGATACGGATATGGATCAGAAACACGCAGGGCTCTACATACAGTACTGGCTCAGACCAATGGTCCATCTAGCCCAGTGTCCTGTCTCTGACAGTGGCCAACGCGAGATGCTTCACAGGGAGTGTAGAGAACAGGACAGTTGGAGAGATGCACCCATCTTCCCCTCCTGGCTGCTGGCAATCATGGGGTCAGGGTTATGTCCCTGACCATCTTGGTGGAGGGGAAGGAGGGCCCAGTGGTTAGAGCACTAGCCTAGTACTTGGGATACATGTTCAATTCATTACTGTCACAGACTGTAGTAAGCAGCTCATCCCCTCTCCAACATGGGATAACAGCACTGCCCTGTCCGACAGGAGGCATATGAGGATAAATACGGTAAGTATTGTGGGGTGCTCAGACACTCCGGTGATGGGGACCAGACAAAACGTTAGCTAGGCAGAGGGACTCCCTGGGACTTAGGATCACGGGTACAGGTCATACTTTAGAGACAGGCCTGTGCACGGAGGCTAAATGTAGGAAATGGCAGGGCTGAGACCACAGGAGGGTGAAGGACCAAGGTGGGACCGAATGTGCTTTTAAAGCATGAGGTCACTGGGAGGAAAAGTTAAGAAAAAGGAACAAAGCTCCAGATGGGTCTGAAGGAGGAGAAAGCAGCTACATGGGACACAGGCTCAGGGAGCACGTTCTAAGCCCACCCAGCCACTGGCAGGTACGAAAAACAACAGGCAAGGGTCTGTCACTCAGCAATGAAAGCAGCCAGCTGGAGGAAAAGCAGCTGTTTAACAGCACACAGCAAGGGTGGCTGGAATAGCACAGCTAATGGAAACTGCAGGCGGAACAGTTACCAGAGCAGGAGTGGAGACAGGACACCCACGGTAAACAGCCCGAGTCTGGGGAAAATGCTCAGTCACCGTTTGTTTTGTCCCCCTACAGCCCTGCTTCCGTATTGACTCAGGAGCAGCTACCTAGCACCCACCCCACTTCCTGCAGCACGGCGCCTCCTACAGCACTGCTCCCATACTGACTCAGGGGGGAGGGAGGGAAGCTACTTAGCGCCCACCCCACAGCAGGATTCCCCTTCCCTTTGTCTCCCATCCAAGCACTGACTCGGCCTGGCTCTCCTTAGCTGGGGGTAGGATGAAATCTTGATAGCCTGCGGTATCATGACAGTCTACAATAGCGGCTCGCTGCCACTCAGTACTTACATTTCTAGCCAGCTGTAACCGTACGGCCCTCTGACTCCCATGCAGGCTACGTCATAAGAACTGGGGCCTCAAGGAAGCTGTTGGGTGACTCCACCCAAGCCAGTGCGTTGACAGCAGTAAATCAGTGTGGCCCAGTGCGTTACTACAGAGCTCAACAGTAACTCACACCAGTTTCCAAAGTAAAATGCTCCACCTAGCGAGCAAGCCATGGAGTTCCACGTAGAAGTGAGTAAATTAATGTCTCCCACATACGTGATCACATTCCATTCACTGCCAGACAAGTCATTTCCCAGCCCGTGTTTTCTAACAGATTATTCAGCCTTGTTTTAATGACTCCAGCTGCTGCGTTTCCCTCAGCTGCTTTGTTATCTGGGGCCATGTTATCTGACCAAAAATTAATTCCTTTACACTCCTCAGCTGTACCCCTTTCAATAGCACGTGCTACTTCCTCCAGATTTACACCTTTTGATTGAGTTCAAGGGAACGGACTCAGTATTTTCCATACCACACTCCATCATCTGACCCCAGCACACCTCTGATAAGCCCTGGAATCCTTTGAGCCCAGTCCCTGGGGTGTAAAAAGCAGCAGGGGAGGAGGCTCTGGTGTGAGATGGCCAAGCTGGGGCCAGGCCAGAGACGGGGGCTGGGGTAAGGTCACACCCAGCCCCAGATAGTATTGTGGGCCAGCTCCCCAGCTGATGTAAATCAGCACAGAGCCATAGTAGTCACTGGGGCGACACGGCTTTGCCCCAATGAAGGTGCCCATGTACTATAGGGACAGATGCTTCACAAAAGCAGCTGCTGCAAACGACTCCACTATATAGCGCAATCCAGGGAAACCGAATGGGGGCTTCCCATCTCTCTCCGCGGGCCAGGCTCTGTGCCGGGATCGGGGACCATCCCACCCCACCCCATCCCACCAGTGCAACCCCCTGCACTGGGAAAGGCCCAGCCACAGACACCACTGCACCCCGCGCAGGGCCTGCCTTCCTGTCCTGACCTGAATCCGGAGGCTGCCGATTCCTCTCGATCTTCCGGATGTCATCCAACGTGACCCCATCTTCACTGAAGAGCCCGCCGTGCATTATCTAGCATGGAGCACAGCACAGGTCAGGGTGGGGAGCGGACGCTTGGATAGGTCAGGCCATAGCAACGAACTGGCCTTTACTTTCCACACCCCCAATGGGGCAGAACAGCTGGGAAGGCTATATGTACGGTTTCTCTCTCTCTCGCTCTCCACACAAATACACACACACATGCACACTCTCAGTGCCCTCCCAGACCAGCTCCGAGGAAGGTGGGCAGCAATGGTGGGGCTACAGTTAGAACCAAGCCATGGAGGTGGCCAGGATTATGCGCAGGGCCCTGGGCAACTCTCCAGGCCCACTGCCGGTCCTGACACATGCCCCTCTTCCCCCCAGGTGCTGCACTCTGCTCTCACCAACACTTTGCCATTGATGCACTGCGCCAGGGGCAGCCACTCAAAGACCTCGCTGAAGAGCGCAAACATCTGGGCTGTGTATTTGGCTTTCACCTCCCCCTCGAACCCGTAGATCTGGTTCATGTTGTCTGTCTCATGATTCCCTGGGGGCAAAAGAGGTGGGGGAAGAAAAAAAAAATCAATCAACGGGGGACCACTGGCGAGAGGAGAGCAGCCCAACTTCTGACCAAGGGGCTCAGAACTGGCTGTCACCCCTTCACCAGGGTAGAGGAAGCGATGGGATCTGAGCAATACACAGCAGCATAGAGCTGCCAGAACAGGGGTGAAAGGGTTAATGCATTACTAAAGATGTGTGCGGCTGATCCCCAAGCGTCAGTAGGAAATGGCCAGGTCTCCAGTCGCTACTGGGTCATGCCCAGTTCTAAGAGACAGGTGCGGTTTGACAGCTCGCCATTCCCAGGCTTCACAAACGGGCAGTTCACTGCCAACAGATCTAGCCAGCATTAACAAGGGATGTTTACTAATTTAGAGAATCACCCAACATCCAGGAAGTTGCATGTTTCCATGGTGGTTCCCATGATCCTGCACAGCTGGTGAATCCCAGAGACAGCAGGTAGATATGGAGAAGCCAGGAAAACAGACAACAGAGGGAGATAGTTTGGGGAGTTCTTGCCCTGACTTGAGTACAAAGCTGGGCTCTCCAGTGGCTTTGCCTGCCCCAGAGGTGGGATGGGACTGTGCTTACCTCGTAGTAAGTGGAAATGATCAGGATACAGCAGCTTGAAACCGAACAACGTTAATATCACTTCCACAGAGAAGGAGCCACGGTCGACAAAATCCCCGTTGAATATCTGCCGAGGGGCCTGCGCTCAGGAAAACAGGCCCAGGCATCACACTGGAATAAAGATCACTCCCACCCATCTTAAGTAATCGTGTGCCAACATGGAGACACAGCACAAAAGGCTCAAGCTGGTTAAGCACCTCTGTTCTCAGCATCGACAAAGGAACGATCCGCCCCAAGATGGGAATCAAGAATGGGTCACTATGGGAGCATAACCTCGAGTGCTTTCCATGCCGAGATCTCAAATGGCGGTCCCAGCACTGTACAAATGGGGAAACTGAGGCACAGGGAAGGGAGGCAATACATCCCAGAGCTGGAACAGAACCCAGGTCTGTCTCCTAGCTCCATCACCTCCTGTTCTTAGAGAGCGCCTCCATCCACACACATCACATGCTGGATGAAAGGGGGAACCTGCCAAGGATACATATGGATTCGTTTCAGACGGCAGCCCGTTCAGTTCAAATATATTCAGCAAGTCATAATACTGCCCGTGGGTGTCTCCGCACACAGTGATCTTCTCAGTCTGGAAGAAGAGAGGCCGAGAGAGGAGAAGATCAAAAGGAGACAGAAGAAAAGTAAAAACCAAGGCAGACGAAAAGTAAAAACCAAGGCAGACAGAGCATTTCTCTCCCTGCAGGATCCCAAAAGACTTTGCAAATGCTATGAATATGAATGGCTTCAGCCCATTGTGGGCACACAGCCCCCTTTGGAGTGGGACAGGGCAGCTGTTTATATTGGGGTCTCTCAACCAGCACGACCATGCCAGGGATGGGACGTGGCAGCTGTTTATACAGTGATCATTCACCCAGTGACTTCTGGGATGGGACATGGCAGGTGTTTAAACAGGGATTGCTCACTGTTGTAATAATTGGGCCTACAAATTTACCCTAATTGTGAGCTCAACTCTAAGGAGTGAGTATAAGTTCACAATAAAGTGTCACATTAACTTATAACAATAAATGCTGATGGGAAAAGATGCCAAGGGGAGATAAAAAGACTGAATTAGTCTAAACACAAAGGCCTACTGATATAATTCAACAACTAAGGTAAGATAGTGCCTGATAAAAAAGTGGAACTCAATTAATCAAAATTGGTATGTTGGAAAATAGGCTTAATTGGTGGACAAATGATGAGAGGATGGGCTGTTTCACCCATCACACCCTTTCGGGGTCCTCCAAAAGGAACTTTGGGGGAGGAGAAAGCTGGCAGCCATCGGAACAATTTGCCGAGGGTCGTGATGGATTCTCCATCACCGACAATTTTTAAAACAAGAGTGCATGTTTTCTACTCTAGGAATTGCTGTGGAGAAGCTCTCTGGCTTGTGTTACACAGGAAGTCAGGCTAGATGACCATAGCAATCCCTTCTAGCCTTGGAATCTACAACACCATGATGCTGGCTGACAAACACAAGAGAAGGGGAAGGGGCAAACTTCACCATTATGGCTGTCATTCCCAGCATCTTCTGAGACCCGGGAACTTCTTCATCCCAGTCCAGAGAGATGTTCTGACCAGACCAGGCCAGAGAGAGGGAGCCTCCAGCCGCTCTGGCTAAATCCCACCTGGGATGGGAGACAAAGTCTCCCTCCTTCCTATGTGTCTTCTCCTTCCTTATCTCATTTCTTCTCTCTCTCCTTTTGCCTTCTGTCTAATAAGAGTCTGGCTTAGCCAGCCAAGACTGTGGATTTTGTAACACTGCTGTAAGTGTGGGACTAGAAAGAGGCAACTCAAAGCAAGGCCCTAAGCACCCTGATGCTGGTACGAGTTTGCCAGGTCTCAGAGTGGCTGATCAGACAGGGGGCTGGGCCTGTGTTTTTCCAGATGTGAGGCTACAAGTGAAAGTCAAGCCATGAGACAGAAGATGCATTTTCTGTCTTTCCAGTTCTCTACTCTGCCCTCTTGTGGCTGTTTGTCTCATCTCATCATTCAGACTAACAGCAGCAACCACTCAAGCACATCTCAACTATCTCTCTCTTTTCCCCAAAAAGGACAATAATGCCCATCTTTTAGCATCTAAAAGACTGTCACCGACAGGGAGTTTCTAAAAACTCTCTCCAGCTAAAGGGAAAGGGAACAAGGGATGTTGCTAAAATGAAAGCCTGACTTAATACTTTACATTTCAAATGCTCAACCTGTTTTTCCTTATTGTCTGTAATAAAAGGTTAAATGTTTAACAATGCATTTGCCATGGTGCTAAGCAGGCTGAGCTCTCTGGGTACCAAACCTTGCACACTGCTTAACTCTGTTTAATGGTGGACAGTTGCAGTGCCAGGTTAACACTTTTGACTCGTTGGGCCTATATGCTCCATCTAAATTAATACATCAGTGATGAAATGCAACCAACTCTGGGGTTGGACATGCCAGCTGGTTAACAGGGCACAGTAACACCACACACACTGAGGACACAAAGAAAATACTGGGTCCAATTTGACTGGCAGGAATTTAGGGAGACAAGGTAGGTGAGGTAATATCTTTTACTGAACCACCTCACGTCTCTAATATCCTAGGACCGACACGGCTACAACTACACTGCACACAGGAATTTAGGGAGGCAGTTTGGAATTGCATGTGCCAGATTCTGCCCCGACATCAATTATAACAACCCTGACGCTGATGAAAAGGCTCATGGGATCTCTCATCATGAGCCCTGGCAGCGCAGCACAGAACTATGCTGTGGCAACGAGGAAAGTACTTAGCTTAACAGGAAGACACTGGCTTATTTCAATCAACCTCGCCCCTTTGGTCCTGGGTACTATAGCAATGGGTGGTGGGTGGATTACAACTTCTTACAGAAGACACACTTCAGAGCCTCCCACTTCAGCCCTGACAGCAATTAAACAGCTGATTGGACAGATGGAGATAAAGGGTGGACACCAGGGGAGGGATTTCCCCTCCTATGCCCATGCCAGAATGCCACAGCTGCAGCAGAGTAGAGGGGCCGTCCAAGCCTCTGAGCTGGCCCAGAAGGGATCTCCACCAGCCCAGGGCCCTGTGCAGCTGAACTATGCAAGTCCCAGTATAGGGAAGGCCAGAGGTGGGAGGAGAGATGGCACAGAGTGCTATGGCTATTCTGGGTTGCACAGCTGCTCACAGGCAGTGCAGAAACGCCATGGCGTGAGTTACACCAGAGGTGTTCTGGCCCCCAAGCAGTCTGTATAGGGAGAGATATGAAGGCACCGTAGCCTCTGTTCACCAAGCACTGTGGGTTTGAGATCCAAACCTGTCCCCCGGTGATAAGAAATGCAGCCCAGAATCTTGCTGCCACCCCACTGGCCGCGGAGAGGGATACCCACCTCTTTTAATGTGGTTTCTACTAGAGTGGGGAGTTTGAAGAGCACCTCCTTCACCTGCACCAAGATCTGCCCAAGGGAAAAAGGGAAGAGTTAGCAAGGGCAGGACAGGGAGGAAATGAACGATACAGCCCTGTCTCCAGACTCAACAGGTCCCCGGCATTCGCCAGCCTCTCGCTGGGAGAGTCCTTGGGCTTGCAAACAGGAGGCCAGTCACACAGCGTGGACGGGTCAGATCCCAGCATGCAATGCACCACCTCGATGGCAGGGAAGCACTGCACGCTGGGACGTGTAGTCTTTGTGGCCCCCTCTGTGTTACAGGGTGACACTGGCTGCAGGCTGGCTCCATTTACACTCGGGACTCCTGGCGACAGGGCAGCAGTCCTTGCACCACAGCTGGGAAGGAGGATGCCAGCAACTTCCGAGGAAGGGGTGAAGGATTCCACGCATGAACCTCCCGCCTTATGCCAGGGCAGGCAGGCAATTACCTGATAGGCACATTTTCTGTGGAGTTTCTTTTGATCCTTGTACCATTGCATTAACTCCTTCATGAATGCTACCGTCACCGTCCCGTTGTCCAACTTTGGGCCACTGTATTCATCCTCGATGGCTGGCAGACGTAAAGACGGGAGGAGAGCAGAATCACTTGTTAGCAACAGGAAGGCACATAACAATCCAGAGCCCCGTGGGCACTGCCCCACACGCCTCTGCTGCTTACATGGGCTGCCCGCTTCCACCCAGCTGCACCCCACATGTCCACAGCTGCACGGGAATCCTCTCCTTCATGCATCAGCTCCAAGTGCTTAGAGCAAAGGCTTCCAAAGGCAGTGACGTTAGGGACCTGATCCTGCCAGGGGCAGAGTCCCCTTGATTCTCACTCCAGGGGGCACTCAGCACATCATGGGATGAAGCCCCATCAGCTCAAACAGGTCCCGGAACCAAAGTCATTCAACTGAAGGGAAGGACAAGCCACTGAACAAAAAACTTGATTTGTCCAGGGGAGCACAGCAAAGGAAGCTGACCTGGGACACACAGAGAAGCAGATTAGGTACATGTTTGGGGCTCTGGAGCTGCTCTCAGTTAGGAAGAACCGATTCCTATTGGGCTTCAAGTACAGAGTCCTGCTGAGCTGAAATTAACACTGGAGATATTTGTAACAGGGCCGACACCCAGACTTTTTAAGGTCTCCTCTCCTCTTTTTCCAAATGTTAAAGTGTGAGGGCAATTAACCACTGGCACCAACTCCCACAAGAAGGAGTGGATTCTCCATCTCTCACTGGCTTCAGACCAAGACCGGCTGCCTTTCTGGAAGAGACGCTTAGCCCATCACAAGTTAAAGGGCTCAGTATGGAGAGCAGGATGGATTTCTATGGCCTGTGCTATACAGGAGGTCAGACTAGATGACCTAATGATACCTCCCCTACCATTAATACTGATTAATCTGTTAACCTAAAGAGTCAGAATTTCAGGAGATTTCAGCACCCAATAGGATGCTTTGCTACGACTCGAGTCACAAAATCATTTTTCCTTGTAATTTTCCAGCTGAAGGGCTATTTATAGACACCATTTGGAACAGCCTAGCTATTAACAGCGACCTCCTAGCTACTTGTTGGCCTTTCCCCATATTATTATTTGCATGATCGTAGCGCCTTCATTCAACCCAGTTCATTCAGTCAGCACAGCAAGACAGGAATGCCAGTACTGTTCCAAACAGAGTGTTCTGGATTTACACAAATCAGTGACTTTTTATTGACCTGCATGACAGTGTTCATTTAGAGGAGGGGTGTTAGCCACAGTTTGTGGAGTCAGGTCTGAATCAGAGAACCACGAAGTCAGAGGCAGACATTTCAGGCTATCTATCACAGACACATGCTCAAAAGTAAGGAAGTGAAAAGGGGTGAAATCAGCAGCTCCGTCCAGCCCCTTTACACAGAAGAGCCAAAGTGGTGTGAAGAGGCCCCAAACCCCCAGATCCAGCCAGGCCAGGATTCTCCCTGGTGCTGGCACTCTGGAAGACAGCTGAAAGGCTGTCCACAGATGCGTCTCTCACAAGCCCTTGCACAAGGAGTGTGTTAGGGTTGGGACAAGCCAAGCATAACCCATAGTGCTATGGCCCAAAGGGCAGGCCCTGGAGGCTGTTGTGACTTAGATCAGTGGTTCTCAACCAGGGGTACGTGTACTCCGAGGGATACGCAGAGTTCTTCCAGGGGGTACATCAACTCATCTAGATATTTGCCTAGTTTTACAACAGGCTAGATAAAAAGCACTAGCAAAGTCAGTACTAACTAAAATTTCATAGAATCATAGAAGATTAAGGTTTGGAGGGACCTCAGGAGTCATCTAATCCAACCCCCTGCTCAAAGCAGGACCAACCCCAACTAAATCATCCCAGCCAGGGCTTTGTCAAGCCGCACTTTAAAAACCTCCAAGGATGGAGATTCCATCTCCTTCCTAGGTAACCCATAACCCATTCCAGTGCTTCACCACCCTTCTAGGGAAAACGTTTTTCCTAATATCCAACCTAGACCTTCCCCACTGCAAATTCATAGACAATGACTTGTTTATACTGCTCTATAGACTATACCCTGAAATGTAAGTACAATATTTCTATTCATTCGATTTATTTTATAATTATATGGTAAATGAGAAAGTCAGCAATTTGTCAGTGCTAGTTTGCTGTGACACTTGTGTATTATAATGTCTGATTTTGTAAGCAAGTGGTTTTTAAGTGAGGTGAAACTTGAGGTGTGCAAGACAAATCAGACTCCTGAAAGGGGAACAGTAATCTGGAAAGGGTGAGAACCACTGACTTACAGGCCCCCAGGGTTATCTAAGATATGCTGGGAGAGCCTCTCTAGCCTCTGGAGCACCCCAAGATTGGGAGGGCACAAATGTGTCTTAAAGCCACCATAGCACCCCCTTACTCTCAGCTGTACCCTACCTCTCAGCAGCACAGACCCCCAAGCAACCAAGGTTTGAATCCTCTGCTCCTCCAGCCAGACATCACCCTCTATGGCCAATACGCCACAGCCTTCACGGTCAAATCTACCCCCTTCCCCTCCGAAGCCACCCTAGGAAGGACACTGTCAAGGAGAATAAGAAGTCACAGACTGTATAAATCTGGCGTACCCTAGTCGGAAGAGGACACACTTTCCTCTCTCGCCATGCTGACTGGTTGGGTGGAAACGGGCCAGGCTGACCAGTTAACAGCCCAGCTCTTCCAAATCTAAGCCCCCACAATGTCTACAAATAGCCCGGAAGCTGGAAAGTTATGAGGAAAAATTATTTGGGTGATTCACCCAAAAAAAGAAGAGCAAAGCCTAGCCACACCACATGTGCTGTCTGAAACAAATGGCTTTGATCCTAGGCCACCAGGCTACCTAGGCCTCTTCCTAAGGCACTGGAAACATCCTGGCGAAGAGGGAGCCTTTTGCCCTTATAAATGAAGCAAATTTGATCCGTAGTCACTGACAGAAAACACCCCACAATGCTCTTCTGGCAAAGCCCTTTGCATAAGCCTGGACCAGCACTGACTCCACCGGGCTAACAATCCTGTGTCTGGTCTGCACCACCAGAGTTGGAAAGCCAGCGGAAAGCCTGCATCCCTGCCACAGATGATGCAGGCCCCTCTGGTGCTGGACAGAAACCAGGGAGGAGGGTTACAACACCTGACCGGGACTTGGCAGTGATGGGTTTAGTTCCTGCCTCTGCCATGGACTCGCTGGGTGGCCTGAAGCAAGAATTTCCAGAAGTGACTAAGCAGGTTTCGATTAAATCAGCAGGAACTGGGCTTCTCAGTTACCTAGAGCCAGGTTTTCAAAGATGTTTGGGAGCCTAAAGATGCAGATAGGTGCTTAACTAAGGGATTTCCACAGTGCCTGGGCAGATGAGGTGCCTAACTTCCATTGATTTCATTGAAACCTGCTTAGGTGCCTCTGAAAATCCCACTAGGTGCCAATCTGCCTCTTTAGGTGCCTAGACCTCTCTGAAAACCTGGCCCTAAAGGTCTGAGGCTCCCGAGTCTCGTTGACTTTGGATCTTTTATAAATGAGAGTAAGGCACTTTTGAAAGATTTATCCTTAATCTCTCTGGGACTCAGCTCTTCATCTGTAAAACAGGGACAACGAGCCTTCCTTTCTGCCTACCTTATCTATTTAGATTGCAAGCTCTGGGAGGCATGGACTGTATCACTGTGGATTGCATTGTCTGGCATAATGGGAGGGGTTGATCACTGGCAGGTTACTGTAAAATAGATACTATATTACAGTAACGTGGAGCTCCTGCACCTGTTACTACAACTTGGGTATGCCAGCTTCCAGTCCTGGGTTTTAGTCATGATGAATCAGCATCATCTGTGGTCAGAGTAACACCACTCCATCACAATCCTTTCCCAAATCACTTGGCTAATTTGGAATCCCACACATACATTCCTCTCCAGCCACATCCCTGCAGTCTCGTGCTGATGACACACACAAGGCGGTGGTGTGTGCAATCAGTGTGAGATCATGGATTAAAACTACACAAAGCAGAGGCGACACAGAGGCCATCTAGCTATTGCACGAGGCCCAGAGCTGCAACTTTTGGTAGTTGCGTTCATGAGATGTGAATCTTTGCAGTAGGCAGTTACGGCAAGATATCCATGGAACAGGCAGCAAGACTAGATCATAGTCTCCTAACAAAGCAAATCCACATGCTAGAGGGGGCATCATTTAAAGGCTAGGTACTTACAAGGCAAGCATGTTATAAAGTCACCCTGCTCCTACGTCCAGGGGTGCATTGCACCATCCTTTAGTTAACTACTGCAGCCACCCCTTCCTTGTCTTTGTGAGCATGACTGTGCCGAATTCCCAGCCAACCAGGCACGGTGCGTCACTTGCAGCGTTTGCCATGCTTCACTGTTAGCAAGCTGAGGGATCCCCTGCAGGATACAGGCCAGTGCTCATCCCCGCCAGAGCTCTCAGCTAGTCCCATTCTGTAGCTTTATGGCGTGCCGGGAATCAGACACATGCCAGGTCCCAACTCCTCTTCCTCTTGAAGGCAAACAGAAAGCCAGGCATCCGAGGTCAGCCTTCACAAGTCCCACCCCCTCTAAGTGACAAGCTCTTAGGCTAGGCTGGAGGATCCTCTCATTAAAACACCATGACAGAAATTGAACAGCATGGCAACGGCGTCCCTCTCGACCACACCACTTCATAGGCTCAGTTTAAGAGCCAGAAGGAGGATTTCGCTACCATGCAGCACTCCGGCTCCAAACACTGAAAATGGGCTCCCTCCGGCGCCGCCCCCGGCAAGAAAGGGCAGCCAGAAGGTGACTGCCGGCTCTGTGCAGGCTGCAGGAAGCAGCACCGAGCACAGCTCACTCTCTCGTGGTTGTGCTGGCTCCTACCAGGCAGCAGCCAGCAGGTGGGGCTGTGGCACTAGATCTACCAAGCAAGAAGGGGCTGCTGATGCAGAACCGCTTTTCTGACTGTAAGTTTGGCAGTTTCCCTCGCTCACAGGCCGCAATCCACGCACGGCATCATGTAGAGCAGGGAGAGGACACGTGCAGCTATTGGGGATGCCCTGCAGCCACAGTCCCTTTGAGTCACCAATGAAACCTTGACTCAGCAAAACAAGGAATGAAAGAGCAGTCCCTTGGCCAGTGGCCTTCTCTCTGTGGGATGCCCCATGGTTCCTATGAAAGGATGTGGTGGAAACCAATGAGCAAGAACCCTGGATTGGCCCCAAGGGAAGATCTCACTGCCCTTTTTTGGTCTCTATTTGCTGTGACTCTAAGATCGATAAACATTGGAGATCGTGAACACAGAAGCCTCTTCCGCTCATCGACTTGGTGACGAGTGTTTGAACTGCCACTTGGGGCAGAACCCTGTCCTTTGAACTGGCTAGGAGGAAGAAGCCTTGAACTCAATGCATTTGGGTCTGCTCACAGCAGAGCTAGCGTTGCAGGTGTCCAGCATTTGACTGGAAAGTCCGGTCAAAAAGGACACCTGATAGTGTTTGGCCAGAAACACTGAGCGGACACCAAAAGTCTGGTTACCACCCCAGGGGTGCCGGAAGAGTGGGGGCCAAGCAGGTGCTGCCCACTGCCATGCGGCACTTAGCTGCTGAGTGAGCCAGAGCAGCATGGCTGTGATCAGCTCCCAACCCGGCTCTGCAGGCGGCAGGTGAGTCCCAGGAGAAGGAAGGGACCAGGCCAGCTCCCTGCCCTCCTGGGCCCCCTCTCTCCTGCCCGCAGCTCCGCCTGCCCAATCCCCAGGGCTTGCTCTCGTCTTCCCAGAGCATAGTTCTCAACTGGGGGTACGCAGAGGTCTTCCAGGGGGTACATCAACTCATCGAGATACTTGCCTACGTTTACAACGGGCTACATAAAAACACTAGCGAAGCCAGTACAAACTAAAATTTCATACAGTGACCTATTTATACTGCTCTATATACTATACACTGAAATGTAACGACAATATTTATATTCCAATTGATTGATTTTATAATGATATGGTAAAAATGATGAAGTCAGCAATTTGTCAGTGTTAGCGTGCTGTGACACTTCTGCATTTTTATGTCTGATTTTGTAAGCAAGTAGATTTTAAGTGAGGTGAAACTTGGGGGTACGCAAGACAAATTAGACTCCTGAAAAGTGTAGTACTGTATTCTGTAAAGGTTGAAAACTGCTGCCCTAAGATGCTGGCAGTGTTACCAGCGGACAGGGACGTGCAGGAAGGCACCTGAAAGAGGGATGGATTTTCATTGTGCGTGCCAAGGCGAGCTGCAGCGTTTGCAATATACATGCCGGCTTCCCACCAGCTGCCAAGATGGGGGCTATCCTGCAACTAAGAGGACATCCCTCTCCAGAGCTGTCACACAAGTATCTTTCACTGACTATGAAGCAATATCTTTCTCTCTTCATTTCCCCCCACTTCTGTGCTGTTTGGTAGCCCGCCATGGGGGTAGAACACAGCAGCTGTTTAACAGCAGACTGCATGCTGCACAAGAGTTTGGACTGGAACTCAGGAGGTTCAGGGTTCAATTCCCAGCTCCGTCCAGATTCCCTGCATGGTCCTGGCCGATTCAATTAATCCTGCTGTGTATCAGTTCTTCCTCTGTAGGAGGTCGATGATAATTCCTTCCTCCTGCCTGTGTATTTGCACTGCAAGCTCTCAGAGGCGCTCCCTCTCACTGCATGTGTGCGCAGAACTAGTCAAACAAGGGAACCAGCCTCAGGAGAGGCCTGTCTATCTCAGGTACTTTTCAGGCCCCCATTGCCTCACAATCTTAATGGGTTTATGCTCACACATTCCCTGGGAGGCAGAGCAGGGCTGTTATCTGCACAGAGAGGCAATGTGAATTGTCGGTCACCAAGCAAGTCTGTGGCAGAACAGGAAACCAAACCCAGATCTCTCAAGTCTCAGGTTAGCGTCCCTAACCACTAGGCCATCCTCCTGCCGGGCACTACTGCAATACATATCATTAACAGCAAGGGGCAAGAAACGAGGCTTCAGCTCAGGCCTGGACACACCTAAAATATCAAGCTAGCTGTGTCGCTCCCAGGTGTGAATTTTTCACACCCCAATGTAGACACTACTGACACCATTCTTCGGTCAGTCTAGCCACCAGCTCTCAAGAGGGTGGATTAACTACAGCCATGGAAAACCCCTTCCATCACTGCAGCAAAGCATCTACCCCCCAGTGGTGTAGCGGCAGGGCCAGAGCAGAGCTGGTACCAGAGACACATCCGGAGACTGATGAAGAGAGGCCGTCCTGGTCAGGGAAGCGGCCAGGGAAGCAGCAGGGCCAGTGCCAATATATTTTTGCTATTTCCATCTCCACCCCGTGCTCTGTTCCTCACCTATTTGGGAAGCTCTGGCAGCACTTTCCACACTGCATTAGTCCCAGCAACCAGGAGAGAGCTCTCGGGGAAGCTGCCCCTGCATCCTGCCGGAGCCGCAAACACAAAGTCTTTGCTCTCAGGAGTCTCAGAAATATCTAGCCCCGGCCGTGGCTATTTCTGACACCGGCACCTTCCTATCATTCCAATCCAGGTAACAATGAGCGCCAACTCCTGCCCTGCTCAGCTTTGGGGGAATGGTGGACTGGTTAAAATAGAGGACTGGGGAGTCAGGGAATTGGGTTCTGTTCCCAGCTCTGGAAAGAAGTGGGGCATGATGCTTACAGAAGGTGACAGGGCTGCAACTCCTGGATTCTATTCCCAGTGCTACTACTGACTGGTTGACCAAGACCAAGCCACCTCCCCTGTTTGTGCCTCACTTTCCCACATACATTTGTCTCAGGGAGCTGGGAGGCTTTCGCTAATGTCTGAAAAGCACTCTGGGATATTCAGAGAATAGGTATAGGGAAACTGAGGCCCAGAGAGGGGACGGGATCCGCCCAGGGTCGCAGTGAGTCAGCAGCAGGCTCAGGAATCGAACCCAAGAGTCCTGACTCCCCAGTCCTGAGCTTCAGCCACAAGCACGTCTGTGCCCCATAACACAACAGCCTCATTAAAATAAGTCTGACCCAGGGGCCTGTCTCGTCCCTGAATAGTTTACATCACCGCAGGTGAAAGCAATAGGGCGCCAGGCACCGAGGAGACACGATGCAGTGTGGGCACTAGCCCACTAAGAGCCAGCTTCAGACCAGCAACCGCAGCTCAGCACAGAGCCAGCGGATCCTTCAGCCTTTCAACCATGGTCTGCTCCCCTGCTTGTTATCTAAGGCCTGAAGAGGCCATTAGACCACCCAGTCTGACCTCCTGTATAGCACAGGTCAGAGAATTTCCCCCAGCGACCCCAGTTCTGAGCCTCATCACTTGCGTTTGACTAAAGTGTCTCCAGAAAGGCAGCCAGGATGGACTGGGAAACACCAAGAGACGGAGAACCCACCACTTCCCTGAGCAGTTTGTTCTAGTGGTTGTTCACCCGCACTGTTAAACAGGTGGGCCTTATTCCTGCTGGAATTTGTCCAGCTTCACCTTCCAGCCATCGGTTCCTGTTCTGCCTTTCCCTGCAGATGGCAGAGCCCTTCACTGCCCCAGGATTTTCTCCCCATGAAGGAGCTTAGACACCGCAATCGAGTCACCTCTCAATCGTCTCCTGAATCAGCTACACAGATCGAGCTCCAGCAGTCTCTCAATATCAGGCATTTCTCCAACCTGCACATTGTTTTACTGGCTCTTTTCCGCACCCTCGACAATTTTGCAACATCCTTTTCAAAATGCAGAGCTGGATGTGGAATCCAGCAGCTGGCTCACCAAGGCTGGGTACAGAGGGAAAATCCCCCCCATCTCTACCCACTATCCCCGTTTAGACATCCAAGGAGTCCATTAGCTCCTTGCACCGCCTGAGAGCTCATGGCCCCCCGAACTAGCCGGTTCCTCCCCCAGCGCTCCAGTGAAGCCAGGCCCGCAGCCCTGTCCCGAACTCACTCATGCTCTCTATGTCCAGGGAGTCGACCACAGAGCGCTTGTGCTCGTCACTGGCGATGGCGCGTTCAAACGCCTTCTGCTTCACAATCTTGTTGCACTCCTGATACTTCATCTTGGCATCTTTGTCATTTGGCTTCACCTTCACCACCTGGGAGGGGGAGAGGACAGAGCCCATCAAAGGCCAGTGTCAGGCAGGACGGAGAAACGGAGGGGCAGGCAGACAGAGGGGGATGCCAAGGAAGGGCACGGGGAAGTGTGATGCTTGGCATTAGGCTGGGAGGCAGGACCCCGGGTTCTAGTCCTGGCTCTGGGAGTGGAGTCTAATGGTTAGAGCAGGGCAGCGTGGGTCAGGACTCCTGGGTTCTACTCCTAGCTCTGTGGCACTGGGCACATCACTTAGCCTCACCCACTGAAAGCATGGTGAGAACCCCTTAATAGAAACAATCATTATTGTTTGGAGGAGGTTGGGCCTGTGTCCTACCTAGGGGTACTATAACGTTGCTTGGGGGAAGGTCATGGAGGGGCCTCTCCTTTCTCTCTCAGCCTAAGCCAGGTGCCGCCTTTGTGAAAGAATCACCGAGCCCAAGCTATCAATGCCCATGGGGTACAATTAGCCAACCCCTCACTAATCCCACGCACCCTAATGTTCTACTTGCCCAGTGTCCCCCTGGGAGACCGCACAGATATCCCCAAGCCCATGTCTCCAGCATGGCAATGCAGCCAGTACTAGGATCTGCCACATCCTTTCTAGACCAGCCGCCCTGCTCAGCAAAGCAGGGGCAGGCCCCTGACGGAGTCAAGGGCCTTTAGGGCAGTGCCGATGGAGCCTGGGTGCAGTCTGTCACTGATCTAGGCTTCGAAAGGACAGCAATACTGATATTGAAATGAATCGTAATGGCTTGGAGAGGAGTTTAAATCCCACGGTGACTGATTCCAGATTTCCAACTCCGGTCGCCAAAGGGGGAAAACACGATTTCAGCCAACGGGTCAGGGGCATCAAAACCGGATGCTACAGCAAGCCACTGTGCTGCAGTGAGCAAGCCTAGTTAAAAGTGCTGCAAGGGGTGAAATGCAACCCCAGGCTCTGCATTGCACAGCACCGAGCCCAGCTGGGAGATAAGATGGGGAGCTTGGCAGGCGCAGAATTCTACGCAGCGCCCTGCTCTCAGCTGCATGGCCTGGCAGGAGTGAAATGTGCTAGCACCAGCACAGCGAGCAGGTGGGATGTAGACCCACGAGGCAGAGGGAGGAAGTTAGGGGGCTGGTTTTCGGACATCACCACATCTTTGTTTCCCAAGCAGTGGGATCTCTATCTTTCCCCAGAGAGACAATTCTCCAGTCTAGCAGGCCTGACGGATGGGAAACATTCCCTAGGACGGGGGCTGAATATCTCTTTGTTCAGTGGTATCCTAGTCCTACCTGTCCCCCACCCCATTTCGACCCATCAACCTTCTGGGTACAGATGCCCTCCAAGGCTCATTCTGCTCTCAGCTGCACCCAGGTGACCTTACCAACTTTGGGGTGGCTGCCGCTACCAAAGGCAGAAGTCAAGCCCAAGCATTGCAACACCGGAGGGAACTGCGGCGCTGGCCCTGGATTCCCTGCGAGCGCAGGAGAGCGCCCCGCTTGCACTCACCGTCTCATAGTCGCGCAGGGCTGCCTTGAACTTGCCCAGGGCCATGTTGCTGGTAGCCCGCCGGTAGTAGCCTTTGATGTACTTTTTGTCCAGCTCGATGGCCTTGGTGGCGTCAGACAGGGCATAGCCATAGCACTCCGTGCGCAAGTAGGCCAGGCTGCGGTTCCCATAGTAGATGGCGTTGGTGGGGTTCAGGTCAATGGCCTCGCTGTAATACTTCACGGCATTCTCATAATCCTTGCCTGGAGAGTGGAGCAGAGACGGGGGGTCAGTGGGCTCCAGGATGACTGGGACCAACCAGTGACCTTCCCCCACCCCGGTGAGCCAGCAGGGCCCCTTTCCCTGCCAGGTAAGGCACTGTAAAGGCACTGTAAAGGCAGCACCTAGGAGTCCATGGTAAGCATCAACCTCATAAGCTCCCCGGCACCCCTCCAGAGCTCAAGCCTTCCCAAGAGGCTGGTTTGCCCCCCAGCCCAGTGGCTTTGGCAGAATGTGGCCCTGGGACACTCCCCACACAGAAGCTGAGCTGCATTCAACAGCGGGGCAGGATTGGCCCAGCCCCACAATGCTACATCAGAGGCCCAGAGGGGAAGGCAGAACCCAGGAAGCCTTCATCCACCCCAGCCCCCTCAGACAGGCATTCTGAGGCACAGTGTAGTAAAGAGAGAGAGCCTGGAGCACAGGGCCTGGGGCAAGACCTGCGGCCTGACCCACAGGCAGCAAAGCCAGGCTATGCCAGGAGCCAACGTCAGGCCCTGTCATCGAGTAGACGCTTGCGTACAAGTTCGCTGTCCAGTACATGCACTTGACAAAGGCCTGGCAAGTGTGACTAAGACACAGGCAGTCCTAAGAAGAACGAGGCACCGGCTATTCGTGTAAACACATTCCAGAAGGCTAGCACAGGTCTGCCCCAATCGAGCACAAGATAAGATGGTTTGATAGGAGTGATGAACAGGGATGTTTTGTCCAAGACATCAGGAGCAAGGTACAATGGGAGGTAACAAACAGACATCATAAAGCACGGAAGGTGGTACATAATTTGTTTGTTTCACCCCAGAAATACCCCTTGATTCTTTGTACTGGCTTAGGGGACAACCTGACGTTGAACGTGCTGGTACCTTGTCATGAGCAGACATGCAGTGTACCTGTGCAGTGTGTGGGACGCTGATAACATGCTTTGTAGACCATAAACCTGGCCGAGCATTTCTGCCACCAACCAAAGCCTGTGGTCTTTCTGGGTAGTGCTACTGAGATCTGCTGAACCAACTATTTACATAGAGCTGGGACAGCATACAGAGAAAACATGCAGCATGACTGCTCAGCCCAATCAAACCACCCCCATGCTGAGTGCTTCTGCCTGGAGAGATCATGCTGAAGCCCCTCAAAACACCCTGCAGATCCTGGGCAACCTAGAGCTAGACAAAAAGCCTGAAGACCATATCCCTTGCTGGGGACTAGGTATTCAGCCCCACCTCCCCCATGGAGCCCTGGCTGGCTATTGCTTTCCTGCAGGGTACAGCAGCTGCTGTAAACTCGCTTGCTGGCTGCCAGGCCAGGGGCTTGCTATTTGATGCCCCGTTCTACACAGAGCAACCTGACACGGACAGATCCCCAGCCTGGACACCCCCCACCACCAATCACCTTTAAATGAGGTCACTGATCATCCCAAAAGTCACTGAAATCAGTGAAAGCCACAAGCTACTAGATCCCACTGAATCCAGCACAGGGCTCAGGCCCAGACTAGCCTTTCACTATGTCTAGACCCGATACAATTTCCTTCCCTTCCTGAGATTGAGATCCTGTTAAGATTAATTGTCAAAGCCAGGAATCTTCTCCCTGATACTCACCCCTTGCTTTGTTTCATCTCCTTGTATTGCAGTAACGTTCGCTGCCATGGACGCTACAAAGGCTATGTCTAAACTGATGGTGGCAAAGTCGCCGCCGTTAATCGATTTTTCCAGTTCAATTGAGCAGCAATGAAGACACGCTCAATCGATTCAGAAATCAATCTAATGAAACCACCTCCCCAAAATATGTAGCACTGGATCGACAGCTACACACTTCCCATCGGCGTAGCGAAGACGGCATGCTAAACAGAAGTTATGAAGTTGATGGGAGTTACACAAGCTGTTGATTGCAGCCAAATTTTGCCAGCAGTGTAGACGAGCCCTAGGTAATTCTGTACCGCCCCCCACCAGTCATCATTTGGCCAAACTAGAAAAGTTTTGCTTTCCCCAGCCAGTCCCTCCAGCCCCTTGACCGGTTTTTTCCTTTTCTTTGAAATCACTGCAATCTTATTGACACCTCTTAGCACTGAAGCCCCCCGGAATTAATACCAGATATTTTTAAAGGGCTATGAAGGAAGCCCCTAGTGGCAGATTCACTGCAAGTCACAGACTTGAAGTTTAATCAAACCTAAAATATGAATCTGGATAATATAATGTATCCCTTTGGGACTGAAAATCTATTACACCATCACATTTTAAACATAAAATGATTTATTTCCCCCTCAACAGTGCTTTAAACACTAGACAATACAGCTACACATTACACAGCAGTCACTTAGAAGCTAGGGATCTGATCCTCTCAGCATTTGATAATACCGTTCTCTTATATGGAACTTCTTATCCATAGAATTTAAAGCACTTCACAAGCCTTAGTGTATTTATTCTCACCACACTCCAACTAGGCACAGCTGTGCTGTTATCCCCACTGGCACAGAGAGGGGAAGTGACTTTCCAAGGTTACACAGGAAATCTGTGGCAGAGCAGGGAATTAAATCTGGGTCTCCACAGTCCCAAACTAGAGTGCCATGATCACTTAGCCATCCTTCCTCTACACATGATTAACTTGAAACATTAGAGCAACTCCACTCAACTCAACAGGACCACTTGCAACACGTGAAACTTTGTGTGTGCAGTATAGGTGCTTCAACTCTAGTAAAGAGATAACTGATCACTTCATCCCACCAGACACTGAGCCAGGTGACAGCTTCTAGACAGAGATACTTCCCTATTTCTTCTCTCCACCCCTCAGTTAGATATGAGACAAAGCACTTTTAGAAGTGCTATGAGCCCTCTTGTTTCAGGGCAAGAGCCAATCGCTAACTGATGGGGAAGAACCCTTCTGCTCTGATCAGGTAATTCCATCATTGCACCTTCCTTTGAAGCAACTAGTACTGAGAGCTGGGAAGAGATGGGATACCGGAATTATCAGCCATCAGATCTGATCCAGTCTGCCGCATCCTGTGTTCCTAGAGTTGGTGGCGGTGCCAGCTTTTGTTTAAATTCCAGAACATGAAGTGCAGACTTCCTCATAGTCCTCATCCTGGCCTGGAGGGATCATACCTAGAGGTAAGAGTGGTGTCTGGGGGTTGGGACATGAATGAAGGGCTGCCTGCAGAGAGGAGGGTTAAAGCAATAAAGAAATGACTGACAAACAGCAAGGAAGGAGGCTATCTCCTGCTGGAAAGCTCTAAGAGCTGGGATGTTGAGATGGGGTCTCTTTAGCATAAGGCCAGCCAGACATTACCATGGTCAGAAAGAAACTCCGGCCTAAAGACAAGGGGTCTTAACGAGCTCATACAGGGCCTCTTCCAAGAGGGTAGCGCTCTTGGATAGTACATGAACTCCTCCTACTGCAGAAGGAAGTTAAGCAAAGCAATGACCCTATTAATGTATTTCTTAAGGCAGCTCCCAGCTGGCAGGGCACAGCCAGTCTCTCTGTGTTTAACTCAGAGAAACCACCTCTGTTTGCACATACCTCCCAGAGGAGGCCAGGCTGCTTCTGAAGCATTCAGAACCAATCCACGAGGTGGGAACATGGGAACCAGTGCCCTATCTATGACGTTCATCCGCAAGGTCTTTGCTTTCCTGCCAGTTGCTTGCTCCAATAATTTATTTAATCTCACTCACTATTAAACTCTGCTCCATAAATCCTCCCCTGAGGGAATATGCCCTCTGCTGCATCAGACAGTAATTCCTTCACCTCAGGACTTGTCTACACATGAAAGTTACACCGGAATTAGGTAGGGTGTGAATTTAAAGCAGAACAGCCATTCAGGAGTAACTCCATGTATTCACACATTTACCCAGGAACAAGAGGGCCTTGCTCTGGTTTGGCTTCATCCATTTTCAAAATGGATTAAGCTGATTTGGAAAAAGGCACTCTTATTCCAGAATAAGGACTTGTCTACACAAGAAAGATGCTTCAGAATAAGGTAGAATATGAATTTAAAACAGAATAGCCACTCCAGAATAATTTTGTGTTTAGATGGTCTTATTCTGGAACAAGGACTTGTCTGCACAAGAAAGTTGAATTGGTTTCATTTATAGTGGATTTTAAACCAATTTAGTTAAACCAGTGCATATTGCTGTGTGGACACTTGATTTAAGAGGGGCTTGTTTCTGGTTAATTTAAATTATTCTTAACCAATTTAAGATCAACGGAAATAAGACTGGTTTGAATGGAAATAAGAGTGTCCACATACAGAGTTTGTACCGGCTTATTTTGAACTGATTCAACCATGGAGTTATTCTAGAACAGCTCCATATGTAGACAAACTCTCTGACAGATCACCGTCTCCTCTAACACTAACCCTGTCAACAGATCATTATGTTAGTCACTTCAACTGAACATGTTCCCCTCCCCCTACATACACTACAAACACACACATCTGAGGCCTTTTGCTAGCTCAGCATCTCTTACTTGGATTTAATACCCCAGTGATGGGTATCGGGGCACATCTACACTTTAAATGTACCAGCACAGTTACAGCAGTACAACCCCAATGTGTGGACTCTGTTACATCAGTTTCAATGTGCTTAGACCAGTATAGTTTATTCCCCTATGTGATCCTGATAGAACTGCTTCTACATGACAGCTTGTATTGGTGTAACTGTGTCAGTTAAAAAAAAATCACTCCCCAAGCCACAATTATACCCCTAAAACTTTCCAATGTAGAGCAGACCTGTGTGGTTAGAAGAGGGAACTTGGGAGTCAGAACTCCTGGGTTCTATTCCCATCTCTGCTACAGACTGCTTGCGTGACCTGAACAAGTCACCTCCCCCTTTCCTTTACCTCAGTTTCCCTAGCTGTGAAATTAGGATGCCAAGGGGAATGTAGCAGCTAAATAACCAATCCTTGCAAAGTGTTTGGAGATACTGGATAAAGAGCAACAGAAGGGCAAAGCATTAGCTCTTAAACTATAATGCCCTTTCTGTTGGCACACCCACAAACAGAGTTCCAGATGGTGGAAGAGGCACGGGGGCTGAGTGAATAGGGCTGTGTGCATCCACTGCTTCCCTGAATGTAACAAATAATAATAACGGTGATCAGCCCTACTTCTTTCTAGTGCTTTGCATCAGTAAATCTCAGAACACTGTACAGAGCAGGTCAGTATCATTATCCCCCATTTTACAGACAGGGAAACTGAAGCACAGAGCAGGGACTCATCCTGCCCACGGTCACCCCACAGGCCAGTGGCAGAGCCAGGAGTGAGTCCCCTGCTCTAATGTATAGACCCCACAGCCCTCCCACTTCCATCAATCCCACATAAGACACACCTCTAACGGTGAGGGTAAACCACCTTTGGAACAAGTTACTAAGGGTCGTGGTCGATTCTCCATCACCAATCATGTTTAAATCAGGACGGGTGGGTTTCTAAAAGATCTGCTCGGAGAATTATTTCGGGGCAGGTCTCTGGCCTGGGCTATATGAGGCATCAGATTAGATGTGAGATCACAGTGAGCCCATCTAGCCTTGGAAGCTATTACTAGACCCCAGGAGCCCCGACTCCCTCTCCCCTGCTCTAGCCACTAGCCCAGGCTGCCTCCGACTCTGCTCTCCACACAAGACTCCCTCTCCGTAGCCCCTCCTCACCCGGCTCCTAGCTGGCAGGACCCTCTCTCCACCATCCCCCACACACAGCCAGGTCCCCCTAGCTGCTCCTTCCCTTGCCCCTCCCTACAGTGGCTCCCTGTGTGCCAGCTCCCTCCCCCTCACGGCTTGTCCCCCATGGCTCCCTATCTGGCAGCCCCTCCTGGCGCCGGCTCCCACCAATAGCTCCTTATCTGGCAGCCCCCCGCTACCTTTGAAGTACTCGTTGGCCCGGCTCTTGAGGGCTTCCGCCCGCTCCAACATCCCCGCCTCCCCCTCCCGGGGGGGCCGCCCGGGGCCGCCGCCGCCGTGCTCCGCCCGCTCTCCCTCCGCCATCGCCGGGCCGTAAAGCGACCCTAGCAACCGCGAGGCAAGCCCCGGGCCGCCAAGCGCTACGCTGCCGCAAACGACCAGGGGCGGGGCCGCGAGGCAGTCGCAAACGCGCGCGCGCGTACTGAGGCGCCGGCCCCTCGGCCAGCGAAGGGGCGGGGCTCGGGGCCCAGCCATAGAGAGGCGGAGGAGCGAGGAAAGGGCGATCCCGCACCATAGAGTCAGAGGAAGGGGCCTAGAGTGGCCATGCCCGAAGGCTCCGTTGGGCAGCGCCAGGCGGGACACGATTGGGCATCGCCTGGGGGGAGGGGCACGATTGGGCAACACCAAGGGGAGAAGGCGTGATAGGGTGGGCAGCATCAAGGTGGGGGGCACGTGATTGGGTGACATCAAGGTGGGGGCACATGAATGGGCAGCATTGGGGGACTAGGGTGTGGTCTGCTATGGCTGGACAGCACCAGGGGAAATCTGTGAGGCAGTATGGGGGTGCCACTCTCACAGGGCCCTATCCTGGGGCACGCGGCCCTGGTGCCACAGGACCTCCGATGCAGAGAGATCCAGAGCGCAGCCCCATCCCAAAGCGCCTGGCTTTGATGAGTGCCATAGGCGCTGAGCTGCCGCAGGGTGGGACCTGGGGCTGTGCTCCCCCAATGAGGCCCCCAGCCTGGGGGCTCTGGTGAGGATGTGGGGCCGTGCTGAATGCTGCATGGGATGATTCCCCCAGAGCGTCTGTTCTGGAAAAAGTGCTTTTCACGGGCACATCTCAAAGCACTTGGCAGAGGAAGTCAATATCATCAGCACTATTTTCCAGGTGGGGAAACTGAGGCCCAAGGAGAGGAAATGACTTGCCCAAGGTCACCAAGCCGTGGAGCCAGGAACGGAATCCAGGGGCCCTGAGTCTCAGTCCAGTGCTCAGCATGCTGTAGGCCACACTGCTAGACAGCACTGGGGCTGCCCCTGGGGCTGTGGGAGGCCAACTGACGGCAGGTGTTAGGCTCTTTCCAGGCTTTCCCCACACATAATCATTTGGAGTAGACCCCTTTGCCTGTGCAAGGGCAACCTGCAATCGTGTGCTCAGGGCAGACCTGCATCTTCACCCACCTTCCCAGGAAGGTGCTGAGGGTAGTGTTTTCGGTAGCTTGAGTCATTTGGGAACCATCTCGGATCAAATGGGAGCTGAGACCCCAGAAGATTTGCAAAGCTGGTGGTTATCCATGATTACATTGTGTGAGTGCCCCAAGGAGAGAGGGGTGAGGTCTGTGCAATGGGTGCCCAAAGGGCACTTTCAGATGCACCCGGCAGTCAGAAGCATGACTAAGGCCATGTCTACACTACAAAATTAAGTTGCCCTAACTTACGTTGGCATACAGTCCTCACAGTAATGACAGCGCTGGTGCATGTCTGCACTTCGCTCCTTGTGTCAGCGGTGCACGTCCTCACCAGGAGAGCTGGTTCCAATTGTACTGCCAATGTGGGGCATTGGGAGACGGCTTCTGAAAGCCAGAGACAGGCAGTGTAAGTGACACAGTCTAGACTGACCCTGCATCGACCTAACTCTATATCAGCCATGACACTACGTCTCTTGTGGAGCTGGCATTATTAAATCAGCATAGCAGGACAGTTGTGTCAGCAGGAGCGAAATTTTAGTGTCGACACTTCCATAGTTAGGTCAGTGTAAGGTGTCTTGAGTTGATTTAACTCTGTATGCAGACCAGGCCTAAGCCAGCGGCACAGAGGGAGGCCTGGTCTACACTAGCGCTTATGCCAGCAAAACTTTTGTTGCTCAGAGGTGTGAACCCCTCCACCCCTGAGCAACATACATTTTGCTGGCATAAGCACTTGTGTGGACAGCGCTATGTCGATAAGAGACACTGTCCCACTAACAAAGCTACCGCCTCTCATTTAGGTAGTTTTATTATGTCGGCAGGAGAGCTCTCTCCCGTCGACAGAACATGGCTGCACAAGCACTCTTGCAGCGGCACAGGTATGCCGATACAGCTGTGCCACTGTACATTTTAAGTGTAGACTAGTCCTTAGTGGGTCTGGCAGCTGCTCCTCATTAGCTTCTCTGTGGCTCGTGCACCCTGAAAATAATGCACAGAGCAAGGATTTTTTATGCTCTTTTGAAGGCAGCAAGATACACTGAGGGTTTATGGGATGAGCCTAAGGAAGGAGGAGATGTGTCAGATTTGGGGTAGGGACGAGGCGAGGAAGAGGGAAAGGAGGTGGTACATGGAAACAAACAGCTGGTACATGCCATATGCTACACTGGCACTCCTCTGAAGCTACTCACCCCTTCTCCAGAATTCCAGCTTTCATTTAAAGAAGTAAGTAAGTCTCTAAAACACTACAATGGCAGATTCTTGGTTACCGGGAACGAGGTGCTGGGGACAGGCAGGGCCCTGAGGGATTCTGGGTAGCTGGGGACGGGCAGGGCCCTGGGGAATTCTGGGTAACCATGAATGGGGCACTGGGGATGGGCAGGGCCCTGAGGGATTCTGAGTAACAGGGAATGGGGTGCTGGGGATGGGCAGGGCCCTGGGGGATTCTGGGTAACCGTGAAGGGGGCACTGGGGATGGGCAGGGCCCTGAGGGATTCTGAGTAACGGAATGGGGTGCTGGGGATGGGCAGGGCACTGGGGAATTCTGGGTAGCTGGGGACAGGCAGGGCCCTGGGGGATTCTGGGTAACCATGAATGGGGCACTGGGGATGGGCAGGGCCCTGGGGGATTCTGGGTAACCGTGAAGGGGGCACTGGGGATGGGCAGGGCTCTGGGAGATACTGGGTAATGGAATGGGGCACTGGGGACAGGCAGGGCCCTGGGGGATTCTGGGTAATAGGGAATGGGGTGCCAAGGATAGGCAGAGTCTCGGGAGATTCTGGATAACCATGAATGGGGCACTGGGGACGGGCAATGTCCTGGGGGATTCTGGGTAACACGTAATGGGGCACCGAGGATAGGCAGGGTCTCGGGGAATTCTGGATAACAGGTAATGGTGCGCTGGGGACAGGCAGCGTCCCAGGGAATTCTGGGTAACTGGGAAAGGGATGCCGGGGTCAGGCAGGCCCTGAGGGATCTGAGTAACTGGGAATGGGGTACTGGGCCTTGGCAGGAGACCTAGCATGAGTCGGTCTCAGAGCTGTGATTGGAACCCAGGAGTCCGGGTGCTTGCACCATTGCCCTGCGCTTTACTGATGCCGTGCACAGACTCCTCTGCAGGCTGTACCCTGCCCAGGCGCCCTCCAGTTGTCCCCGGTGTCCTCAACACAAGCAACCCCCTCAACCTCATGGGCCCCTCTGCCCTGCAATGGAACGTCAGCATGGCGTCCCATCCGTCCTGGCCCCGCAGCATTCCTTCCCGGCTGGAACCGGGGCCTGGCGACAGGCGTCTTTGTACAAACCCCACTGGGAGAAGCCAGAACTAAGGGGATGAAAGGAAAGAATTGTTGCTGGGAGAGAGATGGGGGGAGGGGAGAAGTGTGTTCAGTTGCTGGATGTGAACACGAGGGTCGCTTAGGGCCCAGCAGCCGGAACTCAGCTGTAGGAACTGCTTCCACCAGAGGGCACCTATGCCCAGGGCATGCATGGCCCAGCTGGGCCCCGGGAGCCAGTAGGGGTGTGACTGATGGAACGTGTGTGATAGAGCGTATCTGTGACACAGCATGGGCATGTGTGATTGTGCATGACTGTGTGTGATGGAGTGTATCTGTGATAGTGTGAGTGTGTGTGATTGTGTGTGTGATGTGATCGTGTAAGATGGCTTGTGTGTTTGTGATAGACCATGTGTGATTGCATGTGATGGAGCGTATCTCTGTGCTAGAGTGCGCATGTGTGTGATTGCGTGTGAAAGACCATGTGTGTGATTGCGTGTGATAGAACATGTATCTGTGTGACAGTGTGTGTCTGATCGTGTGTGTGACATAGAGCATGTGTGTGATAGAGCATGCGTATCTGCATGTGACAGAGCAGGAGTACGTGTCTCCGTGTGTGATACCGCATGTGCATGGTAGATCATGTGTGGGTGTGATCATGTGTGTGAGAAAGTTGTGTGTGTGTGGCAGAGCACATGCGTGTGACTGTGTGCACGTGTCCACAATCGGCCCCATCATGTGTACAGTGATGTGGCTATGTGACTGTGTCTTGAAGTGTCACATTAACCTTCCCAAAGCAGCCCTTGGGCGCTGGTAAGTGGCTTTGACTCTTTCTGGTCTTATTTTGCTACAAAGGGGCAAAAAAGGCAAAGTTGGCCAGCTTTTATCCTTGCCGCTCCCAGGTTTCTGGCTGCGGCGACCTGAGTCAGGGAGCCCCTGGCAGAACCATTTCGAGATTAGTAGAAAAACATCCTCACTTACCCCTGCAGGTACCTGACCAATTCCAAGGCCAACTCGTGTGTGTGTGTTTGGGTTGGGGTTTTGGGGCATTTGAGCAAGGGGAAAATAACAAGCTTGTAAGGGAAAGTCAGTTGCAATCTTGGAATTGTGGAACATCTACTGCTCTGAGAGAGAGAGAGAGAGAGAGAGAGAGAGAGAGAGAGAGTGTGTCAGTCTGTCCGTCCAGATATCTGTCATAGGTCCGATTAACTCTTTTGAACTCAAGACAGTAGCTGCCAAAGCCCAACCTATATAATGCTACTAAATTGACTTTAAATAAAAATAAAAGGCTGCACTGTACAGCTCGCTGTGTGTGTCTGTATCTGTGTCTCTAGACATCTGTCTGTCTGTCTTTGTGTGCGTGTATCTAGTTCTGGCTTTGTGTCTTTTGAGTGTGCCTAGCTATCTGTGTAGCTGTTTGTGTATCTCTGTATGTCGCTAGACATTGGCGAAGCGCTGTCTGTGTGTGTATAGCTTTGTGAGTCTCTGGGCGTGTATCTCTGGGGGGTGTGTCCCAGTGTGCATATTCTAGAGCAGTGCTGGAGGCAGAACCACTCCTGTCTCCATGTGCTGCTGTGATGGCTGCTCTGGCCCGGATTCTGCTGGCCCAGCCATTCCCTCTGGCCTGTGTAGCCAACACCCGAAAGCTCCTGAGGGGCCTGGGAAGAGCATCGATGGCCAGGCCCAGCCCAATGGGGAGAGAAGCAAAGAACTCACCCTCCTGTCCCTGTTCCCCCCCACTCAGTTCCACACATGCCTGCTCCCTTCCCACCCCAGGTGCACTGGGCCAGAATCCCATAGCCCCAGTGCAGCCCCAGGGGGCGCTGTGCTGCAGGGAGTTCAATAGGGGGTGCTCCCCTGGCTCCCACTGAGGCACCAGGGGACCTTGTGCTGCAGGTGCATCTCCTCCATCCCCAGGCTGGCACCGCCCTGGCTGGCAGACATAGCCCACATGCAGAAGCTGAGCAGGGCTGAGAGGCTGACGGGCTGGCTCTAGCTGTAGCTGGCTCTAGTCATGCCTGCACCAGCGCCTGACACTGTCAGATAAGAAGTTGCAGGTTTTGAGCCCCGGTGTCAGCTCACAGGTAGCAGGTGACCCCAGCCCAAGGGGGAAGAGGGAGATTGCCGGTGACACTTCCAGCCCTTTATGATGGGCTGTGGGAGAACCTGTCCGTGAGCTGAGCCACAGAGCAAAGAAACCCTGCCCTCCCCTTCCCCCCCCCCACACACACGAGGGGCACTGGGAGACCACACATGATGGACTCACTGGGTAACATGCATGGGGGGGCGGGGAGACCTTCCCACCCTGCCAGGCCCCCGGACGCCAGCCTGTCCAGTATGGTGCTTCTCTGGCTCCCAGCGCTGTAGTGTCTAAGCGCCTTGCAAACACCACTGGCTTCTACTTGTGACACCCATGGGAGAGGGGATAATATCCCTCCCAGCTCCAGTTTGTCTGATCAACTTAGACTGGGAGCGCAGAGATCTGTCCGGGCAGCACCCGGCCCAACAGGGCACCAATCTCACAGTATGTCTCAGCAGCGCCCAGCGCGACAGGGTCCTGATCTCGGTCACTGTGTGGGCCTAGGAGCCAGCACTCCTGGGTTCTATCCCCAGCTGTGGGAGGAGAGTGGGATCTAGTGGTTAGTGCTGGAGAACTGACAATTCTCACAGGGCCGATTTAAGCCAACCCAGCACATGGAGGTGTCTGGCAACCTCCACCTGCAGGCCCCTAGGGCTCCCCTTTCCTGGCAGGCTAGGCACAGGGCCCCCCCCCCCCATACACACACTCCCCCCAGCTCCGCCCCTGCAACCAGTGATGAGGCAAGACGGTTCGTTACCAGACGTGTTTATGTCTCACAACAGCGCTAGGTCCAAGGGCACAGGGGGAGAGTCCCGGCCCTGACAGAAACCGGACGCACACAGGGAGAGGAGACAAAAGAAAAAAATACACATGGCCCAATGCCTGGTGCCAGCTACCCCCCCTCCCCCGCCTGGGGATGTCCCCCACGCCCCCCATCGCCAGCTAGCCCTCCTCTGGGTGGCCAGTCCTGATCTCTCATCAGGGCCACCTGGCCTAACTCCACTGATTTCAATGGTACCGCCTGATTTACACCACTTCCAACCCAACACACTTCAGTGGGGTCGCACCTGAGTTACATGGTGCCAGCAAGGTCAGAATCAGCCCCCCTCTCTTCCCATACCAGGGCACTAGACCCTGGGCTTCCTGGCCCATAGCAAGGGCAAAGGTTGAGGTAGGGAGCCGGGGTGGGAATGGGGCTGTGAGGAGCCAAGATACACAAGGCCAAGAGCCCCTCCCCCCAGCGATTGTTCAGCTCAGGGCTGGATCTAATGCACAATTGGGGGGGAGGGGGTCTCCCAGTTGTATTGGGGTATCCACCAGCTCCCACAGACCCAGACCCCCCCCCATATCACAGGAGGGCAAGAGGGGATCCAAGTACATCTAAGTCACAGTATTTCTGGTCCCCCCTCCATAATTAAAACCTGGGTGCTCCTAAAGAAGAGTTTCCCCAGTCTGGAGTAGCTGCCATGGGGTAGGATAAGCACCCAGGGATTGGGGGGTAACTTGGATCCCCATCACCATGTATCAGATGTGTTGCTAATGGAGGAGCCCTATGGGCGACAGGTGGGTGGGAAGGGGATATCAGACGCCCCCAACAGCAGGGGGTTGGGAGCACCAGGCTTTGGTGGGGTGTGTGCCTAGAACAACCCCACAAGAGGGAAAACGCTAATCCTACAATAATAACGACAAGAAGAAAATGAGCACCACAGTCTCGGAAAATGAAATCAACGAAACAAAACCCAAACGCCGGTGCCAGGAGGGCGGGGCAGGGCCGTGGCCAGAAAAGAGGAGCACGTCCCTGCCCCGCACCCTGGGCACATCCCTCCCCTGGCTTGGAGAAGGCTGTCGGTCTGTGCGTGTTGCCATGTGCGGCTCTGAACAGCTGCCTGGGTGGGCGGAGCCCATCTATAGATTGTGCGTGTGTTGCATGTGTGTTGCATGTGTGCGTGTCGCATTCGCAACCCAATTAACAGTCAGCGTTGAAACATGGCGCCCCAGGAGGGGCTCGGTTCAGCCCCCTCCTCCCCTCCCTCACCCATGGGTTGCCAGCCCTCCAGCATTGCCTGATCTCCAGGAATGAAAGATTACGTCATGTGATGAACCCTCCAAGAATACATCCAACCAACATTGACAACCCTACAGCAGCTGCTATCCAAAATTGGCAGCGGGAAAGTGAATGCCGGGGGGCAGGCCCCCAGGGAAATACGGTAGGAAGGGAGAGGTAGAAGAGGTGTTTCCATCATTGTGTAAATGGGGCAGCTGGGGGCGGGGAACCAGCCATTAAGGAAAAACTCGGCTTGATTCACCATTATGCCTCATGCAACCATCAATCCCAGTGCCCAACAAGTGCGACGCACCACTGGTCCCAGCCGGGAATGCAGGTTTTGCACAAGCAGCCAGGATGGAAATGTCCTCCCCTGTCCTGCCGCCACCCACCCCGGGTATGCAAATCCAATTTAATCCCAAACCAGAGATTTTCTGTTAAAGCAAGTCCCCATGTTTTGCTTTGGTAAAGAAAACAAAAAACCCCAACTTTAGTTCAAGGAATTCAAATAATTGTGAAACGTTCCCACTAAGTGGCTTTGAAAAGGGCATCTATGGAGTTAAATTTTCACCTATGGTAACCCAAATGGCGGCAGGGCCAAGGCCTGCAGAAGTGATATTGGCTCGGTGGGAAAACAGGATTATTTCACACAATAATTGCTCCGCCTTCACTACACCGGGGTAGTGAATGCAGTACAATGGCCCCTAGGGTAGACTCAGTCGTCCCAGGATAAAAGGGCTTATCCCGGGATAGCTTATTCCTGAATTGGAAGGGAAATCAGCTATCGGGGTCTAACTTTACCCCAGTGTAATTGCATCCACGTGAGTGATTGCACTAGTATAACAGTACCGGTAAAAACAACCCTGACATATCCAGAGGCTCTGAGGCCAGGCGGGGCTGCTGCCAGCATCTAGATCAGTGGTTTGCAACCTTTTTTCATTTGTGGACTCCTCAGCCATTTCGAATGGCACTTTGGCCCCCTTTGGAAATCTTAGTCATAGTCTGTGGCTTCCCAGGGGTCTGTGGCCCACAGGGGGAAAACCTCTGCTCTGATCAATTCATCCCTGTTTGAATTAAAGCCAAGCTTTTAGAAAAACAGCCCGTCGGGATAGAGAAACTGTTAAACCAGGACAGGGCTCACTGCTGAGTAACTTCTTCCCCTGGCTGAGGGAGACCAGGCTCCACGCAGCTAGGGGAAGGAAAGACAAGTGGTGGGCAGGGGGTGCAGAGCGGTCTGGAAACCCTGCTGTGGGATTTCACGGGGATCGGAACAGGATGATTTTCCCTGTCCATGTCCCTCATCTCTCAATGTAGTCAACTGAGGGCCCGATTCTGTCCTGACTCGGGTCCCAATCCTGCAGCCCCAGCAGGCCCCATCACACCTGGTTCACCATCACCCACCCTGCTTGTGCAGAGCGGCTGGCAGAAATGGCAGCGTGTGGGGCAGGAGGACGGGAACCGGCACAGCTCAGGGGTTCGTGGTATCTGCAGGGTGGGGGCGTGCTCAGCTGGCATTGCTCCCCCCTCCAGTGTAAGTGTGAGCAGAATTGGACCCAGGCTGGCCCCTGACACTAGCTGTCTCCCAAATCACCCCCATGCTAGAGCAGCCGGGGAGCAGAAACCAAGCTTAAAAACCCCCATTTTAAAAGGAAATTCTCTGCTCCTCTATGAATTAACACCCCCCCTTTGCCATAACATGCTGGCACTCCAAAGGGACACCCTGAGGTGCAAGATGGATCTCCCCAATTCCAGGATCCCCCCAGAAAAAGGGCCCCTCTTGAGGCAGAGCGAGGGAGCCATGGCTCCAGGCCGTTTGAGGCCACGAGGCTCAGACAGGGCAGTTGGTGGTAGGAGCCATCGGGCTCCGGAAACACAATCCTGTTCAGCTGAAGGATGGAGAGGGAGCTTGCCCCGGCTTACCTGGCCCCAGCGTCTGCAGCGCTTGCACTATGGCTACCAAAGCCACAGTTTTGGCCACTAAAAAAAACAAAGATTTAGGGTCCTGGGGCCAAATCTGCCAGGGGTAAATAGCTGCCAGTCAGTGATAGATGAGGTGTCGTTCCGCGGCCCCCGTTGTGCTCCCTCCCTCCAGGGGCAAGAGGGGACGGCCTTACTGAGGTAAATGCGGCAAGAGGCACCAGGAGGATTCTGGGTAAGGATGGAGGGCGAGGAATGAGCTGCCCCCAGCCCCTCAGGGTGGTCCCAGCTAGGGTAGGGAAAGAGGGGGGCCGGGTGGGGTGGGGGGAGCGGAACATAGGGAGAGCCACTCCCAACCTCTCCCCCTTCCAGCTCAGTGCTGAACCACCCCCCGCGCTCCCCTCTCACCAACCCTGCCAACATCCCCTGGCTATCGAGATCCCCCTTCGGGGCCGAGATCCAGCCAGCACGGCAGTCCGGTTCTCTGGTCCAGACGCCCTCCTGGGCACAGTGGGGAATTGCCCCCACCCCCATTTGGTTGGCTTCTATTGCAATCCCCAGAGTCGCCCCCAGGGGGCAGCATCCCCCCCCCCAGCACCATTCAGGGGCAGCCAGCATTAAAGGGAGATTCGCTCCTCCCCACGCTGCATTGCAGGGCTGGTGAGCTCCCCTCCCACTCACACCCCAGTATTTTTGGGGGGGGCCTAAGGAACAGAATGCCCGTGGGGGGCATGGCTGAGGTAGGTAGCATTCTCAGAGCCCCAGAGGGGAAGGCGAGCAGGTGAGTGTTGCTGGTTGGGGGGTGGCGGGGAGAGGCAGGTGCCTTCCCCCGGACAGACAGGGGTCGGGTTTGGTTCGGTTTGTCCCATCTGCAGAGTGGGAGCATTGAGTAGGGGCCCGGCCCATCAGGTGGCCTGGTCCAGCTCCCCCAGGAGCTCCTCGCCCGGCTGGAAGTGCCCGCCGCTCTGCTCCAAGGAATCATCCTCGCTGTCGAAGAGGGCCAGCTGGGAGAGCACGGGACCATCCACCACGAAGGGCAGCATGTCGCCCAGCAGGGCTGGAGGGGGCAGGGTGGGGGGGGGGGGTGAAAGACAACAGGACGAGGGAAGGGGGGTTAGGAGAGGACAGAAAATAAAAGGGTGAAAATTAATCTCATGTGGCAGGGAGTTTCGCTGGTTAACAAGACAGGAGCAACAAAGAGCCCAGCCAAGGAATGCAAGGAGCTAACCAGTAAATGTGCTGATGCCCTCTGCTGGCTGCAGCCAGAACTGCTCCGCTCTGTATGCCCTGCACTGCTACATTAATTCTCCCATAGCCCCAGAGGCAGGGGGCGAGAGCAGCGTCTGCCATGACCTTCTCTAGGGCAGCAGGTCTCTGCCCTCACGCATTGGGGCAGGAGCAGTTCCCCAGCAGGGGCTCAGGAAGGAACCCCACCCCCAGGGGGAACATGCAGCAAGGTGCCTCCTGGGGGGACAAGATGTGCTGTGGGTGGGGAGATCCACCTCCCTGCCCCCCAGACGCCCTGGCCTCCCCTGCCGTGACTCAGACGGAGCCCAGACCCCTCGCCATGCAGCACTCACCCATTGGCTCCTCCAGAGTCAGCAGCTTCCTCCCTAGCGCTGTGCCGCCCCGGGGGTCCCCAGCATCCAGCCCCTCCTCCACGCTCAGCAGGAAACCCTGTGAGGGGCAGTGGGTGCAGCTGAGAGGACAGGAAATCACACAGCCCCGTCTCCCCATTTCCCCCGCCTGCCCCCACCCAGCCCCTCTCCCAAACATTCCAACCTGATCCCTTCCTTCCACCCCACCCTTTCCCTGATGCCCCTGGCCAGCCCCAGGTCCCTGAATCTCTCAGACCAGCCTCCCCCAGTCACAGATCATCAGACGTACCAGGCTGAGGGAGGGCAGCAGGAAGCCATCAGGCTCGGAGCCATGGGCACGTTTCAGGGGTGCCGCCTCTAAGAAGTCGGCCCCTTCCTCCTCGAGGCTCAGCTCCAGGGCCCTATGTGGTGTGGGGGGAAGAGGGGCGTGTAAGGAGCTGGTTGGCATGAAGCTGGCCAGATGGGCCCGCCCTGTCCCTCACCCCCGGTGCAGGAACAAGGGGGATCCAGGCAAGGCAGCTACAAGGCAGAAAAATGTCTCAGGGACCAAAGGAAGCAAAGAATTCACCTGGGGGCCTCCTTGCTGCAGGAATTGACTACAGTTAAAATTTGGACGGGGTCGCTACCAGGCTAGCTGGGCACATGGCTCTGATCTCGCTGACAGGGATGGGGCTATACCGGGCTACATGGCCCATGCCCCACCCCAGCCCCTCTGTCCCATGCTCTCACCTCTTCCTAGCCCCAAGGGGTGAGGCAGGGTGATCCCTGCGGCTGCCTCCCAGGGTTGCTGTCGGTGGTGACCCAGGCCCCTCCAGATCCATAGGCTCCTCGCCCAGGGGCTGCAGGAACCGGGGCTGGCTCAGGCTGGTCTCGCTGCCCCAGCGGGGCAGGCCAGGCAGGTCGGGGGGGCGGGTAGACACCCCATGGAAGCTGCTGGAGCGGGGACGTGGCGGGGGCGAGGCAGGGGGCGGCGGGGGGCCCGTTCCCCTGCCCACTGCAGGATCGCCCCGCTTCTCAGCCAGCCAGGGGGGCTGCTCGGTGCTGCTCAGCTGGAAATCGTCGTCCATCGATATGTACGGAGCCAGCATCTCCAGGTCGAGCCCTTCGTAATCCTGCAGGGGGATCACAGCGTTGGCAAGGGAGCCCGCACCCAACACCAAGATGCAGTCACTTCTGGGGTGGGGCACAGCAGCTGTTTATACCAGGATCCCTCACTTAGCACAGAGATGCAGCTACCTCTGAGGGGCATCATAGCAGCTGTTTATACTGGGATCCCTTGCCCAGCATGGAGATGCAGCCACCTCTGGGATGAGGCACAGAGGTTGCATGTACAAGGACTGAGGTGGGATCACATGTGGGGATCCAGGAGCCAGTAACTGGGTCTGAGTCTCATGAGCGACTCCCTGGCTGCGTCCAGAGGCCCTGGGCAATAGGGGTCGCTGTCTCCCATCCCTCCCCTCCCCGCCCCCCACCCGTACCTTCAGCGCCGTCTCCACAGCCTCCTGGGTGGAGGCGAAGAGCTTCTGCACGTTCTGCACGTCGAAGAGCATCTCGGCCTGGGGGGAAGGGATGGAGGGGGGAGCACGGGCCAAACGGGAGCCCCCTCTTCATAGCACCTGGCCCCCATTAGTACAACCCCTGCCCCTGTCCTTCACTGCTCCCATTCCCTCACTGTCCCCAGCCCCTCCCCACACAGACACAGCCCCTCTCCCATTCCCCCACTGCCCCCCATTTCCCCTCACTATCCCCAGACACAATCTCTTCCCCACCCCGTGATGCAGGCTCTGCCCCCATTCCTGCACCCCATCTTTCCCCCCCACTGGCCTTCTCATTGCCCCACAGCAGGCTCCTTACTGGGGTGGTGCTCTCGGTGGAGTCCTGGGGCAGCAGGTCGGGCTCGGGGGGGCGGGGGGCAGACCGTGCCGGCAGGGGCCCCCCCCCGTTGGCGCGGGCTCCGGGCGGGTCGAAGATGGGCCCCAGCAGCCGCTGCAGGTCGGGGCTGCAGAACCGACGTGGGTCGCGCTGCAGCTCGGCCTCACTCACGTGGGCCGGGCGCAGGAAGGCCAGGAGCCGGGGGCCATGCCGCTCTGGGGGGGGGGAGCGTGGGTCACAGGGGGTGGGGGGAGTGGCCCTCCCACACCTCCAGCCCCTCCCTTCCTGCCCCAGCACCGGGAGACACCCGAATGCCCCACCACACCCCACCACCCCCTACCACTCCGCTCCATGCCCCACAACCCTGATGCTCTGTGCCCCACCTCTGCTTCCCTACCCTGCGCCCCCCCACCCCACCTCTGATGTCCCATACCACACCACCTCACATCCCAGTCACCCAGCGCCTGATGCCTTGCCCTGTGCCCCACTTATGCCACCCCATACCCACTGACATCCACCTCAGACCCCACCAACCCACCTCTTCATACCCCACTGAGACTCCAATCCGCACCCAACGAACGCCCCCGCCCCATACTGCACCTCCACCACCCCACATAGCTCACTTCCCTGGCATCCAAGACACCCAGCATATCCACCACATGCCCCACTGACCCCTCAGCCCCATATCTCACTCCCTTCAGCAACCAACTCCTCATCCCAGTGTCCCCAAATAAACCAGTAACCAACTGGAGCAGACAGGATCCCTTCCCCGTGCTTCGTACCGAAGCCAAGGTTGAGGACGGTCTCCCCGATGTCCGACTTGGGTTCCTCGGGGCTCCCATTGGCCTGGCAGGCAGGGTTGGGCTCTGGGGGCAGGCGCCGCCCCTCACCCTGGCGTTCAGTCTGCTCCAGTGACAGCACCATGCCCGTCTCCTCCACCTGGCTGTAATGGAAGGGGAGGGGAAGAGTGAGGGGGAGGCAAAAGGACCCTGTAGTGTCAGGAGCCAGAAGCTCACACCAGTTCCACCGCTGTCCCCTGCACGGTGCTGTTGGAAGTGCTCTGCTGTGTATCAAGTCCCCTATACTGCCGGCAGCTGATGGGGATTCTCCTTCAGCTCCACTGGCAGAGGGTGATTGGGGTTCTGTCTCGGGGGAGGCCGAGTGGCCACAAATCACCAGCCACGGAATGGCCTGGAAGTCCTTGGTAGCCGTGGGATTGCTACAGCTCGGCTCCTGCCAGCTCAGCCAGAGGACATGGACCGAGCTGAGGCCCGTGTCATCCCCACCCCTCACCCTGACCTGGTTCCTGCGTCCCCTGCCCCCCGACTGAGCTTAGCCAGTCCTAGGATGCCCCTCCCACCCACTGAGCCAAGCCCAGCTGGTCTCTGGGTCAGACCCACCAGCCTCCCCAGTCCCAGCCTCACCCCCCAACCTGGGCAGAGCCAGCGGGGGCCAGGCTGAGCCGCTGCACGTTTTCAGGGGCCCCGAGCCACGACACCCCCAGCCCGCCAATAGACGGGCCCCTCCCCGAAATCCCAGCCCCTCCCACCTGAGGACAAAGTGGACGCAGACGACGCTCTCAGGCTGGGAGTTCTTGCTGTTGGAGATGACGGTGGCCTGGGTCTGGGCCCACAGGTAGCCCCCGCTCTTGGCCAGGAAGCGGTACTGGCCCGTCATCACCTGCCCTTTGCTCAACACTGTGGCAAAGAGCACAGGGGTCAGAGCCGCCCATGGGCAGGGCGTGACGGGTCGGACACAGACAGAAAGAGAGAGAGAGAGGAGGGACGGACGGAGTGAGAGAGAGAAGGCATGCACGGATGGATGGGAGGGGTGCAGTGGAGAAGGAAACTCTTGCACAGCCGTGGTCTGACTGAGGGGTGCATGCACCAAGCGGGATGAGCCCATTGGTCGGCTCCAGCACACCGTCTCCCATAGAATGCAATGTTCACTCTCGCCCCCTGCTGGATGCAATGGGAACTGCTCAGCCACATGTCATAGCCCCAGTACTGCTCATAGGTAAAGGGAGTCTCCCTTAGCAGCAGCAGCAGCAGGGGAGGGAGGGGGGGCTTGGAGCAGGGTGATCCGGAGTCTCTGTCTGTCTCTGCTGGGAAGCTGGGGGGCGGGGGGAATCCGCAGAGATGGGGAGGAGGAGGTCGAGAGGGTCACTTACAAGTGTGGATGCTCTTGCTGACGGAGTCGGAGTCCAGGGCATGGATGTACTCGTAGATGGAGCAGCCCAGCAGCTCGTCGGGCGTGTACCCTGCCACCTCCGCGATCCTGCCCAGGAGACGGGGGCGGAAGGAGTCCAGTCAGCAAGACACCCCTCCCCCACTCCAGCATCGACCCCTCCCCCTCACCATGGCCAGATCTCACCTAGCTCTGAGTAATCCCTCCAACCCCAGCACGGGGGTGGTGCCCCAATACACCCCCCCCCCATGGAGGAGAGATCGGCTGGACCTGGAACAGCTGTCACCCCCAGAGCCATCACAGCGTCAGAGAGTTAGGAGGGCTCGGAGTGGGGGGGCTGTGACGGTGAGATAGGAGGGGGGCTCTGTGGGGGAGGGGATGGACAGAGATGAGCAGAGTGGCCCCTTGGGAGGGGCAATAGCAGTATGGGGTGAACAGAGGGGACCCTAGGGAAGAAACCGCTCCAGGAGAGCAAGGTGGGGGGGAAGCAGTGGGGGTGGGGCAGGAATCCCTTGTGGGGTCAAGGTGTGGAAAGGGAGGGGTGCCTAGGGGCAGGGCTGTGCTCTCATGGGGGTGGTGCAGAGAAGCAAAGGGGAAGGAAAGGTGGGGAGGGGTTCTTCATGGGGGAGGGACCCCCATGTGGCAGGGGAGGGGCAGGGATGGGACGGGACACTGTAAGGGTGGGGCCTCTGGAGAGGGCGGGGTCCCAGGAAGCCACACCCCCTCACCTCTCATCGCAGTAGGTGAATTTCATGGCCATGTTGTGCTGGCTGAGGAAGGTGCCGCTGTCCAGGGGGGTCTCGATGTTGGCGGGGTGGGGGATGGCCTCGCAGATCAGCACCAGGCAGCGCAGGGGGGGCTCCGCATATCCCCCCTCCGACTCCTCCGGCCCCTCCTGCGCTGGCGTGTAGGACCGCATGTGGCCGGCACAGTGCAGCACCTGGGGGGAGGGGTGGCCAATCAGAGCCTCTTGCTCCTGACTCCGCCCCTGAGACCTCACAAGGCTCCGCCCTGGACACCACACTGTCTAGAACCCTGTCTCCAAGGCAACCCACTCACCGCTGTTCCAAAGCCACTGTCCCACAGCAAACCCTCCGCTGCTGCTGCTCTAGAACCCTGTTGACATAGCAACTCCCATTTCTTTTTTAGAAATGTTTCCATAGCAACCCACCCACAGCTGTTTCAGAAGTCCATATCTAGGCCAACCTCCTCCACCATTTCAGAACCTCCACCAAGTGCTCTAGAACCGTTTCCATAGCAACCCACCCACTGCTGTCCCAGAACCGTTTCCATAGCAGCTCTTCCCCTCCACCCGCTGTTCCAGAAGCTCGTGTCCATGCCAGCCTCCTCTGCCCCATTCTAGAACCTCATTTCAATTTCACCCCAGTGCGGCTCTAGAACTGCCTAGCGCTGTTTCCATAGTGACCTGCCACTGTTCGAGAACCACATATCCATGCCGACCTCCCACACCGGGTTCTAGATCCCCGTTTCCATAACTCCCTGGTACTGTTCTAGAACCCAGTTTCCATAGCAATCCCTCCACTACTGTTCCAGAGCTGATTCCCACTGCACCTTGGGTTGCTCTAGAATCCAGTTCCTTCCTCCCTCTCCCCCAGCTGTTCTAGACACCCCTGGTACCAGCTATCTCCCCCGCACCCCTCACCTTCCAGGTGGCTGACTTGAGGTTGACGGTGCGCCCCCTGCTGGTCAGAGTGCTCTTCATGCGCAGGGAGAAGCTGCGCTCCGTCTTCACCTCCTTCTTCTTGGAGAAGCCTGCGGCAGGGAGAGGTCAGGGCAGCATCACACAGTGGCGGGGGGAGGCTGGTGCCCATGGGGGGCGTGTGACTGGAGGTGGGGAGGGACAGTGGAGGCTGTGGGACTGGGGGGACAGTAATCACACGAGTGGGTGAGAGTGGGGGGGTTACAGGGGCTGCGTGTGACAGTGAGGGGTGAGAAGTCAGGTGCTCGTGACTGGGGCTCGAGCAGGGGGGCTGATCAGACGGGGTGTGTATGGGATAGTGGGGGGCTAGGGTAGGTGATTGACATGGGAGTAGGCACTCACCCTGTGAGAGGATCTGGTGTGTGGAGGGGGGGAACACTCACCCGGTGGGGGAGACCTGGGGGGTTGGTGGGACTTGGGGGGAGCATTCACCTGGCAGGGGGTGAGCCTGGGGGGGACGGCGGGGGAGCACTCACCCTGCCGGGGGCTCAGCATGTCCTGCATCTCCTCCTGGTCACAGGGATGGATGAAGTCAAAGACGCTGTGTCCGATCAGCTCCAGCTGGGGGGCGAGGGGGGAATCACAGCAAAGGTTGGAGGGGGGGCACCCTACGCCAGGCCTGCCCCTCAGCCACATGCTCAGCGCCGCCCCTGCGGGCCCCTGGTCCCTGCATGCCGGAGCTGGGTGACCAGCACGCTGGGGGGGACAACATTAAGCCCTCCCAGCAGAGCACTCCCCTGCCCCCACACCTCTCCCCAGAGCGGGGACTGCTGAGCCGCGGGCATGGGACACCCCAGAGGGGGCTGGGGCCAGAGGGGGCTGGGGAGCTGGAGACGGAGCCCGCAGGGGCCGACATGGCAGTGGGGCCCCACTCACCTGGGTCAGCCCCAGGTGCTTGCTGACGTTCTCCGACAGGTAGGCCATGTCACCCTCCTCGGTCAGCACCATGATGAAGCCATCCAGGGCCTTCAGGTAACAGGCATCCACCTGTTCTGCCTGCCCGCACCACGCCCCTGCTGGCCACAAGCACAGGGGTCAGCGCAGGCCTCCTGTCCCTGGGGCAGGGGGCAGGGCTGTAACGGGGCCCAGGGCAGCTGTGCTAGCAGGGCTGGGCGTACCCACTAGAAACCAGTCTGAGGGAGACAGGGTCCAGCCTCCCTGCAAGCTCCCCCCCATGCTAAGAGGCCCCCGCTGCCCACATCAGCCCTAGGGACCCAGCCAGCCTGGTACCTTCCCCCATCAACTCAGCTCAGCCCTATGGGCCCATCCAGCCCATGCCCAGCCCTGGCTTATCCCAGATGCTTCTGAGGCAGCCGAGTCTCCCCCATGATGCCCAGGGGGACGGGATCCCCTTCCTGACCCCCCCCCCCCCGCCGTGGCTCCCTGAAGCCTGTGATCCCCTTGAGCCCATAGGGTGCTGAGAGGGCAGACAGGCAGAGCCTCCCCTCATCCTTCTGAGCACTGGTGGGGAGCCGGGAACATCCCGGACACGGCCCAAATGGGAGGGAGGGGGCCTCACCCGAGGTGACCAGCTTGTGCATCCGCAGGTAGCTGATGGTGAGGCGCATGATGGAGGCCTTGTCCAGATGGGCGCTGACTCCCCGGGCAAAGGGCAGGGTATGCGCCAGCTGGTAAAACACCTCCGTCTCCTTGCTCCGCCGGCATCGTGCCGCGTCCCGCGACTTCTCTTTGCGGATCTCCGTTGTAGACCTGCTGATGGGGGACATGGCACCAGCTCAGGGCACCTGCTCCATGGGGACTCATGCCCCTCCCTCTGGCCACCAGTGCTCGCCGCCACCCACGTGCAGTGTGCACGCACCCCAGAGCGAAGCAGGACACCCGGGTTCTCTCCCCAGCTCTGGGAGGGGAATGGGGTCTAGGGGTTAGAGCAGGGGAGGCTGGGAGCCAGGACTCCTAGGTTCTATTCCCAGCTGTCCTGCTGACTCGCTGTGACTTTGGAGGGGCAGGAAGGCTCCATGCTCTAGCCCCCCATCCCCACCCACGCAGGATGCAGCTCCCCGCACCTCTGGATACACTCAAACACCATCATGCTGAACCCCGTTCACCCAGCTCCTGCATGTGGGGTGGCAGAGGGGACAGGGCCTCCCAGCACCCCTCAGCATATTCCTGCAGGGGAGAGGAACAGGGAGGGGGGTTGGGGCACCACCAGGCTGATAGGACACCCCTAGATCACCTCACAATGCCCCATGCAGCCATGAAGCTCCCAACATGCCCCCCCCCCCACCCCAGCAGCTGCAGGGTCACTCAGAGCCTGCTCCCGTGGGGGGTCCCAACAGACCTTAATACAGGGAATGGGATTGGGGGCAAGGTGAGATGTGGGGGAACCCCAAGAGGAGGGGGGCAGTGTGTGATGGGGAAGGGGACTCTAAGCCAACTATGCACAAGAAAGAGACGGGGCATTTCCTTTCTCCCCACCCCACCGCCTACCCATCCCAGTGCCCCCCATATCCCACCACCCCAGCACACTCCCCACCCCAATATCCCAGTACCACCCCATCCCCAGCTCCTACCCAAACCATCTCCCGTCTCTGCGCCGCTGGCGTCACGGGCCTGCCCCCTCCTCCCTCCCTCCCCGCCTGGATCACGTTCCTCCAGCCGGACCCTCTCACAATCTGCGAGGCCCAGCTGCCAAGCCCCCTCCCGCCCAGCCCAGGAGAGAACAGCCTGTTCTGCCTCTGTCCTTGGCCCTTTGCCCACTTCCCACCCCACCCTGGGAACCGGGCGCCCGGGAGAACACAGGTTTTGCCAGAAGGTTAATAGCAGCTTAGCCGCCAGCAATGACTGTGGGAGGGGCTGCTGGGGGCCTGGCTAGCGGCCAGAGGTGGAACCTGGCATGAGGGGGCAGCAGAAATTAGCCCCCAAGATGGGGGATGCTCCAGTGGGGAAAGCATGGGCCTCACAAGGGGGCTAGAACCTGGGGTACCCACTGCCCAGAGCAGGAGGCTGCGGTGGGGGGCAGCGTGGGGCAGGAGGGTATCGGCATACCAAGCCCTGCCATCAGGGAGCCGCTCACTCATGTCCCAAGTTCTCTGTCCGACGGGTGCCGCGGGGCGGGATGCCAGGGGAGTGCTGGCAAGGCTGGTGCAGGAGGTGCAGCACAGGGAGGCGTGGCTGAGAGCTTCTTCACAGTCGTGCCCTGACGCCTGCCCCGAAGGAAACTCGTGGGGAGGGGAGCATTCCCCCATGTCGTATTATGATGGCTGAGTTACGGCACCGAGCACAGGACAGCAGGTGGTGCAGTCCAGGAACAGGTAGCCCCCAAACGCGCACACCCCTCAATTTTCACACCCCCAGTACAGGCCAGGGCTCAGCAGGCAGCTTTGCTCCTCAGCTTGAGGGGTGAATCCTGGAGCTGTGAGCTTCCCTGGAGCAGTGCCCTGCCCGGCACCCAGTGTGGGGCCCCGGAGATGCGAGCACCCAGAGTAGGAATCCTCCTCGGGTGAGTTAACTCACTTGTCCACCACCTGCCTGTGAACTACAGCACCTCTGCCCAACACCCCCATCATGGGTCCTTCACCCACAACAAGAGGACACCTGCCCCCCAGAAGGTACCCCAGATCCCCCCAAAATCACATCACCCCTTACCTGACAGCACAGACCGTTCACATCACACTGGCCCCTCCCCCACACGACCCCCCCCATCAGCCCTCTCCCTCCCCCCACAGCACAGACTCCCCCATGAACCCCCTCACGGCACAGCCCCCTCCCCCCCGCATCAACCCCCTCCCTCTCCCCACGGCACAGATCCCTGATCAAATCCTCTCCCTTCCCCCACAGCACAGATCTCTGATCCCTATCCCCATGGCACAGCTCCCCGCCCCCCCTCCCGCTCGTGCTGTGTCCGCACGTGCACTTGGCAGCCTGTCCAGGACACCGTGTTCTGCACACCGGGCTGGGTGCCAGGTCTGGCTGCCGGGAGCTGTGGGAAGGGCGGAGGGGGGGGGGGCTGTCAGCCTCCAGCCCCACGACTCAGCTAACCACCAACCCCCTCCCCCGCCAGGTCCCATTCCAAGAAGGCCCACCCACCCAGGCAGGATCACCCCCCAAAACAGCCTAACCCCCCCGGGCAAAATCTTCCCTTACAGTCTAAGCCAGGGGGTCGCTCCTATTCCCCAACCCCCCCAAATATGCTCTAGGGCAGCCCCCTTCACCTGCCCCCCCATCTACCCGAGTGGGCAAAAAGCCTGAGCACCCAGCCCCTCGTCCCCCCAAAGGGGCCTCCGGGCTGGGAGCGTTCTGTCGGAGGGGGAGCAGTGCGGTGGGGGAGGGGGCCCTGTACCCGAGGCTTCCCAAGGTCTAAGGGGATGGGAAGCCTCATTGCCCCCTCACCAAGGGACTGGCCCCGTCCCTTCCCTGCCTTCAACCCCCCTCCACACCTGCCCAGCCCCCTCCTCTCTAACAGAGTTGGGGACAGTGGGGAAGGGTGAGGATAGCTTGACTCAGAGCAAAGGGAGACATCCCCCCCGCATGGGTGGAAGGAGAGAGGTGGTGCCCGGGGCAGCCAGGGGTAAAAGGAGGAAACCTGCCCCCGCCCCCACCTGGGCAAAAGGCACATCAACTCCAGCCACAGCAGGAGAGAGAGACCTGCTCTGAGAGAGACCGGAGAATCCCCATCATCTAGGAGCAATACAGGACCTATGACTCACAGCTGTGCAGTGGTACACACACACACATGCATGCATGCGCACAGCATGTTAAGGACTGCTTGTACAGGGATCCCTTGCCCAACACTGAAATGCAGCCACCTCTGGGGTGGAACTTGGCAGCTGTAACTTCACAGCAATGCCCCCCAACGGCTCAGGAGAGGAAGAGACTGGGGCCCTGGGGCCAGCCTTGGCTGCAAGGGGACAGCATCCCCTACTGAACCCCCTGCCCCACTCCCTGCAGCACAGCGCTCCCTAGCGCCACACCGGGGCACTGGGGCCAGCGCCGGCTGAGAGTGAATTGCCAACATCACGTCACACAGCTGATAGCTAGAGTGTCTGTCCGGGGTTTCCCATCCGAGCCCGTGCCACGCCCAGCCCCGTGCAGCCCGTGCATGGGTGCCAGTCAACAGCACGAGCCGGGATGGCCACAGGCCACACTGCTGCATCCTGGCACTGCCGGGGGGGGGCGGGAGGGGGAGGGAGCACTGGCAGGCAACGCAGCCTCTCCTTGGTGCGATTCCACAGCCCAGCCAGCCAAGAACACTGCGTGGGAATGAATGTGCTGAGCCAGCACGGAACCAGGTCACAACCAGACCCAGCTCAAAACAAGATCCGAGCCAGACTCAGCTCAGCACCAGAACTGAGCCAGACCAGAATCTGAGACAGAACTGAGTCAGACCCAGATCAAAACCAGCTCCGAGCCAAACCAGAACCAAATCGGAACTAGATCCAGAACTGAGCCAGATCCAGATCAAAATCAGATCCTAGCCACACCTGGAACCAGATCAGAACCAGAAGCACAGCCAGTGCCTTCTGGATCCCAAACCCAGCTTGCAGCCCCCTTGTCACCCTTGATTTTCACCCTCTGCGCGGCCGGATCTCTCGCTGTTACTTCCACTTATAAACAGCGCAGCTCTGAATTTGTCACCCACCATTCACTGCTCAGGGCAGGCACGAACGCGAGAGCTTGTGCAGGGAGAAAGGTGCGTCCTGCTCTGGGGAGGGGGTTAATCCCTTCTCTAGGGGGCAGGTGTCTGGCCTCCCCATGAAGCTCTGATGCAGGGCTGGGAAGCAGGTTGGAAGAACACTCTCTTCCCCCCGCCCCCCGCCCTTGGCAGACAGCCCAGAGCTACGTGAGCCTGACAAGGGGAGGGGGAGGCAGCCGGCCAGGCCAGGCCTTTTCCTGTTTTCCTGCTCCCAGCGCCCAGCTAATTTTGGCCTGGAAAGTGGTGCTGCCGTGGGGCGCTGCAGCTGCCTCCGAGCCAGGGGGCTGTAGCCTGTGTCCCCCATTCCCCTCCTCCGCCAGCTCTCCCCGCACCACGGCCCTGCTCTAAGGGAGGTGGGGGCTGGTGGGCGGGGATCCGTCCTGCCAGCTGGGACCCACCCCCTGGCTCTCCGTAGCAGGGAGGCCAAGGCTTCTCGGCAGGGACCAGATCAGGCTAGCGAGTTTGCCCATTCTTGGCTTGGGGGGGTCAAGCCCCTTTGCTGAGCTGGAGGGAGCCCCCCCCCCCAGCTGGATCATGGGGCACATGGGGCTTTCCCCTGTAGGCGAGGGTGGGACACCCAGCATGGGACATATGGGATGAGGTTCAGGGGGGTCTGAGGCATGGGTTCAGAACCAGGGGGGAGCCAAACTGGCAGGAGAGTAACACAGGGTAACCGGGCACACAACTGGGGTGGGGCACCAATGCCCCCAAAGCGATCCCCCGCTGGGCTCCAAGGACAGAACTGCAGGGGCAAGGGGGGTAGCCTGCCCCAGTGACCTGCCAACTCTCCCCTGCTGCTCCCATCTGCCAACCTCACTCACCCCCCCCCCCCAGCTCCCTGCCCCCAGGCCCAGCTCTGGCCAGTGGGATGCCTGACCAGGTTCATGGAAGCGTTGCCCACCACGCCCACCCAGCTGTGAGACTGGAGAGGGGATCGAGAAAGGAGCTGGCTCCCCCACAGCTCCAGATCCCCACCTGCACCCCACAGAAAAATGGAACCAGAACAGCCACAGGCACTTCTTAGAGCCCATCCTGCCAGGGCCTTGGCTCTCTGGGCAGAGGGCTGGCAGGATGGTCTGGTGATAAATACAAGCCTAGGAAGCCGGACTCCTGCATTCTAGCCCCAGATCAGGGAAAGGAGGAGGATCTAGTGGTGAGAGCAGAGGGGGCTGGGAGCCAGGACTCCTGGGTTCTATTCCTCACCGTGCAACCTCAGGTGTCCCCTGCCACCTCTGGCTCTGCAGCTGTAAAGGGGGGTGATGACACTGCATCACCCCCCGGAGGTAGAGGGGGTGGCTTATTCATGTTTGGGAAAAGCACCTTCCCTTGGAGGGTCACAAAGATCTGGCTGGGCAGAATACACCCCCCTCACCCCGTGCACACCAACACCAGCTCATCCTGGGGCGACTCCCTGCCATTTCTTTTCTATTTTAGCCACAGAAGCAGCCACCCAAGCACGGAGCAGCTTGTCCGTGCGGCGATGCCTCCAGCCCCACTCCTGCCGCCTGCTGATCACCTGTCGCAGACACAGAGCCCTGCGCACCACCGCAACACGATCCCGATCCTGGCAGCCTTTCAGCCGGGAGCCCTCCTGCTCTGCATGGCTGGAAATCGCAGCTCAGACAGGGGATGGGAACTGCCCCGAAGTTACATGGTGGCACAGTCAGGAATAGAACCCAGGAGTCCTGACACCCAGTGCCCCCACCTTGCTCTAACCACTAGACCGCACTCCTTCCCAAGCTGGGAAGAGAACCCAGGAGTACTGACCCTGTTCCCCCTGTTCTAACCACTAGACCCCACTCACCCACCTGCCAGCCGGAGAAAAGGACTAGACTCTAGAGGAATAAGGCGCCCCTCAAATGACACCATCCAGACGACCTCCCAGGCTGGAGCCGGACACAGCCACAGGTGGGGGACAGGACCTCATGCACAGTGCCTGTCGCTCAGTCTGCAGCAGCCCAGATGCATGCTACTGGGCAGGGGAGATCCCCCGGAAGTTGCTTCTTGATCATCCTGGCTACGCTGCTCCCCCCTTCCCACCCGATCACACCATGCCCCCTGCCAGCCCCCCCACCAGTTAGGCTCAGAGACTACAACCCACTTCAGTCCAGCCAGGGCAGCAGCACAAGCCCAGTTCAGGACGCAGAGAGATGCCCGCTGACGCCGGGGTGGGAAGCTACTAAACAGCAAAGCTGGGGGCCTTCAGCGGACGACGAGTGGGGCAGGGGACACAGGGGAGAGGAGAAGCGCGTGAGCGAGACAGAGAGGACAGATGAGGAAAGGCAGGGATGGGTGAAGGAGGGAAGCCAGGGGAGAGGAGAAGGCAGGAAGATGCTGGCGAGATAAGCGAGGGGTGCTGGTCACGCCACAGCCACTCACCCCACAGGTGCCGCTTCTGCCCGGCTGCCATGCCAACATCCCACCAAGTCGCCCCAACGGCCCCGAACGCCAGCGCCTGTCACCAGCCCCCTCCACTCGACCCGGATCAGTGCCGCCCCGATCAGCAGCACTTGACTGCTCCGCACGGCACCACAGGGCGCAGTCCCTCCCCCGCAACGTCACGTCTTGGCACAGGGCTGAACCACGTGATGTACACACACACGCACGTGGCGCGCACCCCCTGCCCCGCAAGCGCCCACGGGCAGCCGGACGCCGCGTTACTCTGGGGAGGAACCCAGGAGGGAAAGAGTCAGCTGCTTGGGTTGCATGGGGAGGCGGGGGCTGGGCCAGGCTGGGTGCCAGGCTGGGACGCCCAATGAGGAGGGAGCTGTACCCGGGGGGATACATGCCCAGCTCTGAGAGCGCCACAACGAAGGAGCACCGTGGGCCAGGAGCACCCTCTGTGCCCACCACACGGCATGGGGGGGCGGGAGCACAAGGCATCAAGAAAATGTCTCCCAGCTGTATGCCAGCCGCGAGGGGGTGCTGTGCAGCGATGGCCAGGGAAGCATCCCGGGGGTAGACAAGGGTGCCAGGCACAGGAGCAGGGGGGTCCAAGGATTGGGATATCTTAGTGCAGTGTGGGCACGATGTGCCACCCCGACCTAGGCCCACAGACTGCACGGGTGGCGAGGCTCTGGGCACGCAGTGATCCCCGCCCCAGGCAAGAGGGGACAATACAGAGGAGAACAGCACACCGGGCTTTCGGATTTGTACCAAACCGGCGGCTGCACAGAGCAAGCGCCAACCACGGGGGGTTCTCAGCCCCATTCATCACCTGCAGCCAGTGGGGAAGGGGTTTCTCACATGCCCCAAACATCAGCCTGGCCAAGGTCACAGAGACGCCAGCCAGATTTCAGAAGGGGCCAGATTCCCCGCTGGTATAGACCAGTCCTGCTCCACTGGAACCAAAGTCCCTTTACCCCAGCAGGGGATATGGCCGGAGGGCAAACCGGCGCACCCCAAAGAAATGCCAGCCCGACACACCCACCTGGCGCTCGGCCTACTCCCGGCACAGCCCAGTGCCGTGGGCCCGACAGCCGCCCGCGGAGGATAACTCGGCTCGTTAGAAGTCAGGGCGGCTAGAAGGCAGACTTTGGAGCCGGTCACCCCCCACTCAAGCCCCGGACCTGCTCTCATTTCTGTAAGCAGCAGAGCCATGATCCCCACACCGGAGATCCAGGAAAGCTGGGAGCCTCTCCAAACCTCACACCCTCCAGCCCATTCCTATAACAGACAGGAAACAAGACACCCAGCCCCAGATGCAACCCACCCACCCCACCCCCGCGGTTCTGATCTGGAGCCGTCACCTGGCTGGGATCAACCCCGCCAAGGTGAGCTGCACCTTTGCTCGAGGGAGTGCCTGCTCTCTCAAGGCCAAACCGCTCGCCTTCTCCCTTCCAGCACCAGGCCCCCCGAACTCCAGGGCAAGCTCTGATCCGGGTCCAAGCTCCCCAAGTGCAGTTTGGTTGGATTTCAGCCCCGGGGGACTACACAGAAATCAGCTCCAGCTTAGCACGAGCGTGTCTAGATGCAGCCCCTGCCCGACCCTCACCCTAGACAGGTGATCAGAGCCCTGCCCGGAAGGCTCTAGGCCGGGGAAAGTAAAGCAGGCTGGATTCCCCCCCACCCCCAGCTCTCCGGGAGGGCCTCAAATCCCATTGCCCCAGTTGGGGCAGCTCATGGAGACCCAGCACAGGATTGTAAACAAGGGGGGGGACCTGCTCACACGCACCCTGCCCCGCCCCCTCCTGGGCTGGAGCCAGGCCCTGGCTGGCTGCAGAAGCTGGTGAGCAGATCAGATGAGATGGGGGGGGGTCTTCCTCCCATGTCCCCCCCCCCCCCATGCTTAATGCAGCTCGGACGTGGCACTGCTGTGGCTGCCGCTCAGCTGGGTGCACCCCCCGCCCGAGAATTAACCCCCCACCCCCCGTGAGAGTCACCCGCTGACGTCACAAGGAGCCAAACTTTCCCATGATCAAATCACCGCCCCCCCCCCCCCCCCCCCGGCAATCGAGAGCAGCCCCCCGGAACCCTGCAGGCGGGGGGGGGGCTTGGGAATATCGCCCCCTCCAAGCAGAACTGGGGGGCGGGGGAGCGTCTCTCGCCAGCCCCCCATGCACAAACCTCTTGAAATCGGGGGGGGGGGGGGTCACTTCAGAAACATCCCGGGGGGGGGGGGGAAGGATCGGCCCCGGGACCATCGCACGGATTATATTAAATCCTGCGGGGTGGGGGAGGGAGCGCGGAGACCTATGAAAAATCCGGGGGGGTGGGGGGACCCCAGTCTGACCCCCCCCCCGTGCCCCACAGCAAATGACGCCCCGCTTGGGATCTTGCTGACTCCGCAGTTCCCAAGGCGCCGGGGGGGAGGGGCATGGCTGCACCCCGGGCCTGAGCTCCCGGCTCCGGTCTCCTGGCCCGGGCGGCTCAGGGCTCACCCCGGCGGGGGGGCCATTACCTCGCACCCTGCAGGCTGCTCTCCATGGCTCGCTCCGCAGCGCGCCCTACCCCTGCTCTGCTCCGCTCCGGTCTGACTCCGGTCCAGGTCCGTCCGACCGTCCCCCAGCTACCCACCGCCACCTCCCTCCCGTGAAACCCACTCCCCGTCCCCGCCCTGCCCCTCCCCCAGGCGCGCCATTGGCTCCCCTCCCCCAGCCCGCGCCCCCCCCCGGACCCCGTCCCCGCCGCCCGGAGCAGGCTTGCACACTCAGGCCCTTTGTGCTGCGGCGCGAGGGGATTGGGCGGCGGGGGCGTCAGTCCGGCTTCCCCCCCGCTGCTGTCCACAGAGCCCACCGAGCTACGCCGGGAGCCGGGCTGCAACCGGGAGGATCCGGCCCTGGGTGAATCCGGAGTCACTCCCGCCTGCAATGGGGGCAGGGCCAGATTCTCATCTCAGCTCCCTGGGGTCAATCTAGAGTCACCCCCATCTGCAATGGGGGCAGGGCTGGACTCTGATCTCCTCCCAGGTGTTAATCCGGAGTTACCCCTGACTGACTGCAATGGGGGCAGGGCTGGACTCTGATCTCAGCTCCAGGGCGTCAATCCGGAGTAACCCCACCTGCAATGGGGACAGTGCTGGACTCTGATCTCAGCTCTCCCAGACTAAATTTGGAGTTCTCCCCTGACTGCACTTAGGGCTTGTCTATACTTAAAAATTAATTCGGATTAAGGTAGGATGTGAATTTAAAGGGGAGTATTTTATTTCTGAATAACTCCATATGTAGATGCTCTTATTCCAGAATAGGAGTGCTCTTTTCTGATTTATCTGAATCCACTTCCAAAGTCGATTATGCTAAACCAGAACAAGGCAGGAACAAGATTATACATGCAGAGTGATTCTGGATTAGCTCCCTGGGCAGACAACTCTTCGTTACTATTATTAATCATGTTTATTCTAGCAGTGCTTTGGGGCTAACCACAGCCAAGATCAGATTTTGATCCATTACATCCAGTTAAATCTGGAGTGACTTCAGCAAAGAGGAGGGAGTCCTGGCCCAATTTGAAATCTCAGTTATACCATCTGGTGTCACTCCACAGACTGCAGGGCTAAATTCTGATTTGTTTCCCTGATGTCAATCCAAACTGGCTCCATAGACTTCCGTGGAATTCAGAATCGATTAATGCTACGTGATCTCACTAACATCAGTGGAAATGGAGCCAGATTCTGTTCTCAGTGACCCAAGTATAAATCTGGAGTGACTCTAGCGGGGGTCACTCTGGATTTACACCAGTGTAAACTGAGACCAGATTGACCCAGGAAGGTCCTATCTACAGTAGAATCCTTCCCAGGTCAGGACAGCTGGGTCAAGCAAAATCCCCTGGTGGAACCTTTAAAATGTGACCCATACACCAGAGTCTAACCACCTCCCTGGAAGTGTGTGTGGACACATGGCCTCTACACAGTTGCCACACGCTTCAGTGTTGCCTTGCCCACAAGACACGGAGGTGTCTGAGCTGTGGCCCACACCTGACAAACGTGGATCCGAAAACCTGGCCCTATGACAAGAGTGTGTCATCCCCAACGCGGTTGAATCATGCAACGCAGAGGAGACCGACACATGTTTTAACCATGTTCCCATGACTTGTGCACACAGGGTGACCCCAGCGTGGCCTGGCCCTGTAGTGGAGATAGGGACGGAGCTGGGGTCTAACCCTGTTCCTGCGTTGTCATTGCATGTGGATGCCAGCCCCCACTCCTCTCCCAGAGCAGGGGATAGAATCCAGGAGTCCTGGCTCCCAGCCTCCCTGCTCTAAGTACCAGACCTCACTCCCCTCCCTGAGCTGGGAGCAGAACTAGAGCGGGGTGGAAATTTTTCGTGGAAACCTTGTTTTCTCTAAAAAAATGCCATTTTCATTATATGGAAACTTCAGGGAAAACGTGTCACTGCCAATTAAATGTTGTCTGGGGCAAAACGAACCGAAGCGCACTGGGAAGAGGCCCCCGTGTGGGTCAGTAACTGCCCCGGGAGGCCAGGAAGGAGGCATCTAAGGGGGCAGGGACGGAGCCCTTAGCTTCCAAGCCAGCTACTGCACAAGGAGCTGAGCCAGGCAAGTCCAAATCATGGAGCTTGGCAGCACCTAACTCTCCTGAGAGCACCATGAACCCCCTGGGAACATGTCACCCCCATTAACAGCACAGCCGAGGGGCATTGGACACTCTTGCATCAGGAAAGTGACACAAAGGCTGAAATCCTGGCCCCAGTCCAGACAATTTGGGGATCTAGTGGTGAGAGCGAGGAGGTTTGGAGTCAGAACTCCTGGGTTCTCTCCCCAGCTCAGGGAGAGGAGTAGGGCTGAGGACCAGGACATTTGGTACCTAAGCCACTAACTCTCTAGATGGCTTTAGGATAGGCCACTTCCCTGTCCTGTGCCTCAGTTTCCCTCCCTGAGGACTCCTCCCCCCGTGGCTGTGCAGGTCCCCAATGGGTCCCAGTCCTACACCAGTGGCTACTGCAGTAACTCAGAGACTGATCATCCACTGTGCCCAGCAGGGGACAACACAGCATCGCCACATCCCACTTCACTCTGAGTAAAAGGGGTGGTCAAAAGAAGCCCCATTGAGCCAGACGCGGGAAGGGGGATTGAGCGATCATCACCCTGGGGACAGCTGAAAGAGGCAAGAACCCCAGCCGCACACGAACAGCATGTCCACAGTCTTTGCTGGAGGACACCAGAGTGGGGCAGGGGCTAGGGGCCAGGGCATTTCCCCTCTTCCCCTGCCTGAGGCCTTGGGGCTGCCTCATGCTGTCCCCCCACCTGGCAGCAGCTACCAGCCCTTGCACCATAGCAAGCCTGACCACCCCGAGACTGGAGAACTGGACCCCGACTTCAGGGCAGGGAGTCAGGCCTGGGATATCAAACCAGAAGATCTGGATGACCTTGTAAACTAGAGTAATAGAAACAGGATGAAATTTAATAGTGGAAAGTGCAAGGTCATGCATTTGGGGATTAATAACAAGAATTTCTGCTATAAATTGGGGACAAGTCAGATGGAAGTGACAGAGGAGGAGAAGGACCTGGGCGTATTGGTTGATCACAGGATGACTGTGAGCCGCCAATGTGATGTGGCCATGAAAAAAGCTAATGGGGTCCTTGGATGCATCAGGCGAGGTATTTCCAGTAGAGATAGAGAGGTATTAGTGCTGTTATACGAGACGCTGGTGAGCCCTCATCTGGAATACTGTGTGCAGTTCTTATCTCCCATGTTTAAGAAGATGAATTCAAACCGGAACAGGTGCAGAGAAGGGCTGCTAGGATGATCCATGGAATGGAAAACCTGCCTTAGGAGAGAGGACTCAAAGAGCTTGGCTTGTTTAGCCTAAGCAAAAGAAGGCTGAGGGGAGATATGACTGCTCTTTATAAATATATCAGAGGGAGAGGACTTATTTACATTCAGCACCAATGTGGACACAAGGACTAATGGATATAAACTGGTCATCAGGAAGTTTAGACTTGAAATTAGACGCAGGTTTCTAGCCATCAGATTGAAGTTCTGGAACAGCCTTCCAAGTGGAGCGGGGGGGCGGGAAGGGGGCAGAAATCCTAGCTGGCTTCAAAACTAAGCTTGATAAATTTATGGAGGGGATTGTGTGATGGGACAGCCTAATTTGGCAATTAACTGATCTTTGCCTACTAGCGGTAAATATACCCAGTGGCCTGTGAAGGGATGTTAGATGGGTGGGTTCTGAGTTACTACAGAGAATTCTTGCCGGGTGTCTGGCTGGTGAGTCTTGCTCACATGCTCAGGGTTTAACTGATCGCCATATTTGGGGTCAAGAAGGAATTTTCCCCCAGGGCAGATTGGCAGAGGCCCTGGAGGTTTTTCGCCTTCCTCTGCAGCATGGGGCATGGCTCACTTGCTGGTGGATTCTCTGTAATTTGAAATCTTTAAACCATGATTTGAGGACTTCAGGAACTCAGCCATAGATTAGGGGTCTGTTATAGGAGTGGGTGGGTGAGGCTCTGTGGCTTGCGTTGTGCAGGAGGTCAGAATAGATGATCATAATGGTCCCTCCTGTCCTTAAAGTCAATGAGTCTATGATGTGGGAAAGGAGGTAAATAGTGAGGTGGCAACGTTTGCAGATGACACAAAACTACTCAAGATAGTTAAATCCAAAACAGACTGTGAAGAGTTACAAAGGGATCTCACCAAACAGGGTGACAAAATGGCAGATTAAATTCAATGTTGATAAATGCAAAGTAATGCACGTTGGAAAACATAATCCCAACTATACACATAAAATGATGGGGTCTCAATTAGCTGTTTCCACTCAAGAAAGAGATCTTGGAGTCACTGTGGATAGTTCCCTGAAACCATCCATTCAATGTGCAGGGCACTCAAAAACCTAACAGAAGGTTAAGAACCATTAGGAAAGTGATAGATGATAAGATAGTAAATATCATAATGCTACTATATAAATCTGTGGCATCTGTGTGCAGATCTGGTTGCCCCATCTCAAAAAAGATATATTAGAATTAGAAAATGTACAGAGAAGGACAACAAAAATGATTAAGGGTATGGAACAGCTTCCATGAGAGGAGAGATTAAAAAGACTAGGATTGTTCAGTTTAGAGAAAGAGACAGCTAAGGGGCGTATGATAGAGATCTATAAAATCAGGAATGGTGTGGAGAAAGTGACTAGGGAAAGGTTATTTACCCCTTCACTTAACACAAAAATCAGGGGTCACTCAGTGAAATTAATAGGCAGCAGGTTTAAAATGAGCAAAAGGAAGTATTCCTTCACCAAATACACAGTCAACCTGTGGAACTCCTTGCCAGAGGATGTTGTTTAGGTCAGAAGTATAACATGGTTCAAAAAAGAACTAGATAAGTTCCTGGAGGATAGGTCCATCAATGACTATTAGCTAAGATGGTCAGAGATGCAACTCCAATCTCTGGGCATCCCTAAGCCTCTGACTCCCAGATGCTGGGACTGGACGACAGGGGTGGATCATTTGATAATTGCCCTGTTCTGTTCATTCCCTATGAAGCACCTGGCACTGGTCACTGTCGGAAGACAGGACACAGGGCTAGCTGGACCTTTGGTCTGACCCACTATGGCCATTCTTAAGTTCTTATGAAAATATCCCATCATGATTTAAAAATTGTCAGCAATGGAGAATCCACTACGATCCATTGGTAACTTGTTCCAATGGTTAATTACTCTCACCATTGAAAATTTACACCTTATTGTCAGTCTGAATTTGTCCTGCTTCAACTCCCAGCCATTGGATCATGTTAGACCTTCCTCTGCTAGCCTGAAGAGCCCCTATTAAATATTTGTTCCCCGGGTAGGCACTGATCGATGGGGATCGAGCCACCCCTTCACCTTCTCTTTGTTAAGCTAAAATAGACTGAGCTCCTGGAGTCTATCACAATAAGGCAGGTTTTCTAACCTTTTCATCATTCTTGCGGCTCTTCTCTGTTCCTTCTGCAATTTATCATCAATGTCCTTGAACTGTGGGTCGCTGAATTGGACCCAGGATCCCAGCAGTGGTCGCACCAGTGATAAACACAGAGATAAAATAATCCCTCTGCTCCTGATACCCCTGTTTATACATCCATGAACAAGCAGAGGAGTGAGGGAGCTGCCTGCAGGAGTCTTGAACCCTGGCTCAGGCCAACCAGAGACACCTGGTCCAGGAACAGGCTGCAGCTGATTCTTGATCTAAGAGATCCTCAGGCAGCCCTGATGCGGGAGCTGGTTCCAGGACATCTGCGAGGGTGTCAGCACCAAGCCACAAGCCCAGCCCCAGAGCAGGTCACCTCATAAAAAACAGATCAAAAGATGTCGCTCTCAAGTGCTGAGGTCAGAGCCCTGCCCTGCGGGGGCCTGTGGGTTTTATGTCTGAGTTTAGCTTCCCTGAATAAACCCAGACCCCAAGAAGGGGGTTGTGATGGAATGTGCCTTTATTGCCAAAAAGGCTAATGGTGTATTGGGCTGCATTAGTAGGAGCATTGCCAGCAGATCGAGAGAAGTAATTATTCCCCTCTGTTCGGCATTGGTGAGGACGAATTTGGAGCATTGTGTCCAATTGTGGGCCCCCCACTACAAAAAGGATGTGGACAGATTGGAGAGAGTCCAGCAGAGGGCAAAAAAATGATGAGGGGGCTGGAGCACATGGGTTATGAGAAGAAGCTGAGGGAACTAGGCTTGTTTAGTCTGAAGAAGAGAAGAATGAGGGGGGATTTGATAGCAGCCTTTAGCTACCTGAAAGAGGGTTCCAGGGAGGATGGAGCTAGGCTGTTTTCAGTGATGGCAGGTGACAGAACAAGGAGCAATGGTCTCAAGTTGAAAGGGTGAGGTCTAGGTTAGATATTAGGAAAAACGTTTTCACTAGGAGGATGGTGAAGCACTGGAATGGGTTACCGAGGGAGGTGGTGGAACCTCCATCCTTCGCAGTTTTTAAGGCTCATCTTGACAAAGCCCTGGCCGGGATGATCTAGTCTGGGTTGGTCCTGCTTTGAGCAGGGGATTGGACTAGATACCTTCTGGGGTCCCTTCCAGCCCTCATCTTCTATGGTTCTATGAGCAAAGTGGGTGGAGTCTGTGGCAAAGGTCCTGGGAAGGGATAATAAAAAGCAGGGCAGGGCCACCCCTGGCCATGAGGGGGCACACGGGTGGCAGCTAAGCTGGTTACAATATCCCAGGATCAAATTAGCCCTTTTGGCCACAGCGTGGCACTGGGAGCTCATGCTCAACTGCTTAGCCACAACCCCTCCCCCCGGTATCTTTTTTAGAGTCGCTGCTTCCCAGGATAGAGTCTCCCGGCCTGTAAGCACAGCTGACATTCTGTGTTCCTAGATGTACCCATTTATTCAGATCGCTCTGTCTCAGTGACCTGTCCTCTTCATTGTTTACCACTCCCCCAATTTTTGTGTCATCTGCAAATGTTATCAACGACGATTTTGTGTTTTCATCCAGGTCACTGATGTTAAAATAGTATAGGACCAAGAACCGATCCCCGAGGGACCCCACTGGAAAGAGACCCTCTCCATGATGATTCCCTGTGCACAGTTACGTTCTGCGACCTGTCAAATAGCCAGTTTATAATCTATTTAATGTGTGCCATGGTCACTTTATATCCTTCTAGTTTTTAAATCAAAATGTTGTGCGATACCACATTAAACACCTTACAGAAGTCTAAGTATATTACATCAACTCTGTTACCTTTATCACCCAAACTTGTAATCTCATAAAAAAAAAAAAAAAAAAGATATCAAATTAGTTTGACATGATCTATTTTTCACAAAAAAAACCCATGTTGATTGGCATTAATTATATTACCCTTCTTTAATTCTTTATTAACTGCATCCCACATCAGCCACTCCATTATCTTGCCAAGAATCGATGTCAGGCTGACAGGCTTATAAATCCCTGGGTCATCCCGTTCATACTTTTTAAAAATTGGCACATTAGCTTTCTTCCAGTCTTTTGGAACTTCCCCAGTGCTCCAAGACTTACTGAAAATAAACATTAACAGTCCAGTGAGGTCCTCAGCCAGCTCTTTTAAAGCTCTTGGATGCAAGTTATCTGAGCCTGCTGATTTTAAAATGTTTAACTTTAGTAGCTTCTGTTTAACATCCTGCAGAGATACTTATGGCATGGAAAGAGTGGTATCACCACCGTATGATGAAACTATATCTACTGTTCCCCTAAAGCAGACATTTATAGAACATTTCTGCCTTTTCTGCATTATTATTGATAATTCTACCATTGTCCATTGTCAGGATTGTTTTTGTTCCTAATGTATTAAAAAAAGCCTCCTTCTTATTGTCCTTAACTCTGCTGGCCATAGATGTTGGTTTATGTCCCTTGGCTTCCCTGATCAATTTTCTACAATTTCAAACTTCTGATTTATGTTAATTACTATCAACTTCCCTTTTCTTCCATTTGTTATATATATATATTTATTTTTTTATAGCTGCCTTCACTTCCCCTGTAGACCAGGTTGGTTTTGTAACCAGCAGAGCCTTCTTCTTAGATTATGGTTTTTTGGCCATTTAGTAAGGTCTTCTTAAATGATTCCCAATTATCAGTCACATTTTTCTGATTAAATTCTTCCTCCCAGCTGATTTGATCATAATTATTTTCAGTTTTGTGAAACTGGCCCTATTAAAGCACCAAGTATATATATTATTGATCTGGACTTTATTGTGCTTGCACATTATAAATGCAATCAAGTCATGATCACTAGCACCTAAATTAAAATTAATTTTTAGCGCTGTGGTCAGTTTGTCTTTATCTGTTAAAACAAGATTGTGACAGAATACACCCCTGTATTCACACCCTACACACTATTGTAATCATCGTTGTACAAAGTATGCCTTGTAAAATATCGTTTGAAAACTCTTAAGCTGCTGAACATTGTCCTGGTAAAATCTGTGTGGCAACATTGTATGTGAAGTTATAAAAGTCCCTTGTATGGTGTTACTAACACATGCACCAAACCCCACAGCCCTGCCCAAACAGAAGTTGGCAAAAAGGTCTGTCCTAAACAAAGGAGTGCAAGCTCTGCTTAATTTGCATGTAAGCAGTAAACTGGGTCATCAAGCAGGGAAGGAATCAAAGGAAGTTCAAAGAGGTGAAGAAAAGCAGCAGGGAACATCCTTCCACACAGACTTTGTCTCCTAGTGCCCAGCTGGAAAATTTTTCAAGAAGGGGACTGAAATGATAAAAAGGAGAGACAAATACCCCTAAGAGACTCCATCTCTCTCTCCCTGCCCATCACATCCACTGCATCTGATGAAGACAAAGGAAGCATTTGTTGGACTCTGGGGGAGGGATCCTGACCTATGGAGTTTGGTCAGTAAGCTGCGGAAAGCATGTGGTGAGAAAGTTTGCTTGAATCCAGTACAGTTTGCTAAATTAGGCATTAATGAGCATTTTGTCTTTATTTTTCTTTTAACCATTTTCTGACTTTTATGCCTCATTACTTGTACTCACTTAAAATCTTTCTGTACTGTCCAGGAGAGGGCTGGCCAGTATAGGACCCACATTTCCAGGGGCGGGCAGGGGAATATGGGGCTGGGGGTGTGTTGGGTTCACCCTGCAGTATAACCCAGGCTGGTGAGTGTGGCTGGCCGGCTGCAGTTCCACACAGAGCCTCCAAGAGTGGCTTGCATGCTGGAAAGCTGTTTGTGAGTGGCCCAGGTAGGAGCTACTTGAGTTAGGAGATTGTCATCTCTAATGTCTAGAAACGCCCAGGATGTTTTAGTACTGGCAGCATGAGGCTCCTGCATGCGTCACTCAGATGGAATTCTCCTGGGATCACACATATTTTCCCCCTACATATTAGAGTTAGGCGCATCCAGTTTCCTAGCAGGCTTTGGGGTCTGTAGTGACACTAATTACTACTACCCCATCCTGTGCTTTATCTGTTAGGGCATTGATTCAGCACCAATGTGGACACAAGGACTAATGGATATAAACTGGTCATCAGGAAGTTTAGACTTGAAATTAGACGAATGTTTCTAACCATCAGAGGAGTAAAGTTCTGGAACAACCTTCCAAGGGGAGCAGTGGGGGCAAGAAACCTAACTGGCTTCAAGACTGAGCTTGATCAGTTTATGGCAAGCCTAATTTGGCAATTAACTGATCTTTGACTACTAGCAGTAAATATATCCAATGACCTGTGAAGGGATGTTAGATGGGGTGGGTTCTGAGTTACTACAGTGAATTTTTTCCAAGTGTCTGGCTGGTGAGTTTGCCCACATGCTCAGGGTTTAGCTGATGGCCATATTTGGGGTCAGGAAGGAATTTTCTCCAAGGGCAGATTGGCAGAGGCCCTGGAGGTTTTTCGCCTTCCTCTGCAGCATGGGGCATGGCTCACTTGCTGGTGGATTCTCCGTACCGTGAAGTCTTCAGACCATGATCTGAGGACTTCAGTAACTCAGTGATAGGTCAGGGGTCTGTTACAGGAGTGGATGGGAGAGATTCTGTGGCCTGCATTGTGCAGGAGGTCAGACTACATGATCATAATGGTCCCTTCTGACCTTAAAGTCTATGAGTCCATGAGTCTAAGCATTCATGATCATTGTCTTCCGAGTTACCAGTGACTCAGAAACAGGAAAGGCCATTTTTGACAGTGCCCTTCCCCTTTGCCCTTGATCCTTCCTAAACAGGTTGTAACTCCGGATTTTACATTCCACCCTGCGAATCATCACACCAGGTTTCAGGAATACCAACTAGATTCAATGCATGCTCGTAAAGGAGCAGTTCCAGTTCCTCTTGTTTGTTACCCACCCTCCTGGAATTGGTGTATCAGCAATTCAAGAATTTCTTCTCTCTGGGTCCTTTGGTTTCTCAAATAATTTGATTCTCCACATTTTGATGGAGTGCTCACATCTTCCCTCTTTTTACTCTCCCCTTTTGGTATTAGTTTAACCCCCTCCTGACCACTCCAGCCAGCCTGTCCCCGAGGAGACTGGTCCCCTTCTGTTGAGGGGGAGGCCACCCAACCTATACGGACCCCTCTCCCCATCGAAGGTGGACCAACATTCCACACAACCCAGACCCTGCACCCTGCCCCACTCACCTTGCTGGCAGGTCTCTTCCAGATTCCTCTTCCTTCGGCCTTCCTTTGCTCGAAGGACATGAAGTCTCTCAGAGAAGATCACTGGGACATGCTTCTTCAGCACACAGCCAAGTTCCCTGATGCCATCTACCCTTGTGGAGATATCCCACAACGCAGCATGTTTAACGCTGATCTGAACCATCGCCAAGGGATCCCTGCCTCCACTTCGGAGCCTGTGCGGTCTTAGAGTGACGCGTTGTCTCGTGTCTGGGCTCTGGGAAGACATCTGAATGTTCCGGGACGTTCTTTTCATTCTTCCGAGTATTGACTCTCAGAGGGGAGAGTCCAAAGCCAGAGGGGGAAAATACCTAAAACGTGTTCCTGTTTTATTAAAAACCCTGGCGATTTATGACTTTGGAAGGCTTTGGGCTGGCGAGAGCGGAGACGTTGAAATCCAGGGACAGACGAGGCCGGTTGGGCTCAGAGCACACAGCAGCAGGCCATTGTCCCCTCATCCTAGTGTTTCCGTGTCTCAGGGCCGCAGCAGGTGGCAGAGTTGTAGGAGAGAGATCTACACGCAGCCAGGGGAGGAGTTGGAGGCTAAGAGGGACCATCCATAGGGATAAACCCTCCCCTCCACATTGGCACCTCCCAGCAAAGCCATAGAGAGTTGTGGGTCAAGGACTAGGGCAAAAAGTGAGTTATGGGGGAGAGGGGTTGGGAGCCAGGACTCCTGAGTTCTATCCCCAGCAGTGGGAGGGGAGTGGGGTGGGGATAGGCTTTTGTGACGTCGTGTTCAGGCCCCCCAGAACTATAGGCCGGGGGGGTCACCCCTCCACCTCCACAAGTGAGAGCTTTGCTGGACTTAGACTGTGCGTCAGCTCCCTGCCACGCCGGCCTGGCCACCTCCCCAGCAACCTCCTCAGGACTCTGCCAGTCTAACCCTGGCCTGGCAAGTAACAAGCAGCAAACGCCGATTCCCCGGAGCCGTGTCCCTGCAGCGTCCAGACGCTCTCCCTGTGACGCTCGCAGAATTCAGTGCGGTCGCCGCCTCCAAGAGCCAGGCAGACATTGACACCGAGCAAGAGAAAAAGTGACAGGTCCGGTTCCAAGCAAAACCTGCATCCTCATGGCCAAAGCGTCCCAGGTTTCATCTCTGTCCCAGGCAATTTCTCTCCCGCAGTCAGTGCCTCACGTGGCTGAAGGATCCACCTTTCCCACAGCGGAAGAGCTCTGGCCTCTTTTGCCCCGGAAGTGACGATAACTAGAATGTTGTTTTGCTTCCCCTTATATCTCCCGGAGTCCATTGTATCTGTCTCAAGAGACAGAAGTGCCTCCCGGGGTTCAGATTGGGACCCCCGCTGAGCTCCTTCCTCCACAGCTTGTTAGGCTGATGGCTTTGTTCACCTTACCCGTCAGTATCCTGGCGTTGCCCTCTGCCTGTACCCACGCCAGGTAATCCAAGTTCCGGCATCTGGGGCACGCTGGGTTTACACCCGGCCTCCCACACACATGTTGAGAACATCTTTCCAGCCCACCTCTGTGACACGGCCCGCAGGGAAATGCACACCCAGCGTGTCACCCGTTTACATACCACCCGCACCTCGCCGCTTTTAGCTCCAGATCACGACGACAGCGTGTCGGGGGTAGCCAGTGCCGCAGACCCGACGTGACTTACAGCGCAGCCCCGCGTCTGCAGCGGGCATCGAAGGGCTGTTGGGGGTCACAGCCACTGGGCGCGGCCCCAGAGTGCACCCCCTCACTGGGCGTTGTCCCAGCCAGGGCGCTCCTGCGAGCCAACCCCATCACGGTGCCCTCCTGCCCCTCTGCCCAGCAGGGCTCCTCACCACGTTTCTGTCCCCGCCTGTTGGGATCGTTAGCTCTTCAGGCAGGGGCTGTCGAGCGGACCTAGGGTTGCCACCTCTGAGGCACAAAAACCAGGACATCAGCCTGCCCCTCACTTCCCCCAGGTACCGCCTGAGCCCTGGGCACCATCTCCTCACCTAACGCAGGCTCCAGTTCCCAGGGCTGGGGGAGTCAGTGGGGGGCTGACTGAGAGATCCGGGGCATCCCAATTTGCCAGGACAAGCCTGGGAAAACGTGGGCAGTGGGGATCCCTCATCTTCCTTCAGGTGTGGACGGGTCGAGCGCGATGGGGCCCCGATCCCCGATGGGGCATTTTATGCCCTCCTGGCTAATCAGATCCAGCCAGCCATTGGCGAGGAAGGACTCAGAATCCTAGGGAGCAAATTCTACCCCTCCCCCTGAGACTCCCTGACCCCTCAGCAGCCCCCCAACATTTCCAGGGGCTAAAGCAGGACACTCCCCCCTGGGCTCTCTGCCCCCCTCCCCCAACCAACTCCCCCATGCGGGCCTGGGACTGGTGCTGGAGCCGGCCCCACTGCAGCAGCCAGGAGCAGCAGTACTGGCTGACCCCTCCCCCTCCCACCCCCGCCCACTCACTTTTGGCCTTGGGGCCAAACCTGAGCAGTGCTGCAACCCCCATGCGCCAGAGGCCCGGTTGCAACGCCCAGCGCAGGCAGCCAAGCCCAGCCACTCCACGGGGCAGAAAGCAGTTTCAACTGGGCCAGGCAGTTCTGGGGCTCAAAGCCGGACCGTGCCGGGAAACCCGGGACTTGTGGGCCGGGTACCCTGCAAAACAGGTGTGGTTTGCACTCTCCATTGCAGTGCGAGCTGGAGCCTATAGGGCAGGCTGGGATGGACCCCGAGTCGAGGGCTCTCCCCTGCTGTCCGACCCAGCACTAAGCACACCCCTGCCTGTGCACCCTCCGCCCCGGCCAGCACGCACTGTGTTTGCAGGAGAGGGACAGACAGAGCCAGGCGCAGGCCAGGGCCCAGGGCCAGCCACACGCCCCAGTGGAGGGCCCAGTTCCCAGGGCTCACAAGGAGTCGGTGGGAGCTGGGCGCTGGGCCGGGTTGGTGGGATCCTGACTCAGGACCCCAGAGATGGGGGAGAAGTGGGGAGGGAGGGGCTGTGTTTTTAGCAGGGGGAATCCCCTCCCTGCAGCGCCAGGACAGCCCCCCTGGGTAACCATGTCGCAGGGTTGGCTCCAGACAGCCGGCCTCTGTCCAGCCCTGCCCGCTTTTGGGTGTCTGGGCCTGGCGCGAAGGGTGGGGAAGTGGCAGGGCAGCCAGTGAGGGGGAGGCGGCGGGCAGCAGGACTTGGAGCTGCAACAAATGCTGGAGGGAAAGGGAGCCAGCCTGGGGTGGGGGGGCGGGGCTGGGCTGGAGGGCTGGGCTGTGAGGCTGCAGTGGGGGGGAGGAGAGACAGCTGAGCTGAGAGTCTAGCGCAGGCCCGGGAGTGTGGGGGGGGGGGGCAGACCGGGGCGGGGGGCAGCGGCAGGGGTTGGAACAGGCGGGATCTGGGGGGAGGGAGATGGGAGGTTGTGTGTGGGCTGGTTATAGGGGGGTGGGGGGCTATGGGAGCAGGGGGATGGGAGGGATTGGGGAGAGACAGGTGGCTATAGGGCCAGGGATGGAGGAGGGAGAGGAATGGGGGGGCAGGGATGGTGCAGGGAGAGGTGGGATGGGTGAGGGGTGGGGGCTATAGGGACAGGATGTGGGAAGGGGGAGGGGTTGGGGGCCATGGGGGCAGGGACAGAGGAGGGGTTGTTAGCACTCAAGGAAGCAGAGATGTGACCACACAGGGAGGTGAGAAGAGCGGGGATGGGGGGCGGGGGTGGGGTGCACCGCCAGGACTTGCCCCTTGTCTACACACAAAAGCGTATCTGGATTCCCGGTTCAGCCACCCCAGTAAGATCGGTGCCATCCCCAGGGTGGGCACAGGGACCCGGATCCAGGTGCTGGCTGCAGGGAGCTGTCTGTCCCTGTCCGTCCCCGTCCCTGTGGGGGAACTACTCTGTGCACTGCCCTGAGCAAACACACTGCACACAACACACACTACACACCAAACAGACACTACATAGCACACACGCCGTGCAAAGACAACATGCGCTATATACACAACACTGTTCACAACACACACTAAATACACTATCTCACAATATACACACATGCAGTGTGCGATACACATAGGCACATTCAACACACTATACACACATTGTGTGTGCAATACAGATACACACATGCACACAATACACATATGCTGTGTGCAGTACATATACACACATACACAATGAATACTTGCTGTGTGCAATACACATAGGCACATACACACGGTGCACAAAACAGATATACACAATACACACTGTGTGCAGTACACAGGCACAATACACACTACATATAAAATAAGACACACTCTATGCAAAACACATTACACTCAGTGCACACACTACATACACTATATAAACAACAACACTCACTGTTCACAACACACAGCACACACAATACACAGTAACTCACAATATATATAGTTCACATTGTACACAATACACACATGCTCTGTGCAATACACACAGAGCACACACATTAAATTGTTCTTAGTAAGTGCACAATACATAATATCCACTATATTCTATACACAATACCCACAAATACTGACCCCAATACCAACAACACACATAATACACAACACTGACCTCAATACCCACTATATTCTATACACAATACCCACAAACAACACACTAGGTATAAACAAACCCAGAACTATAAAGAGAGTTATTGTGTGTGTACATATAATTTGCATATTTGTGTGTCTGGGTAAATTGTGTGTACATTGTGTATATTTCAAAGGCCTGTAAAGAATATGTGTGGGTGCCCCCCCCAAATGTGTACACACAGGGACGTGCATACAAGGAGAGAGCAACTATATCTATTTGTGTATGTGACACAGAATCCATATAATCTCCCTGCGCTGTCCACACTGACACACTCTGCTATAAACAGCAACACACGCAAAGCAAAAGTATGGGACTATAAGGCTGCTATTTGATGGCCTGTTATCCGTACCCTCAAGACCTACTTCAAAGCCCCCTTAAATGGCAAGGACCAGTTACAGAATTGCCCCAAGTTGCTTTTAAGTTGCTTTTAAGAAGCAACTACATGAAAATAGAAACAAGTTTCCCTAACTGCTTCGGAGAGGGAATTCCCCCCCAGGCGAGGTGAGAACGCAGCCTTCTGAACACTCAGGAGGGCTCAGTCACTCACAATGGTGGTCTGAAAAATCAGGTCCCTTGATCTCAAGTAATCAGTTTGCATTTCTTGTGTGTTACTTTCTCTGAGAGAGCTAGGTATTATTATTGTTATTACTGCGGGGAAAGAATGGAAAATGAATCCTGATTTTCTTTCCACCAATCTACACATTTCTTTCTTCCTTTCTGTGTCGTTTCCCCCCCAATAATCTGATATTTTTTTGCACGCCAAAATCAAACTTTCAAACCAGTCCAAACAAACTATTCCCAGGTCTTGTTTTCTATGTAAGCTTTTTGATAGCGAATTTATTTCCTTCTCTGTTAAAAATCTCGAAAAGGAGAACTTCAGAATTTCTCTTTGCTGGAGAAGTTATTAGTTTGGATGGCAGGTCTTGTTTCATTTTGGGTTTTTTTCTTTTCCTCTTATGAAAAAAAAGTGTCATTTTACAACAAATGTGAGTTTCAAAAAATGACAAAGAGCTTTTTAAAGGACCAATATTTTATTTTCAAATGAAGTTTGCAAAGCAAGAGTCTTTCCAGTATTAAATCATTTTAAAGGCCAGGTCAGTCATGTCCATTTGTTATTAAGATAAAATCCCCATTAATAGCAGGATTGGCCGTAATTAGTTAGAGTGAAATTCCTGCCCCGCTAAAGCCAGTGGCAAAACCGCAATAATTTCAGTAGGGCAAAGATTTCCCTAAAATATAAATACAATTTATTTGGGGCTGAGGTCAATCCAGCACCATTGAAATCAAGTGCAGCTGACATCACTGACTGTCGTAATTGACTCTGACATTACTGGAGCTAATAAAGTCTGGGAACTGAAATGAATCAATAGAAATACTTGATGATTTGCATATTTTTCAGTGCCAAAATATCCTCTTTGTTTGTAAAGTGACTTGTAACGTGCACAGAGCTGAGTAATGGATGGAAACATTTTTACTATTATTATTTAAAATCCTCCCTCACACATTTCAAAAATCTCACCTGGAATGTCAGCTATGAATAAAGGGGAATTGTTTTCAAACGTCCAAAAATCAGCAATTATCCCCATCGAAAGGCACATGAGAGTCACTTAACAGAATAATTTGATTTCCTTTTTAAACATATTAATTTCAGACCATCGGAAATTAAATTCAATCAACCAGCGATTTCTGATGCAGACCTTCTATTTTGCAGCCAAGTCTAAAATCCATCAGCGATCTGAGTCAAATTACGGACAATTAATTATTCATTCTGTTTTAAGCAGAGGGGATTGTTGAACCAATATATCCCGGGAGGCACAGCCAGAAAAGTCAGCTGGAAGGGGGAGTAGATTTTGAATTTGAAATGGATCGGAAGGGTAAAGTCAGCTCTGTTTTTCTGATCGCGACTCTGTTGGTTGGCCTGGGCTGAGATTCCTGTGTAGGCTAATGGTGCTGATTCCATAAATTGTCCCAGATGGTGTAAATCCAGAGGAACTCCACTGGAATCAGGGGGGGCCGATTCTCCTCTCAGAGTAAATCCGGTGTAACCCTATGACACTGGCAAGCTCAGGATCTAACCCGACAGTCACCAGTCAGGCCAGTGCTTGCGATGTGAGAATCAGGCCCATGACGCTGGTGAGGGTGGTTCATGGGACAAGAGATGGGGGCAGGGCTAGTAAAATCCACTGGGCACGATTGGCTCAGCGGCGAGCCAGCAAGCCCCCCGGTTGGCTGGGCGGAGAAGGAGCCCAGGGTTATAATGACCAAGTGTCGAGGGAACGTCTCTGGTTGAACGCGGGGCTGGCTGGATGGGCCCCTTGGCCGCGGGGTGCTCCCGGGGACGCAGGACGCCATCCCTTGACCCTTCCTGCAGCAATGGAAGGGTTAAGCAGAGCCAGCTTCACCCTGAAGTCTTCCTTCAGCATCACAAGCCTCCTCCAAGACGAGGCGCTGAGTGACAGGACGGCGCAGCCCCCCGGGGGGGTTCAGGATGCAGAGCCGGATCCTGCCACGGCCAGCAGCCCAGGGGAGGCCGGGGAAGACAGGAGCGTAGGAGCGGCTGGAGGAGGACAGCAGGAGAAGGGAAGGGGGGAAGTGGCGGTGAAGCAGCACGACAAGCCGCCCTTCAGCTACAACGCCCTGATCATGATGGCCATCCGGCAGAGCCCCGGCCGGCGGCTGACGCTCAACGGCATCTATGAGTTCATCATGCGCAACTTCCCCTACTACCGGGAAAACCGGCAGGGCTGGCAGAACTCCATCCGTCACAACCTGAGCCTCAACAAGTGCTTCGTCAAGGTGCCGCGCCACTGCGACGACCCGGGCAAGGGCAGCTACTGGACGCTCCACCCGTCCAGCGACGACGTCTTCATCGGCGGCACCACGGGCAAGCTGCGGAGGAGGGCGCCCGCCACCCGGGCCAAGGTGGCCTTCCGCAGGGGGGCCGGGGTGGCCTTTGCCAGCTCACTGTACTGGCCCCTGCCTCCCTTCCTGACCCCGCCCCAGCAGCCGGCCCCACCCGCCAGCTACGGCCCCTATCCTGGCCACCGCGGCCCCGGATTCTACACCTCGGCCTTCTCCCCTGGGGTGGACGGGCTCTTTGGGGGAGGGGATGTCCCCCCCGGGGCACATCGCCACCCGGTCGCCACGCTAGCCTCCTTGTCCTGCAGCTTCTCAGCGCCCCGCAGCCTCGACTCCTTCCATCTCCTGGCGGAACAGGCCAGCTATATCCTGGCCCAGAGGCCCCAGCCAGCCCCAGCCGGGCCCTCCCCGTTCCCAGGCTACCTGGCCTCTCCGAATCAGGGCGCTGCCTTTAACCCGGCTCTGCCCTGAACGCGTCCTCCTGCTGCGGTGGGTCCCGGCCCTTGCAAGGGGCATTTGGCCCTAGTGTGCGTCCAAAGCAGCCAACGGTGATCAGCCACCAAAGATCAGTCCCAGTGACTACGTTTCCATCCTGCGCTAGGTCAATTTCCACCTGCTCCCCGGAGCACTTAGGAACTGGCTGAGACAACAATTGGCCCAGCGCAAAACAGGGCCAGAGCTTCCATTGCTGTGACTCCGTTTCCCCCAGCTGGGGCCACACCCACAGCTGGTGTAAATCAGCACGCCGCCAGTGACGTCAACAGAGCAACGCGGATTTACACCAGCCGAGGAGCAGCGCTAAAATTGTCAAAAGCCCCTAAGGTGTTTGGGAGCCTTTTGAAAATTCTCCCCCAGATCCTTATTTTCCCCTGGCCTTGCTGCTAGGGATGCTTCTGATCAGTGGCATTTTGCATCTTCCTTCCCGCCTCTCATGGCAGTTTGCTTGCTTCCATCTCTACATCATGCTTGGAATTTTCCACATTTCTTTTTTCATTGTCTGGAGAGGTCAAAATCCAAACTGCCTCAGGGCCAGAATCCTGAGCCTGGTGCAAATCAGATTTCAGTGAAGCGACGCCAGTTTACACCAGGTGAGCATCTGGCCCTGTATCATCTTGCCTATTTCATATCTAAGGGCTGCAAAAATAACTGACCGCTGAAAGGGAATACAATTCTTTGCATTACTGGATTTTTTTTTTTAGATGAAATACAAGGTTTTTTGCAGGAGGGGAGGGGAATATTCATGCACTCTTTTTAGGACCCTTTTGGTTAAAAGTATTTCTTTAGAAGCATTCAGTATTAAAGAGAAATCCACTGGAAGCCCCAGTCTTGCAGAAACTTAACACACGAGAAATCCTGTGCGTGTCCTGTTGAACCCAGTGAAATAGAGTTACCCCGGCAGGATTCGAAAAACAGATTTTGTTTCATTCTGCCTCTCCAAAGCAGAGTTTGGACAGAATAAGAATTTCAGGATCGCTTTCCTAAATTATTACTATTTATGAACAATCACATTATTAATTATTATAATTGTTATTTAATGATCACCTGAATTATTATTTATATATTAATTATCAGCCTTATTCCTATCTGTTGACATGGTTGTTTAAAGGCATCAAATGTATGCAGATTATCTATCTAGTAAGACCAGATTCTCATCTAGTTGGTGCTAGTGTTACTCCATTGCCCACAGTCAATCCTGATTTGTGAGTAACCGGGGAATCAGCCCCACCAGTTTTAGGTATGTTTACAATCAGGGAAGGGCTTGATCTGCCATTTAAATCAGTGGGAGGTTTGTGGCCCAGAGCCGAATCAGGTCCCAAATGAGCATTCTTCTTTGGAGAAATGACAGTGTTTGAGGGGAATCGTAGCAAAAAGGGTTCGAACGCATAGCAAAATTAAAAGGCTAGTTTTGAATCAGTTGGTGGTTGAGTTTTTTGGCTTATTTGTAATCTTTAAAGAATATAAAATTGATCTGCAAACAAAGATTAAAATGGCATGAGAATCTAAACAGAGCCAAATAGCTAACGCTAATCACATGATGAAATATACACTGTGTCATCCAAGCTTTAAAAAGAATGTACTTTAAACAAAAAGAGGTTTTTTAATCAAACACATTTTCCCCCCAACTTTCAGGCTATGTGTTTATAATTTAAAATGAATAACAAAAGGGCTGGACTCCCAACTACTATAAATCGGTGTAGGGCCACTGAAGGTGCTGTGCCTATTTAAAACAGCTGAGCATCTGGTCCAGAGGCTTCAAAGTACTTTACTGATTTGTAAAAGAAATTAAATTGAGATGAACAGAAAAGACGAGTGACCTCTCCTGCTAAAATCTTACTCTTGTGAGTAAATTTGTTACCATGAAGAGCTTCTTGGGGTTCAAGAGTTACTCACATGTATAATTCGTTTGCAGAATCGAGCCCTCTGCCTCTTCATTTCGCAGATGTTGAAAACATAAACCAAAACGTTGTATTTTTTGTTTAAAAAGAGTTTTTCTCAACCAAAATATTATCCCCTGGGGAGCAAAAAAAGGATTTGTTGTTGTTGGTTTTTTTTTGTAGTGCATCCAAAATATTTGTGCCACAAAGGGAAAGAAATTGTACATATTTTGCAACAGTCACTTAAAATTTTGCTCCAAATTTAGAAAAGTAGTTTGCAAAATAACAACATTGATGATCTTTCTTGTTAGAAGGGAGACTTAAATGCAGAATCCAAACAGGTGGAAAAATTCAGATCCATTAAACTTTGCATTTTAAGTTTTTTGTAAAAATCCTAAAGCGCTGATTCTTTAAGCAGTGGAGGATCGGGGCGTGAGTCATGCTTTGGTTTGAAGTGCTGAGGTTCTACTCCTGAGAATGCACTGAAGAAAATCTAGAGAATAATTCCTCAGGGGAAGATCAGATTGTTGCTTCTTACCAGGCAGGTTTTAAAACTGTGTCTTCTTTGTGTGCTACCTGTCTAAGATAATAACGGAGAGTCCAGTCTTGCTTTCCCTGAAGGCGGTGACAAAACTCCTGTGGAGCACAGTGAAAACTGGACAGTGCTTGTCTGAGGTATCTCTAGGGGTGTATCCCCAGGTGGTGTAAATCAGCGTTGTCCCTTCAGAGACAATGAAGCTACAGCCAGTCGCACCATATGGCTCATTGCTACTGATGAAAGCTGCAGACTGTATGTATTTGGGGAGGTTTTTAAAAATCTATTAAACATTATTACCCCCCATGTTTGGGTGCAGTCCCTCTCCCACTGAAATCAATGACATGAATACGGACTATGGGCCCAATCCTGTGCCACTAAGATCAGTGGGAGCTTTCCCATTGCCTTCAATAGAGCAGGATCTATCCCTAAAGCCATATCCAGCACAGCTTATGGCCCCAGTCATACAGCAAGCTCTGTGCAGGAGGATCCCTGCACCCGCATGGAACCCCTTGGATCCGCAGTCAAACCCATTGCAGGATCGGGACCCCACATCTTCAGGTCACAGGGTGGGGGCTCCAAACACTTTGCTGACAATGTGAAATCTGTTTCAACTCATTATTCTCCTCCCTCTGCAATTGTGAGAGCTGTGTGTGGCATCCCCTTTGCAGGGCAATCCAGGCAATTTAAAGGGACACCATGGGCTTGGGAATCTGGTCAGTTTCAGACACAGACCTGGGGATTGACAAAGAGGATCAGACCCCTCACCCAGGGCCCATCTAGCTCAATAGCCCACGGCCCACAGCAGCTGCTTCAGAAGAAGGTATTAGCACTCTGTAGGTGCAGCTGTGGAATAATCTGTCTCCCATGAAGGTCTCTCCTGATCACTAGTTGTTAGAGATTGGCTTAAACCCTGAACCAGGAGGTTTTATCTCGGTTCTTAGCCCTGCCTGTTCTAACAATTCTTGTTATCCATAGAAATGTCCAGTCCCTCTATGAATCTTGCAGAACTCTTGGCTTCAGGGGCAGCGAGGTGCACAGTCTAATCACATGCTGTGCAAAAAAGTATTTGCTTTGCTCAGATTTGAATTTCCCACCTTTCAGTTAAGCAGAATGTCCCCTTGTCCTTGTGTTGTTGCAAGACAAGGAGAACAGAAGCTCTATATCTCCTGTCTCTAGACCTTTCATTGTTGTATAGACTTACCATATCCCGTCTCGCTTTTCTTTCTAAGGTAACAGTCACAATCTTTTTAAACTCTCCTCCTAGCAGAACTTTTTTCCAGGCTGCCGAGCATTCTCAGGCAATGAATTACATGTTATTTCAGGGCCCATTTCTCCCCCTGCCAATTTTTGTGGGTTTAAAATAACTCTTTCCTGGTTTTGTTTTTTAATGTTTTGTTGCTATACAAGACCCAGACAAATGGATGAAACTGACTATGCAAGGTAAAGCGGTGAAATTGACTAGACAGACAACTCTGGAAGCAAACAAACTGAAAACCGGGACATTTTTTCCTTCTCTAATCAATCTCAGTTGCAGACATCTTGGGTGTTATTTGTGACATTAGTAGCTAAACTTGCTCAGAAAAAAAAGCATGGTTTTTATAAGTTGATGTTATCCTTTTAAAACTATACATTTTTTGTTCTCAGTGTTATAGGGCAAAAAAAACCCACAACAAACACTTGGGGCTCCCATACCTTCGCATTGTGTTTGAAATGGTATTTTAAAATATATATTTTTAAAATTTCAACCGCCAGCGTAAGCACTTTCTGAAAATGTTTTGCAGTGTCACCTGAATATTGAAGTTCCTTTTGTGAAGGTTTACAACAATAAAACCAGAGCAAATCTTTCAGCTTCTCTTTGTTGTTGCAATCACAGCCTGGTTGGATAGAAAACCATCCTACGCTGAAAATGTTTGTTTTTAAGCAGCTGCTGCATTCTTAAATCAGGTTCTAAATACACAGCCGCATCCTTCCCCAGCTGCTGTAAATCCGCCATCACCCAGTTGGAGTCCATAGGGCCAGCTCCCCGGCTGGTTTAAATATGCTCAGCTCAACTGAAATCAATAGCTCCCCGTTTTATGAAAACGGGTGTAGTGCCATTGGAGTGAATGGGATTATGCCAATTTCCACCATTGCAGAATCTGGCCTTTTGATTTTTTATAAATTTTGTTCCCAACTTTTATTTTTTAGGTTGCAATCTGACGCCAGGGTGCAGGGGGCTGGCTGGCTGGCTCAGGGGGCGGGGAATGGGTCACAGGGCCTTTCCCCTCTAAGGGGTGCTGGATCAGAGTCTAATTCTTTAGGGGCCCCCACCCCATGTGGGAATAAATCCATCTTTAACCTGACACAAACTGAGTGCACAGCTCCTGATTCGGCCTGGGGATGGTGATTTTTTATTGTGTTATTTATTATCCTTGATTATTTCATAGTCTCCGAACAGCCCAGGACCAACCTGACAAATCATTTGTTAACAATGATCCCCCTGGGGGCTGCTCCCCATTTACCAGGATTAATTGCTCTTTGCTGCCTCTTTAAGAGTCTCTGATATCTGGTCCCACAAGGAGAGGGGAACCTGAGCCTTGGCGTTAGTGTGTGAGCTGTCTGCCAGAGCTGTGAACGGAATGACAGGCCGGGTGGGACCTGTCAAAATGAGATCCTGAGCTTGTTAATAAATAATAATCTCTCATATTTCACCAGCGCATTTAACCCCAAAGCACTTGACACACCTCGTATGTGGGAATCGATGAGCTGCAGGCACATCTGGGGTGGGACACAACAGCTGTTTATACAGGGATCACTCACCCAGCACTGAGATGCAGCCACATCTGTGTATGGCATGGGAGTTATTTATACAAGGATCCCTTACCTAGTGCTGAGAGACATCCATTTCTGGGGTGGGGTGTGGCGGCTGTTTATACAGAGATCACTCACCCAGCACTGAGATGCAGCCACCTCTGGGGCAGGGCCAAGCAGATATTTACCTTGCTGACCTCTTTTTACCTTCAGCAAACAGGCCTGTTCCCAGGCGCATGTAACAAAGGAACTGGAAGGACTTCCACAGCCGCTAGTGTTTGATTATTAGCTATTCATCATTTATACCTAACCCATTAGAAATGTGCAGGGAAGGCCATCAAGGGGCACTGCTCCAGGGAGAAGGCCAGGAGTCTCGCCTAGCGATTGTACCCCTGCCCCGCACACACATTGCCCGTTGTAAAGAATCCACTCTACTTTTTCAAGGGTCAGGGATGATCCCAAGAAAATGAGGCTGCAACATGCTATGATCTGCAGAGCTGACGGCTTGGAGGGCTGGGAAATGGGTCATGGGGCCAGGCAGTGACTGAATTAACTGCCCAAGAACTTTATTCACAGAGGGTTATTGTTGCCCAGCAGAGCCACGTGACCTTCCAGGCTGCGGAAAGACTGCACTTAAATCTAGGAAAACCTGAGCTCAGGCCCAGCAGAGATTCCAGCCGGCTGACTCTGCCCCTGTGGCTCGAGCCACATTTGAGACCCAACGTTTACCTGACTAATATTTTCAGTATTGCTTCTCCAAAGGGGCAATGGGTGTAAGTCACTGACTGAGATCAAGCCCACGGGGGAAGAGGAGTTTGGGGCGGATCCGAGGCATGGTTTGAGTCCCAGGCAAAATAACATTATCAGAACTGGATAATTTTGTTGTCATGTGACTTTTCTGGGGGGAGGGGAAGAGCTGTATCTTGGAAACCCTTTGCTCAATTGACCTCACGTTTTGGACCAGTCACCTTCCCCAGGCCCCCATGACACACAGCAGTTTTCAAGACAATCTGAAGCCGTGTGTGGATTTGAGAGTGAAAATTGGCTACTCCCCAACTAGAACATCTCTCTCCCCTGCTGGCCGCTGTGTGTCCCCTGGCTGTGCTGAGTTTGGTGGCCCCAGCCCAGTTCCAGCAGGCCACGTCAGAAACATCAGCCACCAGCTCCAACTGGCCCCCTCGCTGGCAGTCCCAGCAGAGAGGCCTCAGCCAAGGGCCATGGAGATCGAGCCCCCTTCTCCCCCAGAGGGGTGCGGCGGTGGGAGGCAATGGGGTGAGACTGGGAGATTCAGTAGCCAGGGTTCTCAACTAAAAACAAAAAAGGATCCAGACCCAATCCACATCCCTGCCTCCTGGCCCCGCACTTCTCCTTCCCCCAGCCTCCTCCTCTTCCTCCCTCCATCCGGCCAGGGCTGACACCCAGTCTTCATCCATAGAGGGCAGCTAATGGGGAGCTGTCCCCAGCCCTGAGCTTGGGGCCCAGTTCTCTGCTGGTGCAAAGCGCCGCTGCTCTAACAGCTGGGGCACAGCGAGGGAAATGGACACCAGCGGAGGGGCTGGCCATTGCCATGTGAACGGCTGTCTGTGGACAAGCAAAGAGCCGTGTGAGGCCCGAACCGGCAAGGCGCTGAGGGCGCACGATCCTCGCCAGGTCGGGCACCAGATCAGGACATGGCTCGTCGCTGCCTTCGAGGGCATCAAAGGGGCATCTCCAAAGAGAAGTCAGACACTTGCAGAGAGTTTTACTGGGTTTGTTTAATCCAATCTAGCTAGCTACAGAGGCACCCCCATCTATCTGTCTGTCTGTCTGTCTAATCAGGCTCTTGTCCAAGTCCAAAGTGGGCAGCGACAGGACGGGAGAAGCGAGCGGGAAAGCTGAGCACACTTGGCCCCTAGTGCCTGCCCTGCTCCCCTCACCCGCCCGGGGCCCAGGGCAACAATCCAAAGTACCCTGGAGCCGCCTGGGGTGCGCAGGGAGCCGGAGAGCCAGGCGAGACAGGCAGGCAGCTGGCTGTAACCGCAGGCCGCTGTTGATTGAACGTGGGTCCGAACAGCTGCCTGCAGAGTTGCCTGTTGACATTTAGGAGCTCAGATGTGTGTCCTGTGGAGCTCTTGGCTCTGCCAGGCCAGGGAGACCCCATGTCCTCACACCCCTACACACCACAATGGGGCGGGGGTCCCACTGGAGGAGAGAGGGAACATGAGGAGGACAGCAGCCCCAATCCCAGGGCTATGGGGCTGGGCCACTAGGGCCCAATCCAAGGCCCCTCCAGTCATCGGTCTCACCAGGCTGTCAGGCCAAACCAGCAGCATGGACAGGAGGAGGAGAGGAGTTGGAGGTGGGAAAGGTCTATGGGGCCTGAGGCCCAGCTTGCTGCCAGGAGGGAGGCCAGCCCCCAGGCAGGAGTGAGTGTGTGGCAGAGAGCGTTGTCCCAGTCCTGACTCCCAGGGGTTCAGGGCCAGGGTTCAGCAAAACATCCCTGTTTGGCCAAACACGTGCTTAAAGCTCATTGCAACACAGGCACGTGCACTGGTGCTTTGCTGAAGTGAGGCCTCCCCGGCCAGCAGCCCCAGCACTGCTGCAGCGCTTGGTGAGAAGTGCCTGCAGGAGCGGGACCATAGCCAGACCCTGACCCTGCATGGGATCCACGTGGCTTAGCCAGGCCCCGATCCTGCCTGGGATCCACGTGGCAGAGGGATCCCAGATAAATACGAAGGTGGCACCATGTGGGAAAGGCTGAGAACCCTGGCCAGAAATAAACAAACACAAATTATATATATGTTAGAAATAACCAAACAGGTTGTCCCGGGGGCGGATTGGGGAGATGGAACCCTTTTTTGCCTGCTCATTCCACCTCGACGCCGTGAGTGAGCAATGAGGGGGTTACTTTACAATCCTTTTATCCATAACAGTATGTAAATGTATACATTTCCAACAACGCCCCATAGACCCTTATTTGGTTACATTGACACCAATAAAATGAATATTAACAACTACATAATGAATACAATTATACCCTCCCCTGTTTGTTGTTTACAGGATTACCATACAGACGGCGGGCACATCACCTTGAAACTTACTAACATTCTTTAAAATATACTGTATGCAAGGGAGGGAAAGAAGCTAATGCTGTATTCCCACGAAAGACCCTGAACAGAAGGGAGAATAGTTATTCGTTAGTCTCATTCCTTGCGCAAATGGCTAGGAAGGGAGGGAAAGAAGAGAGATAACAGACTCTAGCTAAACTTCACACCAAGTAACAGAAACAAGGTTTTTCCTGTGCCATGACTCCATTCCCTGTAGCTTAGGCCTGATTACTTGTCCAGCTTTTGATTCTTTACTGTCCTACAGTGTATAAAACTAGATGCACATAACAGATAAAATAAGTCAATAAGTTTGTGGGTGCCCCAATGCATCATCTTCCTAACCATAAATCTTCAGACCCCTTGTACAGTGGTGTCATCCCCGTGGACGAGAGCTATTTATGTTCTGAGGGGAGAGAGAGCAAAATATTGTTTCAAAATCCCACCCACCGAGGGAGAGCCTGGCTCTGTTTGCAGTGACAACATCCATGTGTAGTGCCAGCATATTGAGAGATATTAGCTCCTAAAATCTCAACAATATGACTGTTAGCAAATACATTTTAAAGAATGTGTACAGACTATGAAAACATGTTAACACTCCTTTTTCTGTCACTTCAGGAGGCCTGTACCTAGTAACTAAGGCCTTCTAGTTAAACACCCTGATCTGCAATGGGAACAGCATGTTGGAAAGTCACTGGGACTCTGCAGGAGTAGGGATCCTCTTGTATGTTTTGTAGAATCATAGAAATGTAGGGCTGGAAGGGACCTCAGAAAGTCATCAAGTCCAGCCCTCTGTGCTGTGGCAGGATCCAGTAAACCTAGACGATCTTTGACAGGTGTTTGTCCAACCTGTTTTAAAAAACTGCCAGGGACAAGGATTCCACAACTTCACTTGGAAACCTATTCCTGAGCTTAATGACCCTTATCATTAGAAAATTTGTCCTAATATCTAACCTAAATCTCCCTTGCTATAGATTAAACTGATTATGTCTTAAATGGACATGGAGAACAATTGATCACCATCTTTATAGCAGCTCTTAACCTATTTGAAGACTGTTTTCAGGTCCCACCTTTTCTTCTCTCAAGACTAAACAAGCCCAGTTTTTTTAAACTTTCCTCACTGAAGGATTGGAGCCTAAACATACTAAATGTATAATCTTAAATATTTTCTCTAAAATGTAGAAAACAAAATACATGGTCACATGTTGGTGCCATAAAGGCTTTACCGGGATCAATTTTGGGATGACCTGCATGACTCATTCATAACTTCACCATTCATCAGAACTATTTGGACAATGAAAATTCATGGGGTGTAAAGTCCTTTAATCCATACCACACTCTGATATAAATATTAGGGCTCGCCAGAAAATAAGAATTCCATTTGATGAAAAATGAATTTTCAGCATTTGATTGTGTTCTGTTGTGGAATGACACAAAGAGCTCTTGGGGAAAAATGAAGAAGAGAGAGACCCAGCCCAGAATTTTATTTTTTGAAGAGCCCAGTAGCAGGCTAACACCATTCTTTCACAGGGACTATACTTGCTTTCACAGCTGACAAGCGGCAGGAGGCAAAGCCACCGGTCGCAGATCAGATCCTGACTGCTGACATGCCACCACCCCAATTTCTTCCCCAAAAACCTCTGGGTACAGAATAAAAGATTTTTTGGGGTCAGGGCTGGCCAAGCTGGGGGCAGAGGCAATGTGCTGCTTTAATGCCGTGGAGGCTTTTTCGCACTCAGGGGTCCACTCCCAATCTGGGGCTCGGAGCTGGGCTTGTAAGGGTCGCAGCAGGGTACCCAGAACCCAGTTAGCCCAATGAATGAGGCTACAGCCTTTGCATCTGTGGGTCTGGGCACTTAGCCAATCACTGCCGCCCGATTTGAGTCAATGGACTGCCTGCCTGGTTCAATAGTTACCCCTAGAAAAGTTACTGACGTCTGAACCAGCTGAGCTTTCCTTCCATTTCGTTTTAATCCTGCCTTCCCCAGACCCTGAACAATTTCCAGAGTAGCTGAGGCAACTTCTTCCTGCTCCCTCCTGAGAATATCATCTACATACTGAATACACTGCAGGCTCACAGGTCTTAGTGCCTCCAGAACCTGCTTGAGCTCCTGGTGAAACAGGGGAAGAGCATTACAATAACTCTGGGGTAAGACGCACCACTGGAATTGAGACCCCTGCCAGGTAAAGGCAGTTTTCCAACGACTACCCTGGGCAAGTGGAATGGACCAAAATCCATTCGAGACATCTAGTACAGAAAACCACCGGGCCCCCGGTTGGATCCGGGCAATCATTTCAGGGAGGCAGGCTACCAGTGGGATAAGGAGAGCGGTAACCCGATTTAATTCCCGATAGTCAATGGTGAATTTCCAGGACCCATCCGGCTTACGTACGGGCCATACCGGGACATTGGCACAGGAGGCTGCGGGCTCAATGAGTCCTCGCTGTTCCAGGGTTTTTATAGTAATAGAGAGGGCTGGGATGGCTGCACGGGGAATGGGATACTGCTTGACTGCCGGAGGTGACCCCCCTACTATGCTCACTGATGTTTGAAGCTGCCCAGCATCCAGACTGTCAGCTGCCCATGCAGCCAAATCCTCCCAGCCAGAGGGAAAAGCCCCTTGCTTAGGTCCTTTTGCTACACTGCTCACCAGTCCCATGGGGAGCACTTGGCCCTGTCCGTTAGGGATGGACCACAGCTGGCAATTACACAAATCAATAATCACATGTTTTGAACTTGGCACCCCTATTATGTTTAGTTGGATATTGGGTCCAATGACCCACGGGGCGGCATCAAAGGGTTCTCCCTGGGCAGGAGGGAATACTCCAGTTTGTTCGACTCCCCAATTTTGACCTCCCGTAGCTCCCCCACATGAGATTGCCAAATTTAAACTTGATCCGGAATCCAAAAGGTTTTTCCCCCTCAGGCCCACCGTTCACCCGCCCCCGAATTACCAGGCAGCCGAACTGATCCATGGACAGGGGCCAGCTCGGTGGACCGGCCTCAGGGCTTCCCTAGTCAATAGCAGCCACCCCTGGGAGCCGGGCCTGTCCACATTTATAGCACACACCCCTGCGGGCAAAATTATTATCTTGGCATCCTGAGCATGGCCAGTCTCCTGTGTTTATTGCAGGGCCGGCCTTGGGGTTCAGGGAGGTTGAAGGGCCAGACCGGGACCCCTGGGGCTTTGACCCACGATCCCTAAGGAGGGCATCTAGGCGCTCCTCCAGCTGATGGCTTTGAGCAGCAGTGCCCTTGCTGGAGGGTCCATTGGGCTCAACGGGGGTGTTTTGAGCATTACTGTGCTGGCGCATAGCGGGGGAAGCCTTTTCCACCAGCAAAACTAGGCTGTCAGCACGAAAGGGTCCCGCCTGTAGCTCAAGCCAGTCGTGAACTGGTGGGCTTGGGCACTGAAGCCAAGAGTCCAGTAAAGATGTACTGAAACCCACACCAGGAGGCATTCGCCACCCCTCTGGGAGAGGATCCTCAAAGGCACAGATCCATGCTTGAATATGCTGTATAGCAGCTTGGGGATACTCCCCGGGGAGTGGGGCAAGTTTCAACAGATCCGCCGCTTGTGAGTACACCCCAAATAAAATTCTAGCCATATCTAGGATGATGTTTTGGTAATTCTTGCCCTGGAGACACACATCTGCTGCCAGGGGGCCTAAAAGGGTTTCCCAGGCTAGCTCTAAACCTTGCCCAGTATAATGGATCAACTGGCTCACTACCCGTGCTAATCATTACAAAAATAAATCCCACTCCTGTGGCGGGGGACCCAGTTCTCTATACAAACTTTCACAGTCACTGTCCGTCAAGGAGGTGAGTGTAACTTCATGATGGACGGTGGGGCCCTCTTCTCCTTCCTGGCGGGGACCAGCAGGAATTTGGATACCAGATCAACAGATAAGATTCGCATCAGGAGAGGCATTGGGAACATGGACAACTGTCCGAGTCACGATAGGACAAACAGGGGTAGGGTCATTAGGACCGAGTTTATCCTCATAGGCTGGGAGGGCAGAGGGACCAGACGGAAGGGGAGGATAAACAGGGGATGGGGCAACAGAAGTTTGCTTTAAGGCATCCACTTGACCCTTCAGGGCCAGGTTCTCTGACTTAAGGCAGTTAAACTCTTCCATGTGGCTCTCAGCCATTCTAACCGCAAGTACACTATGATGATTAATTGTGCACTGATCCGCCATGATTTGTTGCAAGGTTTCAACCTTGCTCCTAAGATTTGCATTTTCCTCCCATAACCCAGACAAACCCTCACAAATGGCCTGCAGCAAAATAGCCTTTCTTTTATCCTGGGAAGACCTGGACGTGAGGGAGGCTTCCACCCACCCCTGGATGACTGGCCAGTCCAGACGTCTCCTGGGGGCCCCTGCATACGGTCCCCCCCATTTTCCCACCAACTTATTAATATATTCCCTAACCATGGTTACTGTAAAGGGCCCATCCAACATACCCATATCCATGGCGAGGCGTGGTGATCAGACACTTCTCTACCCTGGGATCCTGTTCATGATGCCAGATGTTAGAAATAATCAAACAGGTTGTCCTGGGGATGGATTGGGGAGATGGAACCCTTTTTTGCCTGCTCGTTCCACCTCGCCACGAGTGAGCAACGAGGGAGTTACTTTACAATTCTTTTATCCATAACAGTATGTAAATGTATACATTTTCAGCAACTCCCCATAAACCCTTATTTAGTTACATTGACACCTATAAAATGAATATTAACAACTACATAATGAATATAATTATACCCACCCCTGTTTGTTGTTTCCAGGATTACCATACAGAGGTCAGGCACATCACCTTAAATTTTACACTATACATTTTACACTAACATTCTCTGAAGTAAAGGCAAGCCGGGGGGAGAAGGAAGATAATGCTTTCTGCCCACCAAAAGGCCTTGCACAGAAATAGCAACAGGTATTTTATTAACCTCATTCTCAGCACAGATGGCCAGGAAGGGAGGAAAAGAAGAAAAAGATAACAGACTCTAGCTAGAATTCACACCAATTAACAGAAGCAAGGTTTGCCCATGCCGTGACCCCATTCCCTGTAGCTTAGGCCTGACCACTTATCCAGCTTTAACTCTACCCTCCTACACTTTCATTACTTTTCTGTCTGTATGAATTGCATCTGTGTGGTCCATGCCGCCAAGTGCTCCTAGCAAATTGTGTGTCTGTTGCCATTTTTAGCAGTACAGACACAAGTTGGTGAGACCTCTCAGTAAAATGAACCATACAAAGAGATTTTGTTCATATAGAGAAGGATTAAAGGATGTAAAGAATGTCACATTTCTTTAAAATGTGTCAGGCAGCAATCTGAATTTGGAAAGTTTCAAACAGTTCTTCCCCCGTCGTCCCCCCATCACAAGTGCTTTTTAAATCACTCACTGACTGATTTTTCAGTGTCTACGACTGACATTAATCACAGTGAGCTTAAATTTGCACTCAGGTGCAATGAAGGAACTCCACCAACTACAAGGGAATTAGATTAGTTTTACGCTGGTATAACTGAGAGAAGAATTTACCCTATGGTGAATATATTAATGGTGACAAAAATGTGTTATTCAAATAACAAATATCACAGGATTTTTTTCAGGGGATAAGGCCACAAGCCACATTTATTGTGAATACAGAAATTTGGTAAATAGTATCAATAAAAATGTATCAACACTGTAACAACATCAATATTGTTCTTTACTTAGTGAAATAGTATAAATAACATAAATATTAGGAAAACAGTATCAACATTGAATCAGTTCTACAATTACAGAGATTCTTGTTAATAAAATATACTTTGTTGACACATGTTTCAGTTGGTACTTTCATTCACACTCACACACACTGACAGGGAGACAGACAACATACATAGGGGTCTCACAGATGTTATAGTTACCAGCTTCTTGGTAGTCACTGGCCAGATGACTGTAGCACGAGGGTGAGGAGCAAGGTTCTGCCGATGCGCACCGGTACTCCTGGCTGGTGTGGTGATGTAGACCCGAACCTCCAGCCTTCATCTTTCTGTCCCATTTTATAGGGAAAAGACCCTATGTAAGTCTATGGGTTTTTTGCTCTGTCATGCTGCATCTGCATTTGGTGTGATCCTTAATCACCCACACTGTTGCAAGCCTGATCAGATTTTGTTCTTCAAAGTGGGCTGACTCCAAAGTTATCAGGATGAGCTCCTCTTCGGCCAGTTGAGTGGTAAAAGTTATTATCTTCGGGCCTTTCTTCCTCCCTTTTAGGTGAGGCTGGTGTTTTCTCTGTCTGTTTCAACATCCCTTACTCAGACCAATTGTTCAATCACTCTCCCTGTCTACACCCACCTCAATTGCTCAGCCATTCACACTTCAATCACTCAATGCCAACTCCTAGCTGAAGAATTCACATATTATTTTTAAAGAAAACATTATTTAGTTTTTGCCAGTGTCTTTCACAATTAGGTAGGTATATGTAATTACATTTCACAGTGTGGCTTCTTATACTTAAAATAGGGTTTTTACAAATATATTGAAAGTGGGTAAAATTACCAGATAAAATGGCCAGTGGCATGGTTTTACTACCAATCTTAAAATAAATAGATACAAAGTACAGACAGACTTGAATTATTCTGCAGTAAATGGATATTTTAAAAAGGCTGAAGTGAACATTTCAAAGGGTAAAACAATAAGGGTCAGTTGAGTTTTAACTTTTGATTTAACAATGTAACAGTGCCTCTTGGTAGGAAGAGGTGGGGGTGTTTGTGGCTCTGTTCTTTCATGTATTTCATGAAAACAGGATTGGGCCAACAAATGTCTATCAGAAAAAATGTAGCAAGTATCCCATCTCCCACTAGGAAACAAAAAAATAACATCGCATGATGTTGGCAGAGCACATATTAATAACTCTGGTTATAACTCATATGGGCCAATCCTTCCAGATGCAGAGCAGCAGCAATGAGGTGCTGTGTGCCTTCAACTCATATTGAACAAGCAGGACCAGGCCCATAGCTTTGTACTAGGGCATCATACAAGCGTGAGAAAACTTAAGAGACCTGACAGGATTTTAACCAATAAGAATGCAAAGGGTTAATAATCTCAAATCAGCTTTTCAAAAGCACGAAGTGCCTTAGAAGCACAAGACTCATTGAAAGTCCATGGGATTTAGGTAGATAAGGCCCTGACGCTACAAACACTTACACACAAGCTTAGCTTTGTGTCCATGAGGAGCCCCATGAGTTCTCTAGGTCTACACCCCACAGTCGAGTTAAGAATGTGGAAAAGGGTTTACAAGATCCAGGCTTCATGTGCCTCTGTCACTTCTGAAAACAGGATTTAAGCCCCTACGTCACACAGGCCCTTTTGAAAATGGCACCATAAATTTTGTATGTCACAGAGCCCAACTCAGTAATGAGCTATTTGGTAACAGCTATCTTGAGAGCAAAACACACAGGAAAAGATATCTACAAAGGCCATTTTCCCTCTAAAATCAAATGTTCAATATATGATATTTTACACCCCCTGCCCCTCCCCCCCAAAAAATCATAATAAAACCAGTAGGAAGGCAAAGAGACATTTGAATATTCCTGCAGATTTCAAAATTCTGGTTATAATTTGAATTAAATCCCCATACGACATATACAACCTATATGAATAAGCTGAGGCTGTGAGTACTTCGTAGACAACTGAAATTTAGGGCCAAATGCTGCTCACATTCCACAGGGAAGTATTCACATTTAATGTCATGGGAGCTTTTCCATAGATTTCAATGGGCTTCAGGGCATATATTTGTAAGACCAAAATTAGCAGTGCTTAACACAAATCCACCAAGAGGAAGGGTGGTCTAGTGGTTATAGCACTAGCTTAGGCTATGGGAGGCACCTTGCTTTCAGTTTCCTGTTTTGCCATTGTGTGAGCTTGGGTAAGTCATTTAGTCTCTGCGCTTCAGTTCTGCAAAATGGGGGTAATAGCACTTCCCTATCGCATGGTGTGTTGTGAGGATAAATACATTAAAGACTGTGCGGTGCTCAGATATTATAACGATAGGGATGCGGCATTTAAGTGACTGATGTAGATAACCAATAGCAGCACAATGTCCTACTCAGTTTTAGAAGGTGATGTTATTTATTTGTGCCAGCGTCTGTAAATATCAACACATTTTCTAATTGCCACAGTAAGTATCTGTTAGAATGATAATATTAATTCCACTTAGTTCATAAAATATTGAAAAATGATTACGCCTGCTTTGTTCCTCAACTGAGTCTGCAGAATGCATTTGCTTTTGGAGAAACAGGCAAGGAAGCTGAGCTTGCTGTAAGGCTTGAGGTTGTTTTCAGCTAACAAGTTGTAGGTCGAAACTCATTTAAATGGCTAACGAGCATACCTGATCTTCAAGGACAATGCCTAGTGTAAGTATCTGATGGCTCGGGAAGCCAGATGTCCTCTTAGTGATTCTAATTCCAATGAGAACAGCACATTTGCTTTTAGAATTTCTGTCTCATCTGCCACCTATCTGTAAGGACCACCCCCTTCTTCCTCCACCCTATCCCCACCCCGAGTGTAGCCCTACTAGCATCCTTGATGTAAGTAGAGTGATTAAAGTGTCTCTGCATGTATGTAACGACCATTATCACTGTTGTTCTCTCCGGATGAGACAATGTCTGTATTTGTAAGTGAATAGATAAACAATTTAAAACATACTATGTAATCGAGAAGAAAAGTGGTCTATAATTGACCACTGTAACACCGTGAAGTTGAAGCTGATTTATCAGGCTTCCCGGTATCATGAATAAACCTCTTCAGTATTGTCTGTGCTGCCTGATTCTTGGAGAAAGAATCCTTTGTGCTTTACAATTTGGCACAGCGATCAGGGTGCGACTGGGATCCTCGGAGTGCTTCCCACGACCAAGGACAGAGGTGAGTACCTTTTATACTTACCACCTCTGGCGCGCACCTTGGTCTGAGTCTCCCTGAGATACCCCTTTGCACCCTTTTTTTAATAAAACGAACCACGCATAAGGCACAGACAAGAGGACTGAACAGGGATTGGGTTTTGGGGTTGTAGTTTTGACCACGTTTTCGGGGTGCAGAGATCGCTTCGGTGAAGGCTGCACTGCCAGGGTTTTTGGGGTGCAGGGATCGCTCCAGCGAAGGCTGCAACGCCAAGTACTGAGCACCAGAGTGTGCTTCAGTAGTGCTGAGTACAAGGGTGTGCTGGGCTGATTCCCCTGAAACACCATTTAAGTGGGTTTTAGGAAGCTGGGTGACAATGTCGTACAAATTGCTCCAGAGTGCATCAATGATGCCCTCATTGGGTGGAAAAACCATTGAATTTCTAAAATAAAAGCATGCAAAGGTTCAGGAGGCTACGGTAAAAGATGAATGGACTGGTGTAAGTGTAAAAGACAGCTTGTGGTGGTGGTCTGGTCAATCAAAAGGCAAGCTAGAGAAAGGAGTTGTGATACTTTACTGTGAATATGAAAGAAAGGTAAAAAAGTTAGAGGAACTTCAAAAGGCTTTCACATCGGTACAGAGCCAAAAGGCAGCTCTGAACCATAAATTTAATGAACTCCAAACGGAGAACAGTGCTTTAAAGGTTAAAATCATATTGCTGATGTCATGCAACAGGAGGATCACACCGATTTTGGTTCAGACAATGATAATGAAAATAACCAAAAAGAAATTAATTGGAAACAGCTCACAAAACAAATATAAAAATGGATGGGACAGGGAGGTAACAGAACAGCTCAGCATACTTATAAGTATACTCCTCTCAGTACCGAGGAAATGAAGGGCTTATTAAAGGATCTCCCAGATCTAAAGCCTAAAGACCCAAACTTGATATTTTGGGGAAAAAAATAAATCAGATGGTTACAACATATACGTTACATCCTAGGGATCTCCATATCCTTACTAAAGCTAAATGCCCTGACCTTTCATGGGTCAAGGTCCTTTTAGAGGAACATCAAAATGGCAATTGGGCCTCTGTTAAGTTTAAATCAGAAGTTGATATGACCCTTGCTTGTACTGATTTTAAAGAAGCCGTTCAAAATGCCCTGGGCAATGGAGCCGGTAACTGGGGACTGATAGTGGAATCCGTGCAAGGCAAGAATGAGCCCGCTATCAAGTCCTGTGAGCGAAAATGGGAAGTGTGTTCAAGTAATGCAGGCATCTCGGAGCCCAAAAAGACTGATGAGGCATTCTTAAAAATGTTGAAGGAAGGTTTCAGCTCCCATCTGCAAACCGCCCTTAATTTGGGAGTAAACCCAGGCTCCGATTATGAATCTATCTGCCTGTGGGCTTCTGAATGTGAAGCTAGACAAGCCAAAGATAAGAAAGAAAAACCTGCCCGCATTTCTGTGGTAACAGCAAAAAGTAAAATAACTTGTCATAACTGTGGGGGTGTTGGACATACCCAGAAAACCTGCTGGCATAAAGCCCAAAACCCTAGTCAGGGACGGGACCACGGCCAATTGAATCCCCGCAGTACTCTGCCTTTTCAATCCGGTCCTGGCCCCGCTTCTCCACTCTCCCCTTCGCCCCCCTGCTTTGCCATGTTTTATCTGTGGGTGGGCTGGACATTGGGCAGCTGGATGCCCAATCCGGATGGCCCCGGGTAACCAACCCCAGCCGGCAGCTCAGCCCACTGCCAGCCCCTACCCACACCTGAGCAGGGAAGAAATGGCTAGACTTTTGAATTCTATGACCTGCTAGGATTCAGCGGCCCCCTCATTCATCAGTGCTATGGAGGCGGATATAAACCTCTCGAGACCACATTTGCAAGCATGGATAAGGGGCTGGCCATGCACAATTCTTGTGGACATGGGAGCATCCGTTTCCCTTACTGACCTCCCCCTCCCCATTACTAAACAATACATTCCTATTTCAGGGGGAGGAGGCATGCACATCACTGCCTACAGGAGCCACCTCGTTCTTATAGAATCCAACCTATTTGTCTGGACTCAATCTTTTTATGTAGCTCCAAATGCTGACAGAACTGTTTTAGGCATGGATGCCCTCCGCAATCTTGCAGCTACCCTTAATCTCGCTCAGATCACAGTTACATTTACTGATAAACTCATGCACACTCACACCATTCCCCTTCACAGCAGCAAGTCTCTTTCTTCTACTGCCACTGCTAAATCTGTGACTTTCACCTGGAATACCTCTAATCCTTTTCAAGAATTATGTTCCAGGTTTCCTTCCATCTGGGCTGAGGACATGTTATCTTGCGGCTTGGTGCCTGCTCATCTCTGCCCACCCATCCAGGTTACTGGTCAACTTCCCACACCTACCAAACAATAACCTCTCAAGCGGTAGGTGACATTATTCATTCATTCCAATGAGGCATACTTGTTCCCTGTTCCTCCCCCACCAACTCTCCTATCTGGCCAGTTAAAAAACCGGATGGCTCCTGGCGCCTTACCATCAACTACCACACCATTAATCAATATGCAAATAAACTTGCCCCCATTGTAGCTGACCCATCAGTCGCCCTTTCGGGTCTTGATCATTCTTACTGCATCTTCACTGTGTTAGACATTGCGAATGGCTTTTGGAGCCTCCCCATGCATCCAGAGTCACAACACTGGTTTGCGTTTACCTTTGGCCCCACCCAGTTCAGCTGGACTCGTTTGCCCCAGGGACACCATAATTCTCCCACCCTCTTTCACCGGGTTATGGCAAAGGCCTCTCTTCAGTAGACCGGGCTTCTACCAAGTCTACTTGTTTGCAGTATGATGATGATGATTTACTGCTTACTTCCTCCACTGTCTCTGACCACTTACATGCCCTTCAAATGCTGTTCCGGACCTTAGCTGATGCAGGTTTAAAGGCCAACCCTCAGAAAGCTCCGATAGTGATCTGAAGGCCAGGCTGTTACCATTTATACAGACAGCTGCTATGCATTTGGGGTGGTTCATGACTATCTTGATTCTTGGACTAATAGGGGTTACCTCACTTCATTTGGTACCCCTCTTAAAAATGGGGGGGTACATTAAAGGCTTATTGGAAGCTGTTCAAAAACCTTCTAAGCTGGCTGTGGTTAAGATCAAGGCACATACCAGAAACAATGACCCCCTTTCACTTGCAAATGCAGCTGTAGATGAGGCTGTTAAAAAGGTTGCAACAATTCCACAGGAAAATCTCCAAGTGGTAGCCACCCAAATTTCACCACCTGAAATACAAGAACAATGCACCAGAGAGGAAACATGGCCATGGATTGAAAATGCTTTTAAAATTGATAATGCCAACACTTGGCTCACAAAGGATCAGCAATTTGTAGCCCCTAAATCAATTGTGGCTCACCTTTGTGATCTCTATCACCTACCAACCCACCAGAACCCAAAAGCTATGCTGTACCACATCAAGGGAAAGTGGTGGTGGCCCAAGATGACAACAGACATACATGACTACTGTCGGCAGTGTCTTGTATGTGCTAAATGTAATGAAGGCAAAAAGCTTAAAGTGGCAATGAGACACCAGCCTCGACACACGGGTCCTATGAAAAAGATTCAAATCGACTTTATAGGTCCCCTGCCACCTGTAAGAGGGAAAAAAAATATTGCCTGGTCATAACTGATCATTTTACCCAATGGATTGACGCTTTCCCCGCTTCTAAAAATGATGTCAGCACAGTGGCCCGCTTGCTGGCCAATGAATTCTGCCCTTGATGGGGCTTACCATGTTCAGTGGACTCAGATCAGGGAACCCACTTTACAGGACGAATCATGAAGGAAGTCTGCTCTGCTCTAGGCATTAAACAAAAATTTCACTGTCCATATCACCCTGAGAGCTCTGGGCTAGTGAAACGAGCCAAACAAACACTGAAAAAGAAAATCACAAGAGCCTTACTTTCACAAGAACTAGCTGGGTGGTTCAACTACCCGTGGCTCTCCTCTCGATGAGGGCAACTCCTAATGCCCACTACAGGAGTCTCACCCTTCAGACTCTACTGAAATGACCATGTCTTTGCAGGGAGGATGTATAATTCCGGCTCCCCTCCCTCTGGTTTCTGATACTGCATGGGAATACATCAAATGTTTAAATGAAGTTTTGCAGCCTTTGAGACTGACTGCCAAAGACAGACAGGAAACTCAGGACTCCGCAGAATCCTCCTCCTGGGTGGACATACAGGAGGGAGATCAGGTCATGGTAAAAACATACAATCCTGGAGTACTCCAACCAAAATACTCGGGTCCGCATATGGTAATGGCCCATACAGACACATCTGTGAAGGTACAAGAAATCCCAACATGGGTTCACAAAACCAGAATTAAGCTGTATACATAAGTTTATCTAATATGCGTTCTGTGCACTAATTTTGTCTTTTCAGGTGAAAATGTGGTTATATCACCTCTACCACCTGCCCTGTGCTCCACTCCACCCCTCCTGATGGTATTATGCATTTGGGATCTAATAAGACACTTCTACATGATGTAATTATGGTTTCTGTTAAAGTTAAATATGATTTGTCTACGTTTACTGTATCATTACAAAATGTATGTTTCGACCACCCTAATTCTTTACAATGGCTACAGGAACAGTTAAAGTTACTAGTTAAAGTTACAATATACTGTCCGCACCCATGCAGTAAAAAGACAAAAGCGAGGCATCCTAGGTGACACTGGGGGACTATTTGAAGCTCAAATTCCATGATAAACTCACCAGATAAATTTTTCGATGCCTGGGTTAAAAGCCAGACTACCCAGGCCCTAAAATACACCATTGCTGGCTTATTATACTCTTTCACTGCTATTGATGCAGCCATGGATGGATTCTATACAACAATTAAAAAATCCTCCGATATCATAATCAATTTGACTATATCCCAATCTAAGGGACGTGCTTGTGATATGCTAGCTCGTGATTTATTCAATACGTTAAAAGAAGATATGTTAGATATACACCATGGCTTTCCCCCCTCCCACACCCTCTCTTCCTCTGCCCTTGCAAACTTGGCAAATATATCTGCTCAGTTAATTGTTGCCTCTCCGCTATGCCCTGAAACCTCATCCACCCCCTCTTTTGATTTTCTTCTTACATACCCTTTTGTTATCCCCACCCATGTTTTTCCTTCCTTTTTTTATTTTAAATCTATTGGGTATGTGTCTAACAACACTGTCTATCGAATAGGACTTTCTGGCTTTATGTCTCCCTCCCCCAGTGGCGGCATGCTCATAACAACTTTGGACTGTTGTACAGAAACTGCTGACTATATCATTTGCTCTTGTTCTATCCTCCGCCCTTTGGATACTTCTTCTGCTGTGGTTGTTACCATCCTTCCTCTCCTGGATGCTGAGACTGCTGTTCAAGTGTCTGCCCCGCAGTGGTGTTTTATCACCACTGCATCATATTACAACTACGGCCTGCTACAGTGTCTAGCCAACTCCTCCATGTGTCTACAGATTACAGACTCCTTCACTCTGGGTGACATTCATTTGCCCGGCCGCATCTTCACTGGAATGACAACACTTCCTTGGTGGTATGGCAATCTATATCTGGACAATACCCCTGCCCAAATAGCAAAGGAGCTGCTGGCTAAAGTGGTCCTTGCTGCTGCCTCTGTGTTTGCCACCGTTCATAAGAACACTGCTATGGGCCATGTGACGGTCCAACTCTCCACCCAGATTGTAACCCATTTGGAAGATTCAACTTCTGGCCTGTCTTACAGCCTCATCACCTGGTAGACTATCCTGCAAATAGCTTCCGCTGCTGCTTCTCTTCTTGACCTGTTTTCAACTTTACTATGCTCTCTACTCTTGCCCCAACCCTGTTTTCCTCGCCCCTCCATAACGCCTCCCCTGTATAATCCTAAAGTAGATCATTAATATCAAAGTATCTAAAGAATTGATCATATCTCACTTATGGGTTCGATTTGTCAAACAGGAGGGAACTGTAAGACTTGAGGTTGTTTTCAGTTAACAAGTTGTAGGTTGAAACTCATTTAAATGGCTAACGAGCATACCTGATCCTCAAGGACAATGCCTAGTGTAAGCATCTGATGGCTCGGGAAGCCAGATGTCCTCTTAGTGATTCTAATTCCAATGAGAACAGCACATTTGCTTTTAGAATTTCTGTCCCACCTGCCACCTATCTGTAAGGACCACCCCCCTTTCTTCCTCCACCCTACCCCCAACCCGAGTGTAGCCCTCCTACCATCCTTGATGTAAGTAGAGTGATTAAAGTGTCTCTGCATGTATGTAACGACCATTATCACTGTTGTTCTCTCCGGATGGGACAATGTCTGTATTTATAAGTGAACAGATAAAAAATTTAAAACATACTATGTAATCGATAAGAAAGCGTCTATAATTGACCACTGTAACACCGTGAAGTTGAAGCTGATTTATCAGACTTCCTGGTATCGTGAATAAACCTCTTCAGTATTGTCTGTGCTGCCTGATTCTTGGAGAAAGAATCCTTCGTGTTTTTCATTGCTTTGGCACTGTTTAATACAGTATGCCAGGATCCTTCATGAAAAAAATAATCTCTTTTGAAGAATTATATTCTCTTCTGCCAACTAAGGGCATGTCTACACTGCCCTGCAGTTTGGACTAAGATAGGGTGACCACCTTTTCAAACTGTGAAAATGGGACACAGGCAAAGAAGACCCACCCGCTATGTGGCCCTACCCCTGCCCCTCCTCTTCCCCTGAAGGCCTGACCCCTGGCCAGGCCAGAAGCTAGAACCAGGCTGTGGTAACAGGTGCCTAGGGAGTCCAGGCCACTGTGGGGAGCCCCAGGCTCTCCACTTGCCCTGGGCAGGGGGCTGGAAGGCCCAAGAGCAGCCCCGGCCTGTGTCCCTGCACTCTGGGGCGCATCCAGGACAAATGCTGTCCCAGAGTGGGACCAGGACTTGAAGTCTACATGTTGGGACTGTCCCATCCAATTTGGGACAGGTGGTCACCTTAGACTAGGGGTGTGTGAACAGCTGTGCACACCAAAGTGCTGCGTTGCAATTCCCCCGGATAGACTCTGCGTGCATGAACTAGAAGGTATTTTACTCCCATGAGTCTTAACTTTTCAGAAATGAACAATTGTTTCCTTTCCACAGTTGGTACTGGTGGATTTCCCATATGCCCATCATGATCCTTCATGGAACACTGCTATAGAATGTACTATAGAATGCTAAACTTTCTATATTCTTTTAAACCAGCCTAGAGAATTGTACAGTAGGAATATAATTCCCTAGTAATGTATATGGGCTAATTTAAACTTTCTATAGAAAGACTCTCATGTTCTTTAAATCCTATCAAATTTTAGGCATTTCCTATAGAACCATATTGGTTTCATTTCTATTACAGTAGGGCCTCCGAGTTACGAACACATCTGGAATGGAGGTTGTTCGTAACTCTGAAACATTATGAACATTTGTTCATAACTCCGAACAAAACGTTAAGGTTGTTTTTTCAAAAGTTTATATTGAACATTGACTTAATACAGCTTTGAAACTTTACTATTCAGAAGAAAAATGCTGCTTTCTCTTTATTTTTGAGTAGTTTATGTTTTACTGTACTGTGTTTGCTTCTCTTTTTTTTGGTCTCTGCTGTTGCTGGATGGTGTATTTCCAGTTCCAAATGAGGTGTGTGGTTGACTAGTTCATTCGTAACTCTGGTATTCATAACTCTGAGGTTCTACTGTACATTCCCTGAAGATTCTGTTCACGCTCCAACCTGGGGCTGAGTAGGACTTTCCCTCCAATTGCAGCTCTGGGCTGGGACAGGCTGTGCTGGGTCTGGGTGTCTGAAACGAAAGCAGGAAACTTCTCTCTCTCCTGTGCTCCTAATGACCACCTGGCTGGGCTCAGGAAGTGTGGAGGACAAAGCTGCCTGATTCAAATAAAGAGGGGGAAAGTAGGGAGCTAGAGCAGTAGATTGGGAGAAGGAGCCTGGGAGTGAGATGGGGAGCAGAAACTGGGACTGAGGTCTGGCAGCGGGAGAGAGAAACTGGGACTGGGAGCTATCGGAGGTGGAGACAGAAACTGGGACAGGGAGGTTGACTGGGATTGCATGCTGGGGGGTGGGGACTGCAATTGGCTGATCAAGGAGACTGGGAGACAATGAGGTAAAGGACAGGGGTTGGAGCCAGTAGGTTGTGGGGTGACTGAGATTAGATGAAGAACCAGCAGGAGACTGGGACAGGCTGGGCAAAGAGACTGGGATAAGGGATGGGGAAGGAGCACACACAAATTGGAGAAGGAGCCCAGGGAGGGAGATTGGAACTGGGAGCCCCTGCTGAAGGGAAATGTGGGTAGGGGTGGCAACTGGAAACCCGAGTTGGGAAGAAAGACAGATTGGATGAGAAGCTGGGAGGGAGGAAATTGGGACTGGCTGGAAAAGGAGACTGGGATTGGGAGAGGGTATGGAACGGTAAGACTCAGACTTGCTGGACAAAGAAGCTGAGACTGCAATCAGATGACTGAAGAGTAGAGACTGGGACAGCCTCGGTGATGGATTAGCAGTGAGAGGAGGAGCCACGGGTGGGAAAGAGACAGGACTGGGACCAGAAACAGGTTTGAAGGAGCAGGGCCAGAAAGGGTCAAGCTAGGGGGCAATGGGCAGAAAAGTCTGTGCCCACTAGAGCACTCTCCCCTCCTGAGCCTGGGATGGAATCCAAGATTCCTGAGTCTCAACATTCCTCTGCTGTAGCCCACTGGAAAAGTGTTTCATCCCTCTCTAGCGCTGGTCCACAGTGAGGCCTGCTCTACACTCGCAGCGAAATATGGCAACAGTCGACAGGAGATACGCAAGCTACATGGAGTAGCTTGTGCATCTCCCGTTGACTTCCTAAATTCTAATTAGTGTGGCGTCCCCACTATGCTGTGCCGATGGGAAAAGCCTTCCTGTCGATGCAACATTAATCTTTTTGCGGGAGTGGGTTTATTGAGTCGACTTCTGGATCGATTCAGTGGGTCTTCACTGTTGCTCAGTCAATCCCGAAGAATCAATCCAGCGGTGCTGACAGTGCCACCATGAGTGAAGACATACCCTGAGAATGATGAGCTATTGCTGCTATCAATTACTCCATTATCTTAAGTGGTTCCAACCCTGCTGGTGACCCAAATGGAAGTCAAGATGACACATGATTGAAATTTCTATTTTTCAGTTTGTTTTTTTAAAAACTTAGATAATAACACACACACACACACAAGATTGCAAAGTCAACCACTCAAAAGTTAGGAAAGATCAGACTTAAGGTTGTCCCTGCAACTTTAATTTGGTCCGCATCTGCCTAATACATTCTTCAATTATATTATCACCAAGCTCTTTTTTCCACACAGGACCCCTGCTTCATTTAGTGCATGGGATGAACCTGCCAATCGGCACATGTTGCATGCCGAGAAACTGCTGCAAACCTTAGCACTGAATGCTGACCAGAAATCATCAAATCTACGGCTCCTTCCCCGGACTCTCCCCTTAAACTGTCTTCTTTCTTAAAGGATCTGGTGGCCACGAAGATGACACACACACACACTCTCTCTCTCTCTCTCTCCCTCTCGTGTGTGTGTGTGTGTGTGTGTCCCCTTCAGCCGGCGCCACTCGCCCTCAGCAGCGATCAGCTGCAAACTCCTCCCCTTCGCTGGCTGAGCCCCGCCCCCTGGTCTCCGGCCCCGCCCTACAGGCCCTGGCCCTGCCTCGGCCCCTTCGCGCTCCGCGCTTTCTAGTCCCTCCGGCGGCCCCGTAGCGGGAGGCGGCGGAAGCCCGGGTCTGCGCACGCGCGCTGGTCTCCTCCCAGTGACCCGGAAGCGGAAAGTCCCTCGGCGGCGTGAGGGTTTTTGCGACGTGTGTGTGAGTCGAGAGCGGGAGCGACGGTGCCATGTGAGGAGGGGGCAGGGGCGAGGGGGGCATGGCCTGGGGGCGTCTCTGTTGTCCCCCCCCCCCCCCACAGCTAGCCAGTCCAGCCCCGAGGGGCGAGCGAGTTGGGGCCGGGCCGGGCCGCTGAGCCCCAACCCTCCCCTCCCGATGAGGGGGCTGCTCCCTCCACCCTGTGCTGAGGGTCGGGGGGGGGGCAGGGAAGGTTCTTGGCCCGAGGCCCGGTCCTGGGTGGGAGGCAGGAGGCAGAAGGGCCGGGCCCGGGGTGGGAGGCGGGAGGCAGAAGGGCCGGCCTAGGCCCGGGCCAGCCGCTCAAGCCAGGTTCTGCGGGGATCCCGGCCCGACTGAACTGCCGACCTGTCCAGTGAAAGGAATCGAGGTGTTTTATTAGGACTTCGGCTGTTCTTTTTTATCCTTCTGTAAGGCAGGTTCTGCCCCCTGCTCCGCTCCGGTGGAAGTAGAGCCGTGGGGTGTCTCTGATTGAAACTCTTTTGCAAATTTTGCTCTCACTGAAATGGACACATTCCCGCCGGGCAGCTTTGCAGAATAGAGAGAGCCTGAGCCTATGTCTGCACTGCAGCTGGGAGGAGGTGTGATTCCCAGCTCTGCTCGAAATGGGGTGGGGGCCTAGCTGCCCCAAGAGTGAGCCAGTCAGAGACGTAGGCACATACTGAGACAGCTAGCCCCATCCACCTCAGATACACTCGCTCAAGCAGACACTAGCACATGTACGTCTCGGCAAGCTAGGAATCATCCCATCCAGGTGTGTGTAGATGTACCTAGAGGAGAGGAAGCAAGGACTGACCAACCCAGCTGATAGTGCTGTGGGGTGTCAGGGGCAAGGCAGCCTGAGAATTGGGCCCTTTGCTCTGCTGGGACACCCCAGATGGGGTAGCAGGAGGAAGAGGGAAGGGCAGAGGCTCCATGAATGATGTTTCTTTCCCCTCTGCACCTGCAGGAGCCTCTTAAACAAGCCTAAGAGCGAGATGACCCCAGAGGAGCTGCAGAAGCGGGAGGAGGAGGAGTTCAACACGGGACCCCTGTCCGTCCTCACCCAGTCTGTTAAGAACAACACACAGGTGCTGATCAACTGTCGCAACAACAAGAAGCTGCTGGGACGCGTCAAGGCCTTTGACAGGTGGAGTTTCACCCCCAGGTGGCCTCTCTCCCTGCATGCACTTAAAATACCATTGAGGCTCTTCCCTCCCAGTCTGACCCCAGGGTGCTGCCATTTGTGCCTGCCCCTTTTCCTAGCAGCAGGAGCAAAACAGCCCCCTCCAAATGATTTTGCAGTATGAAGCAGGTGGGATGTTGTCCAGTGGTTAGGGCTGGGAGCCAGGATTCCTAGGTTCCATTCCTTGCTGTGGATTAGGGGTTAGTGGTTTGGTGGGAGCACTGGGTGGCAAGACTGCTGGGGTATCTTTCCAGGTCTGGGAGGGAGTGTGGAAGGACCTCCAGAGTTTCCACCACCTCCTTGGTAGACCCCAACGGCTGCACTAAGTGAGCTCAGAGCCCCAGGCTCAGATGCGGTAGGCCTAGCAGAGGGGATGCCAGGTCAGAGACTGGAATGAACAGCTTCTTCTCCAGCCTGTCAGTCATTCCCCCCAGCTCCGGTGCTGTGTCCCCGAGTCACTGATTCCCCCCGCTCTCTCCATCCAGACACTGTAACATGGTGCTGGAGAACGTCAAGGAGATGTGGACGGAGGTGCCCAAGAGCGGCAAGGGCAAGAAGAAATCGAAGCCCGTCAACAAGGATCGCTACATCTCCAAGATGTTTCTGCGGGGGGACTCGGTCATTGTGGTCCTGAGGAACCCCCTCATTGCTGGCAAATGAAGGACTGTCCCAAGGCCCAGCCTCGCCCTGGCATGACCCAGCCGCGGGGGTGGAGTCTGGGAGCCAGGCTGAGTGGGGAACCTGCCTCCAGCCCCTTGGGTTGAATCCTGCTGTCTGCATCATTTCTGGTCTCCTGGAAGCTGTCCTGTTCAGAAACAACTCCGCTGAGCTCTCCCCGTGTGGCTGTGCCGCCCTTATTAGCCCTTAGAGCGCTGAGTACAGCTCCCCCCCCCCCCACTGCACCAGTCTGCTGCTCTCCCTGTTGCTGCCTCCAGTTCCCACCTCCCGTGGAGTTGGAAGGGGGTTTCTGGGAGCACAACGGGTTAGGAGACCCCGGCTGCTGGAAGCCCATCCCAGATGGTGTCCCCTATGCCCTTCACCCTCTTGCCCAAAGCTGAAAGGAGTCAGTGTCCATGTGCCGCTTCTTTGGATTTATACAGAATTTCTGCCCACGGAGCCCATCTGCTCATAGTCTTGCCACTGGGTGCTGCAGACTCCGCTGGCCCTCAGGGAGGTTACGTAGAGCTGAGAGGCTCTGTAGCTCTGAGGGCTCCCGATGGGTTTGCTCTGAGGCAGAGTTGTTAGGAATGGGAAGTACTGAGGGTCCTAAGGGAGCTAGGTACAAAGAGAAGCACTGGGAATCAGCCTAACAGAAGGGGGGAGTCTCTCGGCAGATTTGTCTCTGAACATCTCTTTCAGTTGAAGTAGTTATCTGATTTGAGTGGGGGCCGATTGCCCTGGGGATTTCCACACCACATAGCTACCCTACTGCAAGCTCCCCACAGAGAGGCTCTGGGCACTTCAGGCTTGGACCAGGTTCTGCTGACACCATTTGAGCCTCCTGTTTCGCAGAGCCAGCCAAACCAGCATTAGCTGTGCATGAGTTCACGTCCCGTTTCCAGCTGAGTGATGCATGGGGGTGGCTGAGCGAGTGATTTGCAACACCGCTCGGCTCCTAGTGTAAATAGCTTCACGTTTATGTTAGGCTTGGCCTGCTTCCAGTGTAACAAGCTGCAGAGATTCAGCTGTGTCCGCACTGGGAGCGAAGGGTTGTTCCTTTCTGCTCTGCTCAGTCATAAGTGGGACAGGGTCCAGGTAGCCCCTCCCCTCACTTTGAATTGCCATACACTGCGTGAGCTGAGGGTAGGTGGGGCTTGGTGCAGAAATCCCTGGTGTGGACAGCTCCCCTGGCCCTGATCCTCCAGCTGCATCTGTGCCAGTAAATCCTGGTGTCCTGGGTTTTCTGCATCCATGGGGCAGTTTCCGGAGTGGGGCCTTAGCTTGTATGTTCTAGCCCCAGCCTCTAGGGCAGCAGCGCCTCTCCTTGCAGAAAGGGATGACACCAGAGTCTTTTGTAATAAACCCACTTGATTTTTCCAGCTCTCTTGCCTGATTTGGGGTGGGGAGGTAGTGTGGCTGGTGACATGGGGTTTGATCTTGCTGGCACTTGATGGGGGTGGGGGCAGATTGCTGGCAGGCACTGTGAACCAGGCTGGGGCGAGGGAGGAGAGGTAGGACCACTTCTTGCTGTGAATAGAGCCTGGGAGGCCAAAGGACCGTGCCAGGGTTAGACCCCCACTCCTCTGCTGGATGTGTAGGGTTGGGACCCATCTGCTTTAAACTTGGGTACACATCTTTCCCCCAGGAGTAACAGGCTCTGTGGCTTCTTCCATGGGCCAAATTCTTCCCGTGGCTCTGGCTCTTCCCATCCCTGAAGTGGGGGGGACCCAGATGCCACAAGGATGGGCAGGGCAGGCTGCATGGGACTGCAGAGTCCTAACAGAGCTGCGCTCCGGCTGGATGCACTGCAGGGCAGGGCAGGGGCCAGATGCTGCCTCTGCAGCCTGATGGCCTCCGCCTGTCAACCAAGCAGCAGCAGGCTGGGCCGATTCGCCCTGTACTGTCAACATCCCCGGCTAGGGATGGGAACAGCTGTGCCTCTAAGGGGGCAGGGAGACCTCCCAACTCGGGGGGCGGGCACCGTGTGGCAGCTGGGGGAACAGCTGATGGGCCCTGCTGGCCTGGGGAGCTTTGAATGGGAGAATAGAAAAGACCCCATTTTCTGCACCCGCCCCTCCCCCCCCCGAGCCAGCCAGACCTCCAATCCCAGGGCCAGATCAGAATCAGCACTCTTAGGAAAGGCTTCGTGTCCCATCCTCCACTCTGGGGCTTGTTCAGAGCTGGCATCCCCGTGAGCCATGGTTCTCAACTAGGGTCTGTGGCCCACTGGGGGACCACCAAAATAAACTGGGCTTCACCGCGACCTTCCCCCGCCTCACCTCAGCAGCCAGCACCCTGTGAGTCGGCACCAAGCTTCACACACACTAATATATTCCGGGTTTGAGTTTTGTACCTATCTCCTTGTCTTTCATAGGTTGATGGCATGTGTCCCTGTGTAGCTAGCCGTTCTGTACAGCTTTTCACCGGCTGCATGCCTAGAAATCCAGTTGTTGAGGCACAGGTGGGATGGGGAATTTTTATAGGAGGAGGAGGAGGAGGGGGCTCAGAAAGAAAAAGGTTGAGACCCCTGGGCTAGAGGGGAGAGGCCCCCGGTTCCCATTCCCCGCCCCCGAGCCGGCCAGCCCCATACTATTCCTTTGTGCATGTAGCCCCGTAGGTCGGTGTTGGCAGTGCTGCCGGGTCTGCGGGCATCTCTGCTTGGGCACTGCCTGCATGAGCTCAGTCCTGGGCCCAGCTGCTCCTCCGCCAGTGAAAGTCGAGCCCCCGCTGGCCCTCTGGGCCCCCTCCCCCCATGCTGCGCTCTCAAAGTGACTTTGTGCTGCTCTCCCAGAGCAGCCCCTTTCCTGCCATGTAGTCGCTGGGCCGGGCTGGATCGGTTACTGCTGGGGGCCAGAGGGGACGAGGCCCCGCGGCGGCAGGGCGATGAATTATTGATCAGGGAACAGATGGGCTGTTTGCCAGGACATCTGCTCAGCCAGGGAAGGGGGCTGAGCCCCACTGGGCAGCGCTTGGGGAGGAGAGATGGCACCATAGGGATGGGGCGATAAGGGCTGGGGGGAACAGCTGTCTCCAGGAGACCTGCCATGCCCTACCCGATGCTGGCTCTGCCGTGGTCTGACCCTGCCAGAGCAGCTCTGGCCCGAGAAGGTCAAGGGAGCAGTGAGAGTCTGAGGTGGGGATGGGAAACAGCCAGGCCCACTCTTCTGCCAGCAGCCGCAGGGTTTGTCCGGCACTAGCTGGGCACCAGCACCTTCCTGGGAGCAGGGCTGGAGCCGGAGCTTCTAGCAGGAGCTGTAGGGAGGGCACTTCCCAGCCTGCTGAAAGATCCTGGGCTCAATTAGCTCCTTGCCCCCCGGCCTGCCTCTCCCTGGATCCTGGGTCCACTGGCAGCTGGGGGGAATCCAGAGCAGGGAAGGGGTGTGGAGCTGCAGCGGCAAGACTGGTGGAGGGGGGTCACTGGCCCCTGTTGCAGGGTCATCGGGCTCTGGCTGCATCTCCACATGGCCAGGGTCCCAGCTGCTGAGGGATCGATCCCCCGAGCTCCTGCCTGGCTTGGGTGTCAGGTTCACGTTGCGATAAGGCCGTGTTGGCTCAGCCGCCCTGGCCCTTCGCTGCCACGGCCTCCTCCCCACCAAATCACCAGCCACCCACCGCCGCCAGGCGAGGTGAAGGAAAAGCACCTGACAGGGCGAAATCCAAGCTGTGGCCTGCACCAAACCTGAGCTGCCACATCGACCCGGTTCTTCTTGCCTGGGCGTGTGGTGGAGACGCTCAAGCAGAGCAAGGTCCTAGGAACCGCAGCACTGACAGGATTGTCCCAGATGTGCTGAGATGCAGCCACCTTGGGGGGGGGTGGGGTTCAGAGCTGTTTATACAGGAGTCCCTCACCCAAGCAGGGCTGATGAGGAGATGAAAGGGGGGGCTTATTGTCCTGGCCTCCCTGACTGGGGGGGGGGGGCTCCCAAAATGCCAGTAACTGGGGTGACATGGGGTGAAATGGGAGGAGGTGGGGTTCCAACAAACATGATTGACCAGGGCCCTAAATTTCTCTTGATGGACCTGAACCCAGCGCCACAATGCAGCCATCTCTACGGTGGGGTGTGGCAGTTATTGACACAGGAACACCGCAGCTAGCACTGACCCGCAGCCATCCACAGGAGCTGTATATATAGGGCTCCCTCACCCAGCACTGACATGCTCTGGAGCAGGGGTGTGGCAGTGATTTATTATTTTTTAATATTTCCATCGTAGGACTGCTATGGGTCCCATGTGCCAGGTGCTGTACAAACATAGGGATGCCTCGCCTAGTGGTGAAATGCTGCCATTCAAGGGCAGGATGGCTCAGCCAGGCTGCACAACTGCATGGCACGTTGGGGTGGGGAATCAAGCTGCTGCCTGCTCCAGGAGCTGCTGGGACAGTGGGGATGAGCCAAGATGGGATGGGGCCAGAAGAACGCAGCAGCCTGATACATCCTCGGGCATTGCCCGTAACCCCGTTTGTCACAGCCTCAGCAGTGAGAGAAGCCACTTGCGCCACGCTAGGGCATTGGGGCCAGAACTGACTGTCCAGGGAGAGCGGTCCCCCCACAGCCCTCCGCTTCCTGCAGCACAGCCCCCCTGCACGGCACTGGGGTCAGGCCTGACTGCTGGGCGAGAGCGCCCCCTGCTGATCTGCATATGGTGATGCCCAACCTGCACCAGCATGGCTTTGCTCACAGGCACCAACTTGCTGGTCACTGCCTATGGCATAGCCAGGGGTGGGGCTCTGCGAGGGCTTCCAAGAGAGAGGGCCAGGTGTTCCAGTCACCCTGCTGTCTGCCAGCTGGGCTGAGTCCTGTTAAACTCATTACCCAGACCGCTCCCTCACCCAGTGCAATCCCGGAATTCGAGCTGCATGGTTTGTCTGAGGGGCTGGGTTCCCTGCTGCCCCCCGCCCCCCCCCCCCCCCCACACATGCAGTGAGCTGCACACCTGGCTGGGGGTGTGCTATGCCCCGTGGGTGCCCTTTGCCCAGCCCCGTTGGGAGCCGAGGAGACTGGCTGAGCGGGCAGCCCTGGATGTGATCTGAGCACCATCTCCTGCCTGGTGCTGGCGCCCAACAGCCCCTCTGACCTGGGCCTCTGCATGACCCAGGAAACACCCTATCATGGTGCACAGCATGGGGGTGGGTGAATGTGCCCCCACCCCCAACTGCAACTCTACTCCCGTCTTGTTTCCCCTCGCCCCCCCCCACTTCCCCATCTCTTCCTCCCCCCAGCCCCATTTCCTCCCCCCGCCCGTTTATCTCAGTCCATTCCCCCATAATCCAGCCCCTCCCACCGCCACAGGAGGGGGCTGGGATACCTCATGAAGCCCCCTCGCCAGGGGAGGGTGCAGAGCAGGGCCTGGCATGGGTGGATGCAGGGACCCTATGCATGTCTGCAGGCCTCCAGGCTTCCCCGCAGGATCCAGCCCAGAGCCTTGGGGGATCCCACCACAGAGGGGCTGGTGGCACGGCGCTGGCACGGATGGGCGGGGGCTGCTGATGGGCCATCGGGGCGCACGGTTCATCAGAGACATCAGGCCAGGCTCGCTCCATCCCCTTCCTGGGCACCCAGAACCAGGGCACGAGGCGACTGGGTCCCCACAGCCTGGCCCCCTGGAGCTGTGGGACTGGGAGTCTCTGTACCCACGGGGCTTTGGCTAGAGCCAAGGGTCTCTGCAGATGGGTCGGCAGTGCCTAATACAGCTGTGGTGTTGCAGCACCCCCTGGTGGGAGACAGCAGCATTGCAGGTATGCCACGGGCAGGGGGTTCCCTTGTGCCCAGCCTGGCACTGCCCCTTCATGCGGGCGCACTGCCTACACACATTCACACACACACTGCTCTGATCTGGTCCCCGCGTGCCCGCCTATCCCAGTACCAGTACCCCCCGAAGGACAGAGCAACACTGAATTCAGCAGGGAGGCGCCTTTAATGAGACGATCCGGGAACGGCTGGGCTTGGAGATGGCCCCAACCCCCTGGCCGAGGGTCCCGTGGGGCTGATTTAAAGGAGAGCTGCGAGTCTGAACCAATATAGCCACAGATGGCTGCTTGCCGGAGCCCTGAGAGGAGAAATTCCACCCCCGGCACCTGGGCCTCGCCTGCATCACCCATAAACCCAGCGGGTCTCTTGCTGCTGCTTCCCTCACTGCTTTTCTCCCGCCCAGGACACAGGCTGGGCTAGTTCCCTCTCAGGTTCTCCTGTACCGGCCCCAGGGTGTGGCGGGGGGGTGGCCAGTGCCTGGAGATGGCTTTTCAACCCAGCCCCTCCCAACCCAGAGTGAAAGAAGCCTGTGGAGACATCGCTGCTGGATGTGAGCTTTGCAAAACGTACGTGACTGTCTCTGGGAGAGTGGCTCAGTGGTTAGAGCAGAGAGGCTGGGAGCCAGGACTCCTGGGTTCTATTCCCAACTCTACCAGTGAGTGACTTTCACCGGTGAAGCCATGTGTTCTCCCATCTGCCCAGTCCCTAGACTGCAGGCGGGAGGGGGGGGATCATACTCCCTCCAGGCAGCAGGATAGTCTTGTTAGCTGTAGCCAGCTCAGAGGCAGCCTTCTAGGTATGAAAGAAACTGCGTCACTTCCCGGGCAGGGAGCTGTTCCTGCTGGCCAGCTCCAGCCTGTTGGACGGTGTGAGGCCAGAAGCAGAGAACCTGCCCGGGGTGGAGGCAGGCAACGGGTGCCAGGCGCAGGAGAAGGCGGCCATGAAGGCCTGGCGGAAGGAGCGCAGGCGGAAGACATACACCACGGGGTTGATGACAGAGTTGGCATGGGAGAGGATGATGGTGGCCAGCAGCAGTGGGCTGGGGATGGGGCAGGTGGGGCAGAAGAGCTTGAGGCAGTTGATGACATGGAGGGGCAGCCAGCAGAGGGCAAAGCCAAAGAGGACGATGAAAAGCGAGGTGGCGAGCCGCAGCTCCTTGTGCATGACGAGGCGGCGCCGGGCCTGCCGGCTCACGTCCACCTCCCGCTCGGCCACCTTGCGGATCTGCCGCTTGGCCTCCAGGAAGATGCGGCTATAGAGGACCAGCATGGTGGCCAGTGGCAGCAGCATGCAGGCCAGGAAGTTGAAGTAGACCAGGTAGGTGTCGTCGATGACGGCGTCGAAGCTGCATGTGCCATCGGCTGGGAAGGGTTTGTGCCAGCCCATGAGGGGCAGCAGCCCGGTGATGGTGGCCAACGCCCAGCTGCTCACGATGACCAGGACCGAGTTCTGGGGGCTCATGAGGGACAGGTACTGGAAGGGCTTGAGGATGGAGATGTACCGCTCCACCGCAATGGCCAACAAGCCGAAGACCGAGGCCTGCGTGAATATCAGCAGGGTGCAGAGCATCAGCAGGCACAGGCTCGGCCGGCCCCGCGGCAGCCCCACATCCGTCATCTGCGCGCAGGGGATGGCCACGGCCCCCACCAAGACGTCGGCCACGGCCAGCGAGAGCAGGAAGTAGTTGGTAACCACAGCTCGCAGCTTCCTGTCACGCAGGATGATGGTGCAGATGAAGAGGTTGCCCAGGATGGACAGCAAGGCTGTGGTGCTCTCCATCAGGAAGTAGGGCACGTCCAGGCCGGATGAGCTACCGTTTGATGCCCGCAGGCAGGGCTGGGGGAGGGCAGGAGGGAAGGAGGAGTTGGGGAAGGCATCCATGATGGGTGGGACTCTGGCGACGTTAGTCCAGGCTTCTCACTGGGCCGTCAGTGCCCCGGCGTCTCCATGCTCTCTCTGTGCAGCTGCATGAAGGAAAAGTGGAGCTCAGCATACAGCCAACCCGCTCCCACCCCAGCGCGCTTGAGAGCGAAGCGTTCGCAGAGCCGCATGACAGTGTGGTCTCCGGAGGGCTGGGATGCTGGGGTCGAATTCTGTTCAGTGGGGGGGACGTGGCCGGAGGGGGAGGGGGTGTCAGTGGCCTGCGATCTGCAGTCAGACCAGAGGACCTGGTGGGCTCCTATGTTCTGGGGGAGAGATGCCAAGAATGCCCCGTTCTCCTGCTCCTGATGGCTGCGACACTGGGACGTGGCCCTGCTCTGCCGGAATCAGAGGGACGTGGGAGGAACCCCTGTGTTCAGTGACGATCGAAGGGCCGCGTGCGCACATTAGGTCTCTCCATGTTCAGGAGAGGGGCCAGGGTCACAGCTGGTAAGGCCACTGTGTCCATCGCCACAGATGGGAATTAATGCTGGAGCAACCCCTGAGGGCTGGGGTGGATTCGCTGTCTCTGGCAGTTTTCTGAAACTAGATGGGCTGTTTCTCTGCTCTAGCTCAACCGGAAATTAATCTGGAGCCACCCTATGGCCTGGGGGTGAGTCTAGATGGTCACAATGGCCTCCCCTGGCCTTGGAATCTCTGACCCAGGTGAGATGTTGGACCCAGGTGAAACCTGGTGGCAGTCTGGGGGTGGGGGTGGGGGTAAGTTAGCAGGATCAAACCGCTGCCCAGCTCATTGCAGTGGGGTAACCACTTTGACGCCAGAAGGCCCAGTCCTGGGTTCCTCAGCTGTTCACTGGGGCCAGCCCGCCAGGCAGCACATGGATGTTGCACCAGAGGGGTTGTTGATGTGCAATGAGCTGGGCGAGTTTGTGTTACCCTGTGACGCTGGCAGGCTCTGGGTGACCGTGGCTAAGTCTCATCCCTTCTCTGTGCCTCAGTTTCCCTATCTGCAGGAGGGGGGTAGCAATGCCCACCAAAGCACTTTGAAACTGACAGATGCTGACAGCTAGAAAAGAAGGAAACGTGGCAGGCCTGAACCTAGCGGAATTAGCAAGAAGAGACCTAGGCCCCCTCCTGTCCAACCAGCTCTTCTAGCCAATAGTATTTCAATGGGTCTGAGAAGCTGCTTCTCCCCCCACGTCCCTCTTCGCAGCCTCCCGCTGGCGGCAGGCTCGGAATGAGAATGGAGCCGGGGGAGGACACAATTGCAACTAAGCAGAGCAAGGACTGGCACTGCTTTGGTGGGGAAGGCGGGCCCAGTGGGCAGCTGTGTTATCGTGGATGTGGGAATCCTGGGTTCTAATTCCCAGCTTTACCACAGGCTCCGGTTCACCTTGGCCAGAGAGGAACTCACTCTGCTCCACTTCCCCCCTGTATAATGGGGCAGCCAGCACTGCCCTGCCCCCCAGGGGGGTCGTGACAATTAATAGCTACATAGGTTCAGGTGCTCAGATACCACGGCAATGGACAAACAGAGAAAGGCCATAAAAACATCCACACTGGGTCAGACCAATGGTCCATCCAGCCCAGTGTCCTGTCCCTGGCAGTGGCCGATGCCATGTGCTTCAAACGGAATGAACAGAACGGGGCAATTATTGAGTGGTCCCTCTGTCACCCATCCCAGCTTCTGGCAGGCGGAGGTTTAGTGACACCCAGAGCATGGGGCTGTGTCCCCAACCATCTTGGCTAACAGCTCTTGATGAACCTAACCTCTAGGAACCTATCAAATTCTTTTTTGAACCCTATTATACTTTTGGCCTTTGCAACATCCTCTGGCAAGGAGTTCCACAGGTTGACTGTGCGTTGGGTGAAAAAGTACTTTCTTGTGTTGTAAATTTGCTGCCTATTAATTTCATTGGGTGACCCCTAGTTCTTGTGTTACGAGGAGTAAATAACACTTCCTTATTCACTTTCTCCACACCAGTCATGATTTTATAGACCTCTATCACGTTCCCACTTAGCCATCTCTTTTCCAAGCTGAAAACTCCCAGTCTTATTAATCTCTCCTCATAGTAAGCTGTTCCATCCCCCTAATCATTTTTGTTGCCCTTCTGTGCACCTTTTCCAATTCTAATGTATCTTTTTTGAGATGGGCGACCAGAACTGCACATAGTATTCAAGGTGTGGGTGTACCATGGATTTATGTAATGGCATTATGATATTTACTGTCTTATTATCTATCCCTTTCTTAATGGTTCCTAACAGTCTGTTAGCTTTTTTGACTGCTGCTGCACATTGAGCAAATGTTCTGAACGTACTTCCACAATGACTCTAAGATCTCTTTCTGGAGTGGTAACAGCTAATTCAGACCCCATCTTTTATATGTTTGGTTGGGATTATGTTTTCTAATGTGCATTACTTTGCATTTATCAACACTGAATTTGCCATTTTGCTGCCCAATCACCGAGTTTTGTGAGATCCCTTTATAACTCTTCGCAGTCTGCTCTGGACTTAACTATCTTGGGTAGTTTTGTATCTGCAAATTTTGTCGCCTCACTGTTTACCCCTTTCTCCAGATCATTTATGAATGTGTTGAACAGCACTGGGCCCGGTATAGATCCCTGGAGGACCCTGCTATTTCCCTCTCTCCAATGTGAAAACTGACCATTTATTCCTGCCCTTTGTTTCCTGTCTTTTAACCAGTTACTGATCCATGAGAGGACCTTCCCTCTTATCCCAGGACAGCTTACTTTGCTTAAGAGGTTTTGGTGAGGAAACTTTCTGAAAGTCCAAGTACACTATATCTGCAGGATGTCCAAATGTTTGTTGACTCCATCAAAGAATTCTAATAGATTGGTGAGGCATGATTTCCCTTTACAAAATCTGTGTTGACTCTTCCCCAGCATATTGTGTTCATCTCCATGTCTTGTAATTCTGATCTTTACTATAGTTTCAACCTATTTGCCTGGTACTGAAGTTTGGTTTACCAGCCTGTCATTGCCAGGATTGCCTCTCGAGCCTTTTTTTGAAATTGACATCACATTAGCTATCCTCCAGTCATCTGATTCAGAGGTTGATTGAAGCCATAGGTTACATACCACAGTTAGTAGTTCTGCAAGTTCATATTTCAGTCTCTTCTGAACTCTTGGGTGGATACTGTCTGGATCTGGGGACTTACATTTGCGCACTCCCCCCAGGCCTCACGCCCCGCCCTGCACAGGGCAGAAGGGGTCCAGGCGCTGCCCCCCAGCTGCCCCAGGGAGAGAGGGTCTGTACCTGTGTGGGGTGGGGGTGCAAATGCAGACTTGGCTCTCCTGCCCTTCCCCCCTGCACTTACCCGGCACGCGGCACCCGCCTCTCCCGCTGCAGCCCCGCAGCCCGGTGCTGGTTTAGATGGGGTGGCCTCCCCCTCTCCCGGCCCCAGGAGGGGGGCTGGGCTGGCCCTTCATGACACGCGGGGGCGAGGCGCTAAGGGGCACCCCACAGAGCCTTCTGCGCTCCCCACCCGTCACGAAGGACTGGCCCAGCACCTCACCCCCCCTGCACTTACCCGCTACTCTTGCTTCCACTCCTGCACCCCCCGCGCGTCATGAAGGACCGGCCTGGTGCCCCCTGCAGGCTGGTGCCCGGGGGCCTGGCTCCCCCGTCCCACCTCTCAGTATGCCACTGCATGTTCCCAGTCAACATGGGGGGTAGTTGAAATCCCCCGTTCTTATTGGGTTTTCTGACTTGGTATCCTCTCTAATGCCCCGGAGCATTTCACAGTCACCGTCCCCTCCTGCTCAGGGGGTCGGTAGGATATTCCCATGGCTGTACTCCTACTATGCAAGCACGGAATTTCTATCCAGTGGCACAGATTGATTCGTTTAAGATTTTTCCTCTACTTGACTATGCTCTTTCACAGACAGTGCCCCTCCCCCCCAGCGTGACCTACTCTGTCATCCCTATGTATTTTGTACCCCTGTTGACTATCCTCATTCCACCACGTTCCTATTCCATCGTTAGCCTCATTCAATGCCAGGGTCTCTAGTCCACCCATCCTTAGACTCCCTGTGTTTGCATACAGGCACTTGTACAGTTTGCCAAGATGCAGATGCTTGCTTTCGCGTGTTCTATTTAAATGGGGCTCTTCTTCTTTTGGCTGCTCCTCACTAACTCCTACCTATACTTTACCAGCTTCTACCCCCTCCTCTTTACTACAGAGTAGCCCTTTAATAAATCCTCCCCTAGTGGAAGTCTCTGTCCAAACTCCGTGCTCCTCCGCACCTGTCGGCCTTCCCCCAGCCCTCTCCTCTACAACATTTCTAGTTGTACACGCCAGCAATCTGGTTTAGGTAGAGCTCATCCTTCCTGAATAGACGCCTCCTTTCCCAAAAGGTTCCTCAGTTTCTAATAAATCTAAACCCCTCCTCCCTACTCCATTGTCTCAGCCATGCACTGAGACCCTGCAGTACTGCCTGTCTAACTGGCCCTGCATGTGGAACTGGAAGCATTTCAGAGAACGCTACCAGGGAGGTCCTGGACTTCAACCTCTTACCTAGCAGCCTAAATTTGGCCTCCAGGACCTCTCGCCTACCTTTCCCTATGTCACTGGTACCTACATGTACCATGACCTCCCCACATAACTACATATAAATTTGTCTAGATGTCTCCAAAGATCAGCAAACTTTACACCCAGCAGGCAAGTCACCATGTAGTTCTCCCGGTCATCGCAAACCCAGCTATCGATGTTTCTAATGTTCGAGTCCCCCATTACTATTACCTGGCTCTTCTTGATAACTGGGGTCCCAAGCTCCTTGCACCGAACACCCTCATGTGCCCCCTGCCCACACGGCAGGTAATCAGACCTGCTGCATTCAGTACAATCCCCACTCTGCTCTGGGCATCTGCCTGCAATGGTTTTGCATCTGTAGGGTTTTCTGGGGGGAGTCTTTTTGCAGGGAGAGAGGGAGCAAGCTATTGGCCTAAGTTTGAAGTATGTTTGTTAGGTGTATTTGCCTTTCAGACGCCTCTGTAAACTCCTCCGCCAAACTCCCTTGGTCGGAGCTCCTCTGGTCACTTAGGAGCTGGCCTGTTAGCCCCCCCTGTTCTCCCTGTGGCAGAATGTACCCCTGTGTCCACCCCCCTACAAACGCTTGTAATCGTCTTTGTACAAAGTACACCCTGTGGGGTATCATTTGAAAACTCATAATTTGCTGGTTATTATTGTCCGGATAAAATGTGTGTGGCAACATTGTGTGTGAAGTTGTAAGATTCTCCTGTGTGGCATTATTAACACATATTCCAAACTGAGGTTGGGAAACAGGCCTGTCTCAAAGAAAGGAATGTGTGCTCTGCTTAATTTGCATTTAAGCAGGAAACAGAGTCATCAAGCAAGAAGGGAAGGAAAGGATGCCCAAACAGTGAGGAAAAAGCAGCAGGGAACATCCTTCCTTATAGACTCTGTCTCCTGAATCTCAGCAGGAAATGTTTTTTAAGCAAGGGGATGGACTCTAAAAAAGGAGGTACAAACACCCCAAGACACCTCCTGCCCAACTGACTCTGCCCATCGCATTCATGGCACCTGAAGCGACAAGCCAAAGGAAGCATTCTTTGGATTCTGGGGAGAAGGGGTCCTGACCTAAGAAGTTTGGTCAGGAAAACTACTGAAAGCATGTGGTGAGAAACGTTTGCTTTGAACTGAACCTAGTTTGTTAAGTTAGGCATTATTTGCATTTTATTTTTATTTTTCTTGTAACCATTTCTGACCTTTATGGCTCATTATTTATTCTCACTTAAAATCTCTCCCTTTGTGGTTAATAAATGTGTTTTCCTGTTTTATCTGCTCCCATGTGTTTGAACGGGAGTATCTGGGCAGCTGCATTTGGGTGGCAAGTTGTGTGCATGTTATTTCTGTTAAAGCACTAACGGACTTTGAATAATTTGCATTGTCCAGGAGAGGGCTGGGCAGTATAGGGCACACGTTTCTGGAGGGAAAGCTAAGACTAGGGATGTGTTGGGGTCACCCTGCAGTAGAAGCCAGGCTGGTAGGAGCCCAGGGGTGGCTGGCTGGCTGGCTCCAGCACACACGCAGATGTGGCTGGGAGTGACTTGCCTGCTGCAGGCAGTTTGTGAGCTGTCCAGGTTGGAGGCTAAAGCAGCAAAGCATTATAAAGGGCACCCAAGTCCGGGGCCGGGAGACACAGCTACTCATTAGTCTGCATTGTACCCTGGTGTGTCACAGCCCCCTTGCCAAGGGACCCTGAAGGGGGATAAGGACGGCAGGCCAGAGCTTCAGTCAGCAGCTCTCCATCTAGCCTAGCAGGCCGCTTGACTCGGCCCCTACCCCCCCAAACAGAGCTAATCTTTCAGCAAGCAGCAAACAAGCAAGACCAGAACGTTTGTGTGCAAACAGGACCTTGGAATCTCCCCTCCAAGCTCTGTTCTGGCTCAGCCGCCAGCTCTGGGCAGGGCAGCATTTCTGGCCTAGGATATGCAGGGCCCTGCTGGCTTTAGAATCTAGCACCCAGGCCCAGATCCTCACAGCTAGTTAGACATCCAACCCTCCTTGAAATCCAGGCCCTCTGGGGTCTAGGCCTCTGTTCTGAACATGTCCCAGGGCCACACATGGCCCAAGGAGGCTGGGATTGTACTGGGCAGAGGCAAACACGTCTTTTACATTGGAGGGTGAATTTATGCCTGGTGAAGGGGACTGGCAGCCCCTCCAGTTTGCAACCCTCTAGTTATCAACAGCACAGGTACAGCGTGGAGCCCAAGGTGTCCCTCCCCATTGGGTAAATTTCAACACCACTATATGCTTTCCCCCTTTTAATTCATCTGTGTGATGAGGTTATCTAGGCCTAATGGAGAGAGCACTGGGCTGGGACTCAGGAGATGTGGGTTTTATTCCTGGCTCTGCTGCTGGCCTGCAGGGTGACCTTGGTCTTCCCTGCTCTGGGCCTCAGTTTCCCCATTTGTTAAGCACTTTGAGATTCAGTGGGGATAAGAGCTGGGGTTACTACTGCTATGAGCTGGGTGAAACCTCTTCATGGGTTAAGTGCAAACTGATATGTGAATGAGTCTTCCTTGTCAGAGGCATGTAAGGGGCCACACCCAAAACAAAGCCCCATAGAAACTAACCCCAGGTGTTCAGCCAGGTATCCTGACCAGGTGAGGGTGTGTGAGTGAAGTGAGATCACACAGAAATGAAGAACAGAGAGAGGAAAGGCAAGAAAGCCGAGCAGAAGACTAAGTGCAGTGTGGTCCTGGAAAAAGGTAGAGAGAGAGCTCTAGGGTCTGGACTTGGCTAAAAAGGCTTGGGGGGCGGCAGGATGGAGGGCCTGTAAGCGTAGAAACTGGTCCTTTTGGTCCTGGTTCTGTCTGTGTTCAGAGACACAGGATTTCGTACATTCCTGGTCAACGAACAAGGCTGCATCAAAGAACATACCAGACTCCATCAATGTCTGCTTCTCTCTGGAACGTCCCCAGGGCCCGACCTTTGATGAGCCGCTTGGGTCAAAAAGGGACAACGATGTTTATTAGGCACAGCAGGCCCAGTCCTCTGCTGTCTTGCCCTTTCTATGGTCACTGTCACCTGTGCAAAGCACTGCTAGGTCCTGTACAGAGGTGTAAACGACAACTCAAGGTGGGGGCCATCTGGTGGACAACCAGAGCCTTTGGCGGGAGGGAGGCGTTGTTTGGTTTTGAATCAGTAAGATAAAAGATCTAGAGAGAGCCAGATTCTGCTCCCAGTCTCGGTGTGAACCAGAGGGATTCCACTGACTGCGCTGCCGGCTGTGACAAAGTCAGCGCGAGTTTGGCAATATCAAAGGCTCATCTGAAAGCCCCGGCTGCTGGGACCCAGAGGCTGCCTGAGGATCTCAGCTTCAATCTTAAAAATACGGGCGGCTTCCAGCCACCCTGTTTGTGGAGTGAAGCCTGGAAATGTGACTCCAGCGGAGCCCAGAAGGGCCAGAAAAAGAAGCCCAAAAATGCATTGAAAAATAATAACCAGGATTTTTAAGACGACATCACGATTTTGAGGACCTGACTCATGTTTTTGTGCCACTTGAGGAGGCGGTGGTGTTGTTACTCCCTGGAAACCGCAATCAGAATACACCCCGGCAGCTCAGAGACTCATCTAATAACGTGGCAGCTCTTGGGGGATTTTTTTAGTGGCAGTTTGAATAGCTCTAGCATGGTATAAAATCCCTTTAAAAGAGGGGCTGGCACACTAGTGGTTAGGCACTGTGTGGAGACTCAGGCTGCCTGGGCTCTGCTCCTGATCTCCCGTGTGAACTCGGCCTGGCCCCTCCCTGCTCTGTAACTCCACTGGACACAGACTGTGGTGCCGGGGGCTCAGAATCTGGCTCTGCGGCTGGAGTGCTCCAGGGAAAAGACATGCAGCCCCAGGGAAGGGGCTGTTTCCAGGGTGGCATGGACAGGAAATTCACAAGCAGGTTATCGATCACAGCCAGGGAGGGGGAAGATTGTTTTGCTTTCTTCTGCAGCGTGGGGCATCTGGGCAGATCTCTCCTGGTCAATCCCCTCCCATGGCATCGGGGACACCGTGGTCTCCCACTCTCCGCCTGTGGTGCACAACGGTTTAGCAACCTGGAATGCTTCTGTCTAATCAGAGGTGGCCAAACTGTGGCTCGTGAGTTGCATGCGGCTGTTTTACAGTTAAAGTGCAGCTCGTTGAGCCCCTTGTGCCCCCCCGTTCTCCACCTACCAGACTGGGGTGGGGAGCTTGAACTTCTGCCCTGCGGCAGAGTCGGCAGAGTCGTGAGGCTAGAGGATGCTGTACAGAGGGGAGGGGTGTCTTGGGGTGTCAGTAAGTTTGGCCACCCTTTCTAGGGCTCAATACAGGGGTACCTGGGTGAATTAATGGCCTGGGATATACAGGAGATCAAGCTGGGTATGGGCTGGTCCCCTCTAGCTGCAAACTCTCTGAATCCATGTTACAGCAACGAGCCACTGTTGCAAAAGCGAAGGACTCACCCATCGAGGCTGCGTGACAATCTCTGCTCCTACAGGGGCTCGGCAAAGGGGGTCAGCTGGTGGCTGGCGTGTCCCAAACCTCCGTCTCGCCAGCAGCTAGCATCCCTGGCCCATCAGAGCCCCGCACAGCTCCGTCCGCAGCCTGCCAGCCCTGGCGTTTTGTGTTTGCCGGGGTTGGATCTGATAAGCTGCAGGGCCTAGAAAGGCAGGTGCCGTTCCCAGCAGGAGAGAACTGGGTGGACAAAGGGGGAGGGGATGTTTGTCTGGTGCACTGAAGGAGGGAGAGCCCCTGCAATAAAGGTGTGACGCACTGGAAGGTTGGGAGGCTGCTATAACAGCCCACCCAGCCATGAATGTTAGGGGCAGGGGCCACCATCGCTTCCTCCCCATCTCCCAGGGCCACTGTCCTCCATGAGGTGTGGGGCCTGGAGGAGAGCTGGCTGCAATTTGGGGAGAGAGCAGAACACTCCTCCGGGGGGGAGGAGGCTGTGCTTGCAGCTGAACTAGGACTCAGGAGCAGGGGCTCAATTCCCAGCCATGCCAGGACTGTTTTCATCAGCTAGATTCAAAAGTAGGTGTGGACGGATGCAAGAGAAGGAAAGTTTGGCTGGTAAATCTTGTGTAGACTGGGCCTGGTACTGAAATAAGGGCCCCTGCATTGCCTTGTGCTCTGGTTTAGCTATATCACACCTTAAATTATACCGGGACAATTTTCCTGCGTAGCCTCAGCCTCACTTACCAGGCAGAATGGATGAAAACCAGGTTAAAACCAGCGGAGCGCTTCCACACACAAAGGGTGTTTCCACCTAGGAGAAAAAGTAGGGATCTTACCGCAGAAGAAACTAACCTGGGGTTGTTTCCTAAGGCGATCCAGCACTTTGTGGGGTTTGTGACCATTCTGGCAATTTCCCAGGCATACCACATCGACCCAAGTGAAATCTCCTTGAGTTACGCATTTTATGGGCTCGTTGTATTAACAATGCAAACGTGTGCGGTTGGGATTGCACGGACCATCTTTAGGAGGAATGCCAGATTCCTGCAATCGCTGGGAAGTCTGGGGGAGCTTCAAGAGATGATGTGGCAGAGAGGGAGAATACGTGTGACATGGAAATCCTAGGCGGGAGGGGATTGGAAGCCCCCTCTAAGCACTCAGCCTTTGAAGCATCCCCCTGAGATGGGGGACACCTTTTGTCTGCTGATCCCGTTACATGAGGACAGTTCAAAGACCAACCGTGGAAAGGAGTCACTCACGAGGGGGCTTGTTTGTAGCTGTGATCACTCTTGCTGGAGTCAGGGGGTTGGAGGATCTCTGGTAAGTCTATTAGCATGTGGACAGTTCTATTGATTGGTTTGCACGTGCTTTCTCTGTAAAGCTTTTATCCTATGAATCAATGTGCTTGCTCAGAAAGACCTGGGCAGTAACATCACTGAGGAGAACAGCATGGCAGGCTGGGTTAGGCAGTCCTGGGGAAAACACAGTGTAGGGAGCTATGCAACTGGGAAATACCCTGGTCAGGAGGGAAAGGAACACGAGTCTCTACCCAGGAGAGGCGATAGCTGGGGAGCTTGGAGCTAGAGTGGGGGAATGCGCTTGCTGGACCATAGAGGGGGAGTACAGATGCAGTTGCCCTGAACTGTGACAGTTTACACACGTGTTAGCAGGGCAGGGTAAGGAGGAGAACGCACTTTATCTGGACCTGCTAACTCGTGTTAAAACTACAAGGTGCCTTGTCCACATTAGGGAATTACTTCATGTTAGCCACCATGCAGTCGCCAACATGTGGGGAGAACACACCTTTCTGATGAGCAAAGCCACGTGTTTAGCTAACCTGACGCAACCACTCATCGTTAGCTAAACTGGCCTAGCCAGAGCAGGAGGATGGTGGTGGTGGGGTGCTAGACTGGGCCTGGGAGCCAATTTCCTGTTCTGCCACAGATTTCTTGCATGAGTCACTTAGCCTGTCTGTACCTCAGTTTCCCCACTTGGGCCAGGGGATAATAGCATGGCCCTACCTCACAAGTGTATCGGTGAGGAGAAATACATCATAGATTGTGAGGTGCTAAGATATTCAGGCTCTTACCTGGTTCTTGTTACCAAAGGTATCCAGGCGGCTAGAGCTTCTGTCCCCTCAGCTGATATAAGAGTTTGCACCCGTTAACTAGCCTGGTTTTAAAATACCAGTTAAACTGGTGCCTATTCCTTGAGCGGAGAGGGTGGAGAAAGGAGGGCGTTAAAGGGCACGCATCCCCTGTTGATCCACAGAAAGGAAAACTCAGCAAATAGCTTTTTTTTTAAAGACAGAGCCAACTGTTTACCGTGCAGGCACAGCAGCCTATAGCCCTCTTATCTGGGTGCACGGCTGGTGAGCAATTTTCCAATCTCTCTGATCAAGGCCATTGTTAACAGCTTTTATCACAGAGATGCCTCATTAAACCTCATAAGCTCTAAAATGTTTAAGCGGAGTCAACTGAAAACTCCAGCCCTGATTACGCAGAGGCTAAATAAATGGCTTGGGAGCAGAACAGGAGTATAGCACGTGTCTGGGGGTGAACCGGAGATCCTCATGCTGCTTGTAGTGCCCCTGCCCCGCTTCAGTGGGGTTACTCCAGACTTTACACCAGCCTGGATGAGCTCAGCTTCAGGGCGGGTTGTTCCTTTTCTCCTGCCTCCTCTCCTCAGTTCTAAGAAATCTCCAATGATTAAGTTCTTAATGCGCCCAGCACTAAATAAATATGTACTAAATAAGTGATATTATACATGGGGGGGAGTTCCAAAAGGTGTTTAAATAGAACTGTTGCCATTTCAGTATTGCCCCTGGAGGCTTTGTATTGCGCTAGCCCCTTGGGGTGCTAGATTGGGGGTCAAGACCTCATTGAGCTAAGCCCTGCACAAACACATAATGAAAAGATGATCCAGTTTTGATGGACCAATGCTTGTTTACACCCACTGGGGATCTGGGCTCACTGAGGATCTGGCTTGTAATGTAACATGCCCAGAAAGGAGGTCTAGGACATTCCCAAATGCTGGTGGCTGTTCAGGCGATTGGCTGAAGTGCTCCATATCCCACTGTCAGGACCTATCCCTGCAAGTATTTTTCTCCCCATGAAAAACAATCGTAAGGTTGCAAACCAGATAAGCCGTGGCTCCCACAGCTGGGTGCTTTCCCACAACCCCATCTACAGAGATGAATAAAAGAAAGAATCTGCACTCTCTTCCCCCGCCTCCCTCTTTTAAATATATCCGTACTACAGAGGCAATGGTCCCAACTCCATAGTTCAGGTTGAGTTTTCAGAAGTTTGTAATTTCAGGAGCTTTAAACCTTTATTTTGTACTAATCGCACTGAAACAGTAAAAAAAACCAACCAAACACAGACTGCAAAAGGCAGAGAATCAGAGAAATGTCAGGCTGGAAGGGACCTCAATAGGTTATCTAATCCAGGCACCCACACTGAGCAGGACTAAGTTGAGTGCGGTTTGAATGTGCAAGGGGGGTTGATGAAAAACGAACTGATAGAGAAAGAATAATAAAGGTTTGTTTTGACCGTTTTGAAATGAAATGGAAACCTTTCTGTTTTGGAAGTGTTTCATTTAGAAATTTTAGCTAACTTACAAAAAACCACCCGAAATGAAAAACTGAAAACATTTGTTTCAAGTTGAACAAAAATAGGCTGTTTTGTTTGTTTCAGTGACAAAAATGGGGGGAGGGGAGGAATCAGTTTTAGGCAAAATGAACCGATTCCCCCCCCCCGATGTTTTGGTTTGGCCTTTACCTTACTCAGCCCCAAAACCAGGAGCCAGACACCAAAAATCACCAGATTTTTTTCAAACACTAGACAGTGGTGCTTCAGCCTGGTTTCCATTGTTGGCCCCTCTCCCCCCGCTGACAGTCAGTATGCGGACACCCCTAAATGCAATGGGTGATGCCATCCTGGCCCCATTGCAGGTGCTCCAGCAGCTGCCTGACAGCTGGCAGAGTCACACTCCCGCCCCAATTCCAATGAACAACTTTTGTGTTATCCACAGCCCACTTCTGCCCTGCCCTCAGCCCAGCCCAGCCCAGCCCAGCGATGAATGACATCCTCCCAAACCCGGCATCAGTTCTCCTCCCACCCCACACATCTGCTCTTCCAGGGGTCGGTCACCCGCAAGCCGCACCTGACATTGCAGGGAAGGAGCAGGGAGCAGAACTGCCCTGAGCAGCTGGACTCTTGTTGCTCCCCCCACCCCAAAACCCCTTGACTCCTAAGCAGGGGGGGAGGAGGAGGAGGAGGAGGAGGAGCTCTGCCTGCCTCATGCAGCAGCTCTGATTGGCTGCTCTGCCCCAGGAGCCATGGTTGCTGGGTGAGAGGTAGCCAGTGGGGCCAGATCCCAGCTGGCATCAATGGGGCTAGGCTGATTGACACCCGGGTGGCGTGTGGCCTGCTGGCTGGAATATCACGGGGTTCCCACCTCCCAGGGGATGCCAGAGAAGGGAGCGTCGCTGGGGTGAGAAGGGGCGAATCCTGAGCTCCCGCAACGCCACTGGTCTCTGTGGAGACTGGGGGTGAGGCCCCCACAAGTCAGGGCCACGGGCCCAGCCCCCACAGTCTGCACAGAGCCCGGCTCCCGCGCACACCCAGCTCTGGGCCGGTTCCAGGGCGCGGCAACACACGGGATGGGGCGTGCTGGGGGGCAGGACGCTGGGGCTGGGGTGGAGCCAGCGCGCACCCAGTGCGCTGCACAGGCGCCACCCGATCCGCAGGCCAGCAGAGCTCCTCCCGCCCCAGCTTGTTCTAAGCCTCTGCCCCGCCCCCCGACCCCCCCCCCCCCCGCCCCTGCACTAGCCCCGCCCCTGCTGTCTGTCCGCGCTTCTCGCCGGGCCGGGCCGGCCCCTCCCTCGCTGTGGAACTCGAGCCCGGCTTGTCCTCGCGCCCCCCCCCCGCCGCCCCCTCTGCCGGTCCCGGGAGCTCGCGGCCTGCTGGGCAAGGTGCTGGGGGGGGGCAGAGAGCCCATCCCTCCTCCCCACTGCTTCCCCCCCGGCTCCCCACCGACCCCCGCCCCTTCCCCCCACTGCCCCTAGGCTCCCCCTTCCCTTTCACCCTCCACCCTTCCCCCACTGCCCCTAGGCTCCCCCTTCCCTTTCACCCTCCACCCTTCCCCCACTGTCCCTAGACTCCCCCTCCCCTTTCACCCCCCCACCCCTCTCCCCACTGCCCCTAGGCTCCCCCTTCCCTTTCACCCCCCACCCTTCCCCCACTGCCCCTAGGCTCCCCCTTCCCTTTCACCCCCACCCTTCCCCCACTGTCCCTAGGCTCCCCCTCCCCTTTCACCCCCCACCCCTCTCCCCACTGCCCCTAGGCTCCCCCACCCTCACCCCTCTCCCCACTGCCCCTAGGCTCCCCCACCCTCACCCCTCTCCCCACTGCCCCTAGACTCCCCCTCCCCTTTCAGCCCCTCTCCACTGCCCCTAGGCTCCCCCTTCCCTTTCACCCCCCACTCTCCCCTGGGCTTCCCACTCCCCCACTGCAGGGAGCCATCGGATTGTCCCTTCTTTTTTCCTTTGTTCTCCATGACAGATGTGGGGCCAGGTCGGCTGTGCTGGCCCTTGGGAGCCACATCCTGGGCACAGCAGTTGCCAGCCGCGCTCCGGTGGAGACAGGTGAGGATGTGGGGCTGGGCAGTTAGGGCCCATCCCTTCCACGCCAGAGACCAGATTTCCCCTAGCTTTGTTCCCTGCCCCAGTTCAAAACCCCTCCTTGGCACAGCAAGTCACTTATGCCAATGCAGAGCAGTCCCAGCATAGAATGTTTTGTACCCACTTTGCCCTTGGCAACTGGGAGTGAAGCTCAGAGGTTTTGTCTTCATTTCCTGTCCTAAAGTGCTGTGTCATTGTGCTGTGTGCAGCTGAGGATGTGTATTGTATTGTATTGTAGGTGTATTGCATGGCTGAGGATGTGAGGGAGATTCCCAAACCTGAGCCATTCTTTTTAGGTGACAAATCAGAGGAACTGTCCCAGATTGAGTTGTCATTAGAGAAGGCTTTGGAAGAAACTGATAATGTAAACAATAATAAGTCACCAGGACCAGATGGTATCACCCAAGAGTTCTGAAGGAACTCAAATGTGAAATTGCAGAACTACTAACTGGTATGCAACCCATCATTTAAAGCAGGTTCTGTACCAGATGACTTGAGGATAGCTAATGTGATACCAGCTTTTAAAAAAGGCCCCGGAGGCGATCCTGGAAATTACAGACCAGTGAGCCTGACTTCAGTGCCAGGCAGATTGGTTGAAACTGAGAACAGAATTATCAGACACATGGATGAACATGGTTTGTTAGGGAAGAGTTAACATAGTTTTTGTAAAGGGAAATCATGCCTCACCAATCTACTAGAATTTTTTGATGGAGTCAACAATCATGTGCACAAGGGTGATCCAGCGGATATAGTGTACTTGGACTTTCAGAAAGGTTCCTCAGCAAAAACTCTTAAGCAAAGTAAGCAATCATGGGATAAGAGGGAAGGTCCTCTCTGGGATCAGTAATTGATTAAAAGACAGGAAACAAAGGGTATGAATAAATGGTCAGTTTTCAGAATGGAGAGAGGTAAAGAGTGGTGTCCCCCAGGGTTCTGTACTGGGACCTGTGCTGTTCAACATATTCATAAATGGTCTGGAAAAAGGGGTAAACAGTGAGGTGGCAAAATTTGCAGATGATACAAAATTATTCAAGATAATTAAGTCCAAAGCAGACTGGGAAGAACTACAAAGGGATCTCACAAAACTGGGTGATTAGGCAACAAAATGGTAGGTGAAATTCCATGTTGATAAATGCAAAGTAATGCACATTGCAAAACATAGTCCCAACTATACATATAAAACAATGGGGTTTAAATTAGTCGTTACTACTCAAGAAAGAGATCTTGGAGTCACTGTGGATAGTTCTCTGAAAACATCCATTCAATGTGCAGCAGCAGTCAAAAAAGCTAATAGGATGTTGGGAATCATTAGGAAAGGGATAGATAATAAGACAGAAAATATCATATTGCCTCTTTATAAATCCATGGTATGCCCACATCTTGAATACTGCATGCAGATCTGGTTACCACATCTCAAAAAAGATATACTGGAATTGGAAAACGTACAGAAAAGGGCAACAAGAATGATTAGTGGGATGGAACAGCTCCCATATGAAGAAAAATTAATAAGACTGGGATTTTACAGCTTGGAAAAGAGACAACTAAGGGGGGCTATGATAGAGGTCTATAAAATCATGATTGGTGTGGAGAAAGTAAATAAGGACGTGTTATTTACTCCTTCTCATAACACAAGAATTAGGGGTCACAAAATGAAATTAATAGGCAGCAGGTTTAAAATGAACAACAGGAAGTATTTCTTCACACTACGCACAGTAAACCTGTGGAACTCCTTGCCAGAGGATGTTGTGAAGGCCAAGACTATAGTTCAAAAAAGAACTATGTCTGTTCATGGAAGATAGGTCCATCAATGGCTATTAGCCAGGATGGGCAGGGGCAAAACCGTGCTCTGAAATGTCCCTAGCCTCTGTTTGCCGGAAGCTAGGAATGGTTGACAGGGGATGGATCACTTGGTGATTGCCTGTTCTGTTCATTCCCTCTGATGCACCTGGTGTTGGCCACTGTCGGAAGACAGGACAGTGGGCTAGATGGACCATTGGTCTGACACAGTGCAGCCATTCTTATGTTCTTATGTGTCTCGTTAAATAGCTTTCGCACTCCCCATGGGATATGGTGCAGCATGATTTCTCTGAGCGGCTTTGTACTTCCTAGAGGAAAAGCTTTGTTAGCATGGAGTCGAGATTGTTGATAAGGATCAGTAGAGCCAAGTGCAGGGAAAGGGACTAGCTTAAGAAAAGGCACCTTCACACTTCAGATCCCCTGCTCCTCATCAGCTGGCTGGAGTACAGCGATGGCCGTTCGTGCATGCCTTCGCCTTCCATGCCCTTCCTGGCCCATCCCCACCCGACCTAACATCTCTTCTTTGCTCTTGAGTTGATGACTCCCGCCTCCAGTTCCATGGCACCAGCTCTGCCACCCATTGGGGAAACTTTCCAACAGGCACCTTCGTGCTTCCTCCTTTGGTGCCCTTCACGCTTGGGAGGAGCTCCCTGTAAGCATTTGCAAAGCCGCCTTCTTCGCCCCCTTCAAAATTCTCCTCAGAACGCTCCTCTGTGATTCCTACCTGAAACTGGGCAACAGGTGGGCGGCTGGTGTGCTGTGATCACTGCCTGTCATGCTGACCAACATTGTCTCGTTTCCTTGTACTTCCCCGTCGGTCTGGCTGTTGACCCTGGGCTTGGAGCAGGGGCTGTCTCTTGGTTCTGTGTTTGTACACCTCCTGGGTGTGATGGTACTACAAATAAATAATAATAATATATTCATAGTTGCACCGACTTCTCTTTTAGTTGCTTTAAAAAACTACTTCAACCACTGTTGCACCCTGTATGGATGCTCTACATTCAGTTATAACCAGGCTTATATCAATTTAGCTTTTGTTGGTAAGGAACCAAACTAAATCTAAATCCAATTTAGAGTGTCCACCCAGGGTTTAGAATTGATTTAATAAAATTTGTTTGAACTCACACTTTTTGTTAAGCAAGTGGAACTTGGAATATAGACAAGGCAAGGCAGATTTAGTGGCTGAAATAGGTTTTTATTACCACTAGCCCTGCTGTGTTTTCACTGCAAAAAGAAGTGTGTTCTTCCATCAAGTGAGCTGTCTAACTGGAACAAAGAATGCAGCCCATATTTACATGATGGGGGGGCTCTATCCTGGTAAGTGTTTGGGGCCCCCAAAAGTCACTGGAAAGCAGTGACTCTGAAAAAGATGTGGGGGTCATGGAGGATAATCAGCTGAACGTGAGCTCTCAGTGCGACGCTGTGGCCAAAAGGGCTAATGTGATTCTGGGATGTGTAAACGGGAATCTTGAGTAAGAGCAAAGAGGTTATTTTTACTTCTATATTTGGCACTGGTGCAACGGCTGCTGGAATGTATTATGTCCTGTTCTGGTGTCCATAGTTCAAGAAGGATGTTGATAAAGAGGATGTTGATAAACTGCAAGAATGAAGAAAGGTTGGAAACCATGCCTTATAGTGATAGACTCAAGGAGATCAGTCTATTTAGCTTAACAACGAGACGGTTAAGGGATGACTTGATTAGAATCTATAAATACCTACATGGAGAACAAATATTTAATAATTGGCTTTTCAGGCTAGCAGACAAAGATCTACCATGATCCAATGGCTGGAAGTTGAAACTAGACAAATTCAGCCTGGAAATAAGGGGTAAATATTTAACAGTGGGCGTAATTAACCACTGGAACAACTTCACAAGGGTTGTAGTGGATTCTCCATCACTGACAATTTTTGAATCATGATTGGATGTGTTTTTAAAAGATCTGCTCTAGGAATTATTTTGGAGACAGTCTCTGGCCTGTGTTATCTAGGAGGTCAGACTAGATTACCACACTGTTCCCTTCTGGGCTTGGAATCTATGAATCTCTCTATAAACTCCTCGTGGAGATTCACAGATTCAGGGATTCCAAGGCTAGAAGGGACCACTGTGACCATCTAGTCTGACCTCTTGTAGCTTTTAACCTGCAGGTAGCTAGTTGAGGTCAACTTCAGGTGGGGGATATGGGGTTGATCTCAGCTAGCTACATCAAGATAAGACTACCTGTGCCTTGTCTCCACTGGGAGTTTGCAAAGATAGGTATCTCCATGAGAAAACACACCTCTTTTCGCATTAAGGCAGAGCCGAGGAGGAAGCTAAATAAATACAATTCTGTCTTGTGCACCACCACCAGAACTGTTGTGTTCCAGGGAGAGGGCTAGTCAGTTAGGCCTTGTCTACACACACACGTTGTGCTGCTTTGACTACACTGGTATAGCTAAATCGGGACAATCCTGGTGTGGATACAATTATTTCAGTATAAATGTACTTCTACTGGTACTTCCTGAAAGGGAAGGGGAATAAGTGTATGGGTGTACGGCACGCCTATTCTGGTATAATGGCGTCTATACTAGGAGTTGCGCTAGTGTAACTACACCAGCAAATTAAATCAGTCCTAACCAACATGATTATATCAGGACAAAATCTGTGCAAGGCAGACCTAAATAACGGGCTCTTACCTAGCTCTTTCCATCAGTAGATCTGAAAGCGCTTTAAGATTTCAGTATCCTTATCCCCATTGCACAGAGGGGGAAACTGAACACAGGGAGTTTGACGGGACTTGCCCAAGTTCACGCAGCATGTCCATAGCCAAGCCAGGAATAGAACCCAGGTCTTCTGTGTGCCAGGCCAGTGCTCTAACCACTAAGAAACACTGCCTGTGCGAACTCTATTGACAGCTACGCGATTCATGTGAAGCCTGAATGCCTAACTCCCAGTGGTATCTCTGTACCTTTGAGGCTGAGGCAACTGTTACTGCAGAGAGAGAGAATGAAAATGTGCTGGTGTGTGCAGGCCACCTTAGTTGGCAGTTTCCTGCCTCATCCTTGAGCTATGCCCCCGCCACTCGTCTGTGTAGCTAAGTGAGCTTTGCAGTTAGTCAGAACAGAAGGGATCATTAGCAGAGGATTTTTTGCCAGTGGACTTGGAAGCAACAGTTTGACATTCTTTTATCTCTGAACAGAAAGAGGCGCGGTAACTACACCAACACGCTCCGAGAGCTGGCTCAGATGCTGCCTGTTCCTCTGCATACCAGCTACAAAAAGCTTACCAAGGTACTGCCGGCCAGAGCAGGTGCCTGCAGTGACAACTGCTTCACCTCGTCTCATGTTCCAGAGGGAAGCATGGGAGTATGTTAAAGACATGCTGGGACACAGGGAAAGCAAAGATGTGGGGGGATGGAACCCAGCCTACTCCAATCTGTTGGAGGAGGAAGAGCGGTTTTGAGGCTTGCTGCTGCTAAACCTTGAGACTTGTTGAGGGGAACAAACAGCTGGTCACTCTTCCGCAATCTTATTCCAGAATAATGACTTCATTTCGGAAGCATGCTAATTATTCTGGAATAGAGTATCTACACAGCGAGCTATTCTAGAATCACTATTCTGTTCAATTTCCCGTGTAGACAAGCCTTTAGAGACTCTGGGTCTCATATGCAGTCTGCCACCTCCATCCCAGAATAAATCAAGGAGAAGAATTTCCCCACTGGAGTTGTCCTTGTGGTTTTTTTTAACAAGCAAACATTTTGTGGAAGTTTCTGTTGGATTTGCAGCCTTGGAGGCCAATGCTCTATATCTGCCCGACAGCTACTGCCCAGACATTGTCAAGTCACGCTTTTCCCCCGCTCACCCCTTCCTAACCTGCCTTGGCTCTGTTCTGGGGGGACCCACCATGAAGGATGAAAAGGGAGCTTGGTGTCTGTGGCCCGGTCAGTCCTTGGTTTCTTTGCTGAGCCTTCCAACACGTGCCAGCTCTGGCCGATGTGGATACTTGCCCACAGAAAACTGGGCAGAAGAGCAACTTAATTCACATAACAGCCGTCCCATGGCGGCTTGTTTGGGTCACCAGGGAATTGAGTTGGGTGGGAGCTGGGCAGTCTAGAGTTAAATGGCTCCACGTCCCATCCTGTGAGCCAACCAGCCCCTAATGGTCTTGTTTTGCAGATGTGTGTGTTTTACACAGGTGCACACTAGCAGGTGTAACTCATTATTACTGAGTAAGCATCAGAGAAGGTTTCCAGCCACTCTCCAGTTGTGGAGGGCAAAGGATATTGGTGGTTGTGTCCAGGGCCCATGCACCCCATGGCTATGGATTTTGTTGGTAGCATTCATACATTGACACAGAATTGTGCTGCAGGTGCTATGTCTACCAACACTCCTTGTGAGTGCAAAACCTTTCCCTGAGTGTGTGTTCCTTTTGAAACAGAAGGAAATCCTGTTGCACATCCTCCGCTACATTGAGCACCTGCAGGCGAGTATCAGCACGACCACGGCTCTGCTCCAGCTCCAGTGTGGGGAGAAAGAAGGTAAGGGACTGCAGTGGTGAAGGGAGATGGGGGGCGGGAGGAGCAAGGGACATGAGCTGCTGCGTGGAGGGAAGCTAAGGGGCGGCGTAAGAACATGGTGGCCAGCAGGGATGTGGGATAAGCCACAGAGGAGATCTGCCGTACGTACATTGCTGAACCAGAGAAGCAATGGGGGGCTTCAGACTCGGAGATACAGTATTTTCTATGTTTGTTTAAGCAAATCAGCTGGAGTTTTGAGAAGCCCATTGGATGCTGATAAGAAATCCCCAGGACGGGGAGCCAGTCCTTCCAAATTCCTTGTCCCAGCAGTCATTTCAATCCTCAGTCCTGGCTGCTTGGGGCTATCTGCTGAGTTCTGGAGCATTTACGTAGGTGCTTCCCTTAGGGCTGCATGAAGAATTCAACAAACCACCCTCCCCGCCCCACGCCTTGGCCCTAGAATGTAAAGATTGGGAAAAGGCCAATCCTCTGTAGGGTCCTCGCCTGGCCCAGTCCTGCACTGGACTGGCTATCTGTTTCCTAGCTCTTGGGTTAGAGGCATTCTTATTTTTGGAGCCCTCTTATTTGGTCGCTGGGTGGCCTCCCCAGTCCCTAGTTCCACCAGGCTGTGCAAACAGAGCCGCTCCGGCCCTGCGGCAATCACTCTAGCTGTGGGGCTCGTTGTTCGGCTTGTTGAAGGCGCTGTGGGACGGTGCATGTCCGTGCCGGCTGCGGAAGGCTGCTCTAGAGTGTTTTTCTCAGACACGCAGGGTTAAATCGTTGCTGGCTGTTAGATTGTGGCCTGTGGGTTTGACCCTCCAAATTTATTATTTGTATTATCATAGCCCCTAGGCTTCCCAGGGAACAGGGCCTCATTGCACTAGGCCCTGTACAAACACAGAACAAAGCCAGCCCCTGCCCAAAGAGCGGATGGTTTTGTCCTGTATTTTCATTAGACCAAAGGCTGCAGAGAAGGCTATGGCCCTGTTCGAGCCCCCCGGCACCTGCGAATGGCTCTTGACCTTGCCCTGGGGGGGTGAGGCGCTGTCTGACCCAGTCAGTCCTTGGCCTTTCCACTGAAGCTATGATCCAGGGGCTGTTTGGGTGGCAGGCCTGTGAGCAAACCGCTGCTGTATTGGCATTGCGTTCATGCAGCTGCCCAGCAGGGCTCAGTTCTGGTCTCAGAGCTCTGTGGCTGTGACAGTCTCTTCTGACTTCGGGTCTCTCTGTGCTGCGGCTGGGAGGGGTAATTCCAGCTCAGGTAGATGTACCTGCTAGCGCCGCTCGAGCTAGCGGACCAAAAATAGCAGTGTGGCCGCAGCGCCACGGGTGGTGGGATGGGCCAAAAACAGCTGTTTTTGGGGCAGTAGTTTGCACAGCGCTAACATGCACGTCTAGGTTAGCTGGTGTGTAGCTGAAACCTGCATGATCATCACAAGCTGCCTCTTTTCCTCTCTCCCTTTTCGCCCCTGGGATCCATGTGAGCGGATGCTGTTGCTGAGGGGTTCTGACCTGCTCTGCTTTCCCCTCCTCCTGCAGAGTTTGGAGTGGGCGCCTCCAGGCATGTGGAGATGTCTGCTTGTCAGAGAGGGCGCAGAGACAGCAACCCTCATGGCACACCACGCAGGAGGAGAGCCAGGCTCCTAAACGTTGGCAAGAAACCCCGCAAAGGAAAGCGATCCCGCAGATCAGGTCAGGACGGAAGCGGTTGTCGCCATCCCCCCAGCTTTACTCTGCTGAGCGATTTCTCCTCCCCCTCCTGTTGGACAGGCCCATTTCTGCTGCCTCGTGACAACCAATGGGAAGAAGGGGAGGTTTCTTAGGAGGGGCAGCTCTTCTCCAGTGGCCAGGCTTTCTCTTCCCCCCCCTTCCCTCCCTTTGCTCTCCACATTTCGCTTTGGCCGACCCTGGCCACATGCGCTTTACTTCATTTTGGACATCGCAACCCCTTGCCTCTGGCAGGGCGAAGTGCTGGACCCTCAGCAGGAAAGTCACTGGCCCTTTTCCCTTAGGAAGGCCCTGCAACACTGGGGTGCAGCCGCACTGTGGCTGGGAGGTACCCTTCACAGCCTGGGTAGATGTACACGGTCTGGTACCAGTCAGGATCTTCACTACTGACTTGGGTAATGGAGTGGAGAGGATGCTTATAAAATTTGCAGATGACACCAACCTGGGAGGGGTTGCAAGCACTTGGGGGGACAGGATTAGAATTCAAAACAAATTAGAGAAGATGAACAAGATGAAATTCACTAAAGACAAGTGCGAAGTACTTCACTTAGGAAGGAAAAATCAAATGCACAGCTACAAAATGGGGGCTACCGGTCATAGTGGATCAGAAATAGAATTTGAGTCAGCGATGTGATGCAGCCGCTAACCAGGCAAATATCATTCTGGGTGTATTAACAGGAGTGTTGTAGTCACAGGAGGTAATTGTCCCACTTTGTTGGGCATCGGTGAGACCCCAGCTGGAGTTTTGTGTCCAGTTCTGGGTGCCACACTGGAGGAAAGATGTGAACAAACTGGAGAGAATCCAGAGGAGAGAGACTAAAATGATCAAAGGTTTAGAAAACCTGACCTACGAGGAAAGGTTAAAAAAACTGGGCACATTTAGTCGTGAGAAAAGCCTGAGGGGGCCCTGAGAACTGTGTTAGGTAACTTCTGTTAGGGGCCATTATGAAGAGGACAGGGATCATTGTTCCCCATGCCCACTGAAGTCAGAACAAGAAGCAATGGGATTAATCTGCTGCAAGGGAGACTCAGGTTAGATATGAGGGAAAACTCTAGCTCCCAGGGAGGGGGTGGAACCCCCATCACTGGAGCTGTTTAAGACCAGGCTGGACAGACCCTGTGAGGGCTGCTCTGGGTTTCCTTGGTCTGACCTCAGTGCAGGGGGCTTGGCTTGCTGCCCTCTTGAGGTCCTTCCAGCTGGACATTTCCCTGATTCCAGGATACGTGCTAGCTTTGCTCTAGCCAGCCTGCTCCCATAGGGGCTTGGACTAGGTTGTCCTCAGGCAGAGAGCCCAAGCCTGTGCCACGGTAGCCACACGGCTGTTCCTGGCGCGCTGACTCGAGCGGAGCTAGCATGTGTGCGTCCGTGTGAGGTGGGAGGACACAGCCTCAGTGTTGCAGATCTGAGGTTACCTCCAGGGGGTCACACTCCAGGTGAGTGTGGCTGGCAGAGCTGCTACAGCTGCACAAAACTCTCCTCCTTCCCTGACCACGCCCCCTCCCGATGCATGTGTCACCCCTGTAACGCCTGCCATGCCCCAATAGCTGGGGAGATGGGAAATGAGAGTCAGGGTCCCAGCTGGCCTCCTGTGCTTCTTGCCATGGAATGGTGCAGCTGGGCCTTTGGGCTGCTCTGCAGGACACAGGCCTCTTAAAGCAAAAGACCCAGGGAAGGGCAGGTGTAAGGAAATGATTAGTGTGGTTTACAGTGGGGAGATGGCTAGGAGCCAGGACTCCTGGGTTCCCTCCCCTGCTCTGGGCGGGGAGTGGGATCTAGTGGTTGGAGCAGGGTAATGGAAGGTAGTAGGTACATCTTGGGGTCTGGTCCTAGCTCTGCCACTAACTTGCTCTGTGACCTTGGGCAAGTCCCTTAATCTCTGCGTGTGTCATTTTCTCCAGCTGGCCTGTGTGTTTCCCTCCCTCCCGGGAAGCGGTGAAGCTTGCTAAGGCAGTGCCTATGACACCCATGGCAGCATGCAGCACAGTGGTGTTACCTTGGAGCTCTCAGGGAACTGGGCACTAACAAGCTGAGCTGGGAGCTGATGGATGCCCAAGGCAGCTGTGATTTCCCTGGAGCCTGAGCCGCATGGCAGTGTTGCTCTGGGCTCCCCTAGCCCTGTGTTGTGGGCGGGTGGCTGGGAAAGCGGCGACATGGCCCTGCCTGGAGTCCTGTGCCCTTTGCCTTTGCAGAGCGGAGGGGGGTGAACAAGGAGGCGCGTCGGAGCCTGAGCCTGGGCCAGTCGCCCTCGCAGCCTGGGCAGCTCGCCGAGGCGGATCTGCGTGTGGCAGGCAAAGGGGCCCTGCTCTCTCCGGGCACGAAGCAGCTTCTGTTCCAGTTCAGCCGCAGGGACCCGGCACTGGGGTCTCGCTGGCCCACAGGCAGCACCTTCTTGGACAGGGCTGAAGGCAGTGTTCCCGGCCGCGCAGCAGGTGCAGTCCCTGTCTGCCCTTCGCGGGGCGCCTCCTGTGGGAATGGGAGCTGATGGGAGCTCGCCCATCGCTCGGGTCTCGGGGGACTGTCTCACCCCTGCCGCGCTTGCTGTGCACGGGGTCCATGGCAACACAGGGTGCTGGAGAAATCCAGGCCCTTGTGCTGCACCAGATCCCCAGCTGGTGTGAACTGATGTCACCCCACTGATGCCCGTTTCCCCCCCACTGAGCTCCTGGCCTTGTGCCTATAGGAAGCTGCGGCCGTAGCATCCGTAACCAAGGATGGAGCCATTGTAACACTGAGTCTCCTCTGCGGGGGAACGTGGCGTCCAGTGGAATTGGACAAAAGCGTGTCCGTGCGTTTGCAGACTGGTGCGTGGGGTGTGACCGAGAGGAGATCCAGGAGGACGATGACATGTGCTCTGCCTGCGAAGCAAGGCTGATTTACCGGGAGCAGCGGTGGTACGACAGGTCGGACCAGGCTCTGCTGGGGTAAGAGCTGGCAGGGGTGCTTGGCACACAGTTAGAGAGCAAGCGGGTCCAGGCTGAGCCCACGGAAACCTGTGGCTCTGGTGACTTCAGTGTGGCTCTGCCCATTTCCACTTGTTAGCGATCTGGCCTGGGACCACAATCCAGCCAGCGTGCCGCATTTTCAAACCCTGGCTCCGGATTTCTGCCGGGAGCGCCCCCCATAGCCAGCACTCCTGCCCCGCTCCCAACTGCGTCCCCGGCTGGGACAGGCCAGGGCTGGAGTAGCCGGCAGCTCCCTCCACAGCCAGCGCCCTGCCCTACTCCTGCCAGCGCCCCCTACAGGGAGAAGCTTAGACTGGAATAGCCTGGGGCTTTCTACAGCCCCTCCTGCGGGATGGTCCCCATAGTTTTCGCCCCTGCAGCATGCTTGGCACAGACGGTTCCCACCGCTGTAGCTGGCAGAAGGCGTGGTTGGGTCTCACATACAGCTGGGTTCTCTGCCGCATGTCTGCTGACTCAGCTATCGCCCACAGACAGCTGGAAAGAGAGGCCTGCTTCCAGCCGGCATTTCTTGAAGAGGATTGGCATTGCTGCATCCAGAAGGGCAGTTCCAACCCTCCCTGGGTGGGAGGCTGCAGCTGAAAATCTGCAGGAAGCTGGGGAGGGGGCGGGGGGAGAGAGGGCGTACGTACATCCCGCCCCACGGCACAGCTGTGTCTGTAGCACGCCCAAGAACGCTAGGAACTGCTCTCAATGCAGCATGTGTTTCGTCAGCTGCACGGGGCTGTGAGCTGCTCTGCCGAGGAGTCTGGGAGAGGGGAGGCAGGGCTGCCATTCAAGGCCATTTCCAATCTGCTCTTCCAGGCAGGAGCGGCAGGAGCTGGTGCAGTATCATTCCTGCGGGGAGGAAGAGGACGATGGGCCAGATGCTGGTCCCTGGCTCTCAACCCAGTCCCCTGGGTGTGGTTCCCGTGGTGAGTACTGCCATAGACTAGGACCAGAGTGTGCTGAGATGGCCATGCCAGGTTGCTGCTGTTCATGTAGCTATGGTCGCACCCATCAAGTTGGTTGTGTTGGGTAATAAGCATCTGCGTGTCCAGGCTCTGGAGACGGCCCCCATCAGCATCTTCAGACCTGAGAGACACCCCCAACAGCACAGTGTGTTCATCACAGACAGCTGGGGGAGGGATAGGCACAGAGCAGCTGCCTGCCTCTTTTTTAAACTTTGTTGTTTGTGTATAAAATGCAAACACATAGGAAAACAAAACGCACTGAAACACGCATTGATGGAAGTCGCATATAAATGAAATTCCATGTTCTTCATTTGCAAAACCTGGGAAAAAACCAAACCAAACCAACCCAGCCCAACCTGAACCTGCAGAGGTCATGCAGGGCATCCATTATGAAAGGGGCTGAATAGCTAAATGAGTGAGAACATAACCCCTGGTTATCGGGGCGCTGCGTGTGTCTGTGGGGGTGGAGAAGAGACCATGCGTCCCAGCTGACAGTGGTAGGGGACATTAACAAACGCTCTGTAAATAATAAGTTCAGCAGCATCCTGGTGGTCCAGGTTCGCCTGTTTCCTGGAAGTCAGCAGCTTTGCCGCTGTGGAACAGCCCAGGTTCTCTGGGCAGATCGTGCGGAGAGGGGTGGCAGGAATGTAGCCACCGAGATCCTGCAACTGAGGTTTTGGTTTGCAGAGAGCTCGCTGCTGTGTTCTCCTGGGAGCGGAGGCCGAATCGGGGCTTGCTGGGCCAGCAAGGATCTGGGCCTGAGCCCCTCGCTGTTCTCGTCTCCTGGACGGCTGCTTCCCAGGCATGTTCTGCAGGGGGGGCCGGAGGAGCTGTCCCAAGGTAAAGAGATGCCCGCGTTCCTCCTTGCATCCAGAGTCGCTTGCCAGGACCGGTTGTGGTGCCGTGGTGATTTCCACTCGAACCATGGCACCGAGCGAGTGCTGTACAGCGTGCCTTAGAAGGGACAGTGCATATTGCTGTCCCTATGTAGGGTGGGGTGTCGCTGGGGTGGGGGGCTGGATTTCCTTACCCCAGTCACACTCCCTGATCGCAAGGGAGCCTTTTACATCCACACCACACAGCGCAAGGCAATCGAGAGTTAACTGCCCCTCCCCTCTTTTTGTTTGATCTGTGCCTAACGCACTGGGGCGCACAGCCATCGTTGCTGTGTGGCGTGTGCTGGGTATCGGAGCCATTCAACAACGGCACGTTACTGGCTCCGTTAACCAGACCTTTCCTTCTGTGTACCGTATCTTGGGTGTCTGTCTGGCCCTGATCACTGTATAGTCTGAGGGCCTCCCGGCCTTTAATGTACTCACCCTCGCACACCCCTGTGTGGCTGAGCAGAGCTATTATCTCTATTATTCAGATGGGGAAACTGAGGTACTAACCCTCAAAGGTATTTAAGTGCCTACTCCCATTGATTTAAATTACCTTTGAGGAGCCAGGGGCTGACATGACTTGCCCAGAGTCCCACAGGCAGGCTGGAGCAGAGCAGGGAATCCAATCAGGCCTCCCAAGTCCCAGGCTAGCAGCCCTAACTACTGGTCCGTCCTTCCTCTCCAGCCATCCAGGCGCAGTTCAGTCTAGAAGCAGGAGGAGGGCCCCCTGGTGTCAGATGCCGCATGCAGTCCCTCCAGCTGCCACGGCTTCAGCGGAGGTTGGGCTGCAGGGATTGGCCCTGTATGATTTCAGCAGAAGAACTGGGTGCCTGTGTTAGACCACGTCTACATGGCGAGTTACTGCACAGCAAGTTAGGTGTGAATCTGCAGCACAGGTGCCTCCTGCACAGTTACGCCCCATGTGGGCAGCGCTGTAGTGTGAGGGAAGCCCCAGACTGCGCTGTCCAGCCAGAACACACCCCTAGCGAGATCCTGGCGCCTTCCCCTCCGGCCCCTGAGCCCGGGAACACCACACCGGTCACCCGGCTGTTCTGGGCAGTGGGCTCTGCTGCTGGAGCTGGTGTGGGTTTAGCGTGGACAGGCTGAGATTCTTCTCCACAAACGGAACTGGCCTCCAGTTGTCTCCGGGGCACTGCAGCCTAGCAGATAGAGCACTGGCTGGGCTCTATTCCTGGGATGCTGGAAATCAGGTGCCAGACTCCAGACTGCTCAGCTGGTTGGCTTGGATTTTGGCTCCTGGCTCCTTGCCTGCTTTGGTTCTGGTTGCCCCCTGGGCTGGATCCAGAGAGCTGCACAGATACAGCCCCTGCAGGTCGTGGCAGTTTCCATGCCCAGAACATCTGCTCCTTTCTGCGGTGGGTGGAGGGGGTCCTGAGGCAACGGAAGAAACGGCAATCATCCAGTCTGAGCTCCTGGGCCGACATGTCCCCCTCAGCATTGTCCCATCCATGGCCAGGGTTTGAACTCTGGCCTCACGTACCCCAAACGTTTCGTCCCTAGGCTGGCAAGCTGCAGAGAGTCTGTCTGCGGCGCAGTGCTGGGCCGTGGCTGCTGCCTGCCCAGACTTCCCTGCGCTAGCTGGCTCAGATGGCAATAGCCATGAAAGCCGGGGCAGCGCAGGCTAGCCACATAAGTACACGCCCAGCGTCCTGGGCTGCCACAGCGTCACTGCTGTCTTTAGTCAAGCTGCGTCTCTACGTGCTGCAGGCCCACCTCTCCTTGCAGTGTAGATGTGCTCTTGGTGACTGGCTGGTATGTGGGCTGTGGAAATCATTAAACCCCTGCCTCCCTGCGGCAGCCTAGGGCTCAGCCAGGGCCCTCGCCAGGGGAAGGCTGTGGGAGGTCTCTCTGAGGTGACTTGTTTTGAAGGCGTCTCTCGTTCTCCGGCAGGTTTGTTTGAAGACGTGTGTCTGAGCCCACAGTCGCCTGGTTCCTGTGACAGCCTGGCTGGGGCCCTGCAGAGAAAGGTAGGCAGATCCAGGGGCCCTTCCTGAGCCCCGTTGGCCCCTCTCCCTCAAGGAGTGAAGTGGCCACAGTGGAAGCCCCTGTTCACAGGCAGGCCCCACGCCATGCAGCCTCCTGTGGCATTACGTCAGGTTCCAGTCGGGTGCTAATCACACCCTTAGCTCTTAGCATCAGTAAGTCTCAAAGTGCTGCCCGAGGGAGGGCAGGACCATTATCCCCGTGTGACATATGGGGAAACCGAGGCACAGGGCCAGGAAATGACTTGCCCCGGGTCATCCAGCAGTGCCAGGGACAGAGCCCAGCCAGTGCTCTATCTGCTAGGCTGCCGTGCAAAGTTGCTGTTACCTGTTGGCTGTGGGTGGCCTGTGTGAAATATAGCTAGCCCCATAGCCACCATTGCAGCTGGCATTATTCGGGCCTCCTTGGGGGCACCCTAGAAAGAGAGGACAAGGGTGGAATGGGCTGTGGAGACCGCCCGCCTGCCCGTCTGGGGCTTGCGTGTGACCCCCTTGGGGCGTGCTGGTGGAGGTTAATGCTGGGGAGCTTCGCCGTGCTGCTAGGGTCCAGAGTTGCAGGGTTTGTTGTTTGCACTACAGTAGCAGCTAGAGACCCCACCCAGGGCCCCACGGCGCTGGGCACTCCTGTACTCAAGCCAGACGTGCTGCCCCAAGGAGGGTTACAATTCAAGCCCGTAAGCAGAGGCTGCAGGAAAGCGTTGGAGAAGGGCTTGCCCGTAGAATTGGATGAGTCCGACTGGAGAGAGATTCGTGCTGCTCATGTGAAGCCAGTCAAGGCTTCTAGACTGAGGCCTGTGGACGCCCGGTTCCTTCCAGTGTGATGGGAATCCAGCCACTTTGGACATTTCAGCCTTAACTTTTCATTTGCCGTGTTCCTCTCCCCTCCTCGCCTCCTTCACAGAGCGGCGCTCATCAGACCCTTCCAGACGCTCCTCTGAACTCCCTCAATGTCTTCCAGTCTGCGTTCTCGCTGGACCATTGCTACCTCTCCTTCAGCGAGGCGAGTAAAACGGACTCCAGCCCCGGGTCGGGAGTGACGGAGTTAATGGCTGCCTGTGGGCAGCTCCTCCAGGAGGTGAGAGGACAGGGTGGAGGTGGGTTGTGGTGCTGCCCTCTAGACTGTAGAACGAGGGGGAAGATGGGTTTTTGAGGGTAGGGGGTGAAAGTCTTGTCCTGTTAGGGTAGCAGTATGGGAAAGGGATGATGTACACAGTGGCTGTATAGGGACTGGAAGAGACACTGAGCCTCTGATCTGGTTTAGGAAGGATTCAGGCTGGAAATGGATCAGCCATGCCTGCGCAGAGCCCGCTTGGGTGTTCTCTCCATTGCTCTTCAAAGCTGAGACTTCCAAAGTTGCTTAGAAGATTTAGACACGCAGCTCCCACTGGCGCTCGTGCCACTTCCTTTTCCCGGTGCCCAAATCTCCGGGGCCTGGCTGGGTGTTTCCCCAGCACTGCCACTCTCTGTCCGCCAGGGTTCCAGCCCCAGACCGGATCGCTCGGTGTCCTCCAGCGACGAGAACAGCGACAGCACCTGGATGCCTTACAAGCGGACAAAGCCGCTGCCTGCTGCCCCCCGGAAGAGGAAGAAAGGGGAAGGCGGGCGACAGCCGGAGGCCTCCAACAAATCCCGGTCCCCCTCGCAGCTGAAGAAGAAATGTGTCAATGGCTTCATCATGTTCTGCCGGCTGAACCGCAAGCAGTACATCCGGTAAACAGGAGGGGGCGCTGTGTCACCTACTGGAGAGGAGCTACACCTGCTCATACCCCCCTTCCCTCGCAAAGGGGCTAGAGATGCCATCTCTGGGGGCCCCGGCTGGCCGTGTGTCCGGCACTATGGCCCTAACTCAGCAAAGAGATCCAGCACGGGCTTTCATTTTAAATGTGTGCTCCCGGTTCTTACTGTTGTTTATTATTTGTATTATGGTAACACCTAGGAGCTCAGTCATGGATCAAGGCCCTGTTGTGCTAGGTGCTGCATGTTATTTATTAGGTGTATTATGGTATTGTCTAGGGGCCCTGTCATGGATCAGAGCCCCATGGTGCCTGGCGCTGTACATTATTTATTGTACATTTTTAGCCCCCTGGTGCCTGGCGCTGCACATTTTTATCGCTGTTAGGTGTTTTATCATAGCATCTCAGTGCCCTAGTCCCGGTGCGGCCTCCTGGTGCCAGGGGCTGTACAGACACAGAGCACAAAGAGTCCCTGCTGCACGGACGGAGCTGACACTCCAGGTATAAGACAAGAGACACCAGATGGAGACAGATAGACGGCAGAGTGCAAACGTGGTGCTGTGGCTAAGGCAGTCCTTGGCTGTACAGGCCAGGGATGTAGCACAGATGCGGGGCAGGGGCGGTCACCTCTGTGTATGGCAGTAATGAGACCATTACAGGGATGCTGGGTCCTCTTCTGGCATTCCCACTTCTACGGGATGCGGACAAATTGGAGAGTGTTGAGCAAAGAACTGTGGGAACGATCTGCGATCTGGGAAAGCTGCCTCAGAGCAGGAGGAGCTGGATCTGTTTAGTTTACCCTGCTGACCTTGGTCCCTGGACTGTCCTCCCCTCCGCAGGGGGGAGATTTCTCAGAGCAGGGGGCTCCTTAACCCAGGGGACAAAGGCAGAGTGAGATCGGAGCCAGAGAAAGAGAAACTGAGCCATTGGGCCAGCCCACCCAAGGACAGGGGAGGTTCACGTTTGCATCTGCTCAGCAGGTCGGCTGCCTTTCTAAAAGATCTTTTCTAGCTTGCATCATTGATGGGGTATCTAGAGAGCGGATGCTCATAATGGTTTCTTCTGATCTTCCCATCTGTGACTGACGCCCCAGGCTGACGCCGTGTCGCCAGCACCTTTCAGCCACTCGCTTTCCCTTGGCGCGATGCCAGGCTGAATATTTTTAGTGGTGGGACTGACGCCAGATCTCGGCACGCAGCCCTGGTCTGCAGCAGCCGGCTGGAGAGAACAGGAGTTTTGGGTGTCACTCCTCTAGATGTTTATCATCATCTGTCTCCCTGGAAGCGGCAAGGCAGGGGGAATGTGTGCCCACTTGCTCTGGGAGGCCCGTGGACGTGTGCTGCTTCACGCCTCTTCTGGGAGGACTCGTGAGTGTCTGGTGCTTTCTCCCACAGTGCTTGCCCGGGGATGGCATCCACCGCAGCCACCAGGGAGCTGGCGCAGCTGTGGCGCAACATGACGAAGCAGGAGCGGAGGCCGTATTGGTAAGGCTGGCGTTTGGAGAGCCTCATCAGAGCTGTGGGAGTCAGGCTGATGCTGGGGGGAGATCTGTTGGCGAAGGTGCCAACTTCCACCACGTGCTCTCCCTGCTTAATGTTGCAGCTGCTCTCTGAATTACACTAGCAGGTTCAGGCCGCAACCCAGCAGGCCAGTGGCAGAGCTGAGATTTGAACCCAGGTTTCTCGAGTTCCAGTCCCCAGACCTTCCAATGCCCCAAGTCTGCCTTAGTGCTGCCACGCAGCTCCAGCGGGGGTGGAGGTTGTTGCCAGGTGAAGAGTTGTACACTAGAAGTTGAGACCCCCTGTGACAGGACCCCCTGGGTGTACCACTGAGCCCTCTGTCTGGCTAACCTGGGCTCCCTCTCTTACTGTGATGCTGCGACAAGCCACAAACCTCTGGCAGGCACTGCACTTTCACACCCCTCTGCAGGCAGAGACCCCGCCCAGCTTAGCGCAGTGAACGCTTTCCCCAGCCACTCACGAACCAACAACAGAGATGCTTCAGCCAGGACCCCAGGGCTGGACCGTTTTGCCCTGGCAAAAGCCCAACCATGAAGTTTATTGCCCAGTCCGCCCCTCCTTCAACGCGGAGGAGACACACACCAGCCTTTGTGAACTAGAGCTAAGAGCTTCCAAATGCTTCAAGCAAAACACATGGTTTTAGGTACAATAGAAAACAGATTTATTAACTACAGAAAGCTAGACTGTAAGTGATTAGAAGTGATCAGTGCAGAGATCAAAGTAGATTACCTAAGAATTAAAGGTAAAACTGCAGTCTGAGTGCTATTAAACTAGACTGGATTTGAATCCAGCAGCATCTCACCCTGTTACACAGCTCAAGCAGGCTGTAGATCTTCCCTACACCAGCTGGGATTTGCCCCCCCTCACCCCCATCCAAGTCTGTCTTCTAGGTTCCAGGTGTTGAGTGGGAGGGAGGGAGAACCTGTCAGTATGTCTCTCCCCTTCTTCTATTGGCCTTTCCAGCTTGCTGGGCCAGTGGTGCGTGTGACCTGGGGGGTCATCCTCATTGGTCAGCCAGTCTTTCATTGTGTAGGTGCTTTCCTGGTGACCTCTCTATGGTAACAACCCGTTAGTGGAATCTATCCTTGAATGGGGAAGAGGGGGAGAGCCCTCAGCGCTGGCTGGCTGTGCCTGAAAGGCTGTTTGTGGGAGTTTCCCGCCTTGCAACATGTTCCAATCTGATATCCAGCAATGTTTCATAACTTTCCATGCTATGGCAGCACATACAATCTGACAGGATAGTAACGTTCAGCAGACCAAGACTTAAAATAACACTACACAAGACGCAGCTTGCCCAGCCCATCTCGGAATGCCATGACCCTGGTGAATGTGGAGTTCTGGGGTGATGTTCTCAGACACAGAGTGTCAGGCCCCCAACACACTACATCTAGGAGCTGACAGTAGGATCCAGCCACTGCTGGCCTGGTGGGACCTAGAAACAAGAAGCTTCTGATTGTCAAGATCAGACAAATGGTTAGAATTGCACAGGATTGGATTCCATAGCACCACTTACGCCTAAGAAGGATGTAGGTAAATACTGTAATCCCCCCTCAACAAATGGGGACTTCCAGCCCCCTTGGTCTAACCCACCAGTCCCCACTCTCCTCTCAGAACTGGGGATAGAACCCAGGAGTCCTGACTCCCAGTCTCCCTTACTGCCTGCATTAAACCCCACTGCCCTCCCAGGGCTGGGAAAAGAACCCAGGACTCCTGGTTCCCAGTCCCAGGGCTCTAAGCACTGTCATGTATGGTCTGGCAGAGACAAGCTGTCCCATACTGGGCTAGCTGGGAAGAGTTTCATCAACCTTTAGGCTCAAGGCAGTTGGTCACACTGGGCGGTCATGACCCCAGCTGGACGGAAGACAATGCCCCAAGAGAAAACAGGTGCAGAGAGGCACCCAGTTGGACTTCACCCCCTTGCTGTGTCTCTTTCTTCCAGCATCAGGGCTCGGAGGTTCAGCAGGCTGGACAACCGCATTGTGAAACAGGACTTCTCCAGCGGGGCAGAGGAGGAGGAGGAGATGGAGGCTCCCAAGCCGTTCCATCTGCTGCTGGCCGAGAAATCCCTCGGCTCCGGGGATCTGGGGCTGCCAGCCCCGCCCCACTCCCTCCAACACCCAGCCCCAGATGGTAACGCAGGGCCCCTCCCTCCTGGGGCCATCCTGCCCTGCCACACTGGGGTCTCCGTCCTCTGACGAGGCATCTGTCCCTTCTTTTGGAGGCGTCTGCTGCTCCGTTGAAATGAACAAGGGTGCTTGGGAACGGGCAGGGCTACAGCACGGCACGTTGTTGGAGGATGAGGCATTGGGGTTTATAGACTGGCCTCTTGTTTAACTGTGCCCTCGGTAGAGAGAAAGCAGGGGTGGGTATGGAGGGGCAGCTCGTATTTTTAATTAAAACCCTATTTATTCTGGTAGTTTTCCGCTCTTCCAGCGCAGCTATTATCCCAGTGGGCTGGCTGTGGTTTGGGGACATCCCCCAGAGTTGTGGGGCAGAGCTGGGCCATAACTTCACACCTCTCTGCTGAGCCCACACCAGCTGGAGCGTTCCAAACTGCCCTGTCCACCCAGCTGTCCCCAGCTAAGGGACACAAGGACAGCTGTGGTTAAGTGGGGATTGGAGGGACCCCCCTGAAAGAAACACAAACCATCCTCCACCGGTTCAGGCCAGACTTGTATTGGACTCTGTTAGTTGCTTGAATAGTTGACAACTGTTGTATTTATTTATTTATTGGTTTTAGAATAAAGCTCATTTCTGGGTTTCCTGGCTCCGGTCCAAGTTCGCAGCCCCCAGGGGCAGCCCCAATCACCTCTCCTCATGGTTTATTCAAAGCAGGAACAGCAGCAGGTGGTGTGGTTGGGCTGCTCAGCAGTAGGTCTCTGCCTCCTGAAGGCTCTTCGCTCATTCAGCCACTGAGCTATCGGGAGGGGATATTTGAGATCAGAGCTTCCCAAACCTCTGGGGACACATGACGAGCTGGTGGGAGGGGGGCACGCACGCTGCTCGGTTGTCTTCTAGATTCTCCAACAAGTGTCTAGCTATTATGGCTGTGAAGGAAACCTGGAAAACACAGCCCCAGTGTAACTGCCTGCTTGAGTTTGCAGAGAGCCTGAGACTGTAGCTTTGAGGTGGAACCTGCCTCTTGTATCTTCCTGGAGCTGTCTGCACCAGGAGGCACGGGTTCCAATCCTGGCTGGGATACCCATTGGGCCTGGTTTTGCTCCTTCACCGTGCTAAATCCCGTTGTCTCTGATGGTGTTACTCCTATATTACACCCTGCCTCATGGGTCTGTGGGGTTTGCTGGGCATGGCGCTTTTGGGTAAGACTTAAAATCCAAGGATGAAACATCCAGCACGGGTGGGAGGTGGTTGTCAGTACTGAACAGTCAGCACTCCTGTGGATGTTGACAGGTTCTGAGAGCCTCTCCAAAGCAGGCGTCTCACGCTGAGTGCTGCAGCCCCAGCCCTGCGTTCTGCGCGGATGTTAAAGATCCCAGGATGCTTTATGGGAGGCGCTGCCTTGGCACGTTTTCTGCTGCATGTGCGCAGTGTGCTGTGCTTTGGTTGATTTCCATGCTCCTCCCCAGAGGTGGCTGGGCAGGCAGGAGCACCCTTGGTAAAAGGGCGGTGGCACAGGACAGATCCTGTCCTTAAAAAGCGGAGCGTTGGGACTACCTGAGCTGGCTGCTAGGGGGCCCTGCAGGGCTGGTGGGAAGGGAAAGCGATGTTCTCAATAAAAGGAGAGGTAGGGGGCTGGTCAGTTAACCTTGGAAGGGGGGCAGGGAAGATTGTGCCATGGGGGGTGCTCCTGGGGAGTAGGTATTAGGTGGGGGTGAATCCTCGGGGGTCAGGACAGTTACCCAGCAAATGTGGCCACTAAAAGATGCACATTTGCATATCTTCCTGTGTCCCTGCCGGCAGCCAGTCGAACATAAAGCAGCATATGCCCAAGGGGCGGCAGCAGAACCAGGACGGTCCCCTCTACTGCTGGGATCCCAGGACAGTCACACCCCTGCTTCCCAATGGAGAGCAACAGCCATACGTTCGGTCCAATGGCTCGATGCACTGCGCAGGGCGCCCTGGTAGGTGGCCCAGAGGCCACAATGGGGGTCTCAAACAGGCACAAGAAAGGGACCTTTGTTACGTGTGGCGACTAACCTCCCCTAGGCGCAGGTATCCTGGTGCAGGGTTGGAAACTGGGCCTTGGGCCCGCTTTGGGGCTGGCTCTGCCACTGCTGAAATGCAGCCAGTTCTGATGTGGAACGAAGCAGCTCTCATGCAGTGCACTGCCTTTTGTAAGGGAGGCATGCACCTGTTGTTGGTGTATCCAAGTGTGACGTGAATAGCTTGCTCAGCAGAATTCCTTGAGGGTGATTTGGGTCCAGATCCTCAAAGATATTTAGGTGCCTGACTGCAAGAGCCCAGGTGACTGACACTTCCACACCACCACCCGATAGCCGTGGCAGAGCCTGATCAATGTGCGGTAAATCAGGCTGGGAGAGCAAGCTAGGCATTCCAGGAAGTGCTGCCCACAGAGACCTGATTGGCAGCCCCCTGTGACCTCTGATTGGTCCAGGTGCACTATTTAAGCACGGTGGGAGTTCCACTGTCAGTGCAACAAGGTAGCCCCAGACTTGCTGCAGAGACCGGCCCTGCATCCTTGCCCTGTCCCAGCCCCACTGTTGTGTTGGACCCAGCTCTGCTCCTGCCTTCCTTGGCTCTGGGGACCCCGCTTCTGGTTTCTGACTCCTGGGCTCTGGCCTCCTGCTTCTGGCTCTAGGTTTGAGCCTCAGTCCCATTTCCCAGCTCCTGCTGTGACTGCTAAGCCTGGCTGCCTGCGCCCCAGTTCCTGGAACCTGACTCCCATTGAATTCAGTCCCTTGAGCATGGAGGCCTTGGCCACTGGAACAGAGCTAACACCTCCACCGGCAGTGGAATGGGAGATATCCAGATATCATCTTTAACATATGCTATGGGGAAGGAGGCAGAATGTGTCTTTCAATCATTTGACTTTACTTAAGCCAATCACAAAGCTGATGATGAAAGGGTGCTGGGTGTGTCTGCTGCATACTTTACACCTCAGAGAAAAGTGGTGTATGAAAGAGCACGTTTCCAATGGAAAATTCAAGGATCGGGGAAAAGGCTGAATGTTTTATAAGAACTCTGTATGCATTGGCTGAAAACCAATTTTGGGAATACAAAACATGAAAGTATCAGAGACTGGTTGGTTACTGGATTAACAAATAAAAACCTTTCACAGCCACTGCAACTGAAGAGAGATTTAACCCTAGCCACAGCTATCCAGAGAGCAGCACAGACTGGGCTGGGGAAACAGCAAAACCTAGAGCAACTTGACAAACCTGAAACTAATTTAGAAACTGTGTAAACAGACACAAGTGTTAAAAGTCATTATCACAAACCTTCTGAGGCAAGGAGAGAGAATTCCCAAGCTAAGAGGGAGAAATTCTAGCTGACATGCACAAGGTATGGAAAAAGGCATTTCCCAAGAGATGATGCATGGCTAGCCAGAGGTGCAAGGTGTAATAAATGCATGAAATATGGACATTTTGCAGCTGTTTGCCACATCAAAGCAGTCAGGGAGTTGACTGGTATTGCAGACAATCAAGAGACATTGTTTCTAGGATCTATCACTTGTGATGAGATAGAGCCTTCCTACAGAGTGAAACTGAATATTCATGGCAAGACTATTGACTTTAAAATGGACTCAGGAGCTGACGTCACAATCATCTCAGAAGGGACTTACAATCCCCTTCAGCCCCCACCTTCTCTCCCCCCCCAAGCTAAAGTCACCTGATGCAGCCCTGACCAGCCCTAGAGGGATCTGAACTGCATGGACCAGTTCACCACAGAAACAACTTCCAGAGACAAAAGCTTTGCATTCAGAGCACATGTGATCAAAGGATCAACAGCCAACAACCTTCTCAGCTGCAGCATGGCAGCCGTGATGGGCCTAGTGAAGAGAATGGAAGAACTCAATGGAGGATTTGATGATGTTGGGCTTTTGAAAGGAAATCCGGTATAAGTCAACTTGAGAGACAACACTGCACCCTACAGTGTACAAACACCTCTATCAGACGGACCATGGAAGAGACTAGCTGCAGATTTATGCAAATTCAGAGGACATCATTTCATGGTCACTGTGGGCTATTTTTCCAGGTGTATACAGATAACATACTTGAAAGACATGACATGTTGCAGTGTTATCGAGAAACTGATGTGCACATTTCCTCCCTTCAGGATTCAGAACAGCTAGTGATGGACAACGAACCACAATTTGCCACAGCAGAATTTAAGTCATTCTGAACGAAATATAATTTTGATCCTAATCCTAGCAGCCCACATTACCCACATTTGAATGGAGAGGCTGAGAGAGCTGTACAGACAGCCAAGGAAATCCTACTGCAGAAAAATCCTCTTTGTTCTTCTGCGTTACAGAGCAACACCAACAGCAGCTGCTGGATACAGTCCAGCACAACTCCTGATGGGAAGACAACTCAGAGCAACTGTTCTGATTTAGCTTCTTTTCCAGTCTCCAAAGTGGCCAGTCATGAGGAGAGTAGCCAAAGCCGATAAAAAAGCTAACGAACCCTTTTATAATAGACGTCACTCATTTAGAGAACTGCCGGCTCTAGAACCTGGTGACCTTGTTCATGTCAAACTGGATGGAGAAAAAGGATGGACAACTCCAGCTGTCACAAAGAAAAAGAATCCAGCGCCTAGATCATACGGGATGGAGACCGACAGTGGAGATGTCAGCAGAAACCGTCGACATTGACAGCTCGTTCCTCAGCAAGAACAATCAACAGCACAAATGCTACCGATGGCGGCTGCAGAACAAGGAGACGATGGCTCAAGGATTTCAAACCAACCGCAGCAACTGCCGGTGGCCAGATGGCCCCGTCGTTACACACTGAGTTATGTAATTAGAAAACCAGCACGGTTCAGAGACCCGTGACAGACTGAGCCGTACTGAACGTCGCAGTGTCACTGGTGGGTAGGGAGAACGCGAAGGGGGCGATGGGATGGGACGTTAAACTGTACTGCACAGGACAGCCGCTAGGAGGCGCCGTGTGTAACGCACCTGGGCCGCAGCTGGCAGAGCTTTGAGGGATCCAAGGACAGGCACAGCCGGGTGTGGGTGTGAAGGACACAACAGGCAGCTCCCAGCCCTGTCCACCTCTGCCAGGCGCCCACCCTGCTGCAGCCCCGGACGCTGTGGGAGCTGCCAGGCGTGGGGGGGAGTGGGGCTTATACATCGCACGTGCGTCTGCACACACGCGACACCCTTGGCACCACCCATATATACCGCACATGCATATACACACACACACACACACACACACAACACCCCGGGCACCATCCCAGTCAATGCACACCCCCTCTAACCCACACACGCTGCACACCCCCATGTATACAATGTGCATCCCCACATGTACACAACACACACATTTCCACAGTATCCCCCCATGCACACAATGCCCCCTACCCCCTAAACACTCTCCCACATGCACTGAATGCACACACCCCACAATTTCTGCCACACCCACAACACCCACCCCTGCATGCATACCACACACACCCTGACATACACAGCCCCACACAACAGGCACACATCCAGAGTGCACACCCAAAACAGCCTCTACGCAACTCTCACACACAGTGCAAATACCACCACAGAAAACATACCCACAATATCCCCATACACAATTCTCGCCCCCCTACACACAACTCACAGAGCCCTTACACAATGCGGTGTCTCACAATGGCAACACAAGCACTTTTGCATCCACAGCATACACACAACACAGCACAATATACCCGCACATTTACACAACTCACACAGCCCCTCCAAATATAGGCACCTGCAAACCCACAGAGCCTCCCCCCCACACACACACAACTTGCACAACACAGGCCCCCAAGGACCACAACTGCCCCCCCACACACACACACAACACATTCACAGTCACACAGCATGACATCCAGTGCCAGATGGACCCCAAAAACCCCACGCTCTGGTGTTGGATAACACACAATCCCATGACAACCATGCACCACAAACTCTGGTACTCACAACATGTGCACCTCCACAAGACCCCCACCAGGCACCCACTGCCCTTCACTTAAGGAAACCCTCCGGGCACCACACTGCCCCAGCGCAGAACCATGGGATTGCCACGTGGCCCAGGGCATCCCTGGGAATCCAGACCTGGGGGCTCCCCCCGCCTTGCTGCCGGAAGGGTGCAGTGCATGGATCTCAGCGCTCTGCACCCTCTGTGCCCACTTCCTGGCACCCCGCAGCCCTGGTCTGCTGTGCTAGCCAGGGAGCCGGCAGTTCCATCCCCCGGGGGTGACCACTAGCTGGGGGCAGAGAACCAGCATTTGGCCAGCAAATACTGAGGTCACAAAACCAGCCCATTTCCATTGCCTCAGGGCACTGCTAGGCTAGATGGTGTCTTGCAAGGCCCCCGCATCCAGACCCCGCCCCCCATACTGGGATCGTGTCGACTGTAGCGACGTTGGCGTGGGACATCACAGCACAGCCCCTTTGGACCTTAGGGCAGCCGTTTTCCTATTACAGTCAATGGAATAAAGCCAAACTGGCCCCACTTCCAGCCCATTTCATCCACCAATGCTCCAGTGCCAGCTTCGCACCACAGGCAGGAGGAACCAAATGTGAGGATTTCCCCAGGGCAGGAAAGGTCCATCCGTCAAGCCAGGCTAACAAACGGCATCGGGGGAGAACCGGGAGCAAGGGACGGAGGGTTTTAGCCTGGAAGCCCGGGACTGAGCTGATCACAGTGGTGGGTAAAACCTCTGGCTGCTGCAGTAGCAGTGGGGATACTGCCCATGAGCATTAGGCACCTGAATACCTGGGAGGAGCTGGGTCCTATGTCACACTGGGCATCTAGGGCAGAGCAGGACCTTGGCCCCAGGTCTCCCTTGGATGCTGCCCACACAGCCAGCCAGGCTGTATCCAAGGGAGGAGAGCAACACGGGTAGAAGTGAGGGTGTCCGAGAACCATGCATGCCCTGGGATTTACCATCAGCGCCCTGGGGCGAGAAGCAGCCTCTCTGCTGCTTGTCCAGCTCCTAGCACACCAGGGTCCAGCTCCACTGCGAGGCGCTGTCATCACACACCCAGACACGCTGGGCAGGCTGCGTGCACATCCTAGCTGCTCAGAGGCCGTGAGGTCATCTCGGCCCTGCCCATCTGGACCTGGGGTACCGTAGAGCAGGGTGACTTACCTGGAGGGGATGGTGTCCAGCTGGCTCCTGACTTGGGCGAGGGAGGGGAGGGCTGACTCTCAGCCTCGCTTCCCGTGCCCCCTCGCCCCCCACCCCAGGAGAGTCTGAGCAGAAGTGATCTGTGCATGAACAAAGCCGGCCCAGGCACCCAGTGAGCTGCCAGCTGTGCTGCCCACAGGGTGGGGCAAGCCAGCTGTGCCCCCCAATGCTGGGCTTGGGAGCCTCCCAGCCCTGGAGGCTACATGCAGGTTTAGGCTCCAGTGGCAGCCTCTCAATCACTTTCCCCACTTGAGCCCCCCCAAACTCCCAACCAGCTCCACAAAGGGGTGAAGCAGGGGCAGCGTGGCCTGAGGGCAGAGGTCTGAGGGGCAGAGAAAGGCGGTGATGTAGGACCAAGGCATGATGGTGCAGCTCACAGCTGGGGAAGGCAAGAGACCAGACCTATTGGTGCCACTGAAGCGGGGAGGCTAGTGGTCGGGATGGGCTGGTGGCAGTCACGACGCGGCTGTGGGGCAGGCTGGGAGCAATGGCTGGGGTAGGCTGGTGCCATACACGAGGGAGCCAATGCTCCCCCCAGCTGCCATTGAGCCAGTGGCCTGCTGGGAGGGTGAGCGAGGAGACTGCCTTGGCCATGGAAGGGGCAGCGGCTGCTGGTGGACCTGGCACCCACCCTGTGCCCCCCACACTCCCAGCCTCAGGCAGCAGCAGGCCTTGGTGTATAGAATATGGATATATTTATGGGTACACAAATGTCATACAGTACCAGGATGGACGGACAGACAGACACACGCAGAGCGCTACATTAAAAAACCCCCATAATGTACAGGGATGACAAAGATGACAGAAGCTTCTTAAAACAAATATTGGGTAGAAACGATTGTTCCTCACAAAAAAAATGGTAGCAAAACAGTGAAAAAATAATAAAAATCGTGAGATGCACGAGTACCTGGTGAGAGGGTGGGACGGGGGCAGCACCCCAAGATTCAAGTGTCCAGTCCGGGTTCCCCGCAGATGAACATGGTGCATGTGTGGAAGGGACGTAACCATTCGTGCTACACATGGCCCCCCCGTGCCGCCACACTGCTGGTTCGCTGGAGCGGAACCCCCCTGGTTTGCTCGTCTCGGACAGCCAGAGAACCCCATGAGCTTTGTGGGAGGCCAGCTGTGCACGGGCACCACTGTGGGGACAGCTTTGAGGAGTCACAACGAAGCCCAGATTTGATTCGGAGGATGAGGAACCGAGGACGAGGGGGGAGCCAGGCCCAGCAGATGATGAAGACTTAAAAACTACTAAGAGCGGCTTGTTCTGAAGTGTGTCCAAGAGAAGCCGGCTGCTCCGGGTGGGTGGGAACCCATCCCAATGTGGATCTAGACCCTGGAAGCTCCATGGGGTGGGACCCCATTCTGACGTGGACCAAGCAAAACCCAGTTGCTCTGTTGAAGATCCAGTTCCATTGTGGATCTAGAATCTGGTGGCTTCCATGGGGATAAAAGAAGCTGGTTACTCCATGAGGCAAGGTTCTCATCTAGACGTGGATCTAGAACTCAGTAGCTCCATGGGAGGGGAGAGACCCTGTCCCACTATAGATCTAGAAACTGGGCATTCCATGGGGCGGGGATCGTATTCAGATGCGTATCTAGGACCCAACAGCTCCATGGTGGAAGCCATATCCCATTCCAATGTGGATCTAGAACCATTACTCCATGAAGCAGAAATCCCCGTCTGGCAGATCTAGAACCTGATTACTCCATAAGACATGGATCTGGAAGATGATGGTCCTATTCTGCTGTGGCTCTAGAACCTGGTTGTTCCAGAGGGGCGGGATCCTGTTGCGCTGTAGATCTGGAAGCCAGCTATCCCCCTACCCACATGGCTTTTTAACAGCCTGGTAGCTCCGTGGTGAGATTGGGGGAGTCCAAGGCCTTTGATCAGTCCAACATACACCCTCTAGCACGGGCTCCAGGATGGCAGGCGCAGCCGCCGCTTGGACGTAGTGAAGGTTTAGAAAAGTTAAATGCACTTTATTCTTAATATAAAAGATTCAGCTTGGGGGATGTTTATCCTCCTGCTGGAAGAATGATTCGAAAACCAGTGAGACCCTTAAATACAGGCAGGGCGAGGCGCCCTGGGGTGACTGGGTCCCGGGTCAGCTGGAATCACGCAGCAGGATTTGCTCCTTCCAAAAATAGATATTTATATATATATATATATAAAAAAAATTCTTTCCAGTAAAAAATAAGTCAGGTCAGCTGGTTTGTAGTGTCTAGGAGTGGAGGGAGGGGACCGTGGATACAGGGGGAGTAATTGGGGATCACTTTGGATTTCATTCTTCACGTTCACACTTAGCCTCTCTGTGCCACTCTGGCAGCACTGGGGCAGAAGTGCCCCTGCTAATCCCCTCCCCATGCACATGGGGAGCTGGCACAAGGGTTCCTATCCCCACTCCCAGAGGGCCAATTGGAGTGTGGCTGGAGCCCGCTGTGCCATGGCTATTCCCTGCTCCCCAGGGCCCATAGGGGTCACAGGTGGGGCAGATTACAGGGAACACAAAGGGGCCTTTGGAGCCACCTTGACCCCCAACCCCAGGACAGCACAAGGGAGCAGGGCCCCAGGCCCCAAACGTTACCTCCGCCCAGAAAACAAAGTCAGCGGGTCCCACAGCAATTGACAGGGCCTGGGCCTGATCGGCAGCTGCCCTGGAAACACCCCTGGGTGGGATGACACTTAGTGTTTCTAGGAAAGGGGGGGCGGGAGTGGGGGGAGCAGCTTGTTACCCCAAAGCCTGTTAATGCCTCCTTCTGACCTGCCCCCTCCATGCCACAAGAGCAGCCACCCCCCTTAGGGGGCTAGGAGCCTGCCTAGTCAGAGCCGTGGGGGGAGGGATTCTTCCCCCCAAACTTTGCATTGTAGTGTTTGGTCATGGGCGCTCCCCGAGGCAGGCCTGGGTCCAGCGCTGGCCAACTGCCCAGAGCCCCCGGCTCTCAGCCCCCAGGGTAGCAGGATCTGGGCCGAGTGCTACAGACAGCTGAGTTTGGATCTGCTGCGCCAAGGGCAGCGAAGGCAAGAAGATCCCCAGGAGGCAGCACCCCGGTCCTGTCTCGTGCCCCCCCGAAGCCTCTTACAAGTCCAGGGGCTCCTCCACTGGCACCGACTGCAGCTGGGTCAGCACCTTCTCGTCCGAGTCGAGGCCCTCGGGATCCAGGGGGTCACTGACCGAGCCGCTGAGCAGCAGGAGCCCACTCGGCTCTGTGCCATCCAGCACCTCCACCGCCCCCTTCTCCAGCTCAAAGAGCCCTTCCGTGCTGGCCACTTGCATCTCCATGCCTGCTGAGCCGGGCCAGCCCCCCGGCTGGGGCAGCGGGGACGGCACCAGGCCCTCCTGGGGGAAGTTCGAGAGGAGGCCAGGCTGGCGGCCGGCCGCACAGTCCGTCCCAAAAGCCACGGCTGGCTGGCCCACCCTGGCACCCTGGGAGTTCACGGGCACCGGGGAGATGCCGGCGGCCAGGATGGGGGCGCTGGTGCCCGCCGGAGGTGCCGCTTCTTGCTTGATGGGCAGGGCCAGGCTGCCGGTGGGGGCGGAGAGCACCGGGGACATCAGCATGGTGGCCGGGAAAGTGGCAGTCAGGATGAGCTTGCCCTGCTGCAGCGTCATGCCGGTGAGGATGGTGCTGCCGCCAGGCACTGGGTTTGTTAGCAGGATGTTCCCTGCAGAGGGGAGAACGGGGCGGGGGAGAGGGAGAAAAACCCCACAGGTGGGTCAGCGCAGGCACCCGCATTGCACAGCCGGGGGGACCGAGGGGCACAGAACAGAAGGGACTGGCCCATGGTTACCCAGCGAGTCATCGGCAGAGGTGGGGATAGAACCCAGGAGTCCTGGTGTCCACCCTCCTGCTCTAACCACTAGACCTCACTCCCTTCCCCTAGCTGGGGACAGAACCCAGGAGTCCTGCCTAGAGCAAGGGGGTTGGGAACCAGGACTGCTACCAACCTGCTGAGGGCTTTGGGACACCCCCTACCCATCTCAGGACAGAGGGGCCAGCTGAACCATTCCCACTGAGCCCTGGCCAGAGACACCCCGCCCCCAGCCAGTCCTGCCCCCAGACTCTGGCTGAAGCAGAGCTTAGAGAGACGTGGGGTCTTGGTGGAAAGACTCAAGGATACTCCCGCCTGGCCCTCGCCTTGTCCCAGGTTCAGTGCCCTTCCCCCAAACAGCCCCAGCCCTTGGCCCTCCCTCTGCTTTGTCGAGGTGCCGAAATCACCTCCCCAGGGGCCGGGGGCCACATAGAACGGATTTACCCCCCACCCCCGCCTCTAGGCCGTTCCTCTGGAGCTTCACTGGACTCCCCCCTCCTGTGGGGCAGGGTCCCCCCGACGCACACAGCCCCATAATCAACGTGGCCAGGGCACATGCCCCCAACCTGCCCCGTTGTCGTTTCAGCCAAGCCAGGCCCCCGCCCATGTTCCCACCTCCAGCGCCATGCCCGTGGCTGGTACCTGACGTGCCAGAGGACAGCTGCAGCGTGGTCACGCCCATGTTGGTATTGATGAGATGCACGTTGCTCTGCCCCACGGTCCCGCCGGCCACCTGCGGAGCCCCCACCTTGAGCGGGGCGGCGCTGGCCAGGATCTGGATCGGCCCCACCCCCTGCTGCAGCGTCACCATCTGTGAGGTGGGCACCACTTGGGGGAGCGAGATGAGCTGGGAACCCTGGGGCACCTGGGGGATGGACACCAGCTGGGGGGCAGGGGTCCCCTGGGACACCGAGTAGACCTGCGTGGGTGAGAGCGGCACCATCTGGGGAGGGGACAGAACCGGAGCCCCTGGGGCCGGCTGGGACAGGGGCACCACCTGGGAGGGCGGCGAGACCTGGGAGATGGGGATGAGGGGCGGGGCGGGGACGTGGACCACGGTGGGCACCGGGGCGGCCTGGGCCTGAGCCGGCCCTGGGCCGGGCGAGGCGAGGGAGGTGACGGGGGGGAAGGACAGCACAGGAGGGCCCTGCAGGAGCGGGGCTGCGGCGGGGGGAGGCGATGCCACAGTCAGCTGGGGGCTTGGCAGGGCTTGGCTGGGCTGAGAACTGGGCACCGCTTGGGAGAGGGGGACAATCTGGGAGCCTGAGGCCACTGGTTGAGGGAGCCCCGGGGCCGGGCCGGGGTCCTCCTCACCCAACGGCACTACCTGGGGCACTGAGCCAGCCGGTGCAGGGAACAGCACCCCCTTGGGGTCGGGTGCGGCCGGGGGCAGGGGAAGGAGCGCGGGCACCTCAGACAGGGCCCCGACAGTCTGGCTCTCCTCCGTCTTCACCTCCACGGCGCCCGGGCTGAACGCCAGGGAGGGCAGCGCCTCGCCGGCTTCCGCCTTGACGTCAGGCCTGGCCGAGGGGGACGGCGACTCCAGGCTGGTGCCGGGTGGGGTCTTGGTGCCCCCCAGGACGGCGCCGTTGAGCAGCAGCGGGGGGGTGGGCGCCACGGGGCTGAGGGTGATGGTCTGGCTGTCGCCCAGCGCCAGCCCGTTGATGAGCACCCCGCCCGGCGCCTGCAGCATGGAGCTGCCGTTCAGCAGCATGGCCTGCGGGCCGGCCGTGATGAAGTTGCCGTTGAGCAGGATGGACGAGGCTCCGGAGCAGGCCCCAGCGGGCGCCGGCAGGAACAGGTTGCCGGAGGCGATGGCCCCATCCGGCATGGCGGGCGTTCCTGCGGCCAGCTCCGTCTCCTCTGGCCCCCGGCTCGACTCGTCCTCCGTGCTGGGGTTCCCGTCTGACTCGCTGCGGGGAGAGAGGGACCGTCAGGGCTGGGCTGGGCAGGGGACTAGCCAGGGCTGTTCCCAGACGGGGCGCTCGCACCCACCCTCTGGCTGCTACCTGCCTCTGCCCCATCTGGACGGGGGCTGATATTCAGAGCAAAGAGAGGCAGCAAGGCCCAGTGGGCAAAGCAGTGGATTGGGACTCTGGACACCTGGGTTCTAATCCCAGCTACGGCTTGCTAGGCGAGTCCCTGTCTCACCCTATGCCTCAGTTTCCCCTCTGCCTAGTCAGACTGCAAGCTCCTTGGGGCAGGGCCTGTCTCTCACTCTGGGGCTGGGCACCACCCCCCACTGCACAGTCACCTTGGGACACAAGCCTTCCCGGGGTCCCCACGCCAATGCCGCTCCGTCTGCATTGCTGCACAACACAGAGGAGGCTCCTTCCCCGGCTGATGTCACTCAGCGTCGCTCTACTGGTGTCTAGGGCTCTGCCAATTTCCCCAGCCGAGGCCCTGGCCCCTCGGATCAGACCCATTTAGCACCTCCTCCTGCCACTCCTACAGCAAGGGAGGGTCCCCTTCTTGGCAGGGTCTCAGCGTAACCCTGGTCGCGTGTGGGCCTCCCCACACCACAGGGCTGGGACACAAGGAGCCAGGGCTCAGGCCACGTCTCCAGCAGGCCCTGCCTGGGCCACACAGCCTGCTCCCCGCGGGACCCACTCCCCTAGGGCCCCAGCAGCAGCTGGAAGGTGAAATCACCAGGGGGGCTCACCTTTCACAACAAAGGGAGAGAGTTGGGAACAGCCCCCTCCCCCCCAATGGAGCTCCCGCCCCCTTCTCCACCTGGCCTCATGGGGGGGAGGAGGAAGGTCACCAAGCCAAGATACCCTCAATATAACAAGGCGGGGGGAGGAGTGTTGGAGGGAGGGACTGCAATTCCTGTTCCCTACCCCCACTTGTGCCCCAGGAACTGTGTGGGGAGGGGGTGCTTCTCCTGCAGCGGGGTGAGGTCGGGGTGCATATGATTTTGGGGTGCACTTAGCTCTCACTGAGCGGTCCCACCACTGCGGGGGGATGGATTAAGGGGCATATTGTTTGGGGGTGCACCTAGCTCTTGTTGGGGGGGTCTCAGCATTATGGGGGACGGGTTGGGATGCATAGGACTCGGGGGTGCCTCTAGCTACCTCTGGGCGCTCCGAGCATTGGCTCCTGACCCTGCAGAGGCATACATTGGGGAGTCCATATACGGATATGTGGGGGCTGCCAACACCTCTTATTGGGGTTGCTGGTGCTCCCCCAGCTGGTGCTCCCAGCTCCTCTCCCGTCCACAGGTGAGATCTGGGGCTGTACCTCTTGCTGAGTGGCCTCAGTCCAGTGCACCCCACAAACGGAGAGGCCTGGACGACTGGGGGGAGTCGTTACAGGGCTCTTCCTATGCCTATGGCTGCCCACCTGCAGGGGTTGTTATCTTTGGGGGTCCCTCTAGAATTCTGGGGTTCCCCATCCCCTCTCTCCAAAAAGGGAGTCTTCCTTTCCCTGGGGAATAGCGTAGGACTTCCAGTAGGTTCTTGGGGCCCCCCTTTCTCTCTGGCTCAGCGGCCCCCCGAGTAGAATGAGATATGGGGGTGTCTCCTCACATCTAGCACTGGGGATTCCTCTGGCTGGGATCCCCTTCACCTATAAGGGCCCACCTCGCATGATGCCTATGGGATCCAAAGTGGGGGTGAATAGGATTGAGGGGGGATCCTTGACAGGGAGGCTATACCAGATCTTTGGGACGTGTAGGAGCAGGTGGGGGTGCCTGCAGAGGACTGGCTATAGAATCGAGGGTGTATAATTTCCCACAGGTCTCTGCAGGGGTACACTGTACAGAATCTGGGGGCATAGAGGAGATGTATAGGAGCTAGGCATTGCAAGCTCTGCAGGGGACAGGATCTGGAGGCAGTCCCTGCAGAGGTAATACCAGATCCGGGAGCACAGGCTCTGGGGTACCTATGCGATCTGAAGAGATCCCTGAGGAGGGAAGGTGTACAGGATCAAAGGGGTATGGGTTCTAGGGGGGAGGGGAGGGCTGTACAAGCTCTCCAGAGAGAGCTGCAAAGGCTGGGGGGGGGGGGATTCCTCCCGCAGGGGGGCTCTGCAGCTCTCTCAGGGTGTTCCCTGCAGAGTGGAGCCCTACCGGGCTCTCGGGGAGGGGGGGTTGCGGGGCTCTCGGGGGAGGGGGTTACCCGGGGGAGGGGTGTCCCCTGGGTGGAGGAGGCGGTTGTCCAGGCTCAGGGGAGGGATCCCCGCACAGGGGGGGTTGCCCGGGTTTGGGGGGATGCCCGCGGGGAGATGCCCGGGCTCCGGGGAGCCCCGCTGAGGGGGAAAGCGCCCGGGTCCCCGCGGGGCCCCCCCACTCACCTCTTGCTGGGGGTGCCGGCGCCGCCCCCGCCGCGGTCCCGCTGGCGCCGGTTCTTGAACCAGTTGCTGACCTGGGTGAGCGAGAGGCCGGTGTCGCGCGCCAGGCGCCGCTTCTGCTCGGGGCTGGGGTAGCGGCTGCGGCCGTAGGAGGCGCGCAGCGCGGCCCGGGAGCGGCGCGGGAAGCAGTACACCGTCTCCTCGCCGTCCCAGATGGTGCTGGGCAGCGGGAACTTCTTGCGCAGCCGGTACTTGTCCACGGCGCCCAGCGCCCGGCCCCGCGCCGCCTCGGCCTCGCGGTAGCGGGCGCGCAGGTAGAGGTCCTGCAGGAAGGGGTGGTGGGGCGCGGCGAAGGGCCGGCTCCGCACCAGCCGGTACAGCTCGGCGAAGTCCCCGCGCTGGAAGGCCAGCAGCGCCCGCGCCTTGGCCAGGCTCTCCCCGGCCGCGCCCGCCGCCTCCTCGGCCCCGGCCCCGGCCCCGGCCCCGGGCGGCAGCGAGCCCAGGAAGCGGCCCAGCCGGCCCGGGTCGCCGGCCTGCAGCAGCGCCTCGCACACGCACGACACTTGCTCGGCCGAGAAGCGCGGGGCGGCGGCCGGCGGCGAGGCCGGGGCCGGGGCTGGGGCCGGAGCCGGCCCGGGGGCGGCCGCCAAAGTTGGCAGAAGTTGGCGGGACTCGTCCGGGGGGGCGGCCGGTGGCGGGGGCGGGGACGGGCACGGGGAGCCCCCCCCCGGGCCGCGGCCGGGCGCGGCGGGATCCGCAGGGAAGGAAGCCATGTTCGGGGCTCGGGTGCCTCCTCCCCCCCCCCCGGCCGCCCTGCCCCCCCGTCCCCTCCCCTTCCCCTCCCCCGCTCGCCTGGCCCCCGCTCGCCTCCCCGGGCCCCCTGCCCCAATCCGCGACCCCCTCGCCCCCTAACCTCTCTTCCCCCTCCCCCTGCACCCCCTTTCCCCCCTCCCCGCCCCCCCGTCCCTTCCCCAGCCGCCCCCCTCTCCGGGCTCCTCCCCCCCCGACTCCTCCCCCTCCACTTCCAAGTTCCTCCAAAGCGCCAGCCTGGCGTGTTTGTCCCGTTCACACACAAAGGAGCGTCGCCAAAAAGCAGCTTCACCCTCCCCCACCCCGCCAGCTCTGCCCCCCCCCCCCCCCCCGCGCGATCCCCCCCCTACACACACACACACTTTCCAAAACTTTCCAAGCGCGTTGCCGGGGGGGCCGCGAGCCGCTTGGCCAAAGTTTGCAAGTGTCTGCGGGAGCCTGCAAAGGGGGGTTGGGGGGACCCGGCCGCTCCCCTCCCGGGCGCAGGAAGACGCGGTTCCTCTGCGGGAGGCCAAGCCGGGGCAGGCGACTGGCCGCAGCGAGTGGCGGGAGGGGGGCAGAGCAGAGTCCAGCAGCCCTGGAGTCGCGCTCGCGGGGCCCAGGGGGCCGTACGTCCCCCCCTTGCCCGCCAGGGGGGCTGGGTGCAGAGCGGGGGGCCGGGTGCAGGGGGAGAGATGGGTGCAGAGCGGGGGGATGGGTGTGGGGGGAGATGGGTGCAGAGCGGGGGCTGGCAGAAGAGCAGGGGGCCAAGCACGGGGGGAGAGGCTGGGTGCAGAGCGGGGAGCTGTGTTCAGGGGGGGCTGGGTGTGGGGGGCTGACAGCAGACCTGGGGGCTGGGTGCAGGGGGGGAGATGGGTGCAGAGCGGGGGGCTGAGTACAGGGGGGCTGGCGACAGAGCGGGGGGCTGGGTACGGGGGTCTGGCAGCAGAGTGGGGGGCTGGGTGTGGGGGAGGAGCTGGCAGCACAGCAGGGGGTATGGGTCCATGGCGAGCAGAGCCTGACGTAGGGAACTCTCGGGCTATCCTGAGCCTGGTGACTGCTCGGGCCAGAATCTGGGGGGCCCCAAAGGGACTGAAAGCATCTCCCCAAGCAGAGGTGGCTTTGAATTGTTGCCCCAGAACTGCCCCCTACTTCACTCCCCACCCAATATCTTGCCCATTGCCATTGTAGTAGCATCAGTCGGGATAAGCGCTCCCGCGGGGCCTGCCCCAGGCATGGGTGTCCTGGCGCGGAGGGGGTGGCTCAGGACAAGCGAACGCTCAGTGAGCCGAGTCGGGTTGTTATGGGTCAGTGGACGAGCCGGTGACTCGGCACAGTCTGGGTTCAGCATGGCCGGAAGCTCCCCCTTCCAGACAGCGCCCCCCCACGCTATGGTTGATGTGTGCGTCGTGGTTGTTGGCATGTGAATGTGGGTCTGTCACTGTCCATGCGGCTGTCTGTGCTGGTGAAAGTCTGGGCTTTGGTGTATCTGATCATGAATGTGGCTTTCTCGGTTGGTGTGGGGTTGTCATTGTGTTTGGGTGTCACTGCAGGTGGTCAGTGTGTGTCAGTGAGCATAGCCGTGGCACGTGTGTTGTGCTTGTCACTTGTGCATGGTCATGTCCGGAGGTTTGTGTGTATGTGTCACTTTGATTTGTAGTTGTGTGTTGCTGTGGTGGATGGCTGTAGCTGGGCAGTGTGTGGGTGCGTGTGACTGTGGTGGGCAATTGTGGGATTGTGTGTGTGTTTCGCTGTGGTGGATGATTGTGGGTAGGCGGTATGTGGGGGTGGTTGTGATGGGTGATTGTGGGTTTGTATGTGTGTCACTGTGGTGGGCGGTGTGTCAGTGGTGGGTAGTTTTGGGTAGGCCATATGTATGTGACACTAGTGGGTGGTTGTGTATGGGCTTTGTGTGTGTGTCACTGCTTTGGGCGGTTGTGGGTGGTCGGTGTATGGGTGTGCATGTCTCTCTGTGGTGGGCGATTGTGGATTTGTGTCTGTGTTTGTCTGGTGGGAGGTCGAGGTGTGTGTATGTCACTGGTGGGTAGTTGTGGGTGATCAGTGTGGTTGGTGGTTGTGAGTGGTCAATGTGTGGGTGTGTGTGACTGCGGTAGGCTGTCGGTGTGTGTGTGTGTGTCAGGGGTGGCCGTTTGTGGATGGGCAGTGTATGTGTGTCTCTGTGGTGAGCAGTTGTGGGTGGCCGGTGGGTATGTGCATCTCACTGTGGTGGGCGAGTGCAGGTGTGTCACTGTGATGAGTGGTCATGGGTTTGTGTGTGTGTTTGTCTGGTGGGTGGTCGGGGTGTATGTGTGTGTGTGTATCACTGTGGTGGGTGGTTGTGGGTGGTTGGTGGTGATCAATGTGTGTGTGTATGACTGTGCTGGGTGGTTGTGGGCGGTTGGTGGGTGGTTGTGAGTGGTCGGGGTGTGTGTGTCACTGTGGTGGGTGGCCAGTGGGTGGGTGCATCTCACTGTGCTGGGCGATTGTGGATTTGTGTGTATGTGTGACTGTGGTGTGTGGTTGTGGGTTTGTGGGGTGTGTCACTGTGGTAGGTGGTTGTGTGGGTGTGTCTCACTGTGGGAAGAGGTTGTGGGTTGTCGGTCTCTGTGTGTCACTGGTGGGTGGTTGTGGGTTTGTGTGTATGTCACTGTGGTAGGTAGTTGTGAGTGGGCGGTGTGTGTGTGTCAGTGTGCTGGGTGGTTGTGTGTGTCTATGGTGGGCGGCTGTGGGTGTGAGTGTGTGTCACTGCATTGGGCGGTTGTGGCAGTTTGTGTGTGGGTGTCAATGTGGTGGGCAGTTTGTGTGTGGGTGTCAGTGTGGTGGGTGGTTGTGGGTATATGGGTGTGATTGCGGTGGGTGGTTGTGGATGGTTGGTATGGGTGTCAGTACGGTGGGTGGTTGGTGTGGGTTTGTCACTGATGGGTGGTTGTGGGTGTGTGATGGACAGTTGGGGTTTGTGTCTTAGTGCGGTGGACAGTTGTGGGTGTGGCTGTCAGTGCGGTGGGTGATTGTGTGTGGTTGTAGGTGTGTCAGTGCAGTGCGTGGTTGGGTGTGGGGCTGTGAGTGTGTGGGTGGTTGTGGGGGTGTCAGTGCGGTGGGTGGTTGTGGGTTTGGGTGTGTCAGTGCGGTGGGCGATTGATGTGTGTGGGGGTGTCAGTGCGGTGGGCGATTGGTGTGGGGGTGTCAGTGCAGTGGGTGGTTGTGGGTTTGGGTGTGTCAGTGCGGTGGGCGATTGATGTGTGTGGGGGTGTCAGTGCAGTGGGTGGTTGTGGGTTTGGGTGTGTCAGTGTGGTGGGCGGTTGGTGTGTGTGGGGGTGTCAGTGCAGTGGGTGGTTGTGGGTTTGGGTGTGTCAGTGTGGTGGGCGATTGATGTGTGTGGGGGTGTCAGTGCAGTGGGTGGTTGTGGGGGTGGGGGTGTCAGTGCAGTGGGTGGTGTGTGGGTTTGGGTGTGTCAGTGCGGTGGGTGGTTGTGGGGGTGGGGGTGTCAGTGCGGCGGGCGGTTGGTGTGTGTGGGGGTGTCAGTGCAGTGGGTGGTTGTGGGTTTGGGTGTGTCAGTGTGGTGGGCGGTTGGTGTGTGTGGGGGTGTCAGTGCAGTGGGTGGCGGTTGGTGTGTGTGGGGGTGTCAGTGCAGTGGGTGGTTGTGGGTGGTGGGTTGTGGTGTGGGGGTGGGGGTGTCAGTGTGGTGGGTGGTTGGTGTGTGTGGGGGTGTCAGTGCAGTGGGTGGTTGTGGGTTTGGGTGTGTCAGTGTGGTGGGTGGTTGGTGGGTGGGGGGGTGTCTGTCCAGTGGGGGGGGGGGGGGGGGGGGGTGTCAGTGTGGTGGGCGGTTGGTGTGTGTGGGGGTGTCAGTGCAGTGGGTGGTTGTGGGGGTGGGGGTGTCAGTGTGGTGGGTGGTTGGTGTGTGTGGGGGTGTCAGTGCAGTGGGTGGTTGTGGGGGTGGGGGTGTCAGTGTGGTGGGCGGTTGGTGTGTGTGGGGGTGTCAGTACAGTGGGTGGTTGGGTGGTTGTGTGGGGGTGTCAGTGTGGCGGGCGGTTGGTATGTGTGGGGGTGTCAGTGCAGTGGGTGGTTGTGGGGGTGGGGGTGTCAGTGTGGCGGGCGGTTGGTGTGTGTGGGGGTGTCAGTGCGGTCGGTGGTTGTGGGGGTGGGGGTGTCAGTGTGGTGGGTTGTTGGTGTGTGTGGGGGTGTCAGTGCAGTGGGTGGTTGTGGGGGTGGGGGTGTCAGTGTGGTGGGCGGTTGGTGTGTGTGGGGGTGTCAGTACAGTGGGTGGTTGTGGGTGTGGGGGTGTCAGTGCGGTGGGTGGTTGTGGGGGTGGGGGTGTCAGTGTGGTGGGTGGTTGGTGTGTGTGGGGGTGTCAGTGCGGTGGGTGGTTGGTGTGTGTGGGGGTGTCAGTGCGGTGGGTGGTTGTGGGGGTGGGGGTGTCAGTGCAGTGGGTGGTTGTGTGTGTGGGGGTGTCAGTGTGGCGGGAGCTTGCTGTGTCAGGGGGTGTCAGAGCTCTGGGTGGTTGTGGGGGTGGGGGTGTCAGTGCAGTGGGTGGTTGGTGTGTGTGGGGGTGTCAGTGCGGTGGGTGGGGGTGTGAGTGTGGTGGGTGGTTGGTGGGTCTGGGGGTGTCAGTGTGGTGGGTGGTTGGTGTGTGTGGGGGTGTCAGTGCGGTGGGTGGTTGTGGGGGTGGGGGTGTCAGTGTGGTGGGCGGTTGGTGTGTGTGGGGGTGTCAGTGCGGTGGGTGGTTGTGGGGGTGGGGGTGTCAGTGTGGTGGGTGGTTGTGGGGGTGGGGGTGTCAGTGCGGTGGGTGGTTGTGGGGGTGGGGGTGTCTGTGTGGCGGGCGGTTGGTGTGTGTGGGGGTGTCAGTGCAGTGGGTGGTTGTGGGGGTGGGGGTGTCAGTGTGGTGGGTGGTTGGTGTGTGTGGGGGTGTCAGTGCAGTGGGTGGTTGTGGGGGTGGGGGTGTCAGTGCGGTGGGTGGTTGGTGTGTGTGGGGGTGTCAGTGCGGTGTGTGGGGTGTGTCAGTGCGGTGGGTGGTTGTGGGGGTGGGGGTGTCAGTGTGGTGGGTGGTTGGTGTGTGTGGGGGTGTCAGTGCGGTGGGTGGTTGTGGGGGTGGGGGTGTCAGTGTGGCGGGCGGTTGGTGTGTGTGGGGGTGTCAGTGCGGTGGGTGGGGGTGTCAGTGTGGTGGGTGGTTGGTGTGTGTGGGGGTGTCAGTGCGGTTGGTGTGTGTGGGGGTGTCAGTGCAGTGGGTGGTGGTGTGTGTGGGGGGGGTGGGGTGGGGGTGTCAGTGTGGTGGGTGGTTGGTGTGTGTGGGGGTGTCAGTGCGGTGGGTGGTTGTGGTGTGTGTGGGGGTGTCAGTGTGGTGGGTGGTTGGTGTGTGTGGGGGTGTCAGTGCGGTGGGTGGTTGTGTGTGTGGGGGTGTGTGTGGGTGGTGTGTGTGGGGGTGTCAGTGTGGTGGGTGGTTGTGCGGGGGGTGGGGGTGTCAGTGTGGTGGGTGGTTGTGTGTGTGGGGGTGTCAGTGTGGTGGGTGGTTGTGGGGGTGGGGGTGTCAGTGTGGCGGTGTGTGTTGGTGTGTGTGGGGGTGTCAGTGCGGTGGGTGGGGGTGTCAGTGCGGTGGGTGGTTGGTGTGGTGCCTGTCCCGTCTGCCCGGATCTGAGCCCGACCTCGCCCACTCGCAGCCAGTGTCGGGGGGACGGACGGGGGCAGAGACCCGCCATCGCCCAGCTTCCCTGCCCGGGTCAGGTTCCCAGTCAAGGCCGGGCAGCCCAGCCCCAGGGCAGGCGGGACCCCAGGGCTCCATGGCACGGCCCAGCCCGGGGCCGGAGCTCAGGGGTTCCTCCACACATGCCCGATACCAGCCCGCCTGGACTCAGGGATGGGCCTGCGGGTCGGGAGTGAGGGGCACCGGCACCGGCAGAGCGGAGGGGGATGGGGAGGGTTCTGGCTGGAGGAGCTGAGTGGCCCTGCCCTGCCACGACCCACCCAGGGGTGTCGGAGGTGCAGTGGCAGAGGAGGATGGGGGGGCTCTAATCCGCTGCCCTCTGCTGGATGGTGTCCGTGTTGCTTGTCGTCCTGGCACAGACTGTTCCTGGGGCTGGGATTCCCCTGGGGCCCAGGGTGCCCCTGGGAGGAGGGGCTGTCGCCTCGAGGTGCTAGAAGTAAATCAGGCCCAGATCCACCAAAGCTTCAGGGTCCTCCCCAAAAAAATATTAGGGGCCCCCAGGTGTCATTGACTGTCCCCTTCAGGGAGTCGCAGCTGTGAGCACCAGGGCCTGGATCCAAGGGTCCGGCCTTCGTCCCAGCAAGGGTGAGACGGGCAGAAACTGGGACTCAGCCGGGAGCTCCTCGCACAGCCGGTGCCCCGCCCAGTGCCCCACAGCACCCCTGCCCTGCCCCCCAGCTCCCCCTGCTGGGAGAGGCTGGGCTGGAGTAGCCGGGAGCTGCCCCACAGCCAGGGCCCTGCCCTGCTCCCCACAGCACCCCTGCTGGTAGCCTTGTAGAGCGCGGTGCGGTGGGGTGTTTCGTCTGTCCTGGCGACGTGGCTGTCCTGTAGCAATGCCGCTTTTGAATGTAATGAGCGATTGGAGGCTGGCCAGGTCTTTGTGGGATTGTGACATTTCAGACACCTCATGCCCAGGGTTTGGCCCTGACGGCACGTATGGAAAACCTCCAGCGACGCCAGGTCTGCCTGTAGGAGGGTCTAGGAGTCTGAGTGTGCGCACAGCGCACAGAGAACACAGACAGATCCTGAACTTCATCTCAGTGCAAAGGTGTTTGTGTGTCTGTAGCGAGACCTGGGCTTCCCGCAGGAGGTGGCGAGGCTGATCTGTCAAACGCCGTTTGCTGCGACTCTTTGAACTCCGTTAGCAGTCTGGGCAGACGAACTCATCCACACTCGCCATGGCGCCCCACCCCACCTGCCCCGCGTTCCGCTGGCCCAGCTCCCAGCTGGAGCTTGGTCTTCTGCCACGAGACGTTCCACCCCCACAGTGGTCAGCGTCTGGAAGGGTGGGGCTGAAATCTCCGACTCCACCGCAAGTCAGGCAGCTCTGGTGGTGGGGACTCAGTCAGTGAACATGTCTTGACTGGTTGGGGAGACCGGGAAGTCCTACTCTCCCATTACTAACTTGACAGAACAGGGCCAGGGGAGAACGCATCCCTGGCACACACCTGGGGTGGCAGGAACGTGGTGAGAGCTGGGATCCAGCGCGCTCTGGTGCCGGTGTGAAGGTCACGCACCAGATTTAGCAGAATGTCTGCGGCACTGGCTCCTTTCAGCACGAGGCAAAGTGCTGACCAGTCAATCCAAACCGCTGTGATGTGGCGATTTCCCCGGGGAGCAGGCGGTTAAATTCTCGGGCGGCTCAGCCAGAAGCTGGAGGGGGAGGCCAGCCCGATTGCTGTGGATGAGTCTGGTGAGAAGCGGTTGCATCCTACCAAGCAGAACATGACAAAGCCCTTTCCAGGGACCGAAGACCATGAGATCGGCCTGTAGCTGCCACCATCACTGCAAGACCCTCTGCCCTCAAAGAGGGATGCTGTGATGTTATCTGTCCAGCCGGGATTGGGTGGGCAAAAAATTCCAGGCTGCGGTAATTGGTGAGAAACCAACAGGAAGGTTGGCTATACCTGTCGTCAAAGGCGATCTTATTGGTCGCTTACTTTCAGCCACTTTTTAAATGTTTCTCTATCAAAAACCTAGTTGTGGGCAGTTTTCCCAGTAAAGGTTTTCAGAAAGCAATAATCTGACAGCAAAGAACCTGGACGGGACATTTCACGGTTCTAAAAACCGTGCTGAAGCAGTTTACAAACTTCCAGAGTTTGGTTTTTTTTACTGCTTAAATCACAAAAATTTGCATCTTTTAAATGCAAAATTGCTGGGCAAATTGTTTGACCTTCCGTGTGGTTCACACATGGCAGCCGTTTGTCATCCAAGGCATTTTGGCAATGTGAAGCAAGTTTTTCTTTTACTTTTTAACAAAAGGTTTTAATACTTAAAGTGAAGCGAGGGCTAGAAAGAGATTCGATGTCTGCTGTAAGAGGAGTTAAAGGTTTCTTTACCTGGTTGAAGATCTGTTTCATTCTTTTAGTGGTAAAAATTGTCTGAATTCTGTTTATATCAAAGACATGAACTGACTTTTACTTGGTTTTGTTTTTATTTTTAGTAGCATGGGGGGAATCTCTCTTCTGCAGGAGCAAAGGTTTTATGGGTGGGATAAAGATGCAAGACCCAGTGCAGAAGTGGGTGGGGGTGGGCATTGAGGGGAGGATTTAAAAATAGTCTCACCTGCAGTGTTCACCTTGTCAGGCCCATAGCTTGGGGCAGGTGCCAGCAAGCATGGGGCTCAGGACTCTCCTGTGTGTTTTCTTTCTGGCCGGGACCCCGTCCCTCGACAAGCAGGGTTAGCTGCCCGGCCTCACGATGGGCATGAGGTGGCTGTGGTGTGGCTGCCAGCCAGGCGCAGGATGGCGCAGGAGATGGGATGCAGGCTCAGGATGTCGTGTGGCAAACTCACCCCAGGATGCCGTGCTCTCAAACACTCCGGCGGTGGAGGGCACGCCAGGGCCTGCCCGAGATCCATGGGATCGAGCCAGAGTTGGGAACGGCCCTAGCGATGCCTGGTGCGACACCATCAGCTGTGGTCGCTCTGCTGGTGCGACGGGCCGCAGCCGGCTGCCTGCCCATGGGGATGATGCTCTCCGTAACCCAGACGGCCACCCATGCCGGGGATTTCCAGGGCACCGACTGGGAGTCGTTTCCGCTGCCATTGCAGCCCCTGTTTCACTGCTTCCGTCCCACCTGTCACCGGGCTCAGCTGGGCACTGGGCATGGGGGGCAGCAGCTGGTGCACAAGGCAGAGGCGTCTCCGAGCGAGACAGCTCAGTGCCGGGAAGGGCGGGTGCAGATAGCCCAGTGGGGGGGAGGGGATCTGGCTGGGGGGCAGTCACAGGAGCAGACAGAGGATGGGCTGAGATGGTGGCAGCAGGACTTCATGCCTTGCCTGCCTGGCGCTCACTCTCTAGCCGAGGCCTGGGCCGGCACTGATGTGCTGCTCTGCTCCCGCCCAGCCGTGTGCAGGGCCTGTGCCCGGCCTGGGCGCGTCACCAGCAGGGGGGGAAGTACCAAGGCTAGGAGCTTCCACAGAGCAGTGCTGGTCCCTCCAGCCAGGGGTCCCAGTGCTCGGCCGCACCCACCTGGTCACTAGTGCAACCCCTAGGGCAGTGCCCGACACACCTGGCACTAGTGCAACTCCTAGGGCAGTGCCCGACACACTGGGGCACTAATGCCAGGATTCACACCCAGCCCCTAGGGCGGCGCCTGACACTTGGGCACCAGTGCGAGGATTCACACACCAGCCCTCAGACAGCGCCCAGTGCCAAGGACAGGAGCTATGACAGCTCACCGGGAGTCCTGAGAAAGGGATCATCAGCCCCCGCCCTGACCCCCATGAACTCCTACCCCATCACCTGGAGGCCCACATTGCTTCGCTTAACCCCCTGCCCCTCCCCTGGGGATAAGGTTGAGCTGGGAGCGCCCCCTTGTGGCTCATTGTATAACTGCAGGAGTGAGAGATGCCCATTAGAGGGCGTTGCAGAGGGGCCATGGGTTGGCGGGGTGGGAAGATTGCGAGCCCGGACTCCTGGGTTCTATCCCTGGTTCTGAGACACTCTGGACCTGATTCCCAGGTGTCTCCTCTGAACCCTTGCCATGGACTCAGGCCCCCATCAGCAGGGGGGAGTTATGCCCACTGGCCTGCCCCACCTCACGCTCCTCTGGACAGAACAGCCTCTGCCCACAGTCTGACCCTCTAGCTGTGCAGCCACCCCAGGACCTAGATCATCTGGACCCATCTGCACATGGTGCCACCTCCCCACCCCTCCCAGACCCAGGATTAGATGGATGAACCCACACCCTGTCCAAGTGCAGCTCCTGGGACACCCACTGGTGGCCAGCCTCCAAGCCAGGCTGGGCCCATTCGCTCTGATCTCGGTCACTGTGTGTCTGGGCAGCGCCCGGCGCGATGGGGCCATGATCTCGGTCCCAGCTCCCAGGAAGTGCTGTGATACACAAACACACCGGCCTGTGGGCTCTGGTCCGGCAGGGTCCATCTGCAGCCCTAGAGTCACCAACCCTACAGGATGGTCCTGGAATCTCCAAGCACTAATGATGACTTGTTAATTAAAGGTTACATTGCATGATGAAGTCTCCAGGAATCCGTCTAAGCAAATTGTGCCCCACCTGCCGGGCCTGGCCCTCGGGCTGCACTTCCCAGGGTCTCCCCCGAAGGCCTTTTCCAAGCCAGATGCAACATTGGTGGCGTCCCCGTGTGGCGGGTTTCATCAGGGTGCTGGGCGGGGGCAGCTGGTTCCCAGGCTTTACCACAGGCACCGCTGGGAAGAGCCGAGCCACCTACGTGGTGGGCACAGGGGGACGGACGCTCGTCTCCCTCCTCTGCCCGCGCAGCGCCCGGCCTCGTCTGCAGAGCAAGGAGTGTCCCCCCTTCTCCCCCAACCTTGCCCCCTTCTCCCCCAACACTTCTCCCCTTCACCCCCAAACCTCAAACACCCTCTTTACCCCCAAACTCTGACACTGTCCCTGGGTTCCGTCCCCAGCTCTGGGCAGGGAGTGGGGCCTAGTGGTAAGAACGGGCTGGCTGCCAGCCCCCACCCCACTGCAGCGTGGCTCCCTGGGGCTGTGACTCACAGCAGCTAGGGGGCTATTTTTACTCTGGCCCTGCCCTTTCCCAGCCCCCCTCCCCGCCTGGCGGCTCCCTCCCTGCACCTGCCACACTCCCATTGTGCCTGGGCATTCCTGGCTGCAAGGCCATGCCCGGGCTGACCTCGAGTGCTGCCCCGCCCCCCTCCCCCACTAGCAATCAGGCCCCAATTCAGGCAGGGCTGCCAGTTCCCAGGGTCCTTGAAATGAACTCCTGGGCAAAATCGCCGGGAAAGCCCCGTCTGGATGCCCTGGGCTGGGCAGGTCACCCCCTGTGCCACACCCAGCGCACAGTCAGAGGGGTTCAGAGAGGGCTGAGGGCAGTGCTGAGAAGGGGGACTCTGGCTATGGGGCCAACAAGGTTATTGCTGGCAGCTGGGCCTGATCCAGTCCAACAGGCCCCATGGCTCAGAGGGGAGCCGAGAGCTGGTGATGCACTAGGGCCTGGGCAGGGAAGCTGCTGGCTGAGTCACGGCCTGAGAAGAGGGGTGCGGCCACACCGAATGGCGACGAGGCCAGGGCATGTTACACGGCAGGCCCGTGGCCCCCGGGGACCCTTCACTGAGCAGGAGCCAACCAAGGAGCAGCTGGTTACATGAGCAATGAGGCCAGGCAGACATTACAGAGGGGCCAGAAATTACCCTGAGGCAGGGCACGGGGCCCATGGGGGCTGGAGGTAACTGCCCCAGGGCAGCTTGCCTGGCATTGCCCACTAGAGCTGGGTCCGCACCTTCCTCTGCTGCAGCTGGCAGCCTGGGCTAGATGGCCTAACCGCCTTCCTCCTGGCGTCAGCCCGGCGACCGGGAGGGGAGGGGGTAATGCTTAAAGCAAGCCAGGGGGCTGGGCACCAGGACTCCTGGGTTCTGTCCCCAGCTCTGGGAGGGGAGTGGGGGCTAGTGGTTAGAGCACGGGCAGGGGGCTGGGCACCAGGACTCCTGGGTTCTGTCCCCAGCTCTGGGAGGGGAGTGGGGGCTAGTGGTTAGCGGAGGGGTGGGGGCTGGGAGCTGGGACTCCTGGGTTCTATTTTATAATGCAGTAACATTTCCTCCATCAGCCCCTCCCCTCCTTATCCAGTTGTGCACAGCCAGGCAGGAGGTAGCCCTGGCTGAGCACACAAAGGTGCCTGGCACTGAGTGCTGAATGCCACATGCCGGCCTGCTCTGCTGAGGGTGTCTGGCCACCATGTGGGTGTGGCGGCGGGCGGGAGCCCTGCAGGGTTAACTGAGAGCAGTGGAAGGGTTAATGAACTGCTAATGCAATGGGGGTGGGTAGAGAGGAAAAGTGACATAGGTGTGTGTGTGTGGGGGGGGGGGGTGGACAGACAGACTAGTGGATGGTGGTGGGGGACGGTGGATGGATGGATGGACAGACAGGTGGATGGTGTGGGGCAATGGATGGATGGACGGAGGGACAGGTGGATGGTGGGGGGCGGGGTGGACGGACGGACGGGTGGATGGAGGGATGAATGGACGGACGGGTGGATGGAAGTGGGGGGCGATGGATGGACGGACGGACGGAGGGCCGGCCGGACGGCGCGGGGGAGGACGGACGGGCTCTGCGGGGGAGGGTGACCAGCGGGGGGGCTGGCGCCGGGAGAGGGCGCGGCGGCGGGGAAGGGGTTAACCCCCTGGGCTCCCCGCCCCCGCGCCCGCCCCGGCCCGGCCCGCTGCGGGGCGGACGCCGTCGCTGTACCCGAGCCAGGTACGCCACGCTCCCAGCCGGGCCGGCGGGGTCCGAGGGGCGCAGCGCGACGGGATGAGCCGGGTCCCCGGCGGGGCGCCCATCCCCGTGGCTCTGGCCTTGGCCGGATGAGGCCCCTCGGCCTGTGAGCGGTTGGGGGCGCGATGTGCGCGGCGCTGCGGGCCGGGCGGCTGGAGGAGCTGGTGCTGGACCGGGGCTGCGTGGGGCTGGAGCCGCTGCTGGACCTGCTGCTGTGCGTGTACCGCGAGCTCAGCGCCTCGCCGCTGGCCCAGGAGACCCACATCCGCGAGTTCCTGCAGTGGGGTGAGCGCGCCCCGCCCCGGACACCTGGGTCCCTCCCGGCGCAGCTCGGCGGGGGGCGGTGAACTGGGGGGGTCTCGCGCTCTCCGCATCCCCGAGCCCTTTGATGGCTCGGCCCAGGGTGGGCCAGGAGCGAAGCTAGATACGAGGGGACCTGCCCCACCCCTCGACCCCCAGCAGGCACCGGAGGGGGGGGGGAGGGTGATGGGCTGCTGCGAGTGGGGGGATACCCACTGCCCCCCCCCCGGCCCAGTGGGACCCTGGCGAAGCAGTAAGAGCTGGGTGTGGGGCGCGGTGCTGTCCTGGCTGTGGGGCGTGTCCCCCCGCGCTGTGCTAATGGCAGCAGCGCCGGGGGAGGGGGGGTCTGTATCGAGCCCCCCCCCCCAGTGAAATCAGCGACGAGCGTCCAGGGCTGGAGAAGCGGCGGGGGGGGGGGGGGGTAACATGGGCATCGGCTGCGGAAGTGCAGGAAACTTGCAAGTGTCAGGTGCTGGGAAAGCCTCGAAACTCAGGGGGCAGCCCCCTGCCAGCCCAGCCCAGCCCGCCCCCCCCCCCCCCCAGCTCTGCCGGTGCCCCTCACTCCCGATCCGCAGCTCCTGCCAGCCCAGCCCGCCCCCCCCCAGCTCTGCCGGTGCCCCTCACTCCCGATCCGCAGCTCCTGCCAGCCCAGCCCGCCCCCCCCCCCCCAGCTCTGCCGGTGCCCCTCACTCCCGACCCGCAGCTCCTGCCAGCCCAGCCCGGGGCTCCTCCACAACCTTAACTTGCAAATCTTCAGCCAGAGGTTTCTGAAGCCCCAGCCCAGCCCCGCTTCTGCCTGCCTCCCCCCGAGCAGGAGTCTGTCTGTCTGTCTGTCTGTCTGTCTCTCTCTCTCTCTCTCTCTCTCTCTCGTGTGGCCCTCGCCGCGTTTGTTCCCTTCCCACCCTGTCCCCAGCATCTCCTTCCTTGTGTTGGGAAGGGACAATTGGAAGCCGCCGTTCCCGGCCCCCTCCGCGCCCCGCTTCCCCTCCCAGCCAGGCCTGGCGCATTCCAGGCCCCCTTAGCCTCACACAGCTGCTATTGTTCAGCCTGGACGCAGCCTCGGGGCACAGGCGTGCCAGCTGCTGGGGGAAGGGCGGTTGGCTGGGCAGAGCTGAGCCCATGTCCCTGGCCAGGCAGTGCTGGGGTCCCCGCGGCAGCCCCTTTATGGGGGTGGCTGAGAGAGCGGGAGAAAGGCCCAGGTTGTACCCCTGGCCCAGCGCAGGGGCGGTTGGCATTGCCCCATTCTCTATTGACTCTCCCCAGGCTGGAGACTGCAAAGCACCCGGGATATTGTCCCTGTAAAGTGACACGGGGAAGGGTGGTCTCAGGCGATGGGACCGGATTGGGAGCCAGGACTCCTGGATTCCGTTCCCAGCGGTGGGTGTGTTGGGGCGGGGTTGAGTGGTCAGAGCAGGGGGCTGGGAGCCAGGACGCTGGGTTCTGTTCCTGACCCTGTCACTGAATTTATGCACTTCCCTGCTCTGTAACTCTGTGTCCTGTTTGGAAGCTGGAAACCGTGACACTAATTGACCTTTGGAGAACGTGTCCAGGCGCTCAGGCAGATGGTGCTAAAGGAATTAAGATTGCAGCCACCTCTGGGGTGGAGCGCAGCAGCTGGGTAACAGCCACCCAGCGATGCAGTGTGGAAGCACGGGGGGAGGAGCAGAATGGGGTTACTGGGCAGGGAACTTGGGAGCTTTCATGGTCACCACCCACTGACTCCCACTAGATCAGCGCAGGCCTATGGGGTGGGTGCCCAGCCCCCCCTTTGTGGGAAAGGGGAGGGGGAGGGACAATAGGCTGGTGGGCAGAGGAGGGCTCTGATGCAGAGATGCCAGTGCCTGAACTGGACGCAGGCTGAGCTCCCCTCCCCCACCTCTAGGGGTGCCCTTGTGGGCTGAGCTGGGGCTCGCTGGCAGGGTGGGGACCTGCCAAACCCCCTCCCCAAATGATGCCCCTCCCCCTAGCCTCTTCCCCTGCTGGGGAATGGCCGGGCTTTGGGCCTCTCTGCCCCGGGGGGTGGGGTCCCTGTGCTGCTGTTGGGGCACTGCTTTGGGGAAGCTCGCAGCGCTGAAGCCCCCGGCTCTGTGCTGATGGGGCACTGCTGGGGACAGGCCTGCAGGGCCGGGGGTCCCAGCAGGGCACTGCTGCAGGGAAGTTCACAGCACCAGAAGCAGAGGGGCACCTGTGCCCGCTCCTGCCAGCTTCCTCCCAAGCGCTGAGGGGAAGAGGCTGCGTTTTGGCAGCTCTGCCAGGCCCCTGGATCCGCTCCTTTTGTGGACAAGCTGGCACAGCCGCCCCGGCCCGGCCCGCGTGGCGCGACCGCCGGGGATTTGTGTCTGCGGGCTGGGAGTCTGTGCAATGCCATAAAAGGCCGGCTGCTCTCGCGACGGCCCCCCCGCCCCGCTGCTCACGGGGAGCCAGCAAAACGCTGCTCAGGGGAGCCGGCCCCAGCCGCCCTGGCAGCATCAATCTGGGAGCAATCCCCCCCTTCCCCTGCCCCACACAGCGCCCCATGGTGCCCCTGGCTGGGAGAGGCTGAGTAGCCGGGAGCCCCCTCACAGCCAGCGCCCTGCCCCGTGCCCCACAGCGCCCCCAATGGGAGAGGCCAGGGCTGATTTGTAGCCTCTGCTCAGTGAAGGGAAGGAATGAGGACAGGCCATGAAGTAAATTCATTTCTGCTCGCTGGTGTAGATCTACCAAGCAGCAGTAGTGTTCAGTGGTTAGAGCAGTGGGGGCTGGGAGCCAGGACTCCTGGGTTCTGTCCCCAGCTCTGGGAGGGGAGTGAGATCTACCCAGGGCTCTGGTCAGGCTGCCCAGATTAGACCCATGACCCCTTGATGTAGAATCAGCTGTTGCCCCCCCACCCCCGTGGTTCTGCAGGCTCTGGGATCCCGCTGCCAGGTGGCCAGCGTGTGGGGGCTCAGCGATCCCTTGGGGGTCCCGGTGAACTGCTGGAGCCACAGGGCCGAGGACTGGCGGGACAGGGTGGGGAAAGGGAGCTGGCAGACGCAGCAGGCAGGGGAGAGGCAGATGGAATTGGAGACCTGGGCCAGACGCACAGATGTGGGATTGTGGGGGCCAGGGAGCTGGGGGTGAGGGGAGCAGGGGTGGGGGCAGCTGGGGGAGCTGCGGTGGACTTGCGGGGGCGGGTCAGCGGGCGGGGGGAGCAGGGGGTGGAGGGGGAGCAAGAGTGGACACGCGAGGGCTGGAGGGGAGAGCTCGCCCCGCGCCGTGGTTTGTGTATGGAAACTTTGAGCGCGCAGGAATTTCCGCCTCCCAGGCTGCGGGCTGGAATCTGAGAATCGCAGGGAGGCCAGATTCCCAGCCCAGCCGCACACCCGAAATAGGAGCTGGCTGGGGGGGGCGGGGGCTGAAATCTGGCCTGCGCTCCAAGGCCTCCCGCCTCCAGCGAAGCTGCCTCCTCCCCCCCCCGGGGGTTGAAGTGTCCAAAAATAGCCCCGCATCTTAAATCAAGTGTTGATCACCCTCGCTGTCCTCCCAGCGCCTGCCTGCCCTTGGCGGGCAGGGCCTGTCTCACAGGGTCTGTGTAGCTCCTAGCGCGCTGGGGCCCTGCCCCCCCCAGGGCCAAGGGGTGCAGACGTGATATTAATAGTTCAACTTCCTGGCCTTCCCCTTTCATTGCCACTGGGGGGGCGTGGGGACAGAGACAAGCTGTTGCAGAGTGGAGAATAGAACCCAGGAGTTCTGCCCCCCTCCCAGTGCTGGGGAGAGAATCCAGGAGTCCTGGCTCCCAGACCCCTGCTCTCACCCCTAGACGTGTTAGGTGTCTCTGTGGGGAGTGGTTCAGGCCTAGCTCCCTGCTGCCTGTCACCTCCCCAGGGCCCGAGCTGGCTCAGCTCCATTTTTCCATGAGGCTTTTTTCAATGTCTTGCTAGGAAGCTACGGCCTGTAGGAGGGGACGTTTGGGGCGCCGCAGGGAGGGAGGGGGCATTCGGGGTGCTGCGGGGAACGTTCAGGGTACTGCAGGGGGGGACATTTGGGGCGTCACAGGGAGGGGGCCGCTGTGTTGCCATCAGGCAGGCGGGAGAAGTGGACCCGGCTGGAGGGCCATGGGGGAGGCAGGGTGACCGTCTGCCATGAGGCCAGTTTCAGGACAGCACAATCTCAGTTGCGGGGCAGCACGGGACACAGCGAACGGAAAAGAAATGAATCCCTTTAATGGAACCACGAGCCTAGGTTTCACCCGAGCAAACAGCCCTTGTGGGAAGCTGTAGACGGTTAAAACAACGTGCGACAAATTCGACATTCAGTTGCCAGTTGCTATAGCTTGCTAGCAAAGTAAACAACCCTGCCCCACGGCTGCCCCAGACCCCTTCCGTTCCCACCTGGCCCTGCCCCTTCCATGCCCCCTCCTCCCCCCATGCTTGCGCCAGCCACCTCAGAGCCCCTCAAACTGGACATGGAGCAGAGCAGCCCAGCCGGCCCCTCCCCCCCCCTCCTCCGTATTTTGCGGGACATTGTGTAGTTGTTGCGGGACGCAGGACAAAGGATCCAATTGCGGGACTGTCGTGATTTGTGGGAGGGCTGGGCACCCTAGGGGGGTGGGCGCTGGCTCCTCCAGGTGCCTGGCTGTGGAAATCAGCCAGCAGAGGGTTTCAGCTGCAGGGGTTCGTGGGGCTCTGAACTTGCTGTGGGGCCGGTCCTGCTCCTGCTGGGGGGGCAGAAGGATCTGACCCCTGGGTGAGCTGGGAACAGAGCCCTCCTCTCCCAGATTGTGCCTTTCACAAAGAACTGAGAACGGCTTCGATCTGGTCCCCAGCCCCCCATCATGCTGGATCAGACGCCAGCCGCTTTGCCACACGTGGCAAGTTCTGACCCAGCCCAGGATTCCTGCCCACCCCAGGCCGTGTCCGAGCTGGCCCGGGGGCTCTGCCTCTGCCATCCTCCCCAGGGCTGCCCGCTGCCCCAGCCAGCACCCGTGGGCGAGGCTGGCCCATCAGTGGGGCCTGGTTGCTTTGTCTCTCCTGCCGGGCCAGGCATGGTCAGGCTGTCAGATTATCTCTCCCTCAAACAAAGCGCCCTCCCCTCGGCGGTGTTTGCACTCTCCGATATTTAGAGACTGCCAGGGAGTGCCAGCACCTGCCCCGGCCCCAGCGGACGGAAATAACTCTGGATCTCGCCTGGCTGCGTCTCCCCTGGCCTCCGCCCCATGTCAGAGCCTGGGGCTATTTTCAAACTTCTGCCGTGCGGGTGGCAAAGTGAACGCCCCTTTGTTTTCAGGGTGGGCGAGGGGCCCCGACCGCGGCTCCCGCTGCAGGAGAAGGTCTCCTGGGACTCCTCAGGCACACGAGCTGCCAGCCAGGGCTTGGGCAGCTTCTGGCGGGCATTTAGGGCAGCGCATGGGTAGAGGCCAGAGTCCACTCCCGATGGGCCCAGGCGCCCCTTCGATCTCCAGCGGCCCAGCTCCCAAGCAGCACGAGGCAACAGGCAGCAGAAGCGGTTAGAACAGGGGGCCAGGGAGTCAGGACATCTGCCCTTCCCCTTCCATAGGAGTGGGGGCTAGTGGTTAGAGCCGGGGGGGGACCAGACTCCTGGGTTCTGGTCCCAGCTGCGGGCAGGGAACACAGGCGAGCATTAGCAAGGCATGATCGCTGCACCCCCAAAGCTGCGCTCCCCAGGTGAGAGCCACTGGGAGCTGCCACCAGCCATCGCCCGGGCGGCCTCCTGCCAGCCAAGCCTGGCATGCCTCTGGCCCAGGGCTGCCGTGCCCAGTCTGAGGGCAGCCGGTGTGTCCCAGCTGCAGCCAGGCTGTTGTGGAGCTGAAGGAGGATCTCTTAGTGGCTAGCAGCATGGGGGGTCCCCCTGTAACCCCCCCAACCCTCAGCACCCTGTGACCCTCGCCCCACTCAGCCCAGGCTGGCCCCGTGCTCCCACACCTGAACAGCTGCTGCACCATGGCAGGAAGGGGTCTGGCCCCGCCCAGCCGGGAGGGAGAACGTGAGGCCCCGCACAGGACTGGGGTGGGGAGACACGGGCGATACGCCCCCTTCGTGGCCTCTTCTCTTCCTCTCTCTATTTGCCCCCTCCCACCTCCCCACCCCCACATTACATGTCATCCATCAGCTATTGATCCCATGACTGATTCCCCTCCGGCCATCTCTGGGGGGGCTTTGCCTTTCACTGCTGGCACTGCCGGGGGACTGTGCTTTGGCTCCCCGCGGATTTCACATGGCGCGAGCTCTCTGGGAGAAGAAACCCACCTTTTTTGTAGTGCCTCCACCGGCCTCAAAGTTATGCAGGCTCCTCCTCACGCTAAACTGCTGCCATGTGTCGCCATGTGACTGTTTAAAACAGCTGCTGTGCCCCGCCCCAGAGGTGGCTGCATTGCAGTGGATTTTGTACAGAGTGTTTGGAGACCTGGAGAAAGGAAGGGCTTTCTCACACAGTTGGGCTGCAGGCAGGTGTTGAGGGAGCTGGGGTCCCACGCTGAGCGGCCCCTGCCCTCTTAGTCTGACCTAGGAGTTACTCTCCTGCCCCCGAGCAAGGCCAGGAGCCACTGAACTAACCCAGCCATGGTAGCCAAATGGCCCCTTTCCTGTAATGTCTGGGCGTCTCGTGCGCCCGCTGTACCTAGCTGGGGCCCGGCGTCAGGGGCCTGAATCCGGGCTGCGTTCGGTATCTAGTAATCAGCCGCTGGAGACGGAGGGGAACTCGGGGTAGGGGGCCAGCCCCAGTGGTGTGTGTGGATGGATGGGGGCTCCCCATGAGTGCCAGGGTTCCACTTTACCCACCCCCCAAGCTTCCTGCCCCCCCCAGTTCTCCCCAGTCTCAGTGACACACATCCTGGCCCTTCCAGGCGGGGCCAAGCACCCCCATTCGTCCCAGCCCAGGGGACCTGAGCCCTCTAGGCAGGCCATGCTGGGGTAGGTGGAGAGGGGGTAGACCTCGTGTTAAACGAAGGGGGAGGGACCCAAGAAAAGGGGGACCCAGGCTCATCTCCCTCACAATTTAGAGATCCTGCTGCCCCACGTGGAGGTTTCCCTGTCCCCCATCTGTGTCAGGGGGTGGGGTGTACAGGACCCATGGCTGTGGGGGTCAGGGGGTGGGCACAGGGCTAGCTGCCAGGGAGGATGGGCGTGCAGGACCCATGGCTGTGGGGGGCAGGTGAAGGTGGTACACGGGGCTAGCTGCCAGTGGGGATGGGGCGTGCAGGACCCATGGCTGTGGGGGGAGGGGGAGGGTCGGGGGAGTGCACGGGGCCAATGGCTGCAGGGGGTGAGAGGCACGGAGGGGGAGCATCCCTGCCTGAGCAGTGCCCCCGTTGGTTGCCCCCGCAGTATAGGAGCCCTCTGTCCCCTTTTCCCCTGCGTACATCTCTGCCCCCAGGCCACCCCCAACTTCTCCCTGCCCCCTCCAGGCAAAATGCAGTTACAGCTGGGGAGGGGGAGGGCAGGACGCCTGGGTTCTCGTCCCGGCTGTGCTGCAGACACACAGTGCCATCCTGAGCAGGCCTTTCTGTCCGCTCAGCTCCCCCCCAACACCAAGAATTGCCACCGATGAGAGCTGCTCAGTGTAGGCTGGGCCTCTAGCTCAGGGTTGCTCTGGCCCCCCAAGCGCTGAGATGCAGCCAGCTCTGGGGACTCTCCTTCGCCACCTGCAACGCTCCCCAGTGCGACCCTCGCAAGGAAGCCGAGCCCCGGCTGGACTGAGGCTGCTGGATGCAGACAGCCCCTGCGGGTCTCTCTGGCGTGCTGGTTGTGCCTGGTGTCACACCGGGAGCCTCCCAGGGTGTCCGCACTGCAGTGTAAACCCAGGTCTGGGGGAACCCGGCTTGTGGGCTTGGTGTTTCCAAGCTGCCCCGGAGCAGCCACGCTGCAGGACTCGGGGCTCCCAACCCAGCCAACACGTCCACACGGCACTGCACAGATCTGACTCCAGGCTGCGGCCCGAGCTGTGTCCACACTGCAAAAGGACAGGGCTCAAAGCTGCGGGACTGGGACTTGGACCCACCCGCAGCAGGTTCCAGGTCCCAGCTCCTGGGCGCTTGCTGCCCCGGGTCAGACTGCTTTGTGTGTGGACAGAAGAGGGGCTTGGGCCGAAAGCGGAGTCCGAGCCAGGCGTATTGTGCCGTGTAGACAGACCCAGGGTCTCTTAGCCCTAGTGAGCTGCTGCCCTGTCTAGGGGCCTGGGAGAACGTCGGGGATGGGTGTGGTGCCCCCCGGCAGCTCCAGTGACTCATCCCCCTCCTGTGCCCTTTTCAGCCAAGCCAGTGACCGCCCGGCTCAAGGAGATTCAGCTGCAGCGAGACGACTTTGAGATCCTGAAGGTGATCGGGCGCGGAGCCTTCAGCGAGGTGAGACGGGGCGGGGCTGTGAGCCGATCCACGCCCCCCCAGGGCACACGGGAGCCCGTGCTGGTCCCGTGCATGCGGGGGGCTCATACCAAGGAGTCAGGCCCATCCCCTGACCAGGTCCCCTGCTTCCAGTCCCGGTGGCGGGTGATGGCTGATGGCGGGTGATGGGGGTTTTCCGCTCGCTGGCAATTCCAAAGGGTCCAGAAGCGATTGGTTCGGGTCCAACCAAAGTGCAGCTTTTGGTGACTCGCAAAGTCCAAAAAAATCGCTTTGGATCAAAGAAAATGTTTCACTTTGTTCTGAGCAGTTGGAAGCAAAAGGAAACCGAAGGAGAGTTGGGGTGAAATGTTGCTTCCAAGAGAAATGTTTGGTTTGACAATGGGGACACGAATTTGCTTTCCTGTTTCTGTCTAAAAACATTGGTGTTAGTTCCCCCCCGGCTGGAAACGACTTGGTGGCAAACGTGTTGCCGAATCGGCATTTTCCTTGGGGTGGGAAAAGTTTGCCTGGCTGCAGCTGTCAGTAATGCCCAAAGGAAGGACGTCTGCGTCCCGCACACCATCCACCTGCGGAACTCACTGCTGGGGGATGCTGCAGGCCCAGACTATAACAGGGTTCGGAAAAGAATGAGAGAAGTTCCTGGGGCCATTGATGAGCCAAGATGGTCGGGGTGCGGTGCAGGGGGTGCTCTGGGTGTCCCTAAACCTCTGACTGCCAGGTGCGGGGACTGGACGACAGGGGACAGGTCCCTCCATAGTTGCCTGTTCTGTTCATCCCCTGGCATCGGTTGGTCTGGCGTTTTCTCTAGCCCGCCTGAGCCAGGCAGGAAGGTCTCCTAGCCAAGGGACAGGCTCTGTCGCGGGACTGGCGGCAGCAGACCCCAGCGGTGTCATCTGTGCCCTGCGGCGTGGGCAGAGCACTCGCTGCCCTCTGGCCAGCTGGCAAAGGGCAGCTGCGCGAGGACAGGCCCCAGGCCCTGCTTCCCTCAGTGACCCCCATTATAACCTCTCCCCAGAGGCAGCGCTGGAGCCCCTTGGCTGGGAGCGGTGCCAGGGTCCGGGCTGGGGCTGGCTGGAACTAAGGTGCCAAGGAGCTGTGGCGCCGGCGCCGCTTCCCAGCACAGCCTGGAGCCAACAGACGGGGTTTTCAGCAACCCAAACCTGAGGCGTTTTCGGGGAGGGAGATTTTGGCCAAACCCCTCAGCACTGGAGTTTGGGGGAGTCGGTTTTTACTGAAAATCAGAAACTTCTGCAGAAACTTATAGGCAAAAACCTTTTTGTTATCGTGTGCACGGGAACAAACCGCAACGTTTCCCACCCCACTGCCCCCAAACCTCCTGCCCCCCAGACATGCTGCCCTCGACCCTGCCCCCACCCCGCTGCCCCCTGCTCCTGCCCCCCACCACACTGCCCCCAAACCGCCTGCCCCCCAGCCCTGCTGTCCCCGGCCCTGCCCCCCACCACACTGCCCCCAGTCCTGTTGCCCCCCGATCTGTCCCCACCTCTTCCCCCCACCTATCCTGCCCCCCAGCCCTGCCCTGGAAGGGCAATTTCTAGGGGGCACTGTTCTGTCTAGGTGACCCACCCATCAGGCTACAGATGCTGGAGCTGGATACGTGGGGCAGGGATGGGGGGCTGGGCTGACCCCAGCCTGCCCTATCCCACTGCAATGCTCAGTGCCAGCCTGTGCCGTGCCCCCGACAGGTGGCGGTGGTGAAGATGAAGGGGACGTCGCGGGTGTACGCCATGAAGATCATGAACAAGTGGGACTTGCTGAAGCGGGGCAAGGTGAGTCTGTGCATGAGAGCGGCGCCTTGGGGGGCAGCGTGAGTCACGCGGGGGAGCTGGGGGCGATGGGCGCCCCCTTCTCAGTGCATCTTCTCAGCGCCATCGCATGCCCCCCCATGGCACGAACCTCTGCCCCGGCGTGGCTCAGCTTCCCCCCCAATGGCATGCCCCCTCCCTGCCCCCACCCCGGTGTGGCTCAGCTTCCCCCCCATGGCACGCCCCCTTCCCTGCCCCCCACCATTGCATGGCTCAGATGCCCCCCCCCCCATGACATGCCCCCCGTCTTCATTTCTCTGCCCTCCAGCAGTAACCCCCACCGCACCCCTACTCTGTCCCAGATCCTCTGCCCCCCCACCCTCCTGGCCGCCAGTGTGAGAGCCCCTGGACTGCCCTGCTCTGCCTAGGGTGACCGGACGCCCCCATGTTAGGGCCTTTGCCTTATATACACAACTACACCCCCTGACCCCCAAACCAAAGTGCCCCGATTTTCACACTTGCTGTCTGTCCCCAGCCCTGCCCTCAGAGCCCGCCTGCACCATGCGCGGGGATCGCCAGCAGGAGTAGAAGGTTATTTCCCCTCTGCAGGAGGCAGTGGTGCCACCGCTGCCAGGGTTTGGGGTGCAGGGCTGGCGCCCCCCGTTCCAGAAGCAATGTCAGTAAATTGGGGAGGGGGCAGGGAAGAGCCCCGAGGCCGATCAAAGGGGTAACCTGCCGTGTAGCGAGCTGCGCAAAGAGCTCAGGGGGGACTCCGTGATCCCGTCTGTCTGTCCCGATCGGGGGACAGCCATGTAATCCCGGCGCCGCAGGCCGGCAGAGGAAGGCGAACATGAGCCAACAGCTGGTGGCTGAAGCGAGACAAATTCAGCCTGGAAACGAGGCTCCGGTTGTCCCTGGGGAGAGTAATTAGCCCTTGGCACGAGGCGGCGGCTGCGGTGGAGTCGGTGCGGGTGGGATGCGCTAGATCTGCCCTAGGAATTACTTTGCGGCAGGTCTCTGGCCTGGCTTGTCCGGGGCTCCCAGGGGTCCCTTCCGGCCATGGGATCCCTGAATCCACCCGCCAGAGCCCTGTTTACCCACCTTACCCGCTCACCCTCTTGGCATTGCCCCTTTCCCACCACCCTCCCCCCAACTATCCAGCCCCCCCATGGCATTGCCCTGGCTGTCCAAGCCACCCCCCTTGGCATGTCCCTGTGTCCATCACCCCACCCATGTTACTCTGCCAAGGGGGCAGGGTACGGGTGAGTAGCTGCCCCTGGCTGCGCTGTGGGGTCCCAAGGAGCTGGGGGCCCTTTGGGGGGCTCCCCAGATCCCCCCAGCCCAGCTGGTCCCCCCTCCCCTCCCGTTGGGTCTCAGCATCTCTCCGGGGGGGGGGCAGGTCTCCTGTTTTCGCGAGGAGCGCGACGTGCTGGTGAATGGAGACAAACGCTGGATCACGCAGCTGCACTTCGCCTTCCAGGACGAGAACTACCTGGTGAGCAGCCGGCGCGGGCAGGGGGCACATGTGGGGCAGGGCCCTTCTGCCAGCACTTCCATTGGTTACACTTCGAAAAGACAGGACTAACAGGATTTTATCTAGGGGGGCAAGACAACATGCCACCTTTCCTGTAAGAATATCAAGAAGCATCTCTCTCACACACACACACACCCAAGAAGTTCTGCAAACTGGTGTGACATAATTACCAGGCCTTTTATGCGTTGCTCGAGCCAGCCTAGTGGCCAACCAGGCAGGGCACGAGGAGGGAGCCGGGCCTCTGTCGGTCACGAATCCGATGCTCCAAGATGACGATTGCAGAATGAGACCCAAAGTTTCCATGTTCTTCTTACCCCGTCTTTGATACCCGCTGGCTCTCCTGTAAGTCTACGGGCCTTGTTGTGTCCTGCTGCCTCTAGGTTCAATCTGCTTGTCAATCACCAGCTAATTGCAAGCAGGACTCTTCTCTTATGTCTGTGCTTTGTCCCTTTTCCAGGGTGGATCCTTCTGTACTTTAGGGTCCTTTATTTGCACTTTAGAGTCGTTGATCTGCATTTTTTGGCCTTCAGGGGCAGGATGGCAGTCCCCGTCTTTGCTCCCCTTTCTGTTGTCAGAGCAGTTTAGGTTGGGTCTTTTCATGCCCTGCTCATACATTCCTCAGGCTTCACACACAGAGAATTCATCAAGATGTTTTTAGCATCAATAGTACAAGTTTCAGGAAAGAGCTCACTGCAAGAAACTAACAAGATGGAATTCATGTACAGAATCCTAGGGCTGGAAGGTACCTCGAGAGGCCACCTAGTCCAGTCCCCGGCACTCATGGCAGGACTACGTAATATCTAGACCAGCCCTGACAGGTGTTTGTCTAACCTGCTCTTACAAATCTCCAGTGATGGAGGTTCCACAAACTCCTGAGGCAATTTACTCCAGTGATTAACCACCCTGACAGTTGGGAACTTTTTCCTAATGTACAACCTAAATCTCCCTTGCTGCGGTTTAAGCCCATTGCTTCTTGTCCTGACCTCAGAGGTTAAGAAGAACCATTTTTCTCCCTCCCCCTTGTAACAACCTTTTATGTTTTTGAAAGCTGTTATCATGTCCCCCTCAGTCTGCTCTTCTCCAGGCTAAACTTACCCAGTTCTTTCAGTCTTGCTTCATAGGTCACGTTTTCTAGATCTTTAATCATTTTTGTTGCTCTTCTCTGGACTTTCTCCAATTTGTCCACATCTTTGCTGAAATGTGGTGCCCAGAACTGGACACAATACTCCAGTTGAGGCCTAATCAGTGCGGAGTACAGCGGAAGAATCACTTCTCGTGTCTTACACCACTCCTGCTAATACGTCCCAGAATCATGTTCGCTTTTTTTGCAACAGCATTACACTGTTGACTCACATTTAGCTTGTGATCCACTGTGACCTCTAGATCCCTTTCTGCAGTACTCCTTCCTAGGCAGTCATTTCCCATTTTGTACACGTGCAACTGATTGGTCCTTCCGAAGTGGAGCACTTTGCATTTGTCCCTATTGAATTTCATCCTATTTACCTGTTTGTCCAGATCATTCTGAATTATAATCCTATCCTCCAAAGCACTTGCAACCCCTCCCAGCTTGGTATCACCGCAAACTTAATAAGTGTACTCTCTATGCCATTATCGAAATCACTGATGAAAATATTGAACAGAACCGGACCCAGAACTGATCCCTGAGGAACCCCACTCGTTATGCCCTTCCAGCATAACTGTGAACCATTGACAACTACTCTCTGGGAATGGTTTTCCAACCAGTTTTGCACCCATCTTATAGTAGCTCCATCTAGGCTGTATTTCCCTAGTTTGTTTAAGAGGAGGTCATGTGGGACAGTATCAAAAGTATCAGGATATATCACATCTACCACCTCCCCTCATCCACAGGCTTGTTATCCCATCAAAAAAAGCTAGCAGGTTGGATTGACATGATTTGTTCTTGACAAATCCATGCAGACTTTTATTTATTACCTTATTATCTTCTAGATGTTTGCAAATTGATTGCTGAATTATTTGCTCCATTATCGTTCTGGGTACAGAAATTAAGCTGACTGGTCTGTAATTCTCTGGGTTGTCCTTATTTCCCGTTTTGTAGATGGGTACTAGATTTGCCCTTTTCCAGTCTTTTGGAATCTCTCCTGTCTTCCATGAGTTTGCAAAGATAATCGCTAATGGCTCAGATATCTCCTCAGTCGGCTCCTTGAGTAGTCTAGGGTGCACTTCGTCAGGCCCTGATGACTTGAAGACATCTAAATTGTCTAAATAATTTTTAACTTGTTCTTTCCCTATTTTAGCTTCCGATCCTGCCTCATTTTCACTGACACTATGTTAGACGTCCAGTTTACCTTCTTGGTGAAAACCAAAACAAAGAAGGCATTTAGCACCCCTGCCATTTCCGCATTTTCTGTTATTGTTTTTCCCCCTCATTGAGTAACAGGCCTATCCTATCCTTGGTCTTCATGTATTTGTAGAATGTTCCTTGTTACCCTTTATCTCTCAAGCTAGTTTAATCTCATTTTGCGCCCTGACCTTTCTAATTTTGTCCCTGCATGCTTGTGTTACTTGTTTATATTCATCCTTTGTAATTTGACCTACTTTCCACTTTTGTGGGACTCTTTTTTGGCTTTTAGATCACTTAAGATCTCCAGGTTAAGCCAGGGTGGTCTCTTGCCATACTTCCCATCTTTCCTACGCAATGGGATAGTTTGCTCTTGTATCTTTAATAATGTCTCTTTGAAAAACTGCCAACAGTCTTCAATTGTTTTTCCTCTTAGACTTGCTTCCCATGGGATCTTACCTACCAACTCCCTGAGTTTGCTAGTCTGCCTTCTTGAAATCTATGGTCTTTATTTTGCTGTTCTCCTCCTACCATTCCTTAGAATCATGAACTCGATCATTTCGTGATCGCTTTGCTCAAGCTGCCTTCCACTTTCAAATTCTCAACCAGTTCCTCCCTGTTTGTCAAAATCAAATCCAGAACAGCCTCTCCCCTACACTAAACAGCACTGTCCCATTATCATAGCAGTAAAGGAAAAATCTCTGTCTACCTCTGTCTCACTTAACAAGGTGTCCACATCTGATTCGTTTGCACAGCTCGTGGGGATGGCACAGATCTGCCTAGGGAGGAGACACTCCTGACCCTATAACCTGGGATCACTATAGGGGACACTCTGGGGAACAGCCACTTTGGGCCCTATGAACCCTATAGCCTGGCATGTCTACAGGGGACATAGTGGAACCCTTGTGCCCTGGCGTGGGATGTTCTGAATGAGACGTCGCCAGCCCTCAAGCCACCAGCTCTGGGATTATAGCACTCTGCGGGGGCAGGGAGCCAGGACTCCTGGGTTCTATCCCCAGCTCGGGGCGGGGGAGTGGGGTCTAATGGTTAGAGGAGGGGGGGCTGGGAGTTCTATTCCAGCTCAGGGAGAGTTGCCCTCAATCTGTGGCCTGTGGGGGGCACTGTGACACCTTTTCTCCGCTCCCCGCAGTACCTGGTGATGGAGTATTACGTGGGGGGCGACCTCCTGACACTGCTGAGCAAATTCGGGGACCGCATCCCCCTGGACATGGCCCGCTTCTACCTGGCCGAGATGGTGATGGCCATCGACTCCCTCCACCGCATGGGCTACGTGCACAGGTAGGGTGCCCCTGGGGGTCTGGGGGCGGAGTTGCGGGCGGAGGGTAGAAGACTGCGGTGATGGGGCGGGTGGGGTGGGGGATGTGGGAAGGCAGCAGAGTGTCGGCCCCTTGGATCTTGGCTGGCGCCTACCCACAATGAGATCCAGAAACAGGGGAATCCAGCCAGGGTCCAAGCGCCTCAATAGCTGGTGCAGACAGAGTCCCAGCCCCCTTCTCCAGGCAGACCCCCCCCCCGGTCCCCCTTCTCCAGGCAGCGTGGGGGCAGGGAGCAGAGGGCAGCTGAGCAGGGGGGCAGGTAGTGGGGCGGGGCTCAGTGGGAGGCAGGGACCGGGGAGGGGCTTAGTGGGGGGGGCAGGGATCAGGGAGTGGGGCAGGGCTCAGCAGGGGGGCAGGGAGCGGAGAGTGGGGCGGGACTCAGTGGGGGGCGTTCTCTCTCCCCAGCAGCCTGTGCTGCCCTGGCCTGGTGCTAGGGGGCGCTGCGCTGCTGACCCGGCTGTGCGCCCCCAAAGCCTGTTGTCGTGGGGGGAATTAATGCGCCCGACAGTAGCTGGAACGTGCCCCTGGCATCCCGGCCAATGCGCAGCCTGGACCCGGCTGGCCCCGCGGGGGCTGGGTCACCACTTCCTGTCTCAAATTGCTGCCCTGTCCCAGCGGTGCTGGGCTCCCCCAGGCTCCGTCACCCCCCCATGGTCTCTTGTGTCCCCCCTCCCCCGGCAGAGACATCAAACCCGACAACGTCCTGCTGGACCGCTGCGGGCACATCCGGCTGGGTGACTTCGGCTCCTGCCTCAAGCTGCGGCCCGATGGCACGGTGAGTCCGGCTGGCTCCGGCATCGGCACGGGAACAGCCGCGCTGCCCGCTGAGCTTGCAACCCCCTCGGTGCCCCGGGGGGGGCGGGGGGCTGGGGGCTCTAGGAGATCCTTCCTGTCCCTGCTTCCAGCTGCCTCAGCTGCAGCGGCTGGGACGCAGCTGGTCCGGCCCATTGGAGCGTTGCCCCCACACGGGGCCCTATGCCGCGACCCCCTTGCAGGAAGCACTCGGGGGGGGCAAGGGATCCTCCCGCGCCATGGGCATTGCAGCACCGAAGATGGGGGGGTCTGAAATGCCCCCCCCTCGCTGAACCATCTCCTTCCCCGCCCCTCCGCAGATCTGCTCATCGGTGGCCGTGGGAACCCCCGATTACCTGTCCCCCGAGATCCTGCAGGCCGTGGAGGATGGGACCCACTCCTACGGCCCCGAATGCGACTGGTGGTCCCTGGGGGTCTTTGCCTACGAGATGTTCTTTGGGCACACGCCCTTCTTCGCCGACTCTGTCGTGGAGACCTACGGCAAGATCATCCACTTCAAGGTAGGGGCAGGGGACAGCCGGGTGGGGTGGGGGAGGGGGCACTAGCAGCTGGGACCCCAGGACTGCGAGGTCCCCCTGGTTCCTACCCACTGCCAGGTGCCCCCTTGCCCCCGCACAGCGCCCTGCCTCCCACCTCCACCCCAGCATCCCCACCTGTGCCCCCACCGCCTCCCCAGTGCCCTGCACCCCCACTTCTGCCCCCAGCGCCCTGAACCCCTCAATCTCTGCCTCACCCTGCACCCCCTTCTCCACACACAGCAGCCTCCATGTCCCCCACAGCGCCGCTGATCCCCCCCACCCCCTCGCCTTTCAGGAGCACTTTAGCTTCCCGCCCACAGTGCCGGACATCTCGGCCGAAGCCCGGGCTCTGATCCAAGGGCTGATCTGCCCCCGGGAGACGCGGCTGGGCCGGGGAGGGGTGCAGGATTTCCAGGAGCACCCCTTCTTCGCTGGCCTGGACTGGGAGGGGCTGCGCACATGCACCCCCCCCTTTGCCCCCGAGTTCGCCAACGCCACCGACACCTCCAACTTCGACGTGGTGGAAGACAGTCTGACAGACATGGTGAGCGGGGGCGGGGTACGTGACCTTTTCTTTCTCACCCCCATTTGCGTCCCGCATGGCTGCCCCCACCCCCCTGCCCCGCCAGGCACCACGGCCCTTGGTCTCTCACCGGGGGCTGCCCCACTGTCCCTCGGGGTCTGTCTCCTCCCCCCCGGCTGGGCTGCACGGTGACGCTCTGGGGTTGCAATGGTAGAACGTGCCCATGGCCCCGGTACAGTCCCCTCTGGGCCTGGCCTCGCCACGTGCGACACGCCAGGGCCTGCGTCTCCGTCTGGCTCAGATACCGCGAACTGGCCCGAAAGTGGCCAGAATTGGCCCCTGAATATCGCCTCCTGGCTGGCGTGGGGGGCTTGGCTTCCAGCCCTGGGCCATGGCCGGGGCGCCCTGCGCTGTGGCTATTCCCAGCCCCCCTGAGGGATTGGGGGTGGGGGCACAGAGAGGGCAGAGCACGAGTTAGAGCAGCCCTGAGGCTGCACTGCCCTCCCCGGTTCCTGCCCGCGCACGGGGGGGACCTGAGCAGGGCAGCTCGTGCACTGTCTGCCGCTGTGCACGTGGGTGGGCGAGTCGCCAGCCCCCTGCCTGTCCCCCGCCTGCCCACTGCCAGCCTCCCACCTACCCCCTGCCCCCCACCAGCCCCCCACCTGCCCACCTCTCGTGTGTCCACATGGAGCCTGGAGTTCACCAGCACACGTGCCTGGCTAATGCACCCAGCACAGCGCTGGTCAGGGGCTGTGGGGCCATGCGGGGCAGGGCCCGCATGGGGCAGAGGCAGCAGCGCGGTTCCCTGCCTGAGGTCCCCATCGTGTCGCCCCAGGAGACGCTGTCGGATGTCCTGGAGAGCGCCCCGCTGGGCATGCATCTGCCCTTTGTCGGCTTCTCCTACACCGGCACCACCCGCGAGTAAGGGGGCACTTGACTATGGGGGGGAGGGGGCTCCAATGCTGACGGGGGGCATTGGGGGCTGACGGGGCCTCTTTCTGCCCAGCTCGCAGGGGCCCTGCCGGGGGCCAGGGGAGCACTGGGGGGCTGGGACTGGCAGGGCTGGGGGTCCCAGAAGGAGGTGGGGGAACTGGGGCTGGGGGGCACGGGGAGGTTGGGGGGGTGAGGCTGGCAGGGCTGGGGGGGGTGGTGAGGTGGGGGGCTGGGGCTGGCCCTAGCAGTGCTGGGGGGAAGTGGGTGGCTGGGGCGAAGTGGGGGGCTAGGGCTGGCAGGGTTGGGGGGCAGGGCAGACGGGGCCGGCCCTGGGACTCCAGGTGGGGCCGTGAGAGTCTCCCTCTCCTCAGACAGAGTGAGCCGAGGGAGAGGGGCCGGGACATCGCCATGGAGCTGGAGTGTGACCGGGGGCCCCCCCCACAGGAGCAGCCCCCTCAGCTGCCCCCTGGAGACCTGGTAAGAGGCTGCACCTGGGGGCGCAAGCGGCTTCCTGCTGTGGGGTCTTGAGTCTGCAGCCTCAGCAGCAGGACCCCCACCCCAGCCCAGGGGGACCCTGAGATACACTCGGCCCCACCCTGGGCTCCCCCCCCAGCTCTGCCAGTGCCCCTCACTCCCGACCCACAGCCCCTGCAAGCCCAGCCCTGGGCAGGGAGTGGGGGGCAGGGGGGTGCTCTGGCCCGTTAGAGCTGAATCCAGAAGCGACCAAACACACTTGCCTCCAGCGTCTGGGCCCTGCCCCCCCCGGCACCCGGCCAGCCTCGCCCCCGTCCCACGGCTGCTCTCGCCCGGCCAGGCCTGCCAGCTGCCCAGCGGGCAGAAGCTGGATCTCGCCGCCTTCCTGGAGCTGCAGTCGGCTTTGGAGTCGGAGCTGCACGCGCGGGAGGGGCTGCGCCAGGAGCTCAGCGTGGCCAAGGTGGCCACCCAGACCTTCGCCAGGTGAGGGCGCAGGGACCCCTGGGGCTGTCTGGGGCCATGGGGGGTGGCAGGGGCCTGGAGCCACATGGGGGGGGAGGGTTTCCAGTACTGCCAGCACCCCCTCCATGCCAGCGGTGCCCATGTGCAGAGGGCTGTACTGGGGGAGGGTTTTGCTGGTTCTGGGGCTCAGCCCCTCTGAGTCGCCCCCCATCCTCTCAGTCGCCTGCAGGAGGCCGAGAGCCGCAACCGGGAACTGGAAGCTCAGATCAAACGGTTGGAGGCGCAAATCGAGGGGATGAAACTGCCCAGTGATGAAGGCAAGTGCCGCCCCCCCGCACCCCAGCTCTCCCCTCACCTCCAGGGACTCCTCCCCCCGCCCCCGCTCCATGCCTTCCCCCCACCCCCATGGCGTCCCTCGCTCTGCACCCTCCTCTTTCTGCCCCCACCCTCACTTCCCCCTTGATTCCCCTGCCCCCAGCCCTGCCCTGGGGTCAATCTGCCTGTGGTGGGCACAGTCCGGGGCTCTTGTGCCCACCCTCATCGGGGTGACGGGGACTCTGTGCAGCGCCATGTGGCTGTTAAACGGTTGCTATGTCCCTCCCCAGAGGTGGCCGCATCTCCATGCTGGCTGAGGGTCCCCTGTAAACAGGCTGAGGCTGGAAGGGACCAGAGATGTGTAGGCCTGTAATTGGGCCAGGGACCCCGGCAGTGCCGGGCTGGCTGACGAGGACGGGCTGTCCCGACTCTTTCTGTCTCTAGCCTGGGTGTTGCCCCCTGCAGCTGTGGGGTGAGCCGGGTATTTCACCCCTTGCCCCGGGGCTCCTACCAACCGTCCCGAGAGCCTGGGCACGGCCCCTGCCCACCTGGCCAGGGGAGCCGAGTTCCTGCTCGGAGAACTTACACACCCGCTGCCGAGCGGTGCCCTTCCCTAGCCGGCCAGGCCCCTGCCTTTGTGCCCAGCCAGTTCGACCCATCCCTGAGCTGGGGAGCTGCCCCGCGTCAGGCCCCGCGAGTGCGGGCATCCGTTCACTAGGGCGGAGCCTGCCTGGGGGCTGGTGCATGGCTGGGAAGAGGTTCTGGGCCCACAGAGTTCGGCAAGGGCCGTGGGTCCATGTGTAGGGCAGTGTGGCTGAGTGCTGGGCCTGGCTGGGGGGCGGGGCTGGTGCCCAGGCTAAGCACAGGGTGGCTGGTGCCCGCATGCCATGGGGGGGGTTCTTCCCTGCACAGGGGCCCACGTCCCATGGGGGCACTGCTGCATGGCTGGCACTGGGGCCGCGCACAGTCCCACCTCTCTTTTTTCCTTGCAGCTGCTGTGGGGCAGCCCCCCGGCTGCGCTGCCCCCTGCCCATGCAGCACGGAGCACTCCACTGACGTAAGCCTGGCCTGGGGGCACCGTCCAGGGGGTGGAGCTGAGGCTTGCCTGGGGCTCAGCATCGGGGCTGGTCACGGGCTACGCCCCCACTGTGCCACTCAGCACCCCACACTGGAGGGGGGGGGTCATGCCGCTGGGGTGATGCCCAGGGCACCACGCCCTGGTGCAGGTAGGGAGGGGCCGTGGATGGCCCAGGGCCTGGTAACCCTGCTCAGGGACCCTGGATGTGCAGGGGGCATGTCCGGGGAGCTGAGGGGGGCTATGCCCGCTTGTGCCAGGGCAGGGGGTGGACAGCAGGGCCCAGAAGGGATGTTTATGGGGCCTCTTCCCCCTCGCCAGGACACCCCACATGGGAAGGGGGGGAGGCTTGGCCTGGGTCCAGCTACCCCCCACTTCCCCTCGCTGGCCTGCTGTGCTGATCAGGGCATCTCTGCTTTCTCTTTCCAGCAAGGTGGCACCATGGCAGCGCAGCGCTGTGAATACCCGCTTGTGGTACCTCTGTACCGCCACTTGCTGCTCTTTTCTAGGGTACGTCTGGCCCCTGCTGCTCACCTGCCTGGCTTCTCCCCTGCCCTGTGTCCTGCCTGGCTTCTCCTCCGCCCGGCTCTGTGCCCAGTTCTGTGCCCGCTGCCTGGCTCTGTGCCTGCTGCCCGGCTCCATGCCCAGTTCTGTGCCTGCTGCCAAGCTCCATGCCCACCCTGCCCTGCCCTGCCCAGCTCTGTGCCCAGCTCTGTGCTCACCCTGCCCTGCCCTGTGCCCAGCTGTGTGCCCAGCTGTGTGCCCATCCTGCTTTGCCCGGCTCCACCATTGGGGCCCAAGCTGAGGTTTGGTTTAAAGCCAACTTGCCCTGGTGGCATCTGCAAACTGCCCCCGCTTGCCTCCCACGTCCTGCCCCCTTGCTTAGCCGCTTGCTTCTTTAAGGCCCAACTAAGCCATGTGTCACCCCCCAGGCCCTGCCAGTGCCCCCTGCTGGGTGGTAGCAAGATGGCCCTTGCGTTAGGGTCGGTCCTGCCCCCCACATCCCTCATCTCCCATGTCCCTGTCCCCCCCCCCCCCCCCCCGATACCTGAGGAGACCCACATCGGGGGGGGGGGGGGGAGACGGGGCCCCTCACTCCTTAGCCAAAGGCTGGCAAGCCCCCGGGAAGGGACAGCACCAGGGACAATGGGATGTGCACCTTGGGGGGCGGGGGGAGGCCTTCTGCTGGCAAACCCCAGGGGCTGTGGCTGGAGGGAGGGGGAAAAACTGAGCTAGTCTTTGCCCACCCAAGCAAGAGGTGACCCCAGTGCCCCAGCCACACAGGGGCAGTGCTGGGAGCGGGCAGGACAGTCGTGGCTCCTGCTCTTCCAGCACCCAACTGGGGGTGCCCTGCCCAGCCGGCCAGCGGGAAGACCCGACTCCGAAGGACACAGAGATTCAGCACCCCCCTGGAACAGCCAGCCCCCAGCGCCTCCTGCAGCCATCCTCTTCCCCATAGCTCCAGCCCCTCCAGTGCGATCCCGCCCCCCCCGAACCCCAGACCTCCCGCCAGCAGCCTCCAGCGCACAGGTGCTGGCAGCCCAGCGCAGCCTGCATGGGTGGTGCTACTGGGAATCTGCCCGACTGAGGGGGGCGGGCGAGGGCATTGACTGGGCCCCGGGGCCTGTCCCCTCTAGGGGCGCTGGCTCCGATCCGGCCCCAGGCTGGGGACTGGTTGGGCGGGACGGGGGGGGGCGGGGGAGAGGAATAATGGTGGCCGAGCCCAGCCCCCAACCCCTTGGTGCTAGGGGCCCTCTCTGATGGTGCGTTTCCCTCGCAGGTTCCTAGGCCCTGCATCGCCACAGCAGGATACCTGCTGCTTTGTACCGGCGGCTTTGGGCTGGCGGCGCCCGGTCAGGGCCCGGGGGAGCCGCCCTGAGCGAGGCCAGGTGCTCGCCCTGCTGCCCCCGACTGCCATCCCCGCCACCGGCCGGCCAGCACCGTGCAGGCGCCCTCCTGGGAGGCCGGGCACCCTGGGCCCAGCCAGAAGCAGAGCCGGGGACGCCTGGGGGCCAGCGCCCCAGGACTGCGGGCCCCTCCCCGCCTGGAGCCAGGCCGTGTGGCTCGGGCCCCTCCTGACGTCGGGGGATCATCTCTCCAGTCCCCTCCTACCCCTCCGCCTGCCCTGGCCCATGGCCACTGGCTGGGTCCTTCCCCCCCAGCCCACCAGCCCCCTGGCCTCCCCACTGCAGACCCCTGCCAGCCCCCTCTGGCTGGGGCAGACTACCCCTGCCCTTCTCAGCCGCTCCCAAGTAGACACCCCTCCGCTCCATTCAGCAGCTGGGGAAACTGAGGCAGAGAGAGAGAAGTTACTCATCTAAGGTCACACAGCGAGTTGGGGGCAGAGCTGACAATGGAACCCGGTGTCCTGACTCCCAGCCCCACTGCCTTCTACCTACCAGACCCATGCCCCTCCCAGAGCTGGGGATAGAACCCAGGAGTCCGGGTGTCCAGCCCTGCCCCCTCCCCACGCTAACCAGTGGCCCCCAAGCTCCTTCCAAAATGGCTGTGGCCCCAGCCCCCGTGGGAAATGAAGGCCGTGCCAGGAGGTGGTGCCAGGCCGGGCAGCCCACGCTCCCCAACCGCTGCTTCCTGGGATCCTGGCGTCTCCCAGAGCCCCCGGCACCCAGAGCCCCGGCTTGCTGCCGTGCCCCAGCAGGGCTCCCTGAAAGCCCTGGGCAGCTGCCCAGCTACATTTGCCCTGGTGATCCTGGGTCCTTTGGCACTGGCCTTGCCCCCCTGGCTCCCATGGGGTGGGCGAGGCGCCCAGTGGAGGGGCCGGCTGGGACCTACAGAGCCCCAGCCGAGAGGCGACCCACGAGCTGTTGGAGCCCATGGACGCTGGTCCCTGCCCGCAGCAAGGTGGCGCCAGCCGGGGGCCCTGCATCACAGCACCAGCCCCGGGCTCCCTGGGGCACGGGCAGCATTGGGGGGGGGGGGGGGCTGTGAAGTGGGATCAAGATCCCCCCTCCCGCCCCCAACCACAGCCAGCCCCAGGTGCCAACGTGGCACCGCCGATAAAGGCTGAATTTCTGCTGCTAAAGCACCAAGCACCTGCTGTTCCAGTGTCCGCCGGGGGGGCCCCAGTGACCCCCTGCCCCCCATGGCAACACCCCCCCCCCACTAGTAATTTATTTCTAGTGTTGGCAGCCTCCCCCACCCCCACCTTGCACACCTGCCCTGTGCCCTGGAGGAGGAGCCCAGCAGAGCCGCCAAGGGCAGTTTGACCCTGTTAATTTATAGCCCCCCTCCTCCGCTCCGCTGCCCCCTGTGTATTTATTGCCCCTCGGGGCCAGCCAGGCCCGGGGGGTCGGCGGCACGCCGAGGGACCCAGCGGCGAGGCTTTGTCTGAACTGTGGAGACGAAATAAAAAGCTGAATTATGCCATGTGGTGGGGGAGCCTGGCGCCAGCCATGCATGTGCCGGGGCATGGCCCAGCGCCGCCCCCGTGCCCGTGCATCCAGCAGCAGTGGGGAGCTGAGCCCCCCCCAGGACCCAGGGCTTGTCCTGGGCTGAAGGGAGCTGGCACAGGTGTGGCAGGGCCACCGTGTGCATGGGCCGGGGAACGGGGCCCGGCCCTCACCCACCACACGGCCCCTGTCACTGGGGAGCCAGGCTCCCAGCCCACCCCTGCCAGCCTTGCATTGACAGCCCTGGCAGAGCCTGTGCACCAGGCCCCTTAGGGCATCTCTTGCCAGAGCAGGGGGTGCAGATGCCCCCGTGCCCCCCCCCCCCCCCCGTGGGGCCATTTGACTGGTCCAAGGGTGCCCCCCCCCCAGCGGTGAGCTGCTGCTGCTTCGGCCCATTGGCCCCCGACACCTGCTGGCGGCTCAGCTCCGCCCCTGCTGGGAGCCAGGGGGTTACGCGCAAAGGTGCTGAGGCCCCAGCAGGCCGGCCACGTGACTGCCCCTCGGGGGGCAATGGGGCTTTACCCACAGGTCAAGTGTAGCCTGATGGAGGCTGGGTGCAGTGGCGGTGGGGGGGGGGGGGGGGGGGGGGGGGGGGGGCCAGCAAGGGGCCCTTGTCCCCCCCCCAAATAGCACGGCCAAGGGCTGGCGGATGCGGCGGGGAGGGAGGGCTTCAGGCCCAAGGGCAGCTCGGGGCCAACCAGGAGCTGAGTGACACAGGAATGTCCCCCCGTCCCACAGCGCTTGAGCACCATGAGCTGTTCCCTTGCACCCCAGCCCCCACCCAAGAGCGTCTCACCCCGTGCCCTGCACTAGCCCCCCACTCCCCAGGACGTTGAGAACAAGGCCAGGCTGGGCCGGGGCGGGGCACCCTGTGTGAGCAGCTGCCCCACCGAGCCCCAGCAAACAGCCCAGCTGGGCAGGCCACTCGCAGCCCCGGTGGGGCGCTCGGGGCAGGATTGCAAGCACCTGACTCAAGATGGTGCTGCTGGGCAAGAACTGGGCTAGCCGGGGCTGCGGGGCAGGAGTGCGGAGCACCGGCAGGGCTGGGAGCAGCTCAGGGCAAACACGTTTCACCCACTGGCCTGGCCAGACAGGAGCTGCTCTCAGCCCCTACGGCTTCAAACGCAGTCAGCCATTTTCAGGGCCCAGCCAGGCACGGCAGCCGCCAGCATCCCCGTGGCAGGGCCGAGATCCCGGCATACGCATGAACCCTACAGCTGCATTCTGTGATTCTGAAGCCTGGCGGAGACCCTGGGCTGGGTCACCCAGGGGCCTCACTCAGCTTGCACCCGACGGGGCCAGTTTAGTTAAACTGGTGCTGAGCCCGCAGGAGCCGCACTCAGACACTTCACCGCTGGGCACAATGGGGGTGTGGCAGTGCCAGCTGCACTGCTAGAAATGGCACCGAGTGTGGCCCCACCCACCTGCACCCTCCCTCCAGCCATTGTAGGATGGACCCTCACCTTGGTCAGTGTGTGTCTGGGCAGTGCCCAACGTGACAGGCCCTGATCTCGCTTATTTGGGCAGCGCCCAGTGCAACCGGGCCCTGAGCTCGGTCACTGCGTGTCTGGGCCACGACGGGCCCTGATCTCAATTACCTTGTGTGTAGCTCCAGGCACATAAGTGCCCTGATCCTGGTTGGCACCTGGTCTATGACAAGGCAAGTTCATATAAATCGTGAGGTCAGAAGGGACCAGCCTTCCCCCCCTTTGTACAGAGGAGCCCTGTGTGTGCTTACGGCTGGCTGGGGAAGGGGCAGCCCTGCCTTAGCTCCCCACTAGCATTGCCCTGGGGCAGCGCAGAGCCTGGCTGGCGGGCGCAGACAGCAGAGACAGGCGGGTGGGGGGCAGTGGTGTGAAAATTGTTTCTTTAGTATAAATAAGAGTTTGCAGAACCGCGATTCCATCACGTCGACACAGCCACAAAGGGAACAGACAGCAGAGCAGCAGTGACAAGGCACGGGGGCACCCACTCCCTCAGGGCCCTGCCCCCCACGTGAGGGTGGATCTGGTGTGCAGGCTGTAGGGGGGCATCCAGGGGGCGGGTGCCCCAGGGCCAGCAGTCGTAGGCCAGCCAGTGCCTGGCCGAGAGGGTTGCATGCAGCAGAGGGGGACTAACAGTGGTCTTTGTGCTGGCCAGGCTCTCTGCTGCCCATCCCAGCCACGAGCGGGGTCTGCCCCAGGCAGAAACGTTGCGTTTTGTTCACATCGCCGTGGGGCCAGGGCCGCCCGCTCCAGTGGTGGAGAGTTCCAGGTCCGGCCCAGCAAACAGAGCCTCCCCACCAGCCTGCCAGCACAGCTGCCGCTCAGGAGGTGGGGCTGTCACAGGGCAGCGCCCACGCACGGGGCGCTGCTCCTGGGGAGAGGAGCGCAGCTGAGCACGCAAGCGGCTGTGTCTGACCCCAGCTGCAGCTCGGGGCCAAGGCTCCGTCCTCAGATGCGCTGAGCGGCAGCAGCCGGGCCGGGCTGGCAGCAGGAGGAAGGGCCAGGAGCCGGGCAGGGACGGGGGCACCAACAGCTCTGGGGAGGCTGGGAAAAGCCAAGGCTGCAACTAGCGGGAGTTTGAGTGGCGGTGCCCTTGCCGGTGGGGAGCCTGGTTACAGAGGGTCTGGCTCCCCCTCCAGGCCGGCATGGCTCAGCTCTGCCCGGGGGCAGAGATAGCCAGAGCGGTGCCCAGCAGCCTGGTGCTGCGCTCGACGGGAGGGGAGACATTTGCCAACCCGCTGCCTGGGCTCTGTGCAGCAGGAGGGAGCTAACCCCCGCCCTGCGGTCTGGCAGGCAGGGATCAGTAGTATCAGTGGGCACAGAGGCCCTGCAGGGTGAGGACAGACAGACCTCCCCCCCACAACCACCAGAGCAAGCCCTGGCTCGTTCAGACCAGCACGAGGACCAGGGACAGCAGTGCAGTGCTACTGGGGACGCTGGAGGAAGCTTGGGGCCACGTGGCAGCAGGGGCCAGGCCCTCCAGGACCCTGGGGCTGGCATCGGCTGTGGGGTGGGCGTCCCTTGGCAGAGGAAGTGCAGAGAGTGCCGGCCTGTAGGGGGCCTTCTGGCCACTCCAGCATGTACGGGGGAAACTGAGGCAGCAGAAAGCTCCCAGCCCTGATCCGCAGGGCAGCTCGCAGCTCCAGTGGTTTGGCTGTTGTGCAAAGTGAGGGCTCTGGGGACATGGTCTCTACTCCCTTCACACCAGGGCTTTAAATAGGGGCCATGAATACGTTAAGGGGGGGCCCAGGACAGCGGCGGGCCTGTGCTCTGTAGACAGTTAGCTATATATTAAACCTCTGTTAGCGTCTCACCACCACGGGAAGAGTCTGTCCACGCAGCGTCATTAGCATTAAATAACGAGGGCCCAGAGTCTGGCCAATGCCAGGTGGCCAAGCTGGCACTGACAGGGCAGGCGCAAGTCGGGGCGCTCCCTGGGGGGGTTTACACCACAGTGCCGCTGGGCGAGCTGCCGTTCTGAGCGGTGAGGCTCTGAAAGGGAAGGGGAAATGGTTAGAGCCGGAGGGGGATCCGCACATGAACAGAGGGGTACAAGTCAGGATTCAAGGCCCAGGACAACAGTCTGAAGGCCGGTGCCCCTCGCCAGGGATAGGAACATGGGCTGCTGCGAAATACTGACCGGGGCCCAGACCGCCAAAGGGATTGAGGCACCTGGCTCCACCTGAAGCCAACGGCAGCGAAGCACCTAACACCTGGGCGTGTCTGGCCACACCTGCTGGGTTCCCTTTGAAGTGGGTGGAGCTGGAGAGGCCCAGCTGAGTCCATGCAGCTGATTCCTGGCCCCTGGCTAGAAGAGCAGAGCCTGCTTTAGCACCCTGGGCCAGCCTGGCACGGAGGCTCCCCCCCAACCCCAGCCAGGGGGAGATGACAGGCAAGGAGGTTTCTCTGGTTGCTATATTAATTTCAATTGTCAGCTCTTTGGGGCAGGCACTGTCTCCCACTGCAGCCAGCACCTGGTCCTTGTATTCCGCCCACCACCTGTTAGGGTCCCCAAAGGGAGGGGATGCTGGCCCAGAGCGCACTGGGGCTGTGATGTGAATCAACCCCCTCCAAGCACTCTGTTCACAGCCAGAGGATCAAGCAGGTCGAAGCAGGCAAGAAGCCGAAGAGCTGCCTGCTCTGTGCCCCGAACATTCGGAGCTGTGGTTCCTGCCTCCCTCCCACTCATTGCTCCACCCCCACATGCCAGCACTGCTCCCACTCACAGACATGCAGGGGACACCTCACCCTTAGAGACGGCCCGAGGGGGGCCTCAACTGCATGGCCCACCAGCACAGAGTAAGCAGCCAATAGGCTGGGGGACAGCAGCGTTCCAGCCAGGGGAGGGACCTGCTCCCCAAGTGGGCAAACAAGGACCCAGGGCCAACTCGACTTACTGCCTTTCCCAGCACCAGAGCTGGGGGAGGGCTGGGGGATCCTGCCACTGACTGGAAGAGGGGCACTTGGTTTGGTCATTACCCCGTTAGTAGCAGAAATCAACAGGCTGTAAAGAAAAAAGTGAGAGGGCACCTAGAAACCACCTTTCCATGGGGTCTGGGCCACATAGAAACAGTCTTTCAAATTTAAAATAAACTCTTCTCCCACCTGAAACATCTGCCCTGGAAACTCTTCGGGAGCAAAGGGGGCATTGCCTGGTGTCATCAGTAGCCATGAAAGCCAGCTAGTGCTAGGGATTTGGCTACAGCCAGTTCCAGAACTGTGGGAGGGCTGGATGGATGATATGTTACAAAGGGGTGTGACACGCTGTACCCCATGTGCACCCTTATGGTGTGATCCGTGTATCATTCATGTTCACCTTCACAGTGTAGCTGTGTATTGTCTGATGCAAAGTGTGCCATGGCAGGTGTTTTTGGAACACTCATGACATGCTGAACATTATTATGGGTGCATGTTTCCTGCAATGTCACACGTATGCACAGATATGAAACTCTGCTATGTCATATTCCCAAATGTCTCACATGGTTTGAATAGATGCAGATGAACACAAGGCTGTGTTTCCATGCCCCACAGAGGCATGCATACAGACACAATGGATTGGCCTAAGCACCTGTGAGCACTTTGGCCCAGTGGAAGAAATCATGCCCATTGCCAGACAGGGACGATCACCTGACCCTAGTTGGGTGTTGGGGAAACTTGTTAAAAGCTGAGGTGTCTTTGTCTCTGGGCTCTCCCCTGGAATCCATCTTCTAAGCGACACCAAAGCCTGAGAATCTACCCCCAGGGAGGAGTGGCCTGGTTGCAAGAGGCATCGCACTCAGCCTGTGTGGTAAGCTGAATGCAGACTGACGTATTAGTCTTGGGTTAAAATGAGAGTTATCTTTTAGTTAATTGTCATTAACTCCTAGACTTATTAACAATCTGACTTCGATTCACTTCAAATCTTGCTGTAGTCAGTAAACTTGTTTGTTTTATCTAAAGCAGTGCATGTGGATTGAGTGTGTGCAGAGACCTCACTTAGAGTGACAGAGCTGGTGCATATCAATTTCTTGGATAAACTGACGGATAAATGAGTTTGCAGGGTGCAGTGGGCAGCACTGAACCCTGCAAGACAGCAATGACATGACCCTGCCACTGTTCCCAACCCCTGGGGGTGGGGCGGCTGCAAGAGAGAGTCAGGGGCTCCCATAGAGACCTCTCTCTAAATCAATCATTCGATAATGCCCTGCTCTGTTCATTCCCTCGGAAGCAGCTGGCACCAGCCACGGTCGGAAGACAGGACACTGGGCTGACTGGACCTTGGGCCAACCCCATGTGGCAGTTCTGGCGGAGAGCAGGAGTAACCAACCGGCTCAGCCATTATCTCTGAAGAGTGGCTGGGATTCGGGGCTCCCCTGCCAGGCACACGCTCTCCTGGCCCAAGGCAAAGGCCGCCAATGATGCCTGCGCTGCGGCAGATCCTTCCAGGGGCTGGCGACTCCATGCAATGGCATGAGGGCTGCGCAGGCAGCAGTGGAAAAACCCCCATTGCTGGAGACAATGGGTGAGACAGAGCGCTCAGCTCCACTTGGGGAGCTTTTGGGCTGGCAATGGGGATCAAATACCATTGCTTGCCTTTGTTTCCAAGCCCATCTGAGTGGGAGTCCCAGCACAGTCCAGGGGTGATCTCTATGGGACACAGGGCTCAATGGAAACTGCTTTCCAGAGTCCAAGCTCTTCTGAGCAAGCCTCCTTCTGGGCCCAGACAAAGCCACTGGAATCGCCTCTACCAGGGAGGTGGTAGACAGCAGCAGTTGGGACATCTGGGGACTGGGAAATCTGGGAGAAATTAGTGCTGGGTTGGCAGCTGTAAAGCCCGTGCTGTGTTCCCAGGGAAGGGCTCCCATGCACCACCCATCCTGATAACAGGTCTCAGCCTCCCAGGCTGCCCTCCACACCAAAAGCTTTCTAGACGCAGACACCCATTCACACAACAATCCTGCAGCACAGAGGGGTCAGACAGCCAGGGGATACTGGCGTTGAACCTGCCCCTGGGGGCAAAGGCTCCCTCTCCAATCCCCACACCTGCTGCCCCAGGATGTTGACTCTGTTTTGGATGTGGCAAAGCTAAGGATGTGCTCTGATCTCCTGGGGCAGGGATTCCAGGAAGAAGCGGCTGCAGCCCATGGGATTCCGAGGCTTTAAGTGCTAACAAGAGTCCACACAACCCCTCACTTGCCCGATTCAGAGCTGTCTCCTGGATACAGGGCACCCAGCTTCGAGGGGGTCCCAAGGGTCAGGCTGGGAGATGACAAGGGGCAAATTAACAACTTCAAGAAAGGCAGCTGAGGTGCCAGGCACCCCTGGGATCACCCTGCCCAATGCCATCACTGACAGCTGGCACAGCCAGGTCACACAGGTGGGTCCTGCTGGGTCATGACGACTGACACAGCTGTTTTAAGTGCATCACCAACCAGCCCAATTTCCCAGCAAAGTCAGCGATGGGCCTGAAGCCGGGCACATTAACCTTTTGCTTACCAGCTACAACCACCAAGCAGATGGGGCTGGTTCCTACTGGTGTGGGAGGGCTGCCGTTTCCACCCATCTGGAGCTGGCTGGGGCCAGTGGGGAGTATGCTACACGAAGTTCAACATGCAGCAGGGCAACACTCCCACACAACTAGAGCTAGCGGGGCTCACACCAAGCACTATGAACAGCTGTGCGGACATCGCCACTCCAGTGGAGATTTGGGCTGGCCACTGGAGCTTAAGCATGGGAGGTTGGGAAGGCTGGAGTTTGGGTGGAGAGCCCAGCTCTGTCGGAGCCGCAACATCCACACAGCTGGCTCTAGCACGCTAGCAGCGTGGGCAGTGTGCATTCCTGTGACTGAACCCCGTGGGAGGCTGGGTCAGTCAAAGGAGAAGCTCTAAGTATCCTCTATTTCAGACCTCTGTGCTCCAAGGCAGCAGTTAAAGGGGGAAGAGGGAAGGAGGAGGGAAGGTGGGAGACATGTCCCTCCAACAAGGGAGACAGGGAAGGGCAAAGTGTCATTAACCCCAAGTGCTCAAAAATCAGGAGCCAGCCCCCCCAAAGAAGTCACGAGATCAGCTTCAAACTCATGAGATTTGTTTTAAATAACAAGCTTGGGCTCTGTGTCAGTAGCCTCCTTGGGTCTGAGCCACTTGGAATCGCCTGTTCCCATTTGTAACTTTGTCTTCCCAGCTATGAAGGTGAGAAACTTACTCTTGTTTTAAAGGCGATTCTCAGATCAGCATGGGACTCCGGCAGCTGGGGCTTTAAGAGCTGTTTAAATCCGGATGGGATGGTTTTCGAACAGAGCTGCTCTAGTTCAAGCAGAAGCTAATTAAGGGCACTCCTAGGGCCTGTGTCACACAGGGTCAGACTAGGTGATCACACTGGTCCCTTCCGGCCTCAATCTATGAAAAGATCAGATATGTCGAGAGTTGGCCCAGTGGAAGGTGCACTTCATGCTGTACAGAAAGGCCTGAGAAGACTGGGGAAGGGGGTTCATATCACAACTTAGAATGGGGAGAGGGGGCAGCTGGCCACGTGTGACCTTCCCCAACAGCCCCAGGAAGGCAGATGGCCCCACTTGTTGGCATGCAGGAGAAGCAGGAAGCGAAATTGACTAGAAACACAAGGAAACTGACTAGGCTAGCTGCACAGCCAGGTGATAGGCAAAAATCCAGCGAGCCCAGGGGAGCTGGCACAAGTGGGGGAGGGAAGAGCGGTAATGGGTCTAGAGCAACAAGTAGAACTTGCACCCTAAAACCATGCAGCTCTCCACCCCCCTCATTTCCTCCCCCCTTGAAAGATTCCCACCCCTGCCAAACAAGAGTGAAATCACAGCCCTGTCAAGGTTCTAGCTCCAAGGAGTGGTGTCTGCCGATGCCCTCCGGACTCCCAGACACACAGGAGTTATCGCTGCTCTGATAGAACAGGGCACAGAGGAAAGAAGACCTGCCTCTTCCACAAATGCTGCAGGGAGTGTGATGACAGAACGCAGGGCTGAAGGTGGGAGAAGTGGAATCCAAAGGTCTCTCTCAGCACCGCACTGCTGGAGGCCTTTTGACAGAGGATGTCAAAGCCACAGCACCCAACCATTACTCCCCCTCAATGCCTGGGAGGCAGGGCCACGCTGCCACTCCACAACAGAGTCAATCTGGAGGGTAGATGAAGTGATTTGCCCCCAAGGTTAAAACCAAACAAGCGAATCAGCAGCAGAGACAGGAATCATGCAGGGCAGCAGCATTTCTGGAGCTAAGGCTGAGACTGGCTAGCTAACAGCTGATGTTTTTAAGAGCTCTAAAATCCACTTGCTCACTCCCATTGTCTAGAAGGCTGGTGGGCCTCCTGCCAGGGTGCACCCGAGAGAATTCCCAGGATGAGGGCCCGGGGGGAACATTTGGGGAGGTCTGTGCAGCAGAAGTGAGGTGGTCAAGTCCAGCCCTGGCATAGCTGGTGGTCATAAGCCAGCCCTATATAGGATTGTTCCCCTAGCAAGGATATGTGAGGACAGCATCCCACCGTCAGCGTCCACACAGCACTGCACCATCGGAAATGGTAGAGTGTCACCAAGTGCGGGTGGATTGGGAGCCCTCCTGCAGACAGCACCGTTAGAGCTGTGGGTCGAGCTAGCTGGTTTGCAGAGGTTTTCGTCTAGGTGCATTCGGCCTTCTGCAGCAGTCAGCCTAACCCTGGCTAAGCAGTTCTGCGACAGTGAACAGAAGGCAGAGTCCAGCTTCTCAGTCCCTGTTCCAATAGCTAGACCCACACTCTCTCACAAAGGCAGGAACAGAGCCCAGAAACCCCGATGCCCAGCCTTTCCCTGCTGTAATCACTAGATCCCTTTTCCTTCCCACAGCCAGGAATAGAACCCAGTGGTTCTGATGCCCAGAACCCCCTGCTCTAACCACTAGACCCCACTCCTCTCCCAGAGCTGGGGACAGAACCCAGGGGTCCTGATGCCCACTCCAATTTCTTTGCTGCCGCAAATGCCCTCCTGGGAACAACAGCCCAAACCAGCTGCCTTTCACACTTCCCACCCCACAGCCACCAGCCCCTCTGCTCAGTGCACTGCTCGTATGCAGGCCCCCAGGCAGGAACCATGCCCCATGGACTGCAGGCTTGCCAGTGGCTTTGGAGGAGCCCTGCCACAGGGGAAGCAGAAGCCTAGGCACTCTGGGATCAGAAAGTGCAGGCCTCCCCCTTCCCAGGGCAGTCCTGCCGCCCCCGCCCCGCCCCCCTCTGTACTTACGGCTTTCCCGGGCCTGGCCCAGGTGCAGATGAGCCCCTCCTGGCAGGCGGTTATGATGCAGTCCTCCAGGAAAAGCAGCACAGTGAGCCGCTCGTGGGCGATCTTCTTGCAGACCAGGGGCTCCAGCAGTGGCACCTCATTGATGCGGGGGCAGAGGGCCGTGCCCAGGACCTTGGCAGTGTCCAGCTTGCTCCGGGGTGCCCCGTTGATCTTGTCGCTGCTTTTGCTGATGTTGCCCAGGCTGTGGTAGCGCTTGTGCTCCTTCTCAGCATTCTTATCCCTGCGCTCCTGCAGGGTGAGCGTGGCGAACTTGCCGATGCTGAAGGGCACAGCGCTGTCTGCCACATGGCTTTTGGTGGCACCAGTGACAGCCGGGTGGGGCAGGCTGTTGGACCGCGAGAGCGAGCGGGGCAGGATGGAGCCCCCGCCGCTGCCCCCCGGCTCCCCAGCCAGGATGCTCCCGCCGCTCACTGAGGAGGGGATGCCAGTGCTGAAGGTGTTGGTGAGCGTCCGGGCACGGGAGAGCGGGTGATGGGGGTACAGCACGTCCTCGGTCAGGTCCCACAGGCAGAAGTGAGTGTCCTGGCCGGCCGAGCCGAAGCGGTACGTCACCGAGGGGGAGCTCTTGGTGCTATGCTTGGAGAGGCGGGACAGGGTGCTGCTAGTCCGCACCCGGCCGAAGTGGGCCGGCTCCTGGGGCTCCTCATCACTGCCGCTCAGCTCTGGCAGCTCCTCCTCCTCCACGCTGCTGGTGTAGGGGTCGAAGGCCACCGCATTGACCCAGGACTTGTGCCCGTGCCCCCTGGCGATGACCCGGCCCTCGGCGAAGGACCAGACGGTGACCAGGTCATCCTCGCCGCCAGTGACAATGTAGCGCCCGTCGGGGCTCCAGCAGACGCACAACAGCCCCCCAAAGTAGCTCTTCATCATGCCCTGCAGCAGCATGGAGTCGAAGTGGAACACGCGAAGGCACCCGTCCTGGCTAACACAGGCCAGGTAGCGGCCATCGGGTGAGAAGGCAAACTCGTTGAGGGCCCCCTCGCCCACCGCCCACTTCACCAGTGGGTTGCGGGCGCTTTTGCTCTTGCAGGCGTAGACAGTGAAGCCCTCGCCCTGCTTGAGGAGGGAGTACTGGGGTGAGGCCGAGCCGCACGGGTGCTCCACGTTGTACAGGTACAGATGCCCGCTGGCATGGGAGGCCAGGAAGAGGCTCTCTGTCTCCGGGATCCACTTCAGGAAAGTCACCTTTGTCTTGTCGATGAGCCTCTGGGGCAATGGGAAACAGAGGGCAGGGATCAGATTGAAACGGCATCCACAATGGGCCTTCCCTGGGGCATGCTCCCGGGGCAGAGGGGAATTCCGGGGCTGTAGCCTGTTCAGTCCTTGGCCTCTCCACTGGGGCTGGAGCCCTCTGCCTCACCACTAACCCTCCCCTAAGGGCTTGGCATGTGATGCAAATCGCCCGCAAAGAAATGTGCCAGCTACACCGCAAGCCTTTACAGGCAGGGGAGTGTTTTGCTAGCTGAGAGGCTTGCCAAGCAAACTCCAGCAGCAAAGTACAGCACAGTTACAAACAAGAGCAGCTGCAAAGTTCCCAGCTGGTTGCTGCTGCTACCTGGGTTATAATGACAGTTTCCTCTTGATTCCTCAGTGCCCCCTAGAAACACAGAGGGCTCGGTAACGAATCAGAGGGAAGAGAACTGCCTATCACACCTGCCCCCAATACCTCTAAGATCTCCCATCCAAACTTTGGCCAGCCCAGCCCTGCTTAGCTTGTGAAATGTGAGGGCCTGAAGTACCGTGGCATTGCATTGCTGTCTAGCGACCCATAAGGGCCAATCTGGGGATCGGCATGGCAGAGCTCTAAACGGAGCCTCCCCACAGGAGGGTTGCAATGGCATGATTGCAATGATCACGGCGCGTCCCAAGACCCATCAGGGATACGGCATGGCTCAGAGGGGTGGGTGAAATCCTGCCTGAGCTAAGGAGGGAGCAAAACAGCAGCAGCGGGGAATCTCACCTCCTCATTGAACAACTTGCTGGCGTCCTTCTTGATGAGATCCAGGTACTGGACCTGGCCGGCGGAGAAGCCCACCAGCAGTGAGATGCTGTCAGTGGCAGCCGTGAACTGGTTGAAGTCGTGGCAGGTGGGCTGTGTGCCTTTATAGATGCGCTTGTCGATGGGCTTGTTCAGATCGAGGGACTGGAATTCAACAACACCAGGAGGGGTGAGAAGCCACTGGCTTTGAAAGAGGAAATGTCAGTTACATCTCCCCTTAACCCTCCACACTTTGCAGATTGGATCTAGAGAGCAATTTGGACCCTGAACCCAAAAGGATCCAGCACCCTGTGTGCAGAGCACGCTGCAGTGAGTCCCCATGGGGAAAGGGGATATTGCTGTTCCGCCTGTGCAGCGCCCTACTGCCAAAAGGTCAGAGAGTGTGGATAGATGGTGGTTATTGAGGCCCAGCCATTCCCTCCCGGGTCAAAACCATCCTGCTTATTTTACAGACAGGGAAATTCAGGCAAAGAAGGGCAGTGATTTTTCTCAGTGTCAAGAAGCAACAGAGCCAGGAACAGAACCCAGGAATCCCAACTGCCAGCCCCTTCCTGCTCTAACCATTAGACCCCATTTTCCCACCCAATCACAACCACTTCTGAAGTGACAGCTACAGGGATTACAACCAGCTCTTTGTAACTCTGACACACTTCCCCTTCCCAGTGCATTTCCAGCCAGCCACTCAGTCTGCCTTATTTTAAGGCTTAAACAGCCAAGGGTTCACTGCTCTTACACCATTTCCCTCAGCATCTCCAGTGACATGATCACATTGCAGTAAAGACCCAGTTTCCTAACTGCTTGCACAATCCCTAGAGGGGACCTCAATTACATTTAACCTCCAGAATTCTCCTCCACAACACCCCCAGTCACCACCTCAACACACACAATATTCCAAACAAACCTTTTAAAGACGACCAAACCTTTCCCCTTTCAAGAAGCTCTGTCCCCCCTCCCTCCCAAGGGAGAATCGAGAGAGAACTGGCACTGCGAGGGCTCTAAAGCGGGAGAGTGTCAGCCATGTAAGCGCTAGTCACTGGCCATCTCCCTTAGTTGTGCTAGTGACAGATGAAGAACCTTTGTGCTCCCAATTTCAGCTAAGATGATAAATTCAGGCGTATGGTCATATCTGTCTGAAGCACGTGCTCATCCACAGTCCTGTGTGAACAGCCACAGTCTGCGCATTACCACCCGCTGCAAACACCACCGAGGATGCTGCATCATTAAATGTACTTTGATGGGTCAGGCTCAGTAACTCAGACCACAGTCTGGCCCCAATTGCCAAGATCTCTCTGGGAACGGGCCCAGTCCCCTAACATTGACAACACCCTTTCGATTAACGAAAAGCTCACAGGTCTAAAATCAGCAGGGCCTGGGGTTCATGGGTGGTTAGTTACACCCAAGTGCTGCTGCACTAATATTTGCACTGCGGTGCATCTCACAGAGGTGGTAGAGGGCCGGCAATAGAAAGACTCACTACAGTAACATCTCTGCTACTCAGTCTTGAGGAAACGGGGGATGTAGAGCAGTGAAGCGAGACACAGCATTGTGTGGCTTCCAGCACCAACACAGAATTAGTCAGAGGTGATTGTGCAGCTTGTTTGTACATTTGTTTGAAAGCAACAGCACAGGGTGGACACCCCAAGCGAACAGAACAGACACCCGTTGCTGCTATGTTTGGACTTCACCAGAGCTAAACAGCTCACTCTGTCTACACGCTTACTGCCCACACAGCGCACAGCACATGAGCACTGGAGTCTCTACCTCCTGTCCCACTAGGGCCTCCAACCACTCCTTCACTGGAGGCTCTGTCTGGAATCCCACCCCATATGCTCCCCTGTTCCCTTCCAGGAGTTATCCCCTCCACAGGGAAGGATCCCCAGACACACTCCAGCCCCCCTCTGGATTCCTGGTTCCACCACTCTCCTCTTTCCTCCTCTCCAGTCTCAAGATCCCCCTTCTCCTTCCCCCCACTGGAGTCCCCAGGACCATCAAGATTCCCTCTCCACTTTGGGGGTCCCCACTATTCTTCCTCCTGGAGAGAACCTTCTCCCTTCCTTTGGGTTTTACTGATTCCAGCACCCCCAGCCCTAGTTACCTACATGCCCCTCAAACCTCCCACTCTCTCTGTTACCAACTTGCTTGCCCCAGGGCCCCAGCCTCCCTTGGGGGTCCCCCCCAACTTCCCTGCACCCAGTCAAGATCCTGTATCTTGCTCCTCTCCATTCAACTGCACCCCGCTTCCTCCCCCAACACCCACTCATCCCCTAGCCCCCCTGACCTTAGTTAATGGGGGTGGTGTGGAGCTGGGGGGCAGAGCGACCAGGAGGCTGGGAAAGGGAAACAAGGGGCCAATGGGGTTGTGGGGTAGAGAAGGGAGGGTGACTGGACTATGGGGGGGCAAGGGGGGGGCCAACGGGGTGTTTGTTAGGGGAGCTAACGGGGCACCCCGCTCCCCAATCCCGCCCCCCCGCCGACGCTCCCTCCCCGCCCATCCCCCTCACCCGCTTGGCGCCGCGCGCGCCGGGGCCCGGCCCGCAGCCCGAGTAGAAGTAGAGCTCCCGGCCCAGGTTGCAGCAGAGGCGGCTGCGCTCGGCGGGCTCGCCCGGCTCGGCGCCCTCGGACGGCAGCAGCCGCACCATGGAGAGCCGCACCGGGGGCAGCGCGGAGGGGGCGGCGGGGCCGGGCGGGGCCGGGGGCGCGGCCGGGAGGCCAGGCGGGGAGGGGCCCCCGGGGCCCGGCGCGGCTGGGCCCCCCCGGCTGCGGGGCGCGAGCCCCGGCGGCGCCAGGAGCCGGTAGGAGCCTTCGCGGGTCCGGAACTGGCTCTTCAGCTCGGGGGGCAGAGGGGGGGGCCCGTCCGGAGCCGCGGCCGCCGCCATCTTCCCGCCGGAAGCCACCTCTGACCCTGCCGGAAGCGGGGTGGTAGCAACGCGGACGGGGCCCATGGCAACCACGCAGCACGCTCGGCCCCCGCCGGGATCCGCCCCCACCCTGACCCCTCCCCTCCAACCAGGCCCCGCCCCTCTCTGAGCCTCCATAGGCTCCGCCTCCCGAGTTCCCGCCTAGGTCCTCCACTGGTCCCTCCCCCATCACTCCCCTCCCCTCTCTCGCCCACACCAGGCCCAGCCACTGCCCCTCCCCCAGCTAGGAACCCCCCCAACCCCTCCCGTGCTGAACCCCAAATCAGAGATCCCCAATATCCCTCCCCAGGACACCCAACCTCTCCACCCCTGCCACTGACCCCCCTCATTGGCCCCCAATACCTCCACCACCACCACTGCACCCCCCCTCCCCGAGATCCCCAACTTCCCCACCCCTGCCACTGACCCCTCCCTGCCTCCTCCCCCCCCCAGCTAGGAACCCCCCAGCCCCCACATGCTGAACCCCAAATCAGAGATCTCCCAATACCTCTCCCCATTCCCCCAATCTCCCCACCCCTGCCATTTATCCCCCTGGAACCCCCAACCTCTCCACCCCCACCATTGAACCCCACTTACTGACCCCCCTCACTGACCCCCAACGTCCACACTCCCACCACTGACTCCCCTCAGACCCCCTAACTTCCCTGCCCACTCCTCCAGCTAGGAATCCCTCAGCCCCGCCCAGTGTCAAACCCCAAATCAGAGTGTCATGCTGGGTAGATGGGGGGGAGAGCATTTGTTATATTGTTTGACATCAATATGTCAAAATCGTAATAATTCATGTGAGATCTGCCATGTCAGGTACTGTTAGAAAGACTATACTGTGCTAAGTCAGTTGATGATACTTATGTTCATGTGTAATATGTGAAATGGAAGTTATAGATATATTTGAGATATCTGTATTTCAAATTGTGCTGCCTGGGCAACACCCCAGATAGGATGACAATAGCCTACTTAATGGCCCATTAAGGCAGCTGCCAGGGGCCCAGGAAGAAACTAAAGGCACACTTGAAGAGTTACCAGGATTGGCCCATGTGACTCTGGACTCCATTTTAGTTCTTGTAACATTCCACGAGACCGCATGGCCAGGGCCAGAGGGTATATAAGGCAGAGGCCTTGGGAATCCATTTTGTCATCAGTCACCAGTCTTCTATCATCAGTCACCTACCTACCTCTGGATCAAGTCATCTGCAACTGAAGCTATGTAACAAAGGACTGAGACCCATCCAGATACTGGATGTGTACCAGAGGAACTATACAAGCCTGCAACTCCACATTTCTTCCAGAAACCTGGTGTACATGGACTTTCAATCATTTGTATGTAACTGATTTGCTTTGACCCTTTAACATTTCTCTTATGGTTTCTTTCTTTCTTTTTACAATAAACCGTTAGCATAAGTTACTAAAGGATTGGCTGGCAGCGTGGTATTTTAGGTAAGATCCAAACTCATATTGAATTGGTACTGTGGCTGACCCCTTGGGGTCAGAGGAACCTATTTAGTAAAGAGCATAGAGTTTAAACAACTCTTCTCTTTCCTGGACCTAGTGCTGATTTGGGAGCCAGAAGCTGAAATGCAGTAAAGGGGGCTGTGTGTATTTGTATACTGGCTTCTGTGGGGATGCAGAAGCGCTGTTTGTGGCTGGTTGGGAAGTCTGGCTTCAGTGCCACCACCAGTGCTGGGAGAATCTGCTCTCAGTTTGCAGCCCGTCCTGACCTTGGCATTATCAGCTGGATACCCTAGGCATAGGATGGGTCACACAGAGATCCCCCAATACTCCCTGTGCCCCCAACTTCCCCACCCCCCAACACTGATCCCTCTCACTGACCCCAATATCCCCACCCTGGCCACTGGCCCCCCACTATTCCCCAGCTCCCCCTAACCCAGTGGCCCCCTCTACCCACACATTAGGGACTCACTCACCCACTGACTCCCACCCCATTGTGACCCCTCAAACTCAGCTCTGCTCCCATAGCTCCTCTGCCCCTCAGTGGCCACTTCCCCCTACTCGCTCCCCATGACCTCGGTAGTTATAGGGATGGTATGATCCAAATAGATACTCAAGGGCTGTTGATCCTCATGCTTCAAGGCAGGTGGAGCTGGGGGTCAGGAAGGAACCCCCCAGGCACCCATTACGCACAGGAGGACTGTTTTAGCAGCTGGTTGTGACCATAAGACCCCTCCGTGCCAGCTGGCTGAGGGCCCACTGTTCTGTGAACTCCTCTCAGGCCTGACACACACACCCTACTCCCAGCACGCTGTGATCACAGTGTATGTCTGTGTGTTCCATCAAAGGAAGCAGGGCCCTCCCAGTCACTAATATCACTGGGCTGCACATACCGCTGGGGCGCAGAGTGGGCTGGGTGCTGGGAATGTGCTCAGTGGCAGCCATGCTAAACAAATTTATCCAAGACAGGACATGGCTTTACCCCAGGACTTGGGAGGCTGGAGACATTGGGCAGGTCATTGGCATGAGAGGCAACCTCCCCATTATTAGGATGAGGAAAGAGCACATCAGAACAAGCACTGGCTGACACCCCGCCCCCCCCACCTGACACTGGGACCCAGCCAGTGGACTTCAGGGCGCTGTGGCAGTCACCTTGAGCATATGAATGAGGGATCCCCAAGCACCTCAGGGTGGCCCAGAAAAGTAACAGGAGGTGAGAAAACTGCCTCAGCTGAAGCTTGGAACCTGCCATGGTTACCTGACACCCTTAAAGCAGGTTATGCTTTTATTTTCTTTGTAAGCGTCTTGTCTCTATGGTCTCGGTTTAGCATCGCTGCTGGCTTTGTTCACTAACCCCCAGCCCTTGTGTTACTGCACACTCCACAAGCTGCTGTTACAGTAAAGGGAGGCAGGATCCGCAGCTGAGCCAGCGTGCCTGGGAGCTCCTTGGAGCCAGCTGCAGAGGAATGCTTGCCCAGGGGTTTGGGAACTAGGGTGGGGGGGCACCAAGAGCTACCCAAAGTAGGGGCTAGCAGAAGCCGGAGGGAGTTGTTGGGGTGACAGCAGCAAATTGCCCTAGCACTGAGCCCAGAAGGGGGAGAAGGTGATTCACAGGTTGGGATGCTCTGTCCCTTCTCCCCACACCTCATTCCCTACAACCACACCATCCCTTCTTCCTGGGCTTTATAGCCCAAGATAAAAAGCACTGGGCAGGGACACCGCATGGTAGCCCAGTCTAGGCAAAGGAAAGATCCTTCCCTGCTGGCCCACAGCTCCTATCGGGCACAAGAGGGTGGAGGGCTGGGCTAGAAAGACAAGGAGTCAGTCTCCATCATGCTGCCGCACTGGGATACTGGCTAGAGGGACTCATCTGTTCACAACAGTGCCCGGCCAAGGGCACAGGGGTAGGGCCTGAGCCCCAGACCCTGCCCATGGTGCATCAGACATGCCAGCACACAGTGCTGCATGGTGGGTACCAGGCATCCTGCCCCTGACTGCTTTGCAGCGCCATTGTAGATTCGATGCCCAGCTCCAGCAGGGGCAGGTGGGAGAAGAGACGGGGCCTTCATTTCCCTCACACAGCCCAAGCCCACGGGCATTGCAGGGCATGCTGCTCTCTTCCTAGGCACACTGTCCCTTATTGCAGGTGAACTAGTTAACTGCTGCCGGGGGACCTGGAACGTGTTTGCACAGGCCCTATGCAAACGCTGGCATCTGCCTTTCACAAGACATCTAAGTGGTGGGCTACTGGCCATGCAGGCTCATCAGCGAGGATGCCATGGGGCACGATGCGAGGCTGCTCAGGCTAGCCACAGGCAGGAGGAAGCTAGGAAAACCACTGCACAGTGGCAGAGTCTGCCGGGCACAGGAGTGAGAAATCCGGCCCAGAGCCAGGAGCAGCCTGCGCTCGGTTGAGTGGTGCAGACACCAGCTAAACCCAGCAGGAACGCTGGCTGGGTCCCCCCAGGCTCCCTTTGGCCCCAGGGGGAAGATTTCTCTGGATAGCTACACAGATGAACCCAGCCGAGATCAGCCACATGCCCCACACAGACAGGGAAGCAGAAGTGCACAGGAACGGCAGCTCTTTATTTAGTCACAATCCAGGCCTTCAACTGTGCAGTTTCTGCTCATCCCCATCCTCCCCCCAGAGTATCTCTGCCCTCCAGGCCTCTGCTGCAGGCCAGTGGTGCCCGCCCCATCAGCTCTCTGCTTTCTGCTCCTGCGCTGCACTGGGCTCCGGCTGCTCCTCCGGCTGGCTGGCTGGCTGGGGTCTGCCGGGCGCTGGCTCGTCTGGTGTGAGGGTCTCAGTCTTGCTCTCAGCTTCCTTGTCTGGTGTGCCGCTGGTGCCTGCTTCCTTGCTCTTCAGTTCCTGGTGTGGGGCAGGGAAAGGGGGAGACAAGCCTTATCCATGGCACTACCCATGCCATGCAGCCAGCCACAGCAGCTGGCTTCTAGCTTTAATCGCCACCTCAAGCCCCTGGAGGAGATCATGTCATCCTCAATTGGGATCTCTTCACCTGCCCCTCGCTGATTCTGGGGCATGCCCCCGTCTCCCCAAGATCTCTACATCAGCAGCTGGCTTCCCAGCCTCTGGCAGGACGGGCAGGGACCAAGGGCACTGGGCAGGGCCTTAGCTCCAGCCTTTGGCCCATGGGACCAGTGGGTCAGGGCTGGAGCAAGCTGGAGTCACACGCTGCCCCAGGGCTCCAGCCAAGATCAGCTCACGCGGCAGGGTCCATGCCCCACAGGGGTAAGGCAGGGCCCTCAATGCTGCAGTGTTTGGGGAGTAGCCCCTGGCGGCAGCAGAGCTCTCTGTATCCCTCGCCTCTGGGAGCACTGGGGGGCCAAGGAACAGTCGGAAGCTGTGAGGTCAGCAAGGGGTCAACGCGAGCCTGGCTGGGTACAGCCGACTCCCTGCACAAGTTCTGCCCTGTGTGCACCTTTGCTGGCGGGGGCCCCTCCACGCTGGTGTCCAACAGGGAGCCGTCTCCGCCCGAGCCCTCCTCTTCCTCCTGCATGCTGATGAAGATGGTGGGCATCTCCACCTCGGGCCCCTCCTCCCGGAAGTCCATGGATTCCTCAGCAGGCAGAGGTGGCAGGGCATGTGCAGGGCGTGGGGGGCCAGCCGGCTGCTTCAGTCTCTGCTCCTCCTCCAGCTGGCGTTTGAGCGCCTTCTCCTGGGCCAGGCGCAGCGCGATCATGTCCTGGGACATGCGTGGGAGGAGGGGTGCAGGTTCCAGCTCCTCCTGCCCAGAGAGACAGCGCCGTCAGCCCCCCTATAAGTCAGGGTCCCGAGGGACTGTCCCCCAGCAAGGCTGGGCACCCTACCCCCAGCTGGTTCCTGGGGGCTGCTGGCAAAGCCCCGCCAACCCACAGGGGAAATCAATGAGCCCAGGCCCACAGAACATGGGCCTCTGCATCGGAGCCCCAGCCATGGGGCTGGTCAGAGAGCAGTCAGTACTGACTACTGTGGGAAAACACCCCTATGGTAACAGCAGGGGGAGAGGGGAGGATTGTGATGGGAAACCCCGTGGGGGGCTCCATACACAGCAGTCCCTGGATGGTGGGGAAGGGGCGGGCTGAGAGGGTTGGCACTAGCACAGTCGTCGTCGTCCCCGCCAGCATGTCCTGTACTGGGTTACCCCCTTCCCACCCGGTTCCCAGCCCAGGGGCTCTGCTCACCTCCTCCAGTGGCTGGGAGTCATTCACCTCCACCTCCAGCTTGCTGCTGGCCTCCAGGATGGCCATGGTGGAGTTGGGGACATGCGCTTGCTGGGTGGGACGGGGGGGGGAGGAGAGGAAGAAGAGGGCGCCAGGTGAGTGAGGCACATGGAAGCATGGGTCCGTGCACCCCGAGCCACCCCTGTGCCAGCTGCCCTGGGTCCGTGGCTCCAGCCCCCCACCTCACATGGGAACAGCCACCTCCCAGCCAGAGCCGGGCTCGACCATAGGAACCTGCCCTGGGCCGGGGGCACAGGGATCCTCTGAGCTGTGCTGGGGACAGTCACTAGTTGCAGCAGGTGAGCTGAAAGGAGGCCTGTGGCTGACACCCTCTGACAGCCGTGCCCAGGAGCAATGTGCCCTAGGGCATGGCTGGGAGCCCCACAAGCCAAACAGGGGCAGAGCCTGGTGCACTAGGGAGCAATCCTGCATCAGGCTCCAGGGGGCGCTGCGACTAGGGCCACCCTCCGCCTCCCCCCCACTTCCAGGATGCACAGCCTGACTCCCCCACCTGCCACAACGGTGGGTGCATGCTGGGGCCTGTAGTCTGTCCCCCTTACCAAAGGCAAGGGCAACTGCATACCCCTCCATCACTTGTGCCCTGCCCCAACTACACTCAGCCCCAAGCTCCTGGGTGCCTGGCTGGTACCTGGTGCGGGGTGAAGGAGCGGACGTGGACCAGCAGGGGCTCCCGCAGCTCGGGGCACTTCTCGAAGACGGCACTGAGCTGCTGCGGAGGGAGCTGCAGGATGACCTGGAAGGACTGGGGCTTGGTGCGCTGGCAGCATTTGATGAAGCCCTCCCACACCTTGGGGTACTTCCACACCTGGGAGGATGAAAGGGAGTTAAAAGGAGCCTTTAAACCCCTCCCCAGCATGCCCACCCATGGACGCAATGGGCAGCAAATTCAGCCAGTCCTGTGTGTGTCAGCAGGTCACGCTGGCTATGGGGCATTAGCCTGGTGTCCCCTCTGCTGGGAGGCAACCAACCACCTGTATCCCTATCCACAGCTTGTCAGAGTTGAGGGGAGGAGACCCAATAAAGGACTGGGGCTCTGCCCAGATACCTCCGGCTGCCGAGCGGCAGGCACCCCTTGGCGCCCCTCTCTGTGGTGGGGAGGGGCTCTTGAGGACACCATTTGCTTTGGGCTGGGTTAGTCCTCATTGGGGAGGCGCCAGCTCTGACCACAGAGGCCTTGGAGTGCCACTGGGGGCTGGTGGGAACAGCCCACGCCTGGAGGGCAGGGATCTGGCCCAGCTGCGGGCGAGTGGAGGGGGATGGGGCCCAGGCATGGAACCATGATGGGAGGTGGGGACGCCCACCCCGACGCAGTGCAGAAAGCCAGTGCAGCTGGTGGAGGAGCACGGGGCAGAGCGTGCCTGGAATGGCGCAGAGCCCAGCGCTGGCCCATGCACCTCCAGAAGCCCAGCCCAGGGGGAGCAGGGCTGAGAAATGAAGACACCGGGGCCGCCTGGGGACAGGTGAAGAGCTGCCCTTCCCCCAGTGACTTCCTTCAGAGGAATCACTTCCCTTGGGGCTGGGGTGTGGCCACTTCTGGGGAGGGACCCACGCATGGTAGTCTTCACTTCCTTTCCTGAACTAAGTGCAAGGCGTGGGGCTGAGGGAGGCCGCAGGGAAGCAGGGACGGAACGGGCTAGGACACTGGGATGAACAGAAGCCAGTCACGGGATCTTGGGGTTACCGCTCAGCATGGAGTTGTCAACACCAGCTCCACAGACCCCTACCCCAGGGCCACTGGCTTAACGGGGCCATGGCAGGAAGGGTGCCCTCTAGTGGGTCATTCTCCCCATTCCTCAGGAGCCCTGAGATTTCTGGGTCCCCTGGGCTAACCCAACCCCACCCAGCACTAGGCTGCCTGGCCAGGCTGCGCTGGGTTCCCACCTGCTTCATGATGAGGCGAGACAGGACGTTCATGACGAAGCCACCCAGGCGCGGGTACATGGTCAGCGACTGGATGACCGTCCTCATCAGCAGCATGGGCAGGGGGCTCTGCTCCATCAGCTGCTGCATCACCACGGCCAGCACCTCCGACGTATAGACGTTCCTCTCGCCGAAGCACAGGTTGGTGGCTGCGGGGGCAGGAGTGGAAGAGAGGATGTCAGCCGAGGATTTGGGGGCCCGGCTGATATACGAGGGGCAGATCACCAATGGACATGAGACGAGCAGCGAAAGGAGAGGAGAACTAGGAGTCTCGGCTCCCATCTCACGGGCCAGCCTGCTTTCAGAGGTGCCAGGCACGGGGGGGAGGGAAAAGGTGAGACAGCGAGAGCAGGAAAGGGGCATAAGCAGTTGAAGGGCTGGCCCAGCAGACGCAGTCTTCCCCGATGTTTGAGTCCGCCCCCAGAGGCCTACCTTTGATGATGGATTTCATGTCACACTTGGCGGAGTCGATGTTGTGCAGGGCAATCAGCAACTCCCCAGGGTTCAGGGGGGACACAGCCGAATTCCCTTCGCCTGCACAGGACACAGAGGGGAGGTTGAGCTGGGAGGCTGGGCTGGGCCCGTGTCCTAGCAGGAGGCTTGTGGAGCTGAGTGGCCTCGGGTCTGATGGCCAGATTGTACCAAAGCCAGTTTCTCTCCTGGGTTCCCCACGAGACACTGAGAGGGCTCCTGAAATGTCCCAGTCCTGGACTTCTCCCTGACAGGGAGGGAGGCCTGTCTCTAAGAAGCGTGTGGCCCCTACCCCAGCCTGCAGCTCTCCCAACAACAGGAAGGGACCATGGCAGGACTGACCCCCCACTCATCTGCCTGCTGATGGGGTCATAGCACTACTGTCCTCCACAGGCTTCTGTGGCACCAGCTTATCTCCCAGCATCATTTCCACAGCTGGCCCCACAGGCACGGCCACCATGACGGGCCAGGAAATCGTGGCTCCTCGGCTCAGCTCCCGGCTTGGCACCTACCATGCTGCGTCCCCAAGAGGCGGTTGAACACCTCCTTCACCACGATGGGGTTCAGCTTGATGAGCTTGGGCAGAGCCTGGATCACCTCTTTCTGGGGAGGGAGAAGGGATGGTGAGAGCTTGGCAGATATTCGATATGCCACGGCCTCTGGAATACAGGGAGACTGAGGCACAGCAAGGGGACGGGACTGATGCAGGGTCACACTGAGCCAGTGACAAAGACAGGAATGGAACCCAGGAGTCCTGGCTCCTAGCCCCCCTGCTCTAACCACTAGACCCCACTCCCCTCCCATATCTGGGGCTGGCTCCCAGCTCCCCACTCCTCCTCCTGCTTTATCCACTAGACTCCAGTGCCCGTCCCCGCCCAAAGCTGGGGATAGAACCCAGGAGTCCTGGCTCCCAGCCCTGCCTTCCCCATCATGCTCTAACCACTAGAGCCTACTGCCTCCCATAGGAACAGTCTCCCCTAGGCAGTGGCTTTCCAGCCACTATCCCTGCTCCAGCTGTGCCTGCGGAGGGGTCTCCTCTGGACAAGTGTAGGGCCAGGCAAGAGGTCAGGACCCCTGCCTGGCTCAGCAGCACATGCTGGGCCCCATGGGGTCATACCTTCTCCAGGCCGTTGAGGACGGGGATGAGAAACCGGACGTCTGGGAGCCGCTTGTGGTAGAGATCGCGAACCCGCTTCACCAGCTCGGGAGACGGGGGCACTGTGAGAGCAAGGGGGATGGGTTGGAGATCAGCTGGGGCAGCGCACACCGGAGCCGGGTGGGGGAAGCCAGTGCTGGTCTGGGAGGTGCTTGGCCAGGGTGGGGGAAAGACACTTGGGGAAGCACCATTCCCATTTAGTGGGAAACTGAAGCACAGGGCAGGACACCCAGCCAGGGAGAGAAGCCAGCAGCCCTGCTCTAGCCCTCAGAGCGCCCACCCATCTGGAGGGCAGTGCCCGCTAGGAGGGCAGGGTAACGCAGTGACAGCGCACCCCGGGGTGCCGATACCTTTATCTGTCAGGCTGTGCAGGCAGCGGGTCACCAGGGTTTCAGCCCCTTTGGGACAGTTCTCCACCAGCAGCAGCAGCTCCGGGGAGTTCATCCCCATCCCACGGATCTGGGCAAGGAGGGGAGAGAAGGAAGAGGCAGCCTCAGAGGAGAATCACAAACTGAATATGAGCCAGCGATGTGATGCAGCTGCAAAAAAGGCTAATGCTGTTCTGGGTATATTAACAAGAGTGTTACATGAAAGACATAGGAGGTAACTGCCCTGCTGTACTCAGCACCAGTGAGGCCCCAGCTGGGGTACCGGGTCCAGCTGTGGGTGCCACATTTCAGGAAAGATGTGGACAAACTGGAGAGATTCCAGAGGAGAGAAACAAAACTGAGCCAAGGTTTAGAAAACCTAACCCAGGAGGAAAGATTAAAAAACTGGGCACGTTTGGTCTTGAGAAAAGACCACCAAGGGGCCCTGAGAACAGGCTTCACGTCTGTCAGGGGCCGTTTTAAAGAGGACAGGGACCATTGTCTTACCTTCAGTGGACATGGGACAAACTCTACCTCAGGGGAATTCAGCTCTGGATCCAGGGAGAAGGTGGAACCCCCGTCACTGGAGGCATCTCAGACCAGGCTGCCCGGACCCCTGGCAGGGCTGGCACAGGTGATTTCTTGAGGCCCTTCCAGCCCCACATTTCTACGCTCTTCCAGGACTCCAGGACTGACCCACCATGTTTTAGGCAGCTGTCAAAAGCGTGACCCATCTGCCTGGATCATTACTAGTGTATTACAGTAGTGCCTAGGAACCACAGTCACAAACAGGTCCCCGCTGTACTAGGTGCTATACTTTTTTTGGGCTATTAGGTGTATTACGGTAGTATCTAGGCATCCCCGTCTTGGTGCTAGATCCTGCGCACGCAGAACGAAGATGGTCCCTGCCCCTAAGGGCCAAGCCTGGAGTTCAGTCTTCAGCCCTGGGCTCAGACAGCTCCAGCCGAAGGGCAATGGTGCCCCTGGTTTTGGGGTCGACCTTCCAGCAGCCACATCCCCTCCTCCCCCCCAGGGACAGCAGGCAGAGGCCCAGCCACCCTGCATCGCTGCAGGGCATCCCCACAGAACCTGGGGGCTCAAAGTGCCTGTCCCAGCTTGCTCACCGGCTGCTCGACGACCCGCAGCACCGTGCGCTTGATGTCAGCGATGGCCTCGGTGTAGACTGCCGCCAGCTCGTGGATCAGCTTGTGGTTCTGCGGCAGCAGGGCCAGGTAGAGGTACAGACACTGCCTCACGGTCTCCTCGGTCCAGGGAGCGGCCACTTCTGCATGCCAAGGAGGGATACTGGTCATGGGGCTCCCAGCATGGGGGGGGGGAGGGGGGGGGAGGAGGAGGAGGAGGAAGGACGACGACCAGCGGCCACCCTCACCTCCAGGGCCAGCCTGTGTGCGGGGCAAGTTGCAGCAGGGTGCAGGGGACGGCCAGGGGGTGGCCAATTAGCTCTAAGGCAGGGCCATGGGAGCCTCTGCCCCAAAGGCAGCAGAAGCAGCAGCAATGCCAGGGGGCTACCAGCACAGTGAGGCTGAATCGCTGACCATGGCAGTCCCCACTTGCCGGCAGAGCCCAGCCAAGGGGCTGAGGTGCCCTGGAAGCATTCAGGGCCCCTGGGGCTCTCCACATGGAGGTGGCTCCATCCCGGTGCCACATCCTTTCCACCAGCACCAGGCTGCGGGATCCCCACAGTCCAGCGCTGTGCTGCGTGGGAGATCTGACACACCACACTCCTTGGCCGCCCCTCCAACGCACAGCACCGCCACATTACCTGTGTCCTTGTCGGCTCCAAAGAGCACCGACGGGGGGTTGGGGTGCACCAGGAGCTGCAGGTAGTTCAGCGCGAACTTCTCCACGTACTCCCGCAGCTGGTCCTTCTCGTACATGCGCTTAATGAAGAGAATCGCCTGCTGGCGGACCTGCGGGGCAGAGGTGGCGTGTGCAGTGTGCGCAGGGAGCACTCACAGCATGGAGGCAGCTAAAGGCCGCTGTATGGTAATGCCATGCAAGTGCTGCAGGTGGGGATCAGACCCCCTCGCTAGCTGCTGGGGGACAGCGGGAAGGAGGCAAGCAGCCTGCGGTCTGGCCAGGATGCTGCTGGTAACCCTCTGTCTCGCTCAGGACGCAGGGGAGCAGAGTTGCAGATCTCATCAGCAGGATTCTTGAGCATTCGTGGCCAGGGCCGTTCCCGGAGCCTGGCGGCTGGAGCCTGGCTGGGGTAGGGAGAAGGCACAGGGCACAGTCCAAGTCCTGGAGGGGCTGGCCAGTACCACAAGACACTCACCCTGGCACCCGACATACCTTGTCCTTCTCATGGGAGCTAAGGTCCAGCAGCACGTGCAAATACTGGAACTGCCTGGACGGGCGCTTGAAGATCAGGTCCCGGAGGGTGGACATCCCCAGGTAGGTGCGGCTCTGCAACAGACAACCCCAGTGAGCAGGCAGGTCCCTGAGGGACTGGGCTCAGCACCCCCCACCCCAGCTTTCCAATCCAGCCTCAGCTCCCTGGATTGGGAATCAGCTCCATGCACTCGGCCGGAGCAGCAGCTCGATCTCACACGGACAGGCAAGTGCAAGGCGAGGGATGTGGGTGCCAGGCAGGAATCCTGGGCCATCCAGTTGCCCACACGCACCATGTGACAGGGAGATGTCATGCGCGCCCCGCCCCCCAGCCTGTTGGAAGAGTGATCAGTTGGGTCTGTTTGGCTCTTTTTAGGCAAGGACAGTGCCTCTTTAATGGCCACCCCCGTCCCCTCGAACCCACCTCATCCTCGCAATACTTGCGGATCACCTCCAGCGCGCTCTCTGTGATCAGTGGGGCTTCCAGCACCACCTTGGTGAAGATCCTGCAGGGGGCACACACACAGACCATCACCACTGGGCTCCAACCTCCAGTTTCCCTCTGAAAATGTGCATCTCAGGCAGGCAAAGTGGTGCCGCCACCTCTCGGGTGGGACAGGGCCAGACCGTTCTCCAGCATAGGGCAGTGCTGGAGGTGAGGAGATCCCCAACATGGGCTCAGCACTGCCAGTCCTCTGCCGCTCCCCCCTTGGCCACAGAGACATGGGGCCATGTGCTAGAAGAGGGAGAGAACCCCTGGCCCAGAACATTATCCAGGTCACCTCCCCAGCTGGGCAAGACCTGGTTAGGACAGGAAGTGCAGAGAGGTCTCCAGAGCCCCAGCTGGGACACAGGCAGGATGCTCACTGCTGCAGGGAAGGCCGGGCCACCAGCCCCCTGATGCAGCGAGGAGCTGGTCCCAGCAGAGCAGCGCTGTTACAGGGCTGGAATCCCAGCTGGGCACTGGTCTAAGACGCTCATGCTGATGGACCCCTCGCTGCCACAGGCAGGACACTGCTGGGAGGAAACTCGCAGCACCGACATCCCAGCAGAGACGTAGCTCTGGTGCCGACACAACAGGGAGTGTGTCCCCCAGCCACCCAAGCTAGTCTGGGTCCAGACCAGTCTGGGAAGGCTCCACCCCACAGCTCCTCCCCCTTGAAGCTCTGCCCCCAGTGGGGACACCCACCCATCCTTCTGGTCTGGCTTCTCCTGCAGGCCAGAGAGCAGGCCGATGAGGCACTCGTCATAGCTGCCCAGGGAGCCGGCAGGGTACTTGCTCAGGTAGATGTTGTACTCCTGATAGAGCCAGGCAAAGGCCAGGTCCAGACGGTTGCGGATGTCATCCAGGATGAAGGCCAAGACCTCGCTCTTCAGGGGCATGTCGAACTGGGTCACCAGGGATGAGAGGATCTTGACACGGGCCTGGGGAGGAAGAGGGCAGGGTCAGGCATGGACGGCATGCCAGGCCCCCACGCCACTGCGGCCATACTGGTGCCTACCTGGGCTGCCCCGCTGCAGGCGACGGCTCTCTCTGAGCTCAGGATCCGCTTCACGGCTCCCAGCTTCAGCTTCTCCATCTGCACGTCCGACAATGGTTTGATCACGTCGCTCAGGCGGAAAACCTTCTTGCGCCCGCTGGCGCCTGCCAGCCTGGAGCGGGAGTTAAAGAGCGGCTCAGCATTGAGAGCCAAGGAAGTGGGCATGGTTTGTAATATTCTGCTGAACAACTCATGCCTCAGTTTACCCATTCGACTTTGCATCGCTACTTGCTGGGCGCAGAGGGGCTACAACGCTTCCCTAGGAACAATGGAAAGGCACCAGGAGTCTGGATGGTGGGAATGTGCCATCAAGAGCTGGCTGGACTCCGCATACATTAAGGGGGATTCGGAAAAATCAACAACCGAACATTAATGATGGCAGAGGTGCGTTAATGAGGTTCAGAGACCCCACAAGGGACCCTATGGGAGCATGGCAAGGCATGGCTCCCGTCAGGACAAACTGCCGTGACCGCTGCTCCTCTTCTCTGGCCTAAGGGTCTCCCCATGTTCTCAGTGGGTCACAGTCAGGCTGGAAGGGCATGTTGAGTTGGGTCCTGCAGGGATCAGTTCTGGGGCTGATTCTGTTCAATATCTTCATCAATTATTTAGATAAAGGCACAGAAAGTACACTTATACAGTTTGGGGATGATACCAAGCTGGGAGGGGTTGCAAGTGCTTCAGAGGCTAGGATTAAAGTTCAAAATGATCTGGACAAACTGGAGAAATAGTCTGAAGTAAATAGAATGAAATTCAATAAGGACAAATGGTAAGTGCTCAACTTAGGAAGGACCAATCAGTTGCATGCATACAAAATGGGAAATGACTCCCTACAAAGGAGTTCTGCAGAAAGGGTTCTGGGGGTCAGAGTAGATCACAAGCTAAACATTAATCAACGGTGTAACACTGTTGCCAAAAAAAAGCGCAGCAAACATCATTCTGGGATGTATGAGCAGGAGTGTTGTAAGCAAGACACGAGAAGTAATTCTTCTGCTCTACTCAGCACTGATTGGGCCTCAGCTGGAGTATTGTGTCCAGTTCTGGACACCACATTTCAGGAAAGATGTGGGCAAACTGGAGAATAATGATTAAAGGTCTGGAAAACATAAGCTATGAGGGAAGACTGAAAGATCTGGGTTTGTTTAGCCTGGAGAAGAGAAGACTGAGGGGAAGATGGTAACAGTTTCAAATACACAAAAGGTTGTTACAAGGAGGAAAGTGAAAATTGTTCTCACTAACCTCTGAGGCTAGGAAAAGCAGCAACGGGCTACAATTGCAGCAAGGGAGGTATAGGTTGGACATTAGGAACAATATCCTGTCAGGGTGGTTAAGCACTGGAACAAATCGCTGAGGGAGGTTGTGGAATCTCTGTCACTGGGGGTTTTTTAAGAGCAGGTCAGACAAAAACACCTGCCAGGGATGGGCTAGTCACCATGTCATCCTGCACTGAGTGCAGGAGACTGGACTAGGGGTCTCAACCTTTTGGGCTCAGAACCCATTTGTCAATGTTTATGGCCTTTTGTGACACAGTAAGTAGTCTGGGGTGGAGGCCCTGGGGTGGTTTTTATTGGATCCTGCCCAGCATTTGCCTGCAGCGGCAGCTTGTGCACTGTGGGGCTGGGCTCTCCGCTCTGGGCAGTGCCACCTTGGGGGTTGCAGCCGCTCAGGTTTGGCCCCACCTGAGCAGAGTGGTGACCTGGCTCTTGAGCTTGCAGGGCCACTCACTCAGATTTGGCCTGCCCGGACTCCTGCTGTCAGGACGGCTGGGCCAGACCCGAGCAGCGCTGGGACCCCAGAGGGTGCAGGGCCCGGAGCTGGGAGACAAGCCCAGCCAGCCCCGTGGGACAGGAGCTGCCACGCCCCCTCTTGACACTTTCTGGTGCCCCAGTTTTGGGTCCTGCCCCACGGCTGAGAAGCTCTTGGGCCGATGACCTACTGCAATCCCTTCCAATCCCCCAGCGACCCCAGGAGTGTGGGACAGGCCTCACCTGGGCTGGGTGGATGGGATGATGGGCTCCGGGCGCCGCTTGGCCTGTGGGGCCTCTGGCTCCAGGAGGATGGTGACACAGCCCTGTGCCCCCAGCACAGAGATGGCCTGGCCCTGGGACAGCGAGGACAGGCGCCGTTTGATCAGCACACTCTCCGGCTTCGCCAGCTTCTCCTCCTTGGGCTCCTCCTTCAGGAGTTTGGTGTGCTCCACACCTGGGGGGGGAGGGGAGCCTGTGCCAACAAGCCGAGCCATTCGGCTCCAGGGCACCTGCTCCAGGGGCAGCAGGAGAGTGGAAGCTACTCCCAGCTGTGCCAGCACCCCTCACCTGACCCACAGCACCCTGCTAGCCCAGCCCTGGGCTCCCCCCGCCCCACAACTGTGCTGGCACCCCATAAGCCAACCCACAGCCCTCTTCATCTCCCCTCCCATCTCACAGCTGTGCCAGCACCCCTCAACCCGACCCGCAGCCTCCTGCTAGCCCAGCCCTGGGCTCCTCCCTCCCGCTCCCCCAACAGCTCTGCCAGGGCTCCTCAGTCCCAACCCACAAGCCGCTATTCCACTGGGAAACCACTCACCCCCAACAGACAGCAAGAACCTCATGCTTACTGAGAGCCGTGGGGGCTGTGGATGGGGAGGGCTCTCAAAGGCTGGGGAGGCAGGGAGCCGATAGGCATGGAGTTTGAGGCCTCCTTGACAATAGCTCCCACCCCCCAGAGCGCTAAATGTGGTCCAAGGGAGCCCCCCCACTACCACCCGGCCCGTCTCCCAGTGGCAGACGTACCCGGCCCAAGCCCTACGGCCGTCATCTGGGTGGCCATCAGGCGTGAGAGATGCTTAATCTGGGCGTCCGTGCCGGCCGACTCCACGGGGGTGTAGGTGGCTTGGAAGGAGGCAGGCATGGTGTCGGGAAGGTACACCATGCTGATCAGCACCTGGGGCAAGAGAGCCAGGACACGGCAGTGACTCAGCCTGCAGGGACACCCTGCAGAAGGCGGTGCTCTTCCGGCCCCCAGTCGTGAGAGAGGGACCAACATTTGTCCTCCTGGCACTGCCGTGCTCTAGGCCCAGTCCTGCCAAGAGCCAGCTCCAGCAGCGAGGCCTCCCCAGCTTCCCACCAGGACAGAGGGTCACCACTGACAGCAGGGGAGAGTGCCACTGCCCTGCTGCACAGCGCCCCCTGGCACTCTCCCCTGCTGCACAGCGCCCCCTAGTGCCCCACTGGGGCCAGCGCTGACTGAGGGGAGCGCGCCCCCCGCTGCACTCCCTGCCCCCCGGTTTCCTCTCACGTCTCCCATCCAACAGGCCTGAAGCCATTTAGCTTGAGAGCTGTAAGAGGAGCCATTGGTGCCCCTCCCGCAGCAGCGTCTAAGTGTGGGGCGCTTTGGGGGTTCCGGCACCCGCTAGCACCAAGCCAGGGCCCAGCCGCACCCACCAGATTGGCCACATTGTCTGGTGTCAGCAGGGGCTGCAGGAACTCGGCCGTGATGTCCGTGTCTGAATGGGTGCTGGTCTGGCCAGAGGGCTTGGGCACTGGCACAGCCGCTTGCTCCAGGTCCTTATCCTCGTCGTCTTCCCCGAGGGGTGGCTCTGTGTGGAGAGCACCAGGGTTAGAGTGCAGGGATGCTGCCAGACCCAGCCATCACTGCCCCCGGGCCCTGCGGCACCGAGCCAGCAGCTCAGAGAGCAGGGTCCTGGCAGGTGCCAGGCTGGGCTCTCCCAGCTCTACAGAGAGGGTGCCACATGCCCCCAGAGCTGCACCTTTCCGGCAGCTCCTGGGATCGGCACCTTGGGGCCCTGGGAGCACACCCCATAGCACCCTGCTGGGAGAGGCTGGGGTAGCCGGGAGCTGTCGCCAGCGCCCCCTGCTGGGAGAAGCTGGGCAGGAATAACTGAGCTCCTCCTTTGATCACATCCCAGTGGGAACTGGGACAAATTCACTACACAGGGGGCACCCGTCCAGCTCCCAGTGATGTTTGGCCGCTGGCAGCTGCCCACACCCAATCTCCCAGCCCCTGGACTCCCAGAAGAGCAAGCCCAGCCCAGCCCACCCCCTCACCCATCTTCATCTTCTTCAGGGCTGCGTCACTCTCATCACGCGGGCGCTTGCGTGGCTCCTTCAGATTGGGCATGCTGCGGGTGATCTCCGCCTGCTGGGTGCCCAAGTCCACCAGCAGGGTGGTGATTTGCGCCTGGAACTCGACGGACGAGGGGTGCTTCAGCACGCTCAGTAGATGCAGCTTAAGGTTCTTGCGCACGCTGCTCACCTGCGACTTGGCCAGCGTGGGCGGCAGGTTGGCTGGCGGGGAGGTGACAAGGAAGGGACATCAGGCGCACGGGAGAGGAGCAGTCTCACAAGAGGCCGGCTGAAGGAAGTGGGAGGGGATGGGGGGCCTGGATTAAGCCACCGGCCTGCGGTCTGGCTCAGGGTAGGGAGTGGGGAGCAGAGCGGGGAAGGGGCTGAGTGTCAGGACTCCTGGGTAGGCAGTGAGTGAGGGGTTAGATGGCAGGACAAGCTTTGGGGATTTAGTTCACTGACCTGCTCAAAGCCCTTGGGACCCTCCAGAAGAGGGCCAAAGGGAAGCCTGGGCAGGGAGCCGCAGCCCAGGGAGAGGGGGCTCTAAGGCAGACCCCAGGCGGGGACACCCCTTACCGTGCAGGGTCTCGTAGGCCTGGATGACCTCTGCCATGAACATGGGCCGCTGGCGGGCGATGGTGGCCAGGGAGCCCAGTGCCGCCGTGAGGTTGATGCTGGAGATGGCTGGGTGCACCATGAACTTCAGCAGCTGCTCCAGGGCCGCCTTGCCTTCCTCCCACAGCACGTCTGCAAGGCAGAAGCGGGAGCACAGGGTTAATGAAACTGGGCCATTAGGGATCCGAGCTGCTGTGTGTTGACAGCGCCCCCTGGTGGCCTTTGCAGACAGTGGGACCCCAGCAGGTCAGCCAGCCCTGCTCCTAGAGCCTGGCTGCTCCCCCAGCTTGCACAGCTCTGCCCCCACACTCACTGTGTTTGATGTAGGGGTGGTCCTTGGGGATGCGGTCCAGGCTGATGTCGCTCTCGTGGCGCTTGGGCACGTCCGAGTCGGGCATGCGGGGTGACAGCGTGATGATCAGCCCCTCCACAAACTTGATGGCATGGGTACGGATGCCGTCGTTGTCCGAGTCCAGCAGTAGGATGATGTCGCTGGCCATGGCCGACACCATCTCCCAGCAGGCCTCCTGCAGGTCGTTGATCACTTTGGACTTCACCATCCACTGCCAGGAGCCAGAAGGGGATGGGTGAGCACAGAGGCCAGCCACCAGCGCTGACAACCCCAGACAGCTGGGGAGGGGAGAACAGGGCCCTGGCTGGGACACTCCGCTCCCCACAGCTCCCCCTGCTGGGAGAGGCCAGGGCTGGAGTAATTCCACTCCTCCCAGTCCCAAGTCTATTCAACCCCCTCGCCAGCAGCCACCTGCCATGCAACCTGGCCAAGGGCACTCACCTGCAGCGCCACCTTGTAGAGCTGGGTCATGGCAAGGATGGCCTTCTTCACCACGTTGACATTCTCATCCTTCAGCAGCATGTTCAGGTTGGCGATGAGCTTCAGCAGCAGCTCGATGTCCCGTTTGCTGGGGGAGGGGGTAGTAGAGGGCAAACTCAGGGGGAGACAGAGAGCGCCGCCTGCTGGCTAGAAGTGGGGCGAGCAGCTACTGCAACAACCAGACCCTCCTCATCCAGGAAGAAGACCAGAGCAACTAGCTTCTACGGAAACCTCACCCAGTGTACAGACGGGGAAACTGAGGTAGGGGAAGGGCCTTGCTTATGGCCACACAGGGAGTCAGATAAAGACAGAGAACCCAGGAGTCCTTGCTCCCAGCTCCTCCTGCTCTAACCACTGACATCACTCCCCTCCCACAGCTGGGAACAGAACCCAGGAGTACAGGCTCTTAGCACCCCCTGCTGTAACCTACCAGGCCCCACTCCTGCCTGCTCACAGCACAGATCTTAGCTAGAAACAAGGCCCTGCCCCTCAGGCCACCCCCCGAGCAAAAGCCCAGTCCCATCGTCCCTTCTGCAGGCTGATGCTGGGATGCTCCTGTGCCGACTGAAGGGAGTGCCCAGAATCAGTCCCTCCCAGCAGGGAGCGCTGTAGGGAGCAGGGTGGAACAGCTCCCAGCTGCTGCAGCCTGCAGGCACACTGGCTGGTTGGCTGGGACTCCCATCTTCTTTGCCAGCACCTGTAGCAACCTGAAGGCCTTCGAGGCTGCAGGGGAAGGAGAATTACACAGGCTGATCCAGGGCTCCGTGATGCAGCAGCAAATCAATCCTTACCAGGCCTCTTCTATGAAGCCGATGACAAACTTCCGCACCTCAATGGACTTGTCTGCCTGGAAGGCGATGATCTCCTGCAGCCGGAGAGGCAGGGGGTCAGGGCCGGTGCTGGCTGCCCAGCAGGCTGCAGAGCTGGCCAAGAGGGAAAAGCAGGGCCAGGGCAGAGCGGGGCTGGGAACACGAAGCAAGGCCTGGCTGCCACTGAGCCAGGGCAAGGAGGAGGCTGTGGAAAGCTTTAGGTTAGGCCCGGCTGAGAATATTCATACTCCACGGGCCTGCGGCAGACACTGAGCAGCCTCTCCCCCAGCCTAGCCTCCCCCTGCAGCTGCCCAGGAAATGCCAGGCTTGAGAGACTTGAGGAGAGTCTGGGGCTCCAGCCAGAAACCCAGGCAGCCTTTGGGCTGGGCCGGGCCATCAGCCAGACACCCACCTTCCACCCCCGAAGTCATGGGCCCATTGAACAGGGAGTGTATACGCTCTGAGTCAGGCACCACTCATGTCCCTCCTCTGCCAATGAAGCAGTTCTGTCTCACTCAGGCGTCACAGGATGGGGGGCAGCTGAGTGAAGGGGCTGCAGTGCCAGCCCCACAGCAGCAATGCACCGGCCTTTGGCACAAGCACAAGGACAGTTAGGAAAGGCTGTTTCTAGAGGAGTCCCCAGCCCCCCAAAGCAGCGCTCAGGCTACTCACATCCAGGAAGTTATCCAGCAGCGTGGGGTCCTTGTTTATAATCAGCTCCTGGACCTGTGGGGGAAAAGGAGCGGCAGGCGTGAGACTCAGGCAGGTGGAGGGGTTTGCAGCATCAGCCATCGCCCATCTGCCCATCCCAGCACCATGCCCCACCCGCTGACTAGCATTTCTGGGACACCAGTGGGCTCCGCACACAGTGCAGTGACCCAGCCAAGCCCCACAGGGGAGGATGGGGGGGCAGGCAGGTGGAATCAGAGAATCCGGGGGAAAGACAGGGGCCAATGGCTAGAGAGATGGGGAGGCCGGGAGGAATCGGGGCATGAAAGAAAAGCTGAGGCTATTTGACCCTGGCCCCAATCACAGCAGCCTACCCCTACTGGCTATGCCTTGGACAGGCAGGCACGGGGCACCATGCCCTGAACAGCTCTGCCTGGCCCCTCTGCTCCCTTCCCATCACTTCTCGCCTGCAGGGAGGAGCAGCTTTCTTGCTCACCTGTTTGAGGAGGTTGATTTTAGAGTCGTTGCTGATCAGGGCAGCTTGGTTTAACAGATCCACCACCTGCAGAGAGAGAAGGTTAGGAGGAGATACATACAGAGCTGAGATTAGCCTAGCTCCAAGGACCGAGCACACAGACGAAGGAGACATCTAAGGATCAAGCTAGGCTGGAAGCTCATGCCAGTCCAAAGTTAACCACTTCCGCAGCACAAAGTAGCCCACAAGCAGAGTTGGCAATGAACCCAGGAGTCCTGCTACCCAAGGGTGGCTCGGGAGGGTACACCACGAACAGCGCTGGCTGTTCTGGTGAAAAAACTTGTCCCACTAGCATTCGAATTCGTCTTATGGTCGATCGGGGCCCCATTGTGCTAAGTGCTCTACAGACCCATGGCAAGAGATGGTCCCGGCCCCAAGGCGCTTCCAACCTAAATCTTTAGCTATGTGGGATTTACCAGTCCCAGGCTAGTCTAGTTATCCTCCAGCACGGATGCCACTGTGCCCGTATCGAGGTGCTTATGTTGGTATAGGGAAGGGGAATCCCAGGATAAGGCACCTTTATGCCAAAGTAACTGAGTGCACACCTAGGTTGTACCTATACAATACACCAGTAACAGTATCACATCCCGACCCAGCATTAGGAACCCTGGTATAAAAGGCACACTAACAGGACTAACAGAGAGGAGAAGGAACATGCCAAAGGTCACCCAGCAGGACAGCGGCAGAGCCAGGATAGAAGCTAGGGCTGCTGAGTTCCAGCCACAAAACCAGTAAACTCATTGCACAGGATACTGAGGGGCATGGCGTGGTCCCAACGTTTAGTCCAGGGGTCCCCAAACTTTCACCTGCGAGGGCCACTTCCCTCAGTCTTCCTCTTATGGTGGTCCACAGCGGCTGGGCCCACGTCACGTAGGAGGGGGTGAAGGGAGCAGCGGCCGCCGTGTGGCACTGCTTCGGGCCAGGAACAGTGTGGCTCCGGCCAGGGCGCCGTAGGCCCACGTGGGAGAAGGGTGGGGCCAGGAGGGGGGACCGGCCAGTCAAAATGTGTTGGCGGGCCGGATGCGGCCCATGGGCTGTAGTTTGGGGACCCTTGGTTTAGGCCCTCACTATATGCACTGAAGCTGGACAGTAACTGGCAGTAGTGATGAACAGACTGTAACCTTTCCACAAATGCTGAGCCAACCCCCCCCACTGCCCTTGGGCTGGAACAGAGCCAGTGCTCTTTAGAGGGGAAGGCCCTTATCCCAGTCCTCACACCCCTAAGCCAGCTGCTCCCCCTGCCCTGGTCCGGCACCCCCTAGAGGGGAAAGGCCCTGTGTATCCCATCCCCCCAACTTCTGGGCAGCCAGTGCCTAGACCTGGGGCTGGATCAGAGCCTGCTCTCTTGTTCCTGGTCTAGGTGTAAAAGGGCCCAGGGCAGGACTCCCAGCCCACTTGAATTTGCAGCGTCCGCTGCCTGTTGCCCCAGCGCACCCTCTCCGAGGTTGTCATGCTGTCTGTGCCGCTGCCCTCCTCCTGAGTGAAGAACTGGGAGGCGATGCTCATGCGGGCGTTGCTGCCATCCCCTGTGCCGCTGGCCATGGTGATGTGTGCCCCCACAGGGTCGGGGGCCAGAGCGCGGCTGCGCCCCTGCCAACGTGGTTGCACCCAGGGCTGGAGGGGTGAGAGGGCAGCTCCGGCTCCCCGGCCCAGGAGGTCCCTGGGCTCTGCTCCAGCTGCAAACGAGAAGACTAGTTAGCACCCTGCCCCCGCAATCCCAGCCCCCACCTGAAACCCCAGGTGCTGCCTCCCCTCACCACGATCCCTCCCGGGGACCCTGTCCCGGTCCCCCCACCCTCCCGGGGACCCCCCCCACTCACCCAGACCCCTCCCGCCTTGTTGCCCCCCGGGAACCCCCGCCGCTCCACGGTGCCACCTACCCTCCACTGCAACCCCCCAGGCCCCACGTCGCGCCGCGCCGCGCCAGGCCAGGCCAGGCCAGGCCAGGCCAGCCCCTCCCGCGCTCGCTCACTCACTCACGCGCGCGCTCGCCCCAAGCCGAGACCCCTCGGGCTCAGCGATGCTCCGGCTTCTCCGCCGCCATCTTCCCGCGGCCCGGCAGTGCGCACTGCGCATGCGCGGCCGCCTGGGCCATATAGTTCCGCTGCGTGAGGGGGGCGGGCCCTGCCCGCGTGGCATGCCGGGAGTTCCGGGCCGCCGCGGGGGTTTCTGGGCAACGGAGTCCGTCATCGGGTGCGCGTCCCGCCTGCCCACTGACCCCCTCCCTGCCCTCAACCACAGCCCCGCCCCTCGGTGCCCTTTGACCCCGGCCCCAGGGCCCATCCTAGCAGCCACTGAATCTACCCCTAGGGGCCTCAGAGCCTGGATCTCACCCACCTCGGGCAGCCACCTTCCCCTGCTACCATGAGCCCCTCATTTCCAGCCCAGTAGCCGTCGGTGACTTTTTAAGCAGTTCCATTGCAGCTAAGGTGCGCTCCAGGCGGAACCGCTGCCACAGCGTGTCTGGTGTCCTCGACCTGTTGTAATCGTGCCATTTTGCTGGTGACCACTCTCCTAATAACCGGGGGAGCGATTCCGGCATGCACATAAAGGCTGTTCACGTCTGTGGGTTTTAGACACCCTGAGATGTAGCAGCAGCTATCATTCAGCACAGGCTCCAGCTTCTTTGCGTGGGCTGATCTTTCCCACACCGGACGTGTGTATTCAGCCAAGTGTGTGGTTTGCTGCTGTGCTGGTTCCCCATTTTGAACTGGCATGCTTCCCAAGTATGTTGTTCCAGGCGCTAACTTTGCCTTTTATCTCATGTGCCTTGGAGGAGAGGCTAGCATCCCTCCAAGGTAGATAGGAGTCCAGCATTGGCAAGTGATACCCCATTCCAGCTGTTAAGTTGTCTACCGGACTCACAACTCCACAGATAGAATCCTAGAAGATGAGGGTGGGAAGGGGCCTTAGGAGTCATCCAGTCCAACCCCCTGCTCAAAGCAGGACCAACTCCAACTAAATCATCCCAGCCAGGGCTTTGTCAAGTCACATCTTAAAAACCTCTAAGGATGGAGATTCCACCACCTCCCTAGGTAACCCATTCCAGTGCTTCATCACCCTACTAGGGAAAAGTTTTTCCTAATATCCTACCTCGACCTTGAGACCATTGCTCCTAGTTCTGTCATCTACTATCACTGAGAACAGCCTACCCCCATCCTCCCTGGAACCCCCTTTCAAGTAGTTAAAGGCTGCTATCAAATCCCCCCTCATTCTTCTCTTCTTCAGACTAAACAAGCCTAGTTCCCTCAGCCTCTCCTCATAAGTCTTGTGCTATGGAAGAGACTCACTTGTGTTCTGGCTGGGTTGGTATAATAGACAGAGCCCGAACAATGCCGACATTAGCACAGCTTCAGTCTGGGCAGGATCCTTGGCTTGGGCAGCGACGCGTAGGTTGTCAGCATAGATAAAACCTTTTGTGCCGAGATGGATCATTCGGGTGGCTGTTGAGGAGTAGTGGCGAGAGTACACTCCCTTATGGGAGGCTGTTTTTCTGTCGCCCCCATAGGCTTTGCTTCCCGCATAGTTTGACGTAAAGATGTTGGGTCTCAAGCAGAGATTGTATCATTCGTGTGAGGTGGTGATCTTTTGTCATGTGTATTTAGTGAGAAGCCTTTGGTGATTCACTGTGTCATATGCTGCTGCTAAGTCAACAAACATGGTGCCTGTTACCATACCCTTTTCAAAGCCATCTTTGATGTATTCAGTGATGTCAGCGCTTGTCCAGTGCATCACTTGCCTGGGCAGAATCCAGCTTGCTCTGACATTAGATGCTTTTCAGTGAGTGGTGATAGGTAGTTCAGGATGAGAGGCTGTTACAGTTTGTAGAGGTGACATAGTAGTAATATAGGTCTGAAGTTCTTCAGCTCCATTGTGTCCTTCCCTGGCTTCAGGGCCACAACCTGTGTTTGTCTCCAGATCTTGGGAACTTTTTATGTGGCTGAGCATATGTTAAACAGCTTAAGTAATCAGTTCTTTATTGCGGGTCCAAAGTGTTTGATTTGTTCAGTATGGATGTCGTCTAGAATGGTGGCTTTGCCATTCTTGAGGATGTTAATTCTGGAGGTTAATTCAGCTATCATATACTGTGCCCCAAAGTTATAAGGTTATTTGGTGAAAGGAATAGAGTAAAGCACATTTGTCACAAAGGGGCAGTGTTAAGGTTGATCTGGTGATCTGTGCATTGTTCATACTTTCTAATAAGACAGGAAGTAGGGGCAGAGTTAAGGCTGTTTGGTGAGATGGGAAGGGAGGCAGATTTAAGACTGTTGGACTCAGTATGGCACAGAGCTAAGGTTGATCTGGTGGAGTTATCTGTGTATTTCCCATACTTGCCATTGTTTTGGTGAAAGGATCATGAGAGGGTATGGAGTTAAGATTGCTTGACTCTGGGGGGTAGAGTTAAGGTTAATCTGGTGACCTCAGCTATACAATTTTTTTTATAATGTTCTATTATTATTTTGAAGTGAAAACTTCCACTTTAATTTCCACTGAATTTCCAGCATTTCAGATGTTGTGATTATGGAGCAAAGTAAACATTGGTGTAATTTTTTTTTAAATCATTGAAATGATAGATTTTCCCCTCCTGAGTTTAAAGCAGTTTGTAGCCCGAGAATCTTGTCCACATGTTAGATTAGCTTTGCGGCCAATCTCTGCCATATGCATTTTGACGATTGCTGGGGGTACCTAGCTTTGTGGGACACCTCGCTACCACCTGCCCTTAGTATGAGGAAACCTTACCTGTGCCTACCGGGGGTCAGCTCCTGACTCTACCAGGTTGAAAGCTTGTACCTTCCGCCAACAGAAGTTGGCCTAATAAAGATATTACTTCCCCCACCTCGTCTCTAGCACTTAGATACATTTTAGTGAAAACAAGTATAAGTTTATTTAGCACAGAATAGAGATTTGAGAAGAAGCAAGTGGAATAAATGGAAACCAATGGTTACCTAGAAAATAAAATCATAACACGCGTTCGAGAGCCTAAATTTAAGCCGCTCTTCTGTCTCACCAAAAGTTTCTCTCCCAGCATTAAAGAGCCAGACCAGCTGTGATCCTCCGTTCAGAAGACAAGCCTGCTAGCTGCTCATTCCCTAGCTGAAGGATAGCGGGGTGCACCTCTGCACTCCCAGATATAGTTCCAACAATTCGTTGTCTTCACTTGTAAACAGGGTACCCCCTACAGCTTGTTTTGTCCTGTGGAGATGCTCCTTTGCAGACTTTTCAATCGCTTGATTTGCACTTTGCTCAGCCCTGCATGGATTGGGTGTTTGTTCCACCTTCCCACTCACCTCAGCCCTCCTCCACTCCTGCCCCCTTACTCCCCTCCCCTGCCAGCCCAGATCTGGTGGTTGAGCTAGACAGGCACTTTTACAAAGAG